>NC_079203.1:43268076-43932367 GCF_026745355.1 Beta vulgaris subsp. vulgaris
AAAGCAATCTGATTCGATTTTGATGGATATTTCTTGTTGTTGAAAGTTTGCCATTTTGGTTTTTTTCTTTGTCATAAGAGCAGTACAAAATGATTTAATTTATAGTTCTCAGTGAACCATAAAATAAGGCTTAAGATTGCCAAAGTTAGATTCAAACAGTCAAAAGCATATGCATAGAAAGTATAAGTTGAACGATGATTATTCACGTTTGAATGTCCGCAGTGCATTCGTTCAAGTCGCGCAGGGTTAAATTAAAATGTCATTATCGATATATGGCGGACTGTAGCCAAGATATTATTATTATTTGATAGAAGTCTAGAAGAGGGGATTTCTTTGATTTCGTTTGCGCTTATGTCATCAGCCACATAACAAACACTTAAAAGATAAGAGGATCTTAGCGTCTGTTCTCTTCTGCATAAAACAGTTGAATTAAACTGAACTGAACTGAACTGAATTGAATTGAATTGAATTAAATTGAATGTAATAAATATATAAATAATATTTTAAACAATAATAATATTAATATTAAATAATAATTATAATGATAAGTAATAATAATGAATAATAATAATAGTATTTTGGATATTTTTAAATGATAGTTATAAATAACATTAATAATCATAAATTAATAATAATAACAATAATTAATGATAATTATTAATAATTATTTTATATTATTTGTATTAATATATTAATACTTGATGATGATATGTAATAACAATAATATCTAAGAAATAAATTAATATTACTATTTTAATAATTAGATTTAATAATATAAAAATATTTAGTAATAAAAATAATGATTGGGTTGGACCGCGAAAATTACATCATAAACCGTCTTGACGCGATTTGATTGGTTTATGGGCTAAAAAAAGTGGGTTTATTTGTGCTTTGACCTAAACCATGTTCCTCCTAATAATAATAGTAATAATAATGAGTAAAGCTATAAAAAAAAAATATAGAAACAACAATAATTATAATACTTAATAGTAATGATATATATTTAAATAATATTAATAATAATAATAATAATAATAATAATAATAATGATAATAATAATAGTAATAGTAATAATAATAATAAGAGTAATTAGTAAAATAAATTATGCCAACATAATAATAATATTTAACAAAATGGTTATAAAATAATGGAGCTGAACTGAACTGAATTGAACTGATTAGAGCTGAACTGAACTGAACTGAAAATAAGCTGGGGAGAACAGGCCCTTACTCTTTCATTTTCTAGAGATTTTCTTATTACCAACAAGTATGAATTTTGAGTCCGTGTTTGGAGGAATGGTCTCACGTTAGTGTTAACGTGAGACCGCTGATGTCATGCTGATATCACGCACGTACATCAAACCAATAGTAGAATTAGTTAAACGTTTGCACCTATTAGTTATGCTAGCCTTAAATTATTTCATGATAAATTAGTTAAGCCGCTGAAGTATATTAGTTAAGTGTTGGAGTATATTAGTTAATCGATGGAGTACATATATATATATATATTAATTAAACGCTGAAGTACATTAGTTAAGCGTTGGAATAGTTATATCATAAAAATCAAATTATAATGTATTTTATTGCCATAACTTCAATATCACACATGAATAATTATGTCTTTCTCAAAAAAACTAATACACTAATTATTCTATCATAAACCCTCCAAAACAAACCCATCATATACATGCTCTTCTTCAGTAAGTCAGACAACAAAGAATTGTAACAAATCAAACTAGGTAAAAAATCACCATCTTGAACACACAAAAACACATTAGGAGCTTCAATCAAGAAACCCTTTTTCTTACAAACATTGATCAATATATCAAAAACTAAAGATTTCGATTCACATCTACTATATCCCCCACACAACTAGCCACAAAATAAAAATAAAAAACATACGTTCAATGACCCCATTCGCAAGAGGAAAACAACTAGAATTACAAAGAAGAACAACCAAAATTGAGAAAGAAAACAAATTTTGATGAATACCCAGTTGAGAATGTGACCAGTTGAAGAAACCCAAGAAGTTTAGTTGGATAAGTAAACTGATTATGATGAAGAACAAATAAAATAACATCTGGGTTTAGCTTCTTGGTGATGTTTGAAGAACCCATTAAAGTTTCACAGTTGTTGTGTTTGAGAAGTGTTGAAATTTCTTCAACATTTCCGCCATTGGAGAGATTCAAAGTGGTGAAATCGCAGAGAGATAATCTGAGTTTTGTGTGTTTTCTGTGTAAAAAACAATAATAACTAAATACCCAAATATCGTAACTATTTATCGGAAAACAATAACTAATAGCCAAAATCACAACTATCAACTATAAAACCATAATTAAAGGCAGAGGCTGAGAATTGGAGGAAAACAGAGTCGTCTCACGTTAGTGTTAACGTGAGATGGTCTTTTATAAGGCTTTGCGTTAGTTTTTTTTTAAAAAAATCAAATATGTTGTGAGAGAGTTTAAAAGTATAGAGTTGCTCTTTTCAACTTATTTTCAATTTTTATAAGAATAATTAGTTTTTATATATCGACTACGCGCCAAGTAATTATATATTTCATTTATTATTATTAAACTTTAAAATGATAAAATCAAATATCACTTGGTTGAGTGGTTAAAACTTTAGTATATATATTGCGATCAATGCATGGATCGAATCCTATTATAATACAACACTTTTTTTTGTTATACATGGAGTACATGGAGTTAAACACTCTAAGGGAAGCGCAACATGACATTGTTCCTTGTTTAGGAATGTCTTTTAATATATTAGTACATATAAGTGTAAATAAAAACCAAATTAAATAAGGTCCAAAAAAGCATTAAGATCAGCAAAAATAAGGTTTGATTCACGCACAAATAAGTTTTGCTAAGTTACAATAAGTATAAACTAGAATTTTTTGCACGCCATGCGTGCTTGAATTTTTTTCGAAAGAGAAACTCGATTTGCTTCAGCATAAGAGTCAAAATTTGAACATTAGACATACCAAATATAATTGTTTTTAGTTGCAAATTTTTTATTGGTTTAGTTTCTGTCACTTAAGTCTCTCACCATTTTTTTTTTTCACTTTTTAAAGCTAAATTCTATGAACAAAATAGAAATTTTATTGAATTTATTTATGATTTCTAATATAATAATTTTTTAGTTGATTTTTGAATTAAGTACAGTAATTTTCATAGGTTGTAGTTTGTAAATGAATTTTTAAGTTTTTGTAAAGTTTCCTTATTTTAGTGATTTGCATAACGTAAATTATGCAATTTTATGATTTTAGTTGACTTGTGAGTGATTGTTATAATTATATTTTTGGTATTTTTGTTTGAAGCCTCCTTTGATTTGTAAGTGAATTTGTAATTTAGAATGGGAAGAGGGTAACATAGTCTCTTCATTCGGGGACACCATAGCTCCCGCATTCCCTTATATAATAGATATATATATATATATATATATATATATATATTGTACTTTAATTCATGATTGATACTCCCTCCGTTTCCTAAAGATCTTCCCTCTTTCCGTTTAAGGGTGTTTCCAAAAGATCTTCCCTCTTTTGCTTTATTCCTTATTTGGCAAAACAAATTTCCCTATTTACCCTCTCATGTCACTATCATATGGTCCACCATTACATTATTAATTCAATTTTACTCCTTTCTCTCTCCTACTTTAACCCCTTTTTATTTGTTTATTTATCTTAACCCCTTTCTCTCTCCTACTTTACTCACACCATGCCCCACACAACTTGATTTTCCTTGGTATCTGTAGGAACAGTAAGTGGGAAGATCTTTAGGAAACAGAGGGAGTATTTTACATAAACCTTTTTATCTTGATAATTAATCGCTATTATATAATAAAAAAAGATAGGTCCAAATATATGTAAAAGTTTCATTATATATAGGAAACACTATAAAAAAGTAAATAATTTTTTCCTTGTCTAACTTCTAAATTCTGATTTCACTTGATTTCACTACAAATACACCTCTATTTTTTTTATCATGACCCACCACTAATTGTGAATGGTTCTTGAGAATAGTGATTTGTAAGTACATTTTTGTAAATGTTTTTGTATGTATTGACGTTCTAAGTTATAAGTTTTAGTTTGTATGTTAATTTTAAGTTTTAATAAAGTTTCCTGATTATTTGAGTGATTTGCGTAAATTTTATAACGTGATTTTCTCAATTGTATGAGTGATTTGTAAAGTTTCTTCTTTTAAGTGATTTGTGAGTGAGTGTTGTAAATTAAATTTCGGTAGTTTTCTTTGAGTGCCGATTTTGATTTTGACATTCCTTTTGTAATTTAGAAAGGAAAGAGGGCAAAATAGGCATTTCAAAAGAGGACACCATTGCTCCCCCTTCTCTTATATAATAAAGATAAGGTTTAATAATTTCTTATATGTTTAGATTAGTAGAAAAGAACCAGCTGTAAAAGGAGATATTATACTGCATCAGTACATAATTAGGGTGCGTTCTATTCAACTTATTGGCCCTGAACTTATTAGACCTTATCTGAACTGAACTTATTGAACCTGAATTGAACTTATTGGAACTTATTAAACCTGATTGGACCTGATTCAACTTATTGGACCTGATTGAACCTGATTGGAACTTATTGGACCTTATTGGAAACTTATTGACCTTATTGAAACTTATTAGACCTTATTGGCATGATTGAAACTTATTAGACCTTATTGGACCTGATTGAAACTTATTTGACCTTATTAGACAAAAAAATTGATCATTAATAACATAAATATTACCACTAACGTAAATACTACCCTCAAAATTTTTTATGGAGTAATAATTATTATAATTCGTCCTTTAAAAAATAATGATTATTAATTATCTCTTATGATAATTAATTTAACAAAAAAATTTACTATTTATATATTTGCCTATACATAACTTTCACCACTAATATATCTAATAGTCTTGTTTTGATTTTATAAAACACTAGTAGAAAAGCAAAAATTTTAATATGAATAATAAAATAATAGACATAATACAAATAAATAATAAAATAATAGACATAATACAAATAAATAATAAAATAATGTAATTATAATTATTATTGAAAAATATTGTAATTATAATAATAATTATTATTATTATTGTTAACCTTAATTATTTGACCATGATTCTAATATTATTTAATTGCAATATGAATAATCAAAAATAATAACAATAATACAAGTATAATAATATACATTGTGGTACTTTAATAAAAAATTCTAATAATAACATAATCAGCTAATAGTAATATGAATAATAAAATAATAGACATAATATAAATAAATAATAAAATAATAGACATAATACAAATAAATAATAAAATAATAGACACTAATACAAGTATAATACTATATAATCATTGTGGTACTTTAATTAAAATTCTAATAATAACATAATCAGCTAATAGTGATATGAAATTATGAATAACAAAATAATGGACAATAATACAAATGTTTATTAAACATTGACTATTTGGACCTTATTGGACCTTATTAGACCTGATTGGAACTTATTGGACCTTATTAGACCTGATTGGAACTTATTGCACCTGATTGGAACTTATTGCACCTGATTGGAACTTATTGGACCTTATTAGACCTTATTGAAACTTATTGCCCTTATTAGACCTTATTGCAACTTATCTGAACTTATTGGACCTGAAACTTAATTTTTTAAGTTGAACAGATCGCACCCTTAGTCACCACTTTGCCTCAACCCCTCACATTAGGTACATATATGACATGTTTAGAACCCGTCATAAAAAGAAGAATCATTTTTATTTAATCCCCATATTGTTAATTGCATTTTTAAACAAATAATTACATAACCATTACGAAACCATAGATTAGGCAGCAGATAGGGGTAAATTTTGATAGCCAACAAAAGTGAAAAAACAAAGGGAATACCAGTGCTACTACTAAAACTTGAAACATGCATCAGAGTGCAACACATTAAGGTCTCGTTTGGTAGGGCGTAAATTTCCAGAAAATTGTTTTTTTCTATTTGTTGTTTTGTATTATTTGGTTGGCAAAAGAGTGTAAAATTATTTTTTTTGGGGTAAAATTACTCTCACAATGATGAAAAACCATTTTCCCTTTAAAATGAAGGGAAAACTGTTTTCCTTATCTCTTTTGTACATTCCTCTCACTACCTTCTTACTTTCCCTTTCATTTTCCTTTCATTCCATCATTCTTCTTACAAGGAACCAAACAACGGAAAACTAATTTTGGAATTGTATTTTACATTATAAATTGTTTTTCATGAAAATCATTTTACACTTAAAATATTTTACACCCTACCAAACGGAGCCTAAGTGATTACACTATCCGTAGATCAGACTATTCAAACTGAACTTCTAAATTAAATTCCATCATCACAAAAGTTTTACTGATTGTGAATCATACTCTTTGTGTTCCTTGTCTGAATTAGATGGAGCCATGGTATACGATTCTAGCCTAACAAGGATCTTGGACGTATCCCTTATCTTGTTTTCTTGAACCTCAGTCTGGAATTAAATGGAGTAACGATATTAATTACACCACCCCAATTACCATCCTAAATTCTTACTACTGTCTTTGTTATATAAGCCAAAACCTTTTTCCGACATACACTAACGGCACGTTTGGTAGTTGTTAATGAATTGCGGTAATGGGAATGAATTTTAAGTGTAATTTTATTAGAGAAGGACCCTTAAAATCTCCATGGGGATGCATTTTTTCTCAATGGGCAAGCAATCTCACCCATAAACTTGTGCTTTTATCTCCAAGGGGAAACAATTTTCATTATCACTCATTACCACCTACAAGGTGGTATTGGATGTGAATGAAAAAGTGGACACATTAGGATAAATTAGCATTACCATGGGAATGGACAATGATATTTTTCACAAATTTACACACAAATTCATTCCCATTACCACCATTTATGACCAACTATTAAACGCGCCGCTAGGTAAATTACCTTTTCTTATCATTATTCATTTGAATACATGTCAGTCAACATGATCATTGATCAAGCAATATGACAACTGAATCTGCATGGGGGTAGTATGAACAGTAGAAGAAGTTCCACCTTACATAATTATACATCACTACTTCCACTATAGGTTTATGTAAGTTGAAGCATCTATATGTCAAGGCTTTAGTTCATTCTACCAACAATGATATCAACTGCCAGTATATATATTTACCTTGCAATGGAGGCAATTTTGAGCATTGATTTGCAGCTTCATGTTACCACTGTCATTGGGAAGGTACCTAAAACTCATATGAAGGTACCATAAGAAATATTTATAAAGGATTATCACAGCATGCATAGCTCTACTAGTCTACTATTAATAAGAGTGAAGAAATCTGTAAGGAATACTCATAAACACGAGCAGGGCAATTTCGTGACTCAGGACCAGCATATTCAGGCAAATTCACCTGTTCAGTTATCAGGGGGTCCATCAAGCGAAGGTGAGCAGGTTAATCGTGGTCATGATTTGTGTTGCTCCTAAAAACATAAACATATAATTAGGAAATAATCAAGAGTTAAAAGTTGCATAACAACATGATCATAATAAGGCAAGATGTCACAAGAATCAATCTACTCCGTACTTGATTTGCTCAACATATAACCAAAGAAAATACTTCCTCCGTAACGCATTAAAAACTACTTTTGCCATTTTTGGATGTAACACATTAATTTCAACATGTTCAAAACTTTCTATTTTTGGTAAAAAAAATCTATTTATTTACAAAATTGCCATTATTAAAAAGTTAAACATTATATCTCATCTGTTTCTAAATAAGTGCGATAATTTCCATTCAAGGAAATGTCACAATAAGTGCAACATAGCTCAAAATGGAAAGTTTTTCCCCTTTTATTTACAGATTTGCCATTACTTATTTTCCTAACAACTTAATTAACCCACCTCTCTACCAACCTAAACAACATTAACCCACCCCTCTCTCCTCCCCTCAACCCAAACCTTCCCCTTTCTCTCAGCCACCACATCTCTCTCGTCAACTCAACCCACCCTTCTCTCACTAGTGGAAAAAGGTTGATTTGCGTCGGACCCGGGACCCCTATTTGTGTCTAGCTTGGGTCCGATGGCACAGGTCTCGACGCAGATGAACTATAAATGGGGCAATGCAAATCGTCCTTTTTCTACTAGTGTCTCAGCCACCACCAATCTCTCTCCTCTTTGAGACCACCACCATCACTACCAACCCGACACCACCACCAACTCGACACCAGATGCGACCCAACGCCACCACTACGACCTCAACACCACCAGCCCACCTAATGCGACCCGGCCAATACCACCACTACCATCTCGACACCACCACGCCACCAGATGTGACCCAACACCACTAGGCCCTTCTCTCACCTCCTCCTTTGTTTCCTCTAACTAATCCTCCTCCTCACCTTCTCTCACCTCCTTCATCACTCCTTTCTTCGTCTCTACTAGTTTTAGATCTAGGGTTTTGGCACCATCAGGCACCAGATTCCTGAGCGGTGGTAAGGTTAGCGTGTTGGTGTGATGGTGTAAACTACCAACTAATCAAGTATATTAAATTAAACTAACTACCAAAGAACAACTAGGATTAGGGAAAGGGAGCCAATACCAACCAAATCATGATTTAGGCAATTAGAAAGGTGAAACATAGGGAAAAGAAAAGCAAGCAAATAATAATTGAAGTTATTGACTCCTAATTAGCTCTAAGCCCTCTCCTCAAGGGTGCATAAAGCTACCTAAGTCACTTAATTAAGTCACTCTCATGGTCTCAAATATGCAACCAGGGGGTAAGTGCAATGTCAATTCACAAAACCCTCACTCAAATCTCACTCTCATGAGTAATTAAGCAAGATAATAGCATAATGTTAACCTTAATCTCCTCTCTCAATTTGATTAAGGTATCAATAAAACAAACATCCAAGTGGCCAACTAGAATGCAAGCAAATAGTAATCATGCTATTAATCAATTAATTGATAAGTCCAATTAAACCCCCTAGTTTCATATTCCAACACCCAAATTAATCATTGTCGGGTTTTCACCCAAATTCTAACCAACAAACTTACTCCATAAATACAAAAATGAGAACTTTTGAGAAATTAAGCACTAATAACATGATAATAATCATTAATCTAACATTAAACTAAACAAAATAAATCATAAATAATTAAACTAATCATGAATAACTAATCTAAGAAAAACAATTAAAACAAAGCAATAAAAGATGAGATAGAATAAGAAATGCTTATTAAATTAATCAGTGTCACCCTTGAATCTACCATCTTCAACCTCTCTTTTTGAGTTTTCTCCCTTTTCTCTCTAAACGGCTAAACCTCTTTAAAATCCTAAAAACTATTCTAAAACTAAGAGTGGTGAATAATTAAAACTTGGCTAAAAACTCTCCCAACAAAATGTGGGTTAAAAGTATTTATACTACTCCTAAAATTAAATAGAAAATAAGAAAAAGGGGAAGAAAAAAAAAAGAGAAGTTAAAGAAAAAGAGTAAAAAGAGGAAGAAATAAGAAAGGAAAAAGAAAAAGATAGAAAATGGGAAACACGTGATGTACAGTAGGGGAGAAAAGAAAGGAAGAAAGAAAAAGGAAAAAGAAAGTTGAAAATAGAAAAAAAATCAAAACCTCCAAAACCACATTCATTTAGTCATTTTCTCTCGTTCTTCTTCGGTGAAGGTCTGCATTTCATTTTGGGAGTTTTTTTATCCCTTGCTTCGCACTTCTTGGCTGCATCACCAATTAACACCAACACCATCATCAACGTCCATCATCATCATCGATCTTCAATCTTCATCATCAATATCAATTATCACTGTTCTTTCTTTTCCAATCCAATCTCTTCTGTTGTTCAATTTTCACCATAGATTTTGCTCCAATAAATGACAACCCTTGATCTACTTAATGAGTGTTTGAGCACGTTTCTATTGAGCGCCCGCTCCGTGGTCGCTCCATGGTCGCTCATACTTCATGCCTAGCAATTAGCATTCTGTTTTGTGGTGAGTCCGAACGGATCGCCCGCTCCGTTATACAGAGGAGCGCCCGCTCCCCTTTGTTTTGGAATAGATTTGTGTTGAGCACGATGGTACTGTGGTTTTGTGGTGTTTGGTGAGGTTGAGGATGGTGATGGTGGTGCTATGGTGTTTTGGGTTAATTAAGCAAGATATATGGTGGCTTGTGGTGGTGTGGTGTAGGATAGGTGGAGATAGGGTGAAGGATATGTTAGAGGATGAAGTTTTGGGACTTTTAAGCTATTGAACTTAACTCAACGAATTCCGTCATTTCAGTTTCGCAAACACTCACCTACACATATAAAGATAAAGCACGAGACAAGAAAATAAGATTGATTAAAAGGGAATAAAATAGAAAATTAATACGAAAACTAAACTAATTCATCTATAAAATTAATAAAATAAAGGAAAGAAATAAACTACGAAATTAAGAGCTAAAAACTAACAAAAATCACTAAATAAATAAATTAAGCTACAAAATGTAAATATAAGAAATAAAGGCTAAAATAAATGAAATTAACTACGAAAACAATATAAAAACTACACCTAAAAGTGACATAAATGTCACTTATCACTCACCATAATTCATGTAGTCTTTCTTATTATATTAGATTCATGATCTTGTTATAACTTTTATATTGTTATATGATCCAACACGCAAGTTGAAAATAAAATACTAGTCATATGTTATCAATGATCTAGAGATATATATTTTTATAGGTTGTATATACTTTTTAGCACTTCCCAGTGCATTAAAATTATTTAAAATATGGAGCAAAATTTATACTTATCATATTAGCAATTGTCACATGAATTATTTGAACTATAATTGTTATCTCATAAATCATAATAATCCCAAATATTAGAGGTTTCTTCACAAAATAATTCACTAACTTAAAAAAACTAATTTAAAAGACAATAACAATTATATGTCAAACTCTAGTTGACTAAATAGAGGGAGGTACAAGAGGGGAAGGAGAAAACTAAAAAAAACAAATAAAAAAATAACTAATTGGATATGTTATTGTTTTAATGGACACGTTCTTGTCTCGTGAGATCATTTTGGAAAAGTAATCCCAATAGTTAGGATATTTTAAAATAATCAATACATGGGATTATTATAGAAAGACCATCCATAATTTGGATTATTCTTGTGATAGTTTCCTTTATATTATATAATTGTTCATTATTCCAATGATTGTTTGGTATACAGAAAATTATATAGACAATAGAAATTCCATAATTTTTTGAGTTGAGTAGTTGTTTGGTTGACAGGATTTGCGGATGTGGGAATTAAGAACTTCTATTATGAAATTGAAATTCTCACAAAACTTAGGAATTTATTCACCTATCCCCCGCGGTCATTCAAAATTCTCACGTCAATTAATGGGAAGTATAAATTCCTTGATGTCAACCAAACACATTAGTCAATTTTATAGAAATTACACAAGGGCAATAAATTACTATGAAATAAAACTTCCCATAAAAATTAAATTCTCATATGTACCAAACAATCACGATATTTTTCTGAGGCAAATGCTAACTGGCGAACCATCGTTTTAGAAAAACTCGTTTAGGACACAAAACTCATAAACTCCTGATCTGCTTCAAGGGCAGACATGATACGAGGCCTAAGGCAGATTTCCAAATCTACACTTCCTCCTCCTTGACATCCTGCACTAGCCGTTATTTTTCCATTCTTCTTATTGGCGTAGCCCATCCGAACAGCCAAAGGCCGACCTAACCCAAATTCGAACCCATACATATCAAATCTTGCAGATCCTCCCATTGTTACACCATTCTCCCCAAGAGATTTCGGGTCTGAACCACGTGGAACCACGAATGGGGCTTTTGCAAACTCCTCATAAAACTCAAGTATTGATTTTCCATCTTGGGTCTTGATGAGTTCATGTAATTTAGTTGCATTCCAACCTATTCCATTATCTAATAACTCCTTCACCTTGCAATCATATTGGGCTCTATAAAGAAAGCTCCCAAAGTAGTCATCTGATATAGGCGGATCGAATCGGCCCCTAGCACCAATAGCAAAGAAGCAACTAGTTTGTTGATCCGGTGCTAAGTTTCTAACTCGTGTTATGGACCTCCAAACAAATGCACTCAAGGATTGAAAAGATAATATAACATTTTCAGTTCCACATTCTTGGTTAGCCTTAGCCTTCAACTTTGACATCGAAGTGTGTGAAAAATGAAATATTCTTTCTCTTAACGGTCCTGGGTTATATTCTCGATTCATTAATTTATCCAAATCAAGTACTGGAAACTTGATAACTGCAACATCCTCGTTATCAGCATCATGACTCAACCAAGGCCTATAATTAAATATCGGCACACGTGGAATTTTTGCGATCTTACTTTCATGTATTACATTATCATCATGATTTCTAAATATATGAGAAAACATATTAACAAAATGAACAAAAGAGGTACCATCTACTACACTATGGTTTAAGCTAAACCCAATAAACACCCCATCTAAGAGTTCAGTTACCTGGATTGACAATAATGCCTTAGTAAGACCATCATAGTTTAAACATTTTTCACCGAGATCAAAGAAAGATCTAACAATGGTAACATCATTAGGAGAAATAACATCAGATACAGTGAACTCTCGGGCCGTCGCATGGATGAACCGGGCACCCGGGCCCTTGTTGGGTTCGACGTAGATTGAACAAGCGTTTTCATTGACGTATTTTTGTGTACTAAACCTACCTGCTAATGGGTAGAAATGAACAAGTGCAATTGAAAGTGAATGTTTGAGCTTCTCTACAAAGTTGGACAAAAATGTGGTTCGATCTATTCCAATAATGTTTGTAGAATCAAGTGAAAAAAGAAGGCCTTTTTGTATGGGATCAATTGATAACATGATTAAATCAGCGGGTCCTAAATGGTAAGGCTTTTTCATGGCTTCAATCTCATATTTTGGTTTTACAAAGCAATCTTATTCGATTTTGATGGATATTTCTTGTTGTTGAAAGTTTGCCATTTTGGTTTTTTTCTTTGTCATAAGAGCAGTACAAAATGATTTAATTTATAGTTCTTAGTGAACCATAAAATAAGGCTTAAGATTGCCAAAGTTAGATTCAAACAGTCAAAAGCATATGCATAGAAAGTATAAGTTGAACGATGATTATTCACGTTTGAATGTCCGCAGTGCATTCGTTCAAGTCGCGAAGGGTTAAATTAAAATGTCATTATCGATATATGGCGGACTGTAGCCAAGATATTATTATTATTTGATTGAAGTCTAGAAGAGGCGATTTCTTTGATTTCGTTTGCGCTTATGTCATCAGCCACATAACAAACACTAAAAAGATAAGAGGATCTTAGCGCCTGTTCTCTTCTACATAAAACAGTTGAATTAAACTGAACTGAACTGAACTGAATTGAATTGAATTGAATTGAATTGAATATAATAAATATATAAATAATATTTTAAACAATAATAATATTAATATTAAATAATAATTATAATGATAAGTAATAATAATGAAAAATAATAATAGTATTTTGGATATTTTTAAATGATAGTTATAAATAAATAACATTAATAATCATAAATTAATAATAATAATAATAATAATTAATGATAATTAATAATAATTATTTTATATTATTTGTATTAATATATTAATACTTGATGATGATATGTAATAACAATAATATCTAAGAAATAAATTAATATTACTATTTTAATAATTAGATTTAATAATATAAAAATATTTAGTAATAAAAATAATGATTGGGTTGGACCGCGAAAATTACATCATAAACCGTCTTGACGCGATTTGATTGGTTTATGGGCTAAAAAAAGTGGGTTTATTTGTGCTTTGACCTAAACCATGTTCCTCCTAATAATAACAGTAATAATAATGAGTAAAGCTATAAAAATATATATATATATATATATAAACAATAACTATAATACTTAATAGTAATATATTTAAATAATAATAATAATAATAATAATAATAATAATAATAATAATAATAATGATAATAATAATAATAATAGTAATAATGATAATAATAATAATAGTAATAATAATAATAAGAGTAATTAGTAAAATAAATTATGCCAACATAATAATAATATTTAACAAAATGGTTATAAAATAATGGAGCTGAACTGAACTGAACTGATTAGAGCTGAACTGAACTGAACTGAAAATAAGCTGGGGAGAACAGGCCCTTACTCTTTCATTTTCTAGAGATTTTCTTATTACCAACAAGTATGAATTTTGAGTCCGTGTTTGGAGGAATGGTCTCACGTTAGTGTTAACGTGAGACCGCTGATGTATGCTGATATCACGCACGTACATCAAACCAATAGTAGAATTAGTTAAACGTTTGCACCTATTAGTTATGCTAGCCTTAAATTATTTCATGATAAATTAGTTAAGCCGCTGAAGTATATTAGTTAAGTGTTGGAGTATATTAGTTAATCGATGGAGTATATATATATATTAATTAAACGCTGAAGTACATTAGTTCACCGTTGGAGTAGTTATATCATAAAAATCAAATTATAATGTATTTTATTGCCATAACTTCAATATCACACATGAATAATTATGTCTTTCTCAAAAAAACTAATACACTAATTCTATCATAAACCCTCCAAAACAAACCCATCATATACATGCTCTTCTTCAGTAAGTCAGACAACAAAGAATTGTAACAAATCAAACTAGGTAAAAAATCACCATCTTTAACACACAAAAACACATTAGCAGCTTCAATCAAGAAACCCTTTTTCTTACAAACATTGATCAATATATCAAAAACTAAAGATTTCGATTCACATCTACTATATCCCCCACACAACTAGCCACAAAATAAAACAAAAACAAACGTTCAATGACCCCATTCGCAAGAGGAAAACAACTAGAATTACAAAGAAGAACAACCAAAATTGAGAAAGAAAACAAATTTTGATGAATACCCAGTTGAGAATGTGACCAGTTGAAGAAACCCAAGAAGTTTAGTTGGATAAGTAAACTGATTATGATGAAGAACAATAAAATAATATCTGGGTTTAGCTTCTTGGTGATGTTTGAAGAACCCATTAAAGTTTCACAGTTGTTGTGTTTGAGAAGTGTTGAAATTTCTTCAACATTTCCGCCATTGGAGAGATTCAAAGTGGTGAAATCGCAGAGAGATAATCTGAGTTTTGTGTGTTTTCTGTGTAAAAAATAATAATAACTAAATACCCAAATATCGTAACTATTTATCGGAAAACAATAACTCATAGCCAAAATCACAACTATCAACTATAAAACCATAATTAAAGGCAGAGACTGAGAATTGGAGGAAAACAGAGTCGTCTCACGTTAGTGTTAACGTGAGATGGTCTTTTATAAGACTTTGCGTTAGTTTTTTTTAAAAAATTCAAATATGTTGTGAGAGAGTTTAAAAGTATAGAGTTGCACTTTTCAACTTATTTTCAATTTTTATAAGAATAATTAGTTTTTATATATCGACTACACGCCAAGTAATTATATATTTCATTTATTATTATTAAACTTTAAAATGATAAAATCAAATATCACTTGGTTGAGTGGTTAAAACTTTAGTATATATATTGCGATCAATGGATCGAATCTTATTATAATACAACACTTTTTTTTTGTTATACATGGAGTACATGGAGTTAAACACTCTAAGGGAAGCGCAACATGACATTGTTCCTTGTTTAGGAACGTCTTTTAATATATTAGTACATATAAGTGTAAATAAAAACCAAATTAAATAAGGTCCAAAAACGCATTGAGATAAGCAAAAATAAGGTTTGATTCACGCACAAATAAGTTTTGCTAAGTTACAATAAGTATAAACTAGAATTTTTTGCACGCCATGCGTGCTTGAATTTTTATCGAAACAGAAACTCGATTTGCTTCAGCATAAGAGTCAAAATTTGAACATTCACTACTAGAAAAACCTTACTTTGGGGACGCTTATTGTTCGACGCCTCGGCATAAGTGCGGCGCGGGTTTACTTTATCCCGCAATATCTCGACGCTTTTAAGCGTCGAGAAGGTTGCCCACGCTTAAAAGCGTCCTCATTACCCGTGAAATAGAAATATTCGCTACCTTATCACTGTATACTCCCGCTCGAAATTTTAGAGCGAGCAAATAAATTAAAAAATAAAAAAATCCCCCACCCCCCCCCCACCCCCCCCCCCCACTACGCGTACTATTATCACTCAACTGCATAATAAGCGAAATTTCAGAGCAACTGGGTAGTTAATGGTGAAACCCTATCTAATCAATTCTTCTCAATTCGCTCATAATTTCTCGCCATAATCTTCGTCTTTGATCATCAGGTATGCCTTCTTCTCTTCCTATCTTTTTCGTTCCAATTGTTCGAACTTCTGTTGAAGTTTTCATCTCCTACCTATCAACAGTCTTGAAGTAATTGGAAAGCTGCGAGAATTTCTCTGAAATTTCAATAAAAGTGTTTCTTCGCCATCATCTTCTGCATCATATCAGGTAATTTATGCCTTCTGTAAATTGTCTCGAATTGTTGTTTTTTTTTGATGAATTTTGTAAATGTCAATCTGTTTTTTTCGAATTACAATTGAATTCTTTGTCTTCAACCTCCCATCAATTTAGACTTGAAATTTTCATGCCTTTTTTTTAGCTCACTGTCAATCTCGAATTGTCTAGAATCTGTTTTTTAAATTCTAAAGGTTTTTCTTGCCTTTTTTTTCTTCAATCTCAAAGATATGATTTTTGATGGAATTATTGTAAATTGAATAATTAAAAGGCCTCTCATTATACAATATACAAATGTCGACTAACTGAAATTTTTATGCTTTATTGTTTCTTGAAATTTTCATAATTTAGTGCAATAAGTTGATTTCTTTTACATGCCTGAATACCTGATGTACATGCAGTATCTGTAATGAATTGGAAGTGTTGATTTTTCGATGAATATGGAGAAAACTATTTATGTTGAAAGCTTTGTTGTGGTTAAGGTATGCCATAAGCAGGAAACACAGAGAAGGAAACTAGATTGACACCAATTAGCTTTACAGACTTCTACATGTCTGTGTCTTTTTTTAAACTTCAGTCACTAGAATAATAAACTTTTTTTTCTTCGGCAAAAGCGTAATCAACTATTCCTGCCTACATTATGGATTCATAGTATTTTTAGCTGTCGTTCTGTAATTCTCTTATGTTGATTAAAGGAGGGCTTTTGGTACCATCATGCAGAGCCAAATTATTTAATGCTGGTTTACTGGATTCCTGAAAGTATTTCTACAATTCCTGCAAATGCTACACATCGCGTAGGAGTTGGTGCTATTGTCTTAACAGAGAACAGAGAGGTAATACTTTGTTCTCCTTATTCTGATATATGTGCAATTGCTTGATCAGTTCATTTCCATAAATCCGTTGCGGCGCTTTCTCCTACATAAACAAATGATGGTCTAATGATGTGGAAATGCTTTTGAAGAATCATTAAATTGTTATTCCTTTCCTTGTACAACGGTATTAGTAGGGCTATCTAGATTGTATGTCAAAAGACTGCGCGCTACTTCCTCGATTCCCCTCTCCCACTTTTTATTTCCTCAGGTTTTCAATGATCTTACTACATTTCTGTCTGTTTACACAAGTTTTCACCATACTAGAGCTTATGAGGACTGTAACCATGACCCTTATTGTAATTTTGGCTCTTTTGGATGTGTAATTGGCCCCAGTGGGCAGCCCTTTATTGTTCTTATGTAGTAATAGCTTATGCTACTAGTGATCCATAGGTCTACTTCCTTTTCTCCTTTAGGGTGCCCTTCCCCATCTTCTACCTCTTTTCTAATATCATGTGATTTTATGTGTGTAGCTATCTAGATTGTATGTCAAAAGACTGCTTCCTCGATTCCCCTCTCCCACTTTTTATTTCCTCAGGTTTTCAATGATCTTACTACATTTCTGTATGATCTGTTTGATACTGGCTTTTGTAATTATCTGGTTGTACTCCTTGAATCAACTCTTATATAAAATAAATAAGTTTTGATATTGTTTATCATTTCCAATTCTCTTGAAAATTTGTGTTTTTTATACTCTTTAAGATTTTGATCAGTAAACTATCAAAATTGTTATGATGCCTCTGTTACTTTTTATAATTTTCTCACGTGGAACCCATCAATCCCAAGGTTTATGATTCGAAAAGCAAAGAACATTTTTTTTTCTGGTACGCTTTCAAACATAAATTATCGTAGAACTATTTCTGGACAATAACCATGCAAGCTTCCAAAAGATGGAGTCTGACAGACTGACACTATCTGACTCTAGTAGCCAAGGCTGAGTTACATAAGTTTTCATATATAGTAATATAACTGCCTAAGCCATAAACTACTCCAGCACGAATTGTGTTGCTGAAGTGTGGACATATAGGGTAAATACGCAAAATAAATCAAATAGATAGGGAACGTACATAACAATTCATGTTAATCTAGATATGTTAGGCACTGAGTTCAATTTCTAGATATGTTAGGCACTGAGTACATAACAAGTCATATAAGCAAGAGTATTTCGTTTAGGTCATGTTTTATGTGAACTATTTGAAGATATATGTTCATATTTTTTTTCTTCTTAATATGGTTCTTATTTGTTATCGTAATATTTTATTTTTTTTGAGACATGGATTCTAGTTGGATAGATTTACCAAAAGGCCATCCCGCTTATTATAATGGTTGCATGAAATTCTTAGAGCTTGCTAAAGAGACTCTTGTTGAAGGAAAAACTCGATGCCCATGTAATAATTGCAAGTTAAACAAATGGTTTAAGTTGGAAAAAGTAGGAGGCCATATTTTATTGTACGGTTTTTATAAGAACTACAAAAATTGGATTTTTCATTGTAGTCATCAAGTGGGTAACAACTTAGGGCTCCATAGTGATCAAGCAAAGGGAGTAGGTCGAGATGATATTGATGGGTTACTAAATGCAGCTTTTGGGGTTGGTAGTCCACAATCCACTAACGAACCCCCGTTATTAAATGAGTTAGATTCTGATGACGAAGATATAAATGAGATGCATGAAGAGGTAAATTTTCAATTCGAGGTAGATAATGAATATGTATCAATTAACACCGACGCAGAAGAGACAAAGTACAATAGACTCAAGGAAGCTTCTAAAGAGAGTCTATATGAGGGGTGTACTACTTTTTCAAAGCTATCGTTTCTATTGCACTTATTTCACCTTAAGTGTATGTTCCACTGGTCTACTGAGTCTTTTAATAAATTGCTTGAACTTCTATTAGACGCATTTCCTTATATTATGGAGTTCCCATCGTCCTATTACGAAAGCATGAAGATAATTAAAGATTTGGGTTTAGGTTATGAGAAAACCATGCATGTCCAAATGATTGCATGTTATATTGGGGGGATTTTGCAGACAAAAGTGAGTGTCATATTTGCCACACACCAAGATGGCAAAATGTGAAAGGCAAGCAAGGTGATACAAGTGAGAAAGGTAAAGAAACATGTATGAAGGGGGTGCCAGCTAAAGTAATGCGGTATTTTCCTCTCATCCCTAGACTAAAGAGGCTTTACATGTCATCTAATACTGCAAGAGACATGAGATGGCATTTTGACCGCAAGGACGATAAAATTATCACCCACCCGGCAGATGGAGAGGCTTGGAAAAAATTTGATGATAGATATGAGGAATTTGCTAAAGATCCTCGTAGTGTTAGATTGGGTCTAGCAAGTGATGGTTTTAATCCATATCGTCTTATGAACACTAATTACAGTACATGGCCAGTGATTCTGATTCCTTATAATTTGCCTCCTTGGGCTTTGTATGAAGTCATCATCATTTATTTTGTCCTTGATTATTCCTGGAAAATATGGTCCCGGTATCGATATTGATGTTTATTTGCAACCACTAATGCATGAGTTAAAATTGTTGTGGGAAGGTGTAGATGCCTTTGATGTTTATAGTGGAAAAAACTTTAAACTACGAGCATCCTTACATTCCACTATAAATGACTTTCCTGCATATGCTATGTTGTCGGGTTGGAGTACAAAAGGTTATAAAGCTTGCCCTACTTGTGCCAATTCTACTTGTTCATATTATTTTGGTGGTAAAATTGTCTACCCCGGTTCTCGAAAATGGTTACCGATTGATCATCCTTACCGTTCTCAAGCTAATTTATTTGATGGGAAAGAGGAATATGGCCTTGCTCCGGTTCATGCTAGTGGGACAGAAATTTTGAAGCAGCAAGAAGAAGTTAATTATGTTTATGGGAAATCAAAAACGGTTCCTAAAAAAAGAGGGAGAGAAGAAGTTGAGGATGATGAAATTGATAATGATAATGATAAGGTTCTTTGGAAAAAGAAAAGTATATTATTTGACTTGGAATACTGGGAACATAATCTTCTTAGACACAATTTAGATGTTATGCACATTGAGAAGAATGTGTGTGATAATCTCTTAGGAACTCTTTTAGAAACCGACAAGAGTAGAGATGATAAGAAAGCTAGGGAGGCTCTGAAACAAATAAATATAAAATCTCATCTTTGGCTTCAAACGCATCCTAATCGTGTTAAAGAGTATATGCCTCCAGCTTCATACAACATGGATAAAGAAGAAAAAGAACGTTTTTTAAGAGTCTTGAAAAAGCTCAGAGTTCCTGATGGTTATGGATCAAATTTGCAAAGATGTGTGAACATGAAGGAGCGTAAACTTATTAATATGAAAAGCCACGACAATCATATCCTCATGCAAGAAATCCTTCCTGTTGCTTTAAGAGCATCAAATGCCACAAAAGTTATTGATTTGCTTGAGGAGTTGTCGTACTTTTTTAAGAAGATTTGTTCAACCACCATTGATAAAGGAGAGTTAGATACCATTCAGTCAAAGCTTGTCCTGACCCTTTGTAAGATGGAGAAAGAGTTCCTCCCAACATTTTTCACAATTATGGTTCATCTACTAATTCATTTAGTGGATGAGGTTAAACTCGGTGGACCTGTTCATTACAGGTGGATGTATCCTATTGAAAGGTCTTATTTCTAATTTCATATTTTCTTTTAATTTGTTAATTTTTTTATATAAAAATCCATCGTCAAATCTTCTCTTATCTCTTTCATACTCACGATCTTCATATATATTAAGGTACTTGGCCTTTTTGAAATCTCATGTTAGCAATAAAGCACAACCTGAAGGGTCTATAGCCGAAGGGTTCCTTTTATGGGAGACAATTACATTTTGCTCGAGATATTTAGAAAGTGTTGAGACCATGTTCAACAAACCGAAAAGAAATGATGACGGGGTTCCACACATCAATAACTATCTATACAACTCAGGATGTCGCGTAATTGGAAAGAGAGAAAATGTTCGTCTTGATGACAAAAGTTTAAAGCAAGCACATCGCTATGTTTTACTTCATTCAGATGAGATGAAACAAGTGTTTGAGTAAGTACCATTATTGGTTATCTAGTGAAAGTATTAATTATAACTTTAACAATATATTTTTTTTCAAATTCTTAAGTGATTTCCTCCAAGTAAAGCGGCAAGAGCATCGAGTGGGCGAAATTGCGCCAATGAATATAATGAAAATCAATGGAGACTTAACGAATTCTCCGATTGGTTGCAAAACCAGGTTATATGCTTTAAAATTTCGGGTTGCCTTAATTATTTTATATATCAATCAAAGTTTAACTAAATATTTTACCTGGAATTATAGATCCATAACCTAGATGATAACACAGTAGAAGGAAAGCTGAGAAAAGCGTTGGCCGGTGGTTTAAGCAATCGCGGTAAAAGGATGAAAAGCGTTATATTAATGGATATAAATTTGATACCGTGGATCGTGAACGATTTCGGAAGACACAAAATTCTGGAGTGATGGTTGAAGCCGATGGCCAAGAATATTATGGAAAACTGAAAGAAATTTTCGAGCTTGATTACTATGGTTCATTTAGGGTTGTAATGTTTCGTTGTGACTGGGTTGACATTCGTAGGGGTTTTAAAACATACCCAAGTGGCAGAGTTACTGTCAACTTCTCGAAGTTGATGCACACTGGTCGAAATTTGCATGATGATCCATTTGTTTTCTCTTCTCAAGCAAAACAAGTTTTTTATGTCGAGGATGAGATACAAAAAGGATGGTTGCACGTAATTAAGACTAAGCCCAGGGACTTGTTTGATATACCCGAGGATGACGAGATTCTAGAATAGAAGGGTTTTGGGTTTTTAGAATTTTATCATTGTTCATTTGTGGATTTATGTTTTGATTTTGGATTCGAGTTATTAACTTTTATTTAATGGTACTACTTTGTCTATTCCACATTTATCTTTCTTATTATTCCTCTTTTGCATTTCCCTCTTGATTTCACTCTATATCTACTTAAAAATTATGTAAATGAATGTGATATGTTGTGGATTATTTTGATTGGGTGAAAGCTTTGCTGAGGATATTGATTATTGATGTCGTATTGTATCGATTTATAGTATAAGCCACTTAATTAGGCTTTGTTGTTAATTTTTTGGTTAATTGCTTCATGCTCTGTTGTTCAGATTGGAGATTATTGTTGTTTTTCCGTGTCTTAAGTTAGCATGTTAATTAAAGGAACTAAGATTGGATTAAAAAAACTTAAGTTCTTGCTATCATTATGGGAAAAGTAAACCATATTATAGGCTTATAGCATAGCTACTATGATGAGAACTCTTTAAACTGTTCTTCGGATAAGTTGGTCGATGGAAATAGAAGTTTTCATATGATACTTTATATAATGAGTTTGTTTGAGTTTTTGACGTTGGCACCTTTGATCTTTTAAAGAACCTCTTCTTTTTCCTAGTAAAGCATATGTACATCAGTATAAACAAGTAATAATGCTTTAAATAGCAGTTTGAGATTTTGTACTGTACAACTCTCTATCTCTTATACATGGCCTCAGGTCTGAGTTTCTTAATGTAGGCCAATTGATCTGTTGGCCTTCAGTTTATTAGCTGGATTAAGGAGAGACCTCTTCCCCTTGAGCATAGGCTTTAATTGATCTTTAAGTTACCATTATTATATGATATATTCCCATACTGTTGACCGAATTGTTTGGCTTCTATTATCGCTTTATTTTCGTTTCCCAGTTGGTGGTAGTTCATTACTTCAGACTTTAGAGACCATTGTGTTGATTATGCATTATAAAGATACTTTGTGTTTGGATTGGATATTTACATATGTCTTGTTCTCTGGATGAATCAAATTTCCCCTAATCTAATCAGTTTCTTTTTCTTCCAACATTTCAGACACTGGTAAGGTTGATTTGGTAATGAATGTGGTTGAGCGTGTGAGTGGAGGTTTCTCGGCTGGTGGTGGAATTTCGAGTGGGTAAGAAAAGATGATGTGATAATGTTATATACAGTCTCCAAAAATGATGGTTTTAAAGCTATGTATATGTTTATTCTGAGGCACTATGGTTGCATATGCATTTACAGGATAACAAGTGGCCCTTTGTCAGGTCTAATTGGAAGGTACTATTCTGTTGCTTAGAATTTTTATTCTTTTAATTGATAAAATACATATTTCCTCACATTTAGGCTTACATGCTATAATGATCCTAGAGTACTTCCTAATACTTTTTAATCTTATTCGATACTCTAAGAAAAGAAATTACGTATGCCCTGTACATAACCGAAAAAGTGCATAATTCATATGATAGAAAAATAATTTGCTCTACTGTTTTAAACTATTTAGAATTTCCAGTCTACTTTGGGGGATCCGAAACACTTTACACACCTTATTAGATGTAGTAATGTACCAATGTGTCTGTGTAGATGTCTACAACGTTATTTAAGTCTCTAAATATAGCATCGACACTATTCTTTTCACATTTGAAAATCACATTTCAAGTTTCATTAAGTTCACGTAAAGCCTTTGTGAAACTATTAAAGGTTCACCTAAAGCTGAAAGTGCAATTATTACTAACAAACTTGTAGTCGAATTAGTTTTCTGACATGGTGCTGGAGAAACAAAAACTGGATCACATTTCCTATCGTCATAATCTGAAGCTATAATCACATTTCCTGACTATGATATGCTTGTCGATAAGTCGAACAGATGGGTCAGATAGGATTCAGATCCAGTAAACTTCAAGTTCAGGTTATTTACTCTTTGGGTGAATTGTTTTAGGTTGTCAAATTCATGCGCATGACCCAGATATTTCGCATTCAGATCAACCGTGACCTGGTATTGCATCTTATTACATGCAGGAGAGTATACAGAAATAAGATGAAGACTTATATTAATCAGCAAAGCTACTCCTGACCTAACTAAATTACAAATTACAGTATTTGGACAGTAGAATCTGTCCCATACAGATGATATAATTCTATATTCAGAATGTTCATAATATATTAGAATATTCAATGGACATCTATTAGACCGTTTTGAGGGTTCATAACAGAAAGAATTCTCAAACTCTTTTCTTTTCTTTTCTTTTTATTCGCTAACGCCTGTGTGTTTCATCACAGTCAAAATGACTAATATTATTTAATCAATAATGTAGATGTAAATTGTAATTTTGCTTCATTTTAAATATTATAGTAGTTTTCAGAAGGGCTTGATCATTATCGTTTTTTGTCTAGCAGTGATATATTATGACTTATCGAGGGAAGAGAACGAGGGACGTACATGCAGATGACCAGCCCAGTTCATTGTCTTCACAGTCACCAGGTGCTGCTGCTGCACACAACTCTCCTTCGACCGAAAATGCATCACAATCAAACAAAAAACAAATCCTTCAATCGCAGCCATATGAGGTTCCTTCTAACGTTGAATTTGGACCATTTTGCCCACCAAGTGCCACCACAACAAATCCTTCAATCACACCAAGTGCAACAACTAGCAAACCATTAGCTATATGGAAAAACCCTCCTTGTATCACATCAAAACCGCTCAAAATCCCTCCTGCTTCTTCTACTCATACCCCACCACTCAAGCCTTCTACTATCACATCCAAACCGCTCAAAATCCCTCCTCCTTCTTCTACTCATACCCCACCACTCAAGCCTTCTACTATCACATCCAAACCGCTCAAAATCCCTCCTCCTTCTTCTACTCATACCCCACCACTCAAGCCTTCTACTATCACATCCAAACCGCTCAAAATCCCTCCTCCTTCTTCTACTCATACCCCACCACTCAAGCCTTCTACTATCACATCCAAACCGCTCAAAATCCCTCATCCTTCTTCTAGTCATATCCCACCACTCAACCCTTCTACTAATACATCCAAACCGCTCAAAATCCCTCCTCCTTCTTCTACTCATACCCCACCACTCAAGCCTTCTACTATCACATCAAAACCGCTCAAAATCCCTCATCCTTCTTCTGGTCATATCCCACCACTCAACCCTTCTACTAATAAATCAAAACCGCTCAAAATCCCTCATCCTTCTTCTGGTCATATCCCACCACTCAACCCTTCTACCAATACATCAAAATCGCTCAAAATCCCACATCCTTCTTCTGGTCATATTCGAGCATCTCTCAACCCATCTACTAGTACCCCGCTCAAAATCCCTTCTAATTCCTTTGATCCTATCCCACCTAGTAGGTCGCCTTCTAGTCATAACTCCCCTACTATCTCACCTCTTAACCCATCAGAATCCCGTAAGCCAACAAAGCAAAAAGAGGGTGAAGAATCATTAATGAAGTCGAGAACATCAAAATCTGTACGGTCAACATCATATCCAGATTGGCCTTCAAATGTTCAATTTGATACGAAGGAAGAGGTTATGACAAAGGGTAATGTCTTTCCTTGATGGTCTACTAGGATTTTGACTTATATTGGTATCTATTATATCTATTTATGCTATTCTAATATGTTTTTATGCAACGTCATCCCATTATTTATCTCTATGCAGATGCTGAAGGTAACATCACATTGGTGAGTGGTCCTATTCCGACAATCAGTGTGTGGAGTAACAACGGCGTTAAATACTGTGTTGAATTCAACGAGTTTTACCAACCTCTTAGGAAAGGTGGAGATATCTTGGTCAGATTCATTGGTAGCATTGCAAAGGTAGAGACCTACTGTCCAGTTGGAGAAGTGAATTGGCATAACGTCGATAAGAAGCTGAAAGCTATGTTGGTAGAGGAGGTCAAAGTAAGTATATATTTGATTCTTCTTCTTACTCATTTTCGCGCATTTATGTGTGTTAGGTTGGGATTTGGCTGGATTTTATCATGTTTGTGTCATTGTGTGTTTGAGTATGATGGAATTCGTTGGTGTTTTTACTAATTCGTTGGTTTAGCTTATAGTAGCACCGTTGGTACCAATCACAGCATCTGCGTATAACAATGGGACCTGCACCAACTCATGTTATATTTGCACCAACTGTTAATTTTTGAATGAAACAAATACATATAAGAGACAAGTTATATTTGCACCAACTGTTAATTTTTGAATGAAAGAATAACAGTGAGAAATTGTTGGAGGGATGAAATACGACCAGCATGTTATATCCTCGACTACTCTCTGTGTAAAACTCACATGGGCCCTCTTTTATTTTCTCTCCATCTCTCTTTTCTCCTTGGCTCCTGTGCCTTCCCCATGTTGCAAGTAAAATTAAACAGAGGGGAAGTAACTAACTGCAAAATGTTCCTCTTATCTGTGCTGCTCACAAAACCTCTTGGAAGAATGAAATGCTGACATTTCGCATTAGATGGACGAGCAACTTGACATTCACATCTTCACTATGAGGTCATTCGCATCAATTTCAGTCTATCTTAAACTTCAGCTGCACTAATTTCCATGTCCATGTAAGAACCAATGACCAGGATGAACACTTAGAGTACCAAATTTTGAAAGCAAATGAGTTAGCTCCAGGACAACATTATTCTTACAAACTACCTCCTCTGAACCAAGAATTACTACTAATGCTGACAAAACTTTGGGACTTTAAAGGGTACAAGCAACTGTAATCAATCATCATGCAGAACCTTTTTCTGTTTTTGGGATGATAAATCATAGAATATCTCATAAACTGAGAAATAGATCCATTTCAAAGCATAAGCTAGCTTAACAATACTATACAGATGTACGAGTTCGTCAAGGTACTATATGATTCTAGGTACCTATCTAACGCAGCAACTAGCTACAAGAATTGTTCTCTATCTTAAAGTTCTCTTTCACCCCTCCGATATGCAGATAATAACAGAACATGTTAAAGCAGCATGATCCTCATACCACATCCAACACATACATTCAGCATGGTTGCATAAACTTAAATGATTTAAATTCTAGAACCAGATTGCATTATGTAATAGTCTCTCTTGATTTTCACAAAGATATTTCTCTAACCAACTCCCTGAATTTCCGCACCCACTAGAGTGACAGTAACTAACCACCTGCCAGCTCACTCTACATTTCAGTATTCTTCCTCCTAGACCTCCTGGTGTAGGTGAACCTGATAGGTGGCCTGGCACGTGATGTAGCATTACCCCCTTCCCACACAGCAAGCTTCTCATTGATTCTTCTAGCCAGAGACCCTGTCGGTATGGTTGAAGCTTTAAGTACACATAATCTCCAACCTGAAACTCCAATTTGCGACGGTGTGTGTTCTCCTGAATCTAGACGTCCTAAAACCTATGAAAAAACAGATCCAAGCTAGGATATTCTGGTGTTTAGTTGCTCAGTTTATAAGCACAAACTCAGCACCTAGTTTACATCCAATTGAGTACAGTATGTCTTATTGTTGCAACAGAATAAAGACCTAAAAGCAAATTAAACATGACAAATCAAGTAGTAGCATATAAACAAAATAGAATTATATGATTAATGCCATCTGTTCTTCTTATACTTGCTACTATACTGTTTTAATATTTAATTGTTCTGACTTATCAATCATAAGCTCTTGCAAATCTTGAAATAATACTTTGTGCGACTTGTATGATATATTAAGTTCGGGTATCCTGACAATGCCTTCATAATAGTTCTGTTGCTGCCTTCAGAATAACAGTATTTTTTAATTCTCTTTCTTTGGATATGCTTGTAAACGCCTAGGCTCACCCACGATACTATTTTCTTAAAGGAACGCTTTGTAATTCCTGATGGTCCTGAATACGAGAAACAAATCCTCAAGCGTGCTAACAGAAGTTGGAGGCATTTTAAACACGAGCTCAAGTCACATTACTACAAACCAGATGACAAGACTCTCGATGAGATGTGTAATTTGCAGCCACCATACGGAATTACTAGTAATCAATGGATAAAGTTGGTTAAGCACTGGCATTCAGAGCTAGGGAAAGTAAGTTACTTAATAATATTAATTTCTATGGAGTCATTAGTTTACAAATAGCATCATTCAAAAAAGCTGACAAGTGATGACATAATTAATTTTATCTTATGGTAATTGGTTTGATCATTTTTGTATGCTGTATGTACCATATCATTCCAATCAAGTCTATAAATAGCCAAAAGGTATAGCTTGTTTCATACTCAGCAGAACACACAATCTTCTATTCTTCTATAGATTATGACTAACTGTATGAATGATTGAATGTACACATGCATGCATATTACATACACTGAACTAGTGAAGCTAATGATTGACATTTGATAAATCTTTGTTCTGTATTTTTGATAAATATTTTTTTTTTTAATATGAGTGCAGAAATTGTCAGAAGCTGGGAAAGATGCACGAGCTTCCCTAAATCAACTTCACAGATGTGGCTCCAAGAGCTTCGCAAACAAGCAAGCTGATATGTATGATTCATGAATATTAACATAAATATAATATATATATCTAGGAAAAATCTTTTTGGAATATATATATGTAATAATCTTGTAGAAATTTTCTATGATTGTTTTTACATTTAAAAAATTATTAGGAGGATGAGCATGGAGAAAAAAGAGTTTATTAACTCTTTGGAAAAAAGCTCATATTGGAAAGGATGGAAGCTTTCTACCAGACACACTCACAGAAGAATTTATGGTATAAGTACAGATTAAAATAAAATAATAAGCGTGCTTCCGTTTATTGTAAACTAATACTTCTTATATTTTATATCTTAATATTTGTGTAGGATGATGCATATGCCAAGTTTGAATCATTGAAGCAAGCAAACCCTTCCAAGTCTGACTTAGAACTTGAAGATGAAGCTTTTGAGCACACCATGTATGATGGAGAGATTCCCAAACGTCCCGTAGGTTATGGACTTGGAGTTCGAAAGGGGGACATTTACGGGGTGCATGGTGTCCTGAAGAAGCAAGGGTGTGGAAGAGTTCGAAAGACGGCCGTGTTCATGGAGAATGATAAAGAAGAATTGTCCACTCTGAAGAAGGAAAATAGATTGTTGAACACCCAAGTCCAAGAGAACAAAGAAGAAGTGTCTGTTCTCAAGAAGGAAAATAGCTTGTTGAAAGCCAAAGTTCAAGAGAACAACTCTCTGCTCAAAACTCTTGTTGGACAATTTTCTCAACTAGTAGGTAAAGTTCGTAAAGGAGAGGCTTCAATGCACCTTTTAGATTGTGCACAAGCAGTCTTGGAAGTGACAAACCAAAAGGTACCTTCCTACTTTCAAACTTTATCTAAATTCCCCTTCCTTATGAATGAGCTAATGTACCAAGCAAGAAAGTTTCTGCCCAGAGTACAGCCCTAGTACTATAACCTTTATCTTTTTTATCAGATACATTATTTTCTTCTTTGACATCAACATTGATAAGTTGCTTGAGTTTTACATGATCATTCTTCTGATCTGAACCTTTCGAGGCGGTTGCACGCAGCATTTACTTTACTCTTGTTTATACTGAAGAGGATTGAGAATTATTGGCTGCAAATCTGTGAACACGCACCCATCTATCTGTTTTAATTTTATCTTTAGTTTGTAGTATTACATGACAGTATATTGAAACAAATATGTGGCTATCTAAGTGAGTTTTTTATTTTTCTGTTTTTGAAATGGATTTGAGTTAATTCCGTTTGCAGTCTCTCATTTCTCCTGCCACCAATTGGGATAATACACAAACTGGGAGTCAACAGCTTGGTTTTTTTTAGGGTGTCTAATGTTTATAATGATGCCAGGGATGCTGACAGCTTAATGAAGTTTAGGACATGTGAATGGCCTTACTGATATGCTGGATGTCACTTGATCTAAACATGTTACTGTTTTTCCTAAGGGATGAAACAGTAGTTTGATGTTATTCTAGGAGGGTAATGTTTATGAAGTTGGAGAATTTTGATATGGAAATTGATTTTGCTAGCGCCTGTAGATGGAGACAGCTTATCTCATGAGACTTGAGTTCTTTTGTTGTCTTTGTTTCTTCTTTATTCTTCTCTAGAGCTATGCACTCTTATGTGATTCTTCTTTATTTAGTAATTAGAAAGTTTAAGACATGGAATGAGTAGAAATTCATATATAGTGATGCCTGAACATTAAATGAAACGAGAGTGGAGTGGTAAGAAACACGAATGATGGTGCTGGACTTTCCATGTGATGCTTTTAAGGTCATCTCATGGCGCTCTGCACACTTTGCCATAATCATCTCTCTACCTGGTCACTTTTCACAACCTTCATCTTTTTTATCAGCCAGATACATTATTTTCTTCTTTAATTTGACATCAATCATTACTATCGTACTGATTATATTGTCTTTTTTTTCTCCTTTTGAAGGTACTCGAAAATAATGAAGGTGCAAAAGATCAAGAACGGATGGCTTCAAAGTAGCTACTATCGTATCGTCATCTATTTTACTAGCGCGCTAGATCTTATTGTTAGCTTATTTTCAAGGTTACTTCACTTTGGATATTTTTATTAATTAGCTAGACTTAACTACGACATACAATTTGCAATTATGTTTGTAGGGATTTTAGTTATCTTAGTATATTTACATTTATAATATATTGATCAAAGTATTTTTTTTTTACCTTAATATATATATATATATCTTCAAGTTTATAATGTTTGTTATAATTTATTCTAGAGTAAATATACGTACATATATATGTGTGTGATAATATATATATATATCTATATATATATATTTATATTATATATATATATATAATTCGGAAAAATAGCAAAAGGGACTACAAAAACGAAAATACATTTTATAGTCATCATGAAATTTTGCCAAATAATTAAATATTAAAATTTAAATCCAACTTCTCTTTTAACGACGCCAAAAAGCGTCCAGATTTAGAGGCAGCAAGGTGCTGCGAGTCAACGGGAACGGTGACGCTTTTACGCGACGAGACAATTGGGGACTATGTTAGGCGTTGAGAATGGCGACGCTTTTACGTGTCGTAAAATACCTACTCAATTGACGCAACGCTTTTAGAAAGCGTCGCAAGCAAATTTAGCGACGCTTTTTGGCGTCGCCAAATGGGTTAAAAAGCGTCGCGATAACACTCCTTTTGTAGTAGTGATTAGACATACGAAATATAATTGTTTTTAGTTGCAAATTTTTTATTGGTTTAGTTTCTGTCACTTAAGTCTCTCACCATTTTTTTTTTACTTTTTAAAGCTAAATTCTATGAACAAAATAGAAATTTTATTGAATTTATTTATGATTTCTAATATAATAATTTTTTAGTTGATTTTTGAATTAAGTACAGTAATTTTCATAGGTTGTAGTTTGTAAGTGAATTTTTAAGTTTTTGTAAAGTTTCTTTATTTTAGTGATTTGCATAACGTAAATTATGCAATTTTATGATTTTAGTTGACTTGTGAGTGATTGTTATAATTATATTTTTGGTATTTTTGTTTGAATCCTCCTTTGATTTGTAAGTGAATTTGTAATTTAGAATGGGAAGAGGGTAACATAGTCTCTTCATTCGGGGACACCATAGCTCCCCCATTCCCTAATATAATATATATATATATATATATATATATATATATATATATATTGTACTTTTATTCTTGATTGATATTTTACATAAGCCTTTTTATCTTGATAATTAATCGCTATTATATAATAAAAAAAGATAGGTCCAAATATATGTAAAAGTTTCATTATATATAGGAAACACTATAAAAAAGTAAATAATCTTTTCCTTGTCTAACTTCTAAATTCTGATTTCACTACAAATACACCTCTATTTTTTTTATCATGACCCACCACTAATTGTGAATGGTTCTTGAGAATAGTGATTTGTAAGTACATTTTTGTAAATGTTTTTGTATGTATTGACGTTCTAAGTTATTAGTTTTAGTTTGTATGTTAATTTTAAGTTTTAATAAAGTTTCCTGATTATTTGAGTGATTTGCGTGAATTTTATAACGTGGTTTTCTCAATTGTATGAGTGATTTGTAAAGTTTCTTCTTTTAAGTGATTTGTAAGTGAGTGTTGTAAATTAATTTTCGGTAGTTTTCTTTGAGTGCCGGTTTTGATTTTGACATTCCTTTTGTAATTTAGAAAGGAAAGAGGGCAAAATAGGCATTTCAAAAGAGGACACAATTGCTCCCCCTTCTCTTATATAATAAAGATAAGGTTTAGAGGAGGTGGGCTGACCATATAGAACCCTTGGAGAACTTGCAGATTCCGAAACTCCTTGTTGTTTAGAGGAGGTGGGCTGACCAGAACTCACCCCTTTCCGTTTGCGAGAGTGAGAGGCGTCAGGAGGTGTAGCAGCGGAAGTGGTCGGAGATCGCGTAGGACGGCAAGGAGAAGTCGCGGACGGTTTTTTCTGGGTCGTATTTTCTTGACCGGAGGTTTTTTTTTTTTGAGTGGTGAGGTGGGGTTTTTCGGTGATTTTGGGAGAGGCGGTGCGGTGATGACGGTGGATCTGGAGAAGAAGTGGCAGCGGCGGTGGGTTTCTTGGGGAACCGCCTGGTGGTCTTCCTTCCCATGGTTAGGGTTTGGAGGTGAGGAAGGAGAGATAGAATGGGGAGGTTTTGAGAACTTGAAATGGGTTAAGGGGGAAAGGTTTTTTTTTTTTTTTTGGTGGGGATGGTGTTTGGCTTAGTCCACTAGCTACTTCTAATGCCTTGCATAATTTTAAAAATTTTGAAACAATTTTTGAAAATTTTATATTTTAAAAGCAACATCAATGATATTTTAGAAAACATGATACTTTTGGAGTTTTTCATAGAATTTTTCTAGACAACTTAGGTGTCAGTTATCAGGACAGCATCAATAGCCTTTTCAGGAGTCTTGGATTAAATCAAAAATCTGACTTAGTGTAGATAGAATCTTTCGAACTCTTAAGCATGTAAAGGGGAAATAAGCACATAAATCAACTAAGTACCAGAAATCAATCCCAAAGCTAATCTAAGTTTTTCAAATCTTTCACGAGCAAGTGGTTTAGTGAAAATATCAGCTATTTGGTCTTCAGTACAAATAAATTCAAGGGCTTCCTTTTTTACATGATTACTTGTTTGTTTTAGGAACCCATATTTGCTTGGGTCCCTTTTTCTTACGTTGAGCATCTAGTATGTCTTTCCTAACCCAGATTTGAGTAACATGTTTGACATTCTTTGCAATTCGATTTTTCTTTTTGTTGAGTCGTCAATTAGATGACCATTATTACCACAAAAATTGCAAATTAGATATTCAGGAAGGCCCACGTATTTTCTCTTTCGAAAGTCTCTTTCGAAGGTTCTGGCACTGAGCCTGGCACTGGGTTGCTGGTCAGTATATCCTAATCCAGTTTTGTTCATGTTGTTTGTGGTGCAAGTTAAGTAATTTAGAGCATTCATCCCATTAGTCCATTTTTCGTGCATCTTTGAGCAATAGAAAGTTGTGATTCCAAAAATTCAACTGAGGTATTTAAATCACTACTTCTTTTTCGGGAAGTCTCTAAGTCTCTTTTAACTTTATCCAACTCTTCTCTTATCTTTGCATCACTAGGCACATTAGTGGAACAATTCTAGATTGTTGTCTTGAGTTCTTAAGTCATTCAACTCGTGATTTAATTTTTCAATTTGTTCCTCAAGACTAGATTTTTCAGCTTCGAACTCAGTGACTGGCACTGAGCTATTTACGAGATTATCAACTAGAGTCTTTTCTTGTTTTAGTGTGTTTATCTCTAAGTCTTTCTCGTCAATCCTTTTCATAGAGTTTTGTTTTCTTTCAATAATTCCTTATATTCTGTTTCTAATCCAATTTTTAGCCTGGTCAAATTTTTTATTTCCTTTTTCATGATCAAAATTATCATTCATGTTTTGACAATCATCAATTACGTTTTCAAGCAATATACAAGCTACTTTTTGGAAAGAATGAATTGAAGGTTTTAAAGAAGTTAGACTTACCTCACTGTCTTCTTCCTCTTCAAGAGGGTTCGAACTTTTAGCCATCAAGCATAGATGTGAGTCGTCATGGCTCAGTGCCGTCTTCAGAGTTGTCTGTACAGCATTCAGACATAATTTTGCTTCGTGGCTCTGAGCCTGGCACTGATCCTCGTCAGAATCCGAGTCTCCCCAGACTGCTGCGATCATGCTTTCTTGTACTCTTCTTACTGCTCTCGTTTTTCTCTAGGCTTTTCTTCATCCACAGAGGCATTCTTTAATCCTGTGATCAACTCACCACACTTGAAACAACCAGAGTTAGTAGCACTTTTCTTAGGGTTAGAAGTAGTGCCTTTACCTTTGAAGTTTCCACTTCTCCTGAAGTTGTTGCTCCTGTTCTCTTTTAAGAAATTTTGAAACTTTCTAGTTAGAGACGCTACTTCTTCATCACTTTCACTATCATCCGTTTCTACTTCAGTTTTTAAGGCCAACCCTTTATTCTTTGGTTCATTTGATTTAGGATCTAAAACAAGTTCATGGTCATTAAAGAACCAATTAGTTGTTCTAGTGAGAGTTTTGTAATCTTTAGCCTCTTGAATAGCAGTTTTTGGGAAGCCATTTATTAGTCAAACTTCTTAACACTTTTCTAACTAAATCTTCAGAAGAATAGATTTTTCCTAAGATCTTAGTTCATTAGTTATTAGTGTAAATCTGGTAAACATATCTTTAATAGATTCGTCCTTATTCATTGTGAACAATTCATATTGTTGGACTAGTAAATCTATCCTAGACTGTTTTACCTCGTTTGTACCTTCATGTGCTAATTCCAGTGTGTCCCAAATTTCCTTAGCTGTGTACATGCGAGATTCTTGAATATTCATCAGGTCCAATTCCAGATTGGAGAATACTCATAGCTTTGAAATTCTTTTCGGCCTTTCCTAGTCAACAGAATTGTACTCATCTTCCTCCTTGTCGATCAGGTTTCCTTCATCATCTTTGTTTTGAATAGGAAGAGGTCCAGTCTTTATGATTCTCCAGCATTGAAAGTCAGAACCTTGAATGTAGATCCTCATCCTAGTCTTCCACCATCCATATCTTTCCCGTTGAAAATTGGACACTTGGAATACTTGTCACGAAAGTCTCTTGTGTGTTCATGTTTCTATTCTCTAGATGTGAGTCTTACGAGAATAGCCTGCTCTGATACCACTTGTTGGAACCAAGGGAACACTCAAGAAGGGGGGGTTGAATTGAGTGGTGAAATCTAATCGATTTTCGCAAAAATCCTTTTAAGCTCAGTGCCAGGCTCTGAGCTGAACACTCGAAAATTGCTAATTTCGTTTTTGCGAATAATAAACTTAAAAGATATTAGATTTGACACAAGATATAACGTGGTTCAATCTCACCTCTGAGATCTACGTCCACAAGAAACAAAAACTCTTTTATTTCTTTGAATCCTAAAATATCAAACTCTTGATACAATACGATTCCCCTCACTACTAACCCTAGTAATGACTCCCAACACTTAACTCTAAGTGTTGACACTCTCTATAATGTAAAAGTTACAGAAAAGAACGATCCTCAAAGATGTGCTTCTTAGTCAAGCAAATAGAGGACAATTACAATTTGAAATAGTAACTTAAACCTAACGCTCAGTGCTATGCTCAGTGCCAAGGAAATAGTTTTCAGCTTTTTAATTAGACTCGATTTTCTCTCTGAAAACGTGAGATTTAAAAGTGAATTCTGATTCCCTTTTATAGACTTGGTTAGGACGAAAATCACTTAAAAATATCTTTATCTTTTAATCCTTGATTTAAGGGATAAAACTTTATCTTTTTCTATCTTTATCTTTTAAACAAAAAGATAAGTTTTCCAATTAGATTTTCTTTTCAACTCAAAGTCTGTTTTATCTAAAAATTATTTTTCCAAATCCTTTTTAGAAAATCAGAAAACATGTTTTAATAAAATCTGTTTTATAAAAATCTTTTATTAAAACACGTTTTTATCAAAACGATTTTTTATCAAAATCTTTTTCAAAAAATCGTTTTATATAAACACGTTTATAAAATCTTTTTCAAAACTTGTTTTTATCAAAATCTTTTCAATACACGTTTTTATCAAAATCTTTTATAAAATTGTTTATTAAAATCTTTTATACACGCAATTTTTAGAAAATCTTTTTCTTTAAAAACTCGTTTTCCTAATCCCTTTTGATTTCTGATTTTGAAAACTTATTTCCTTTTTATATAGAAATATAATTTTAATATAATTATTTACTTTCTTAACTCAAAGAAGATAATAATTATATAACTTTATATTTCTATATTGAGCACATTGCATATTACTAAGCATATTACATTTTAATCTAAAGTTACTATTCTAAGAAATTATAAACTCGAATTCATTCTTGATTCTTCTTTTCTTCAAAGTCTTCGTTTATCAATTTCTTTCTTCTTCATGCATCTGTTGCAACTGTTACATACTTTCATGCTATAACATATTATATTAATTTTCATCATCAAAACATAACATGTGCATGCACAACACATAAAAATCCCAAATATTAGAGGTTTCTTCACAAAATAATTCACTAACTTAAAAAAACTAATTTAAAAGACAATAGCAATTTCAGGTGAATAATGGTGTCGGTAAATTAACCAAATTGATTCCTAATGATCCAATGATGAAAATGTCGCACAGACGTGTACCCAAGTCTTGAGAACAAATTGTCTCATGAAACTTTCGAATTTGTTATTTTTATTAACTTGGGAAAGAGATTTTTATTTACTCATAATGTTTCCAAAACCAAAAAAGTTTCTTAGGATGACTAACAGGTTATTGAGACTAACCACATTAATTACATTTTACGACTATGAATTATATTCTTGATCACTAGTGGAAAAAGGTTGATTTGCGTCGGACCCGAGACCATTATTTGGAAAAAATTTCGAATTTGTTGTTTTTATACACTTGGGAATGTGATTTTTATTTACTTGGAATGTTTTCAAAAACTAAAAAAGTTACTTAGGATGTTCTTGGTTATCATGCTGAGACAAGTTGTTGTGGTTATGTAACATTTTCTACAATTCTGTTTAAAAATGAGTGAATTCAATTACAATCAGTTCGCCAGCAAACTAACCTTTGACACTCACTGAAAGACAAAAATAAAGCTTAATTTGTTGAAAGTGACTAAATCGAAAAGAAACGAAGGGAATATAATATAAGTATTCCAAAAATAGTTACTTAGGATGACTAACGGGTTATTGAGACTATCCACCTTGGTTATATTTTTACGACTATGAATAATAATCTCGATTGGCATCCTAATATCAATAATCTTATGTTTTCCGACTTATATTTACTCGTTTCGATAGTATATATGATTTCTAACGATATCTAAACATAATAAAGCTCATTTCACAAGTTTTTTTACTTCATGAAAAGTGTCTCAAAGTTGTATACCATTGTCTATGATCTTTTCACATTTTGGGACGAAAAACGTTAATTCAAGAATATTTTTTCCTAAACCTTTAGACTCTGTGAGGCGATACATGGGTTATTGGAATAATATTTCTTGATTTAACAATATTTTTTTACGCTCTTTCTTGTATGTTGTGTGTGTCAAACAAATGCTTATTTCACATGTGGTTGCATCGCGTACCCGTGTCTTCAAAATCAGGAATACCTTTAGTTTTTGGAATCAATGTCATCTGTATATATGAAAATTTTGACTAATTTCGGGTGAATAATGGTGTCGGTAAATTAACCAAATTGATTCCTAATGATCCAATGATGAAAATGTCGCACAGACGTGTACCCAAGTCTTGAGAACAAATTGTCTCGTGAAACTTTCGAATTTGTTATTTCTATTAACTTGGGAAAGAGATTTTTATTTACTCACAATGTTTCCAAAACCAAAAAAGTTGCTTAGGATGACTAACAGGTTATTGAGACTAACCACATTAATTACATTTTATGACTATGAATAATATTCTCGATCACTAGTGGAAAAAGGTTGATTTGCGTCGGACCCGAGACCACTATTTGCGTTGGACTTAGGTCCGACAGCACAGGTCTCGACGCGGATGACCTATCAATGGTCTGCGTCGGATGCAGATCCGACGCATATTTTCATCTATTTGCGTCGCACCTCGTATACGGTGTGACGCAGATGGCTATCCCAGCCCAATTCAGAGTAATGCAGAGGGTAATGTGCGTCGCACATTGCCTAGGATGCGACGCACATTAGTGATTTGTGTCGCACCTCGGGTCATGTGCGACGCAAATTACTATTTTAATAAAAAAAAATTATTTTAGAACTAGGATATACTGCAAAGACGATTCTCGAACAGTAGAAGATTGAGAGAAAAATTACCAACTGAAATCGAAGTAGAATTCAACACAACGAAATATACCAACAAAAGTCAATAATTTTATAATTTACAACTCCAACACAAAACATTAAACCACCAAAATTCTATAATTTACAACTCAAACACATCTGCTACTTTATTATATATAAATTTAACAAGTAAACTATACTTAATTAATATTACTCTTTAGTTGATATATTATAATTATATGAAATATAATATTAAGAATTATCACATACTACATCATAATTTAATCATTTATTAGTCATAATCTAGTCTCACAATAATCAAATTGCAAGGATTACAATTTATATAGTGAGTTTTATTATGTTTTTAGTTACTAGCTAATGAAATCGTCAAGATAATTACTTAATCATTTCAAACAGTCCATCCATTTTCTGATTTAATAAAATCAGCCCAAACACTAAGCCCAATAATAAGAGTAATTTAGAATGAAAAATATTGGACTTCAAGTATCAAATGAAGATTAAACATATAAGCAGTAGATGAGGAGGTCCTCATACCTCTGCTTCAATCACGACGTCGAACCAGAGAGCAGAAGCATGAAGCTCCGGCGACTGAAACGGCGAGGCAAGGCAGAAAATAAGGTGGTGGTACGACGGGATGGCGCGGGGTGCGGTGGTGCTGGGCGGTGCGCGCGGGTCAACGACGCGACGAGGAGGGAGACACGAGAAAGAGGGGGAAACTGAGCGAGAGGAGGGAGATATGATGCGAGCTACGGAGAAGGGCGACTGGGTTTTGCGGAAGGTGGTTGGAGGTACAGTGGGTGGTGCACAGGAGGTCGTGGTTATGGGCGTCGGTGGTTGTCGGCGGAAGGTGGTGGTGTTGCGGTGGTTGAACGAAAACAGAGGAGAGAGAGAGAGTTGCGAAAAACAGAGGAATTTGAGGGTGGTTTGGGTGGCGTTTTCCGGGCGATAACTCAAGAGGTTTTAGTGAATGGTTTGAGGGGATAAACATGGCTATTTATAGTCATTGTTGAGCTTCAATTTCTGCCCAATTGGATTGATGAATTGGGTAATTTGGTTTGATTAATGAAATTTATTTGCAAATAAGTTTGTTTGTGTTCAAGAACCCATTTTGATTTAGAAATCCATGGGTGGGTTTTTGTGAAGAGAAAACTGAGAGGGAGCGAAGGAGAAGAAAACTCACGCTTTCTGTTTTTTTTTTCTTTGTTTTTTTCTTTTCTTTGTCTTTTCTCTTTTTCTTTTCCTTTTTATTAACAAAACCAATTTGACCCAACTTGTAAGGTTCAAGTAATTGTTCTGTTTACTATTTTGTTTTCTTACTAATGTAATATTATTGCTTAATCTAACATAACTTGTTATTATATATAACTCTTAACCATACATAATATATACTTCCTCCGTTTCTAAATAAGTGCAACATTTGCATAGTGTTTACTATTCACAGTTTAAACTTTAATTAGCTTTGGTGATTTACATTTTAGGAAAAACATAGTCATGTGGGATCTTGTTAGAATCATCTGAATGTGAATTTTTTAATATCAACTTTTTATAATTTTTACTTATTGATAATTGAAGATATTAATGGTTAAAATAATGCATTGACAAACGTGAAAACAAGAAATGTTGCACTTATTTAGAAACGGAGGAAGTATTATCATTACTTGGACATAAAATAACAAAAATTTTGATTTTAACTTATGATTAAAGGAAAAATTTAGCCACTAATTATTATTATGTAATTTAAGTAAGTTTAAATTTTCGAGATATTACAAACACATTAATTTATGGAGTTAGATGAAGATTCTTTTATGGGGTCGATAAGGACTAATACCATTGAAGTCCAAAAATTATTTATTGTAGCTGATCAAGCACAGATAAACAACTTTCAAGATCTTGTTCATCTATGTATCAGGTATGAGACTCTATTGAAGATTGACCAAAGTTTTAAGATGATGGATGAAGATAGTGGTTTCCTTGTCACAAGTGAGGATGTATGCACCTTTACTGCTTTTTAAGCATAAAATTAGCAAAATTTCTCCTAAATCAAATGAAACTTGGTGGCATGCTATAAAAGATTTATTTTGGAAAGTATTCAGGTATTAAGTAATATTATGCTAAATTGTTTTTTGGAATGGTCGGTTTGTTATGGGTGTTTTACGGGTTAACCTTGTTTTCTTTTGTTTATTAAAAACTAGAGGCGTGAATCGGGGGCTTATGTATTTGTTCGGCAAACACAAATCCTGCGTGAATTTAGTTTTCAGTTCTTTTGTCAATTCTGAATGAGAAGGCAAAATTCTGCCATCTTTCGTAACGGGGAAACAAAAAGAGGACTTAATACAGTTGGTAGATTTAATGCGGAGTGTCATCAAACTTGCACTTCTCAGCCAAAGTGGTATTTCTTTTCTCCCATATCATTTGGAACATTTTTTTTGTCACAGTCACAAAATTTCATGAGTAAGTTTCTATGCATCAAATCTTGGCTGGAGAGTTTTCAACATGTTTACAAAAACCTTTCTGACAATGTGAAAAAACACAAGAAGACTATCAAAAGTTAAAGGAAGAATATTGATATGGTCCAATTTTATGGAGCAGCCTATACTCATATAAATGAGTCGGAGTACAAAAAAGACCGAAATGACAAGGTTTGAGCTTTTGTTTTAATTTGCTATACATCCCAATGCCTTAACCTTTCATCTATGACAATTTTTTTAGGGTTGAGATTTTGTGATGAAAAGATCGAGACAGATTTGGCAGTTTTTCCAAATTTTTATGTAGACATGTTTTGGTGCTTGTCCAACCAGAAAAATATGTAAGTGAGAACTTGATTTTGTTTTAAAAGTTCCACTGTTGACTGATTCTAATTTGTACTTTTTACCTCATGTTAGGGATATAACCGATGACGATTTGAGGGGTTTATCCACAGTTCCTTCTTTCAGTGAGTTTTTAAATTATAGTCAATATCAGCAAAAGCCTATTTTGCCTCTCTCACCTTTCTTTTTCTGTCTGTCTCTCGCAGGAGGGAAGTAAAAGGAGCAGGATGCTGGCACGAGCGGTAATTAATTCTTGTACTCCAAAGGTTATTTGAATTTATTGAACTATCAAGAATTATTTACACGGTTGTATGCTACCTTATCTTACACTATCATGTAGGATAGCAAAGATATTTAATGCTCTCTTTTTTTTCTGTACCTAGGCTGTTTTGTTTGGCTGATCCCACTCACCTTGGGAGCCATTATTTTGTTTCTTTCTGTTTTGTCTTGTTATACAGCTCCTACAATGTTGGTAGGGTTTCTTTGGTGTACATAGTATATATAGGTCTCTCTTGTATAGGTATCAGCAGAACATAGAGAAATATTGTAAAGTTTCATAGATGAATGAAATAGAAAATCTGGAAATCTTTTCCACAAAAATCAAAGCTTGAGTTTTTACTTCTTTTCATGGTATCAGAGCAAGGTTGATTGCTCCTGTTTTTTTTAAAGTTGTAAAAGCTCAAGGTTATTTATCATGGCTGGTGGAGATGCAGCAAAGAATGAAGGAAACAACAATAACCCTTATAAGGATCCCCTTTTCATAGCAGTGAGTGATAATGCTTCTTCATCCCTAGGAAGCATTGTTTTTGATGGAAGCAACTTTATGAGTTGGAGCAAGAGCATTAAGATTGCTCTTGGAGCTAAGAACAAACTGGGTTTTCTTGAAGGAAAACACAGCAAACCAACAACTGGTTCTGAAGAAATTCAAAAATGGATAAGATGTGACTATATGGTCAGATCTTGGATTTTGGCAACAATGAAGCCAGACATTGCTGGAAGCTTAGTTAACATGGATTCAACTAAGCAGCTGTGGGAAGAAATACTGGAGAGATATGCTCAAACAAACGCTCCACAACTGTTTCAATTAAAGAAAGAACTTTGGGAGTTGCAGCAGAACAATATGAGCATCAGTGAATACTACTGCAAGCTCAAAGGTGTTTGGGATGAGATAATGGATTTAGAAGGAATCCCTGAATGTAACTGTGGGGCTATGAAAAAGTGCACATGTGAGTTAGCAAAGAAAGTTATGGACCTTCAAGCTCAAGAAAGATTGATTAAGTTTGTCATGGGTCTAAACAGTGGGTATGACCAAATGAAAACAAATCTGATAAGCAGTGATCCTCTATTAACTGTTAATAGAGCCTATAACTTGATGCTTCAAGTTGAAAGACAAAAACAAATTACAGGAGAAATCACTACTGGTGTGGAAGCAAGTGCTTTAGCTGCCACCAGAAAATTTCAACCTAAAAGCTTGGGACCTCTACAACATTTTCAGAAGAAAGACTATTACAAGAAGTTTAAAGAAGAGAAAATGGGAAGAATCTGTGAACATTGTGGGAAGAAAGGACATTTGAAGGTAGAATGTTTCCAAATTGTGGGATACCCTGAATGGTACAAGAAGCCAGATGAACACTACAAGCATGCTGGAAATGTGATGAGGAATGCAGAAGAAGAAATGGAGGACAATCCACTGAATTTCAACAGCAATGGAAAGGAAGCAAATGTAACCAAGTTAGACAACACTTTTGTGAACAACATTGTTCAAGAAGTGCTCAAGGCCATGACTGAGAAGCAAGCTGGAACAAGCTCCCAAGCTAATTTTGCAGGTAAGCTTTCTAATTCTAATGCTGTGGTTAAGAAACTTTTAAAAAAATCTCATAACTGGCTTATAGATTCTGGAGCCAGCGACCATATGACAGGTAACTTAGACTTATTAATCAATATCAAGAAGTTGAAGGGTAAGATAAAAGTTGGACTTCCAGATGGAAGTGAAAAATATGTCACTGAAATTGGTGATGTGGCCTTAAACAACATGATTACTCTAAAAAATGTGTTTTATGTTGAAGATTTTCATCACAACCTGCTCTCAGTTGCTAAATTATTAAGTGAAGGAGACCTTAAGCTTCTTTTTGATAAAAATGGTTGTGTCTTACAGGGCCTTTCCATTGAGAAGGGTATCTTGTTTGGAACAAAAGAGCAGGACCTCTATAGACTTGTGAAGAAGGAAGAGGCAGAGAAGAATGATGTGCTTTATGATTCAAAGTTTTTGAAGAGTTGTAATAGTGTAGCTAACCTGAATATTATCCATGCTAGGCTAGGCCATGTTTCTTTATCTAAAATGCAACATTTGGATTTTTGTAAGTGTGAAAACTTGAAAGACTTCTTTTGTGATACTTGTTCTATCTCTAAACATCACAGGTTGCCTTTCTCTCTAAGTAAATCTATTGCTAGTAATTCACTAGTAGAAAAAGGACGATTTGCGTCCCTTGATTTGCGTCGCACAGACACGGAAGTGACGCAAAAAACCTATTTGCGTCGCATGACAAACAGAGTACGACGCAAAACATGGGTACAAGTACCAGATACAAGCTATATGCGTCGCACGTGCCTTAAGTGCGTTGCAAAAGATCAATTTGCGTCGCACCTCAATCAACGTGCGACGCACATACCCAGCCCAATTTGCAACGCACCGTATTTAAGGTGCGACGCATATACCAAGGCCCACTCATTTTTCTTTCAAAAACCACGCATGCCCTAATTCTCTTTCAGCCGCGTCATTTTTACTTTCATCAGCCGCATCATTTTTATTTCAAAAGATAACTCTCTCTTCAACCGTTTACTTTCATCAGATCTCCCTCTCTCTCCACCTCCACCTCCCTCTCTCTCCATCTCCCTCTCACTCTCCATCTCTCAGCCGTCTACTTTCAGCCGTTTACTTTCATCAGCCGCGTCATTTTCCGTCGAATTTTCTTCTTCACCAACACCAACAACAACACCGTTTACTTTCATCAGCCGCGTCATTTTCCGGCGAATCTTCAGCATCGAAGACCCGAAAACACCAACATCGACGATTTTTCATCGTTTTTTCACCGACGAGTTCGAGATTTGAAGAAAGAACGAGATTTCATTCTTGGTGATTTAGGTTTTTTTTTTAAATATATTTAGTGCAATTTCATTCTTGTATGTTAGATCTGATTTTGTTTTTTAGGTTCATTTTATTAATTTCGTTTTTTGTATTTTAGATCTGAATATTTAAGTTTTTAGTTTCGTTTTTTTTTTTTTTCTGTTTTTATTAGTTTGGTTGAATTCGTTTTTAGCGAAGGAAGTTCATTCAAATTTCTCTTTGTTGAATGCGTTTTTTCTGTTTTTATTAATTTTTGTATTTAAGTTTTTTAATTTCGTTCCAGATCTTGCTTGGCTATATCTTTTATTAGTATTGCTGAATTTCGTTTATGTATATTGTAATTTATGTATCTGTTATGTAGGCTTTTTAGTTTTGCTGAATTTCTATTCACGAATTTCAGTTTAGATGTATGCGCATACGTTTGCGTTTTGTTATTTTTAGGATTTGTTGTTAGTTTGTTATTTTTTTCTATGTTATAGTTTTAGATCTGATGTTAGTGGTAATGTTGATATTTTTTTCAATTAAAATTATATAAATCCATGTAACTTCTAGTATTTTTTGTTGTTTTTCTTGTATTTTTTTCTTGTATTTTAGATCTGATGTTCTTCTTCTAGTTTTTGCTGTTTCTGTACCACTACCAACTCCACTTTCTATGATTTCTAGTTTTTTTATTAAAAAAAAAAATTTTTTTTTTAAAAAAAATTGCAATTTGCGTCGCACGTGGCCCAAGGTGCGACGCAAATCACTCATCTGCGTCGCACCCTAGGCGATGTGCGACGCACATTACCCTTTTAGCTTGGGCTGGCAAGGTCCACTTGCGTCGCACCGTATACAGGTGCGACGCAAATAGGTGAACCATCTGCGTCGTTTTCGCATACGACGCAGATCGATCTCCCTCATTTGCGTCGAGGGCTTTGGCGTCGCACCAAAGTCCGACGCAAATAGGCGCCTCACATCCGACGCAAATTGCCATTTCTGTACTAGTGATTGCTTTGATTTGATCCATGTTGATTTATGGGGTCCCTACAGGACTAAAGCACTAAGTGGTGCCAGTTATTTTTTGACAATTGTGGATGACCACAGTAGAGTCACTTGGACTCAGCTTTTATCTAACAAAGAACAGGTGAAAGGAATCTTGTTAAACTTCCTAAACCACGTTGAAAATCACTTCAACACCAAGGTAAAAACCTTGAGAAGTGACAATGGTACAGAGGTCTTTCAAGATGAATGTAAGATAATGTTTGCAGAAAGAGGAATTTTTCACCAAAGAAGTGTGGCAGGAGTACCACAACAAAATGCAAGAGTGGAAAGGAAACATAGGTTTCTTCTTGAAACTGCCAGAGCACTAAAGCTTCATGCAGGTATGCCTAACTATTTGTGGGGTGAATGCATTCTTGCAGCCACACATTTAATAAACTTATTGCCTACAGCTGTTCTTAAGTGGGACACTCCTTACAAAAGACTCATGAAGAAAGAACCCACCTATGAACATCTTAGAATGATAGGTTGTCTTTGCTATGCAAGTCCTAACCAAAGGCCTAGTGACAAGTTTGCTCCTAGAGGAATAAGGTGCATCATGTTAGGATATCCCTACTGTCAAAAGGGGTATAAAGTGATGGACCTGGCCACTAGGAAAGTTTTTGTTAGCAGAGATGTTGTTTTTAAAGAGAAAATTTTCCCTTTTTTGCTAAAAAAGAATGCTTCAGGTAATAACATCCATAATGACAGATGTTTCACTGATGAAAGTGAGAATTGTGATATGCAATATGATGAACTAACTCACATTCTTCATGAAGTTAACAGACAAGAAGAAAATGAGATTAATGTGGCAGGTATAAATGAAGAGGAGATCCCTGAAGCAACTGAACCTGTTACAGAGGAAATCACAACCCTTCATCAGCCTGTCACAAGGAAATCCTCAAGAGAAAGTGAGATCCCAGCAAGATTCAAAGACTTCATATATGCAATTCCAGGCAAAGGAAGTACAGCTGGAAATGCCAATGCCTACATAGAGACCATGAAGGATCTGGAAACAAGTGGGATTTTTAGTCCAGAATACTTATGCTCTCTCAACAATGTATTAAGAGTAAGAGAACCTCTTCACTACAATGAAGCAGTGAGGGATGAAGGCTGGATTCAGGCTATGCAAGAAGAGCTAGATGCTCTTGACAAAAATGACACATGGGAGATGACAACTCTACCAGCAGGAAAAAGTGTGATTGATAGCAAGTGGGTATACAAGATAAAATTTCAACCTGATGGAAGCATTGATAGGCTGAAAGCAAGGCTAGTAGCCAGAGGAGACAAACAGGTTGAAGGGAAGGACTACAAACACACTTTTTCACCTGTGGCAAAGTTCACTTCTGTAAGGACTTTGATTGCTCTAGCAGCTAGTCAAAAATGGCATCTTCATCACCTTGATATCAACAATGCCTTCTTGCATGGATATCTAGATGAAGAAGTTTATATGAGGCCACCTAAGGGTTACAAGCATGCTAAAGGGGACTTAGTTTGCAAATTAAAGAAAAGTCTTTATGGCCTAAAACAAGCCTCAAGACAATGGAACATTGAGCTAACTAAGTTCCTCATTGAGCATGGTTATGAACAATCCAAGAAGGATTATTCTCTCTTTACTAAGAAGCTTCAAAGGACACAAGTAATCATCCTTGTGTATGTAGATGACTTGCTTGTCACTGGAAATGATCTTACAGAAATTTCACAAATCAAGCTGGCTTTGGATAGTGCCTTCACTATCAAGGACCTTGGCATCATGAAGTACTTTCTGGGAATCGAAGTTGCTAGAAATGAACAAGGTATTATGTTAAACCAAAGAAAATTTATTCTTGATATTTTGAAAAGTACTGGCACTGAAACTTGCAAGCCTTGCAAATGCCCTTTTCCTAAAGGACTAAAGCTCTCTATTGATCAAGGTGAGCTTCTTCAGGATCCTGAGTTTTACAGAAGCATCATAGGGAAGCTTCTTTACCTAAATCTGACTAGGCCTGATATATCCTATTCAGTTCAACAATTAAGTCAGTTCATGACTCAACCTAGACAACCCCACCTGCAAGCTGCCATACATGTCATTAAGTACTTAGCAGGCACCATCAATATGGGATTATTCTACTCAGCTCAATCTGAAGTCAAGCTACAAGCCTTCTGTGACTCAGATTGGGGAAATTGTGCTTTCAGTGCACGCTCTCTCACAGGTTATTGTGTTTTCTTGGATAAATCTCTTATCTCCTGGAAAACTAAAAAGCAAAAAACTGTGTCAAAATCATCCACAGAAGCAGAATACCGCTGTATGTCTCAAACCACTAGTGAGATTGTGTGGCTAGATGGCATCCTCAGTGATTTGGGTTTTCAGATTCCTACTCCTATTGATCTATATTGTGACAACAAGTCTGCCATTTATCTAGCTCATAACCCCATTTTTCATGAGAGAACAAAGCACTTAAAGGTTGATTGCCACTATGTTAGAGATCATCTCACTTCTGGGTTTCTGAATGTTCTTCATGTTAGATCCTTCCTTTAACTTGCTGATCTTATGACCAAATGTTTAAGTGAGCAGCAGCATAACTTCCTTTCTTCCAAGTTAGGCCTGTTCACCACTAGTCCAACTTGAAGGGGGCATATTGAACTATCAAGAATTATTTACACGGTTATATGCTACCTTATCTTACACTATCATGTAGGATAGCAAAGATATTTAATGCTCTCTTTTTTTCTGTACCTAGGCTGTTTTGTTTGGCTGATCCCACTCACCTTGGGAGCCGTTATTTTGTTTCTTTCTGTTTTGTCTTGTTATACCAGTCCTACAATGTTGGTAGGGTTTCTTTGGTGTACATAGTATATATAGGTCTCTCTTGTATAGGTATCAGCAGAACATAGAGAAATATTGTAAAGTTTCATAGATGAATGAAATAGAAAATCTGAAAATCTTTTCCACAAAAATCAAAGCTTGAGTTTTTACTTCTATTCAGAATTGATAGCTAATGATAAGAGGATGGATAGTTAGCAAGTGCAGGTCTAGCTATAGTTTAATGCACAATTATTTATGTGCTTCTCACTGGTTTTATTCTTTGATTGGTATTGGTTCTAAATTTTCTTTGATTGAAAGTAGAATAGTGTTGGACTACCTAATTTATGGATGAAGCTGTCTTTAATTAAAAATTTCGAGCTAAATATGTTTGTCATTTGCAATAATTTAGCATGAAGATTGTTGGTAACAAATGTAAGCGGCGTATCAAAAGTATTAGTATAATATAAGCGGGAACATTATAATGTTTTACATTTTTGCATTTGAGCGCGTTGGGCTAAAACAAAAATTGATAGTTATTTTTGCGTTACACTTAATTTGCAACAAAGTTGTAGTATATGTTTGCATACACTCCTTCTATAAGAGAAGAGAGAGTGGAGTCTTTGAATATTAAAGAACTAGCCTTCATATGCACGCGATGCGTGCATTAATTTCAAAATTTGTTATTCTATTAGATACTTCATTCGGACTTTATTTATGATTAAACTTAAATGTGAAAAATTCAACCGTTAGATAATTAATTCGCTAATGTAAAAAAATAAAAAGGTTGTGAGTGATTGTTAACATTAATTTTTTGTGAATGAATATTGAACAAAAAGAGCAAAAATAATGAGTTGGTTTAACTAAATTAAAGAGTATCATGTGCACGTTATGTATGCCATACTTTTTTTATAAGGTATAAATATTCTGTCCATTTAATTTTTGATTGAAGTATTTGATGCATATACCATTTTAAACTTGTTTTAAATGGCAAGTTGGAATGAGAATTTTTAAATGATTTGCTTTTGTAATTTTTTTCATTCCATTAATTAGATCATTAAGGATATTTTAGTCACTTCAAAAGAGGACACCACACCTCCTCCCTTGACTTATATAATAGAGATCTGGAAAATTAAGCCCTTATCTTGGATTTCCATTACTTGATGCCTTGACGGTAGACCTACCAAATCTAAAGTGATGTTCATTGTTGATAAGGTTAAATAGAAGCTGGGTTGAAAAGCTGCTTGTCTTTCTAGGGCCGATAGACATACTCTTCTCAAGCCTACTTTAAACACCATTCCCAACTATTGTAGCTATTGTGGCTTCCTGCTTCTTCCAAAAAAAGAGATTAATAGATTAATGGCTAACTTTTTGTGGGGGAAGAATGAGGAAAAACAGAGAATGCACTTTGTTGGAAGAGAGTTAGTACCGCCACTACTAGAGGAGATTTGGGTGTGAGATGTTTGGATTCATGGAAAGAGGGGACAACTTGGCAGCTAGAATCCTGAGAGATAAATTTTTAAAATCTGACTGATCTTTCAAGGCCTTTTCAAATGGCTCACATATTTGGAGAGGTATGGGTAGAATGTGGGAGAGCTACCTTTCAACAATCTGCTGAAAAGTAGGTAAACAATAACCTAATGGAGCATATGTATGAAAAATACTAAGATTAAAATGGAGGCTAACAGGATAAGAAACTCCCTCTACACTTAAAAGACACCACACCTCTTACCAACAGTACATCCCTGAACCACCAAATTCAGCAGCAAACAAAAGCTTCATTCACAACAAGAGTTGATTCACACAAAAATCAAATTAAAGAAACAAAAAAAAGGTTTATGAACGAATGAAATTCCTAATGTGAAACAAGCCATTGGAGAAAAATAAAAAAATCTTACATGTTATGAAAATTGCATTGTAATGAATCATTATTATCAATTAATCCACCGAGCCAACACCAGAAACAATAATTTATTGCCCTCCAAGGTAAACCAAGTAAAACTACTGACAACTTAAATAGAAGGATGATGTCAATGAGCCAGTAAAACTAATACTTCTTCTGTTTTTTGTTTTACTTGCAACACTTTACTAAAAGGGAAATAATTTATTACTTGCAACACTTTCTACTTTTGCTTTTCCTTTCTCTCTATCTTTATCCAATCACATGGGGCCCTCTCATTTTTTTTCCTCTCTACCTCTCTCTCCTACCCAAATTTTGCATTGGAGTTGATGAAAAGAAAGTGTTGCAAGTAAAAAAACGAAGGAAGTATTATAAACCTAGGGACCTTTCATACTCAATATATATCAAAATACAAAACTGCCACACACATGTGACCCAAACCTGAAAGCACGGGATAATCGTATGAAAACATACACCTTAAGTATTTTCATCAAATAAGAACTCAAATGTCCACAGCAAATCACAACCAAAATCCGAGTTATATATTCAATACAACAAAATATTATAGGATAATAGTATGAAAACATACACCTGAAGTACGTTCATCTAATATGAAAAAGAACTCAAATGTCCACAACGAATCACAACCGAAATTCGAGTCGTATATTCAATACAAGAAAATATGAATATTAAGGAAAGAAGAAATGTAGGTAGAAGTATTAGTAACCAACACAAAAAGGAATAGGAACAAATAAAAAGGATTGAACAAGGTCCTCTTGCAAACCTTTTCCTTATCAATCGAGTTGCACTATACTGGTGTCAAGTTTCAAAACCAAAATATTTTAAAGAAGAACCACACAAACGACCCTCAAAGATAAGACTCACCCGAAGAGCATGTGGACAAAATAAAGTCGAGAGCTATTACCGAATGAAGAGAACAACACAATAGGAGTTAGGCTATTGTTCTCCATCGACCTTCCCACATATCAAGGAGCACAACATCTGCAACCAGAAAAACAAGGGAAAAAAACAGTTCGCCTGTAAGTTAACCCAAAAGGCTCCTCAACCCTTATAACCCCAACTAATAATCTACGCCGCTTGCATTAATCAAAAACTTATTAGAAACATGGTGAACTTGGAGATTTCTGCAAACACCAATTTAGCACGGACCTCCAAAACTGAGAAATAGATAGAAGAAGCCTAATTAAGCAGTATGCCACAAATTATCTACTGATCAAAACAAAACCTAAAAGGGGGACCAAATATGTAGAAAACAAAAGTAAAGACTAGTGTTGTCACAAGACCAGAACATGGCCACATGAGAGTAGGCTAATCAAATGAGAGCATTCACAACGTGAATAGAGCTAGAAGCAGGAAAGAAATACGCCAGCACCATATACTCAACTAATAATTCAGTAACATCAAGATCAACACAGGCCTGAAGCAGACGACTAAATTAGGTGCACAATATCAAAATTTAATCAAAATGCATAAAAACTAATATAAAGTTATATACTTAAAAACTTCAGCAAAATTTCCTAATCCCTCAGCATTATAGATCTATATCACTAATCTCATGACAAAGATTTCAAGAAATAATATACGGCACATATAACTCAAACAACTATGGTAATATAAACAAACCAGCTAGTATAGGAAAGATCAGTCAAAGCCAAAACATCATTGCAATAGTCATGACCCACAATCGTAAGATTATGACACATATCAGAGTCACATTCACATGGAACTATGTCTGAGAAATCTAGAACCAAAATCATCTCAGATCAAGATGAAGCAAATCAGAGTCCAGAATTAATTGGAATATCAACAAAAACTATTTCCATATAAGATACTACAGAAGATCTCTAAAAAGAACTGATAATACTCCTTAACTCACAAAGACACCCCCAAGCGTCAATCAAACAGAAGGTGATGATACAAGAATGAACCTGAAACAAAAGGAAAATCCAACCCAATAACTCTGAATGTTTATACACATACCAATTTAAGATAGAACCAAAAGTGAGAGACGGATGAGCAAAGCCCCTATATTAAGCAGTCTGCAATACCACCATCATATCATCGATCACTAGGAATAAATATTGGTCTGCCTTTGAATGCCTACACCTAATCAAGTAAATTAAAAGTAATTGAATGGACAATGTATTTGCAAAACAACTAACTTTATATAGTACTTAAAATTAAAAGTAATGGAGTACTCCTTCTAAATGTACTATTAATTTTTATTTATTTATTAGTCAATAATACGTCAAACTAATAATACATTTTGAACGAGTACTCCCTAAGTAAGTAAGGGAGTATTATTTATTAGTTTTTGTTTTTGCAAATATTGATATCTTTTATTTTAGTTTGATATATTATTGACACTAACATCATAGTAACTTATAAAAAATATATTGTCAGTTAAATTAGAATATGGCATTGATTTGGAAAAAAATTGAATAATTGATTGATATATAAAAGGTACATATGAAACCATTATGAGAAAAATAACGTATGACTCATGGAATTATAATATCATAGTAACTTATAAAGAACATATAATAATAATAAGAGTTCGTATTGTGTCGGACTCGTCCGACACAATATTCTCGTCGGACGATTTCAGGTAGTCTTCATTTTTTTCAGTTAGTCTTCTTTTTTTTCAATTGGTTTCAATTTTTTTTTTCAGTTAGTCTTCATTTTTTTCAGTTAGTCTTCATTTTTTTCAGTTAGTCTAAATGAAAGTAACTTATTAGGTCTAAATGAAAGTAACAGAGGTCTAACTGAAAGTAACTTATGTCTAACTGAAAGTAACTTAGGTCTAAATGAAAGTAAGTTACCTCTAAATGAAAGTAACTTAGGTCTAACTGACAGTAACTTAGGTCTAACTGAAAGTAACTTAGGTCTAAATGAAAGTAAATGAAAGTAAGTTAGGTCTAAATGAAAGTACCTTAGGTCTAAATGAAAGTAAGTTAGGTCTAAATGAAAGTAACTTGGATTCTTAGTTTTATTATTCTTTCATTTAACAACTAACTAATATTAAAAAAAAAACACTAACCTCTTCCTGTCACTTTCTCCTTCTTCTTCATTCCTCTTATAGCTGATTTTTTCCTCACTTCATATGAGAAATCATCTAAGTAGAACTAATATGAAATCACCACGCACAGATATCTAGTTGGGGTTGGAGAAGACCATGGTGGTGTTTGTGTATTATTTTTTCTCAAAACATATATTAGTCTTCGTCGGCGAAGTAAGAAGGACAATCATCATCTTCTGCTGAGCTTGGTCTTCAACCTCGCCATAGTCGACATTGTTGATGTCGGCGAAGTAAGAAGGACAATCAGAACTTGTCGTCCGACGGAAAGTATTGGGTCAGACGGTCTGACCCAATACTTTCACTAATAATAATATAAAGAACATATTAAATTAGAATATGGAACAATGACTATGGAATTAGAGCACAGTAGTAACTTGTAAATCATCCACTAATAAAATAAAGAACATATTGTCAGTTCAATTATAATATATTTATCGACTTGTAAAAAAGCATTATATAATTGTTTGGTAAAAGGTACATATGAAATCATTATGAGAAAAAGAACGTATAACTCATGGAATTATATCATAGTAACTTATAACGTATACATAATAATATAAAGAACATATTGCCAGTTAAATTAGAATATGGCATTGACTTGGAAAAAAATTGAATAATTGATTGATAAAAGGTACATATATATGAAACCATTATGAGAAAAAGAACGTATATATGACTCATGGAATTATAACATCATAGTAACTTATAAAGAACATATAATAATAATATAAAGAGCATATTGCCAGTTAAATTATATATTTTTTTTTAATTAGAGTAACTTATACGTATCAAGGGATTTTTATATTATCTTTTTTTTAAAATCAGTTTATATTATCTAATTTATAGAGATTAATTTTTTAAATTTTTTTTTTCACAAAACATGCGTTCTTTTTTTTTATTAAATCAATTTTTGGTTTAAAATTTTGTTGTGAAAATTTAATCCTATGAGTTTAATCAAACTAATAGATAATAGTATTTACCAAAAATAAAAAGTAATAGATAATATTGTAGTATTTATTTTAAAAAAAAAAATTATAGCGATGTTGGTGGAGTTCAGCCGCAATTTCTACGAGAATTTCAATGTTTTCTGCCATTTTGTTTTTTTTAATTTATTTAAATTCATGGGGTTTTGTCATTATTTTTAATTTATTTAAATTTATTGCGTTTTGTTTGTTACTTTGTGCGTTCCAATACAAGACCACAGTGCACATGGTGGTCTCGAGTCCACCAACAAATTTGCGTTCATTTAAAGGCTTAGTCATAAGACATTGTGACTCATTAGAGGCTCAGTAATAATGTTGCGTGTTAAGGGATCGCATTCAAATATATTTTAATGAACATGAGTCGAGCTAAGCAGAGTTCAAGCGCTACTCGCTCAATAAGCACGCCCCTAGTGATGAGTGAGTGATTCTAGGATAATGACTTAGTGATTTTAGAACAATTATGACTGAGTAACTTTAGGGGTAATATTAAACCCTAGTAGCTCACTAAAGGACACTCACATCTATTATTGGGCTTATAATATGTTATAGCCCAACATCTTAAAACATCGGAAGATTTGAAATATAACCGCAAATGACCACTACTTTTCTCAATGGGTTATTCAGGTTGAAGAGCTCAACCCTAACCTGACTCGTTTATTATGTGAGTTGTGTCGACTCGTGCATTTAAAGAGGTCATGTCACTTGACCCAAACCTGCTAATAACGGGTTGAATTTCAATCTAGTTTACAGGTCTTATCATCATTTAACACCTCGATCGATTTAAATAAAATACTACAAATAATAATTTTTTAAAAAAAATTTCTTGTTTACTATTTCTAAAATAAGAGATATTTACTAATATAATTAAGTTGAACTAATCACGACGTCTCTACTTTGTCGGTCTCGGTCCTTCAATGAACAATCCACAAGATCACAATCAAGTGATCAACTAATAATGGAACAACATCGTACATGGTGTGAATGCATGTGTGATGAAACTGTGGCAGCCTTTAAGAAAAGCAACATGGTCCAAAAGACCAAATCCCTGATCCCTCTTTTTATCCTTCCACCAAACTCTCCTTGCATCATCGTTCTTTAATTTCCATATTCCGAAGACTCAAATCCTCGATCAATATGATGAGCCTGCATGCGTACGTTCATGCACGTAATGAATACAAGTATTAAGCTATCTGATGACATTCTGACTCATTAGAGGACCACCACTACCATCTTAACATGAAAAGCCATGCCAAAGGCAGATTTACGTAGCATGAGAACCACCATTTCCATTTTGGTGGATGGAAAAATGAGATGAAGTCAATCATTGTACGTTCATGGGATCCTAATTGTGTTCCACTAAAGATCAGAAGCTCATGCAGTCATCCACATATCTGTTAGGTTGTCATGTAGGTATACCTATAATAATTATTCCTAACAAAACCTTCTAATAATTTAGCCGGATTAGTAGGATTGAATCTAGTGAAAATAATCATTTAAAATCACCTTATTTCTATGCATTGTAAAAATTAAACTAAGTCACATATTTAAGAATTCAAGGTACATAATCAAACTGAAAAATATAATAGAAAAGATAGATAAAGTAAAAAGATCTAAATAGGACAATGGTCCACCATGCTTATAATTCAAATTCCATTTAAATAAGTTCGATGATTCAATTAGTTAATGAACCTAGAGAAATTTTTAATCCAACAATCAGATATTAATGCTCTCAATTCAACATATCCAGTAGGATTGATAACATGATAAGGATTAATAATTGTAGGCAAGCCTCTAAAAGTCGATCTTCTAATTCATTCCCTAATCAAGCATTGATCAATTGTAAGACTATATAGTTTAGGAACTAAGCAATCAGAAATATCAACGCCTAATTAAACAAACCATAAACAATATTTTAAAGGGTTAATTGGCCTGGCTAGAACAGCACAACCTTTGGCTCAAGTGCAAGGAACGGCACAACCTTAAGCGGTGCAAAGCGTAGCACCAACTTAAATACGTGGTGCAGAAAATAGCATAAATGGCACCGAAGCACACGGAGATTCCGCCGGAGATTCCGCCGGAGATAGGGGGTTATTTAAAATACTTCATCCGTTTCAAATGAAATGCAACAAATGCATGTTGTATATCTCACAAATAGTACCCGTTTGTTGCATTTAATTTGGAATGGAGGAAGTAAAAAAAGTTAGTAAGGGTTCTTTTGAAAATGGTGCAACTTGTTGGGGGTTATTTGCAAAAAAAATCCTTATAATGGAGATGGGTCAAAAGACAAAAATAGAATGGACAGAGAATGTGTAAATGCGGATAAGTAATGAAAAGTGGTAGGTCCCCTCATTAATTAAAAAATAGTAAACGCATGTTTCAAAATGGAATAAAACACAATGTATAAAATAATATGGAACGACTTAATGGAGAAAATGCACAATAAAATATGTAACAGAAGGAATATATAAAATTAGATGAAATACTTAATTAGAGTCTATTGTCTTCAACTTATATAATAAAAATCACACCATCGTTAAATAATACATATAGCCCTAATGCGTTCGTTCAAACAGTTACACCACATTATAACTGCCTTTATTCTAATAGCTGAAAACAAGGCTAGTAAGTAGTACACATATTGTAGCAAATGATATAATCATTAAAGTTGTTGAGCATTAGTTGGTGCAAATCGAAACTTGCCCTTTTTTTCCACGGAGAGCTTAGTAGGAGCCAACGATGGATTAGCCATTAGGGTAAAAAATTGTTGTTTCTCATCTCTAAAATAAGCGTCAAGAAAAGCCACCATAATCCCACCCAATGTTCTTCTCATGGTAGTTTTGGGGCCGAAACCAGAAGTACACATAACTGACATAGAAACAGCTACCGGATCAGTTAGAAAATCATTCAACATCTGCATATGACCATATTTCTCAATCACAAAATGTGAACCTTGTTTCAACTCATTGAAAAACTGCTGGTGGCTCACATTGGATGGCGCGCAAGGAGGGATCAGACGGTTGCGCTTGCTACCCAATCCAGTGCCAATTACAGTGCAAGGAATCGACAAATCGAACGAGTTGTCGATGTAGGTGAGAACATGTGGCTCAGTTTGCGAATGGTTGTCTGGTCCAGCGACAGGATCTACACCGATGAGTGCAGATATGTTGAAGTTTAGCTTGGTTTTGGACATACCAAGTGCAAGAGCAAATGCTGATTTTCCTCCTCTACTGTGACCTGATATTGCAACTTTCTGGAGATCTGCACTCACTTTCGCATTGACATGGTCTCGTAGCACTTCGTGTAGCTTTGAAGGTAACCAGTTTATCATAGATGCTGCCATTTCGATTTCGTCTGCTTGACTTGGCGGGAAGATGACCAAGGGCGGGAAGAGCTGAAAGAATTAGATAGTAGAGGCCAGAGGGCAAACAACACACATTAACACCGATAGGATAGCATGCAAGTTTTACCTCATAAAGATTTGATCTTGATGGGAACATATATAGCCAAAACAAAGCCAAATGATACAAGTTCAATTCAACAAATGATACATTCTTGTTACCTTTTATTATTTTATTTACTCCCTTCGTCCTCTATTAGTTTACCCGTATTCCTTTTAAGGGTGTCTTTTATTAGTTTACCTCTTTCTTTTTTTTTTTGGCTATTTTTGGAATGGGACCACGAACTTTTCATTACACGTACATTCAACTTTAATATAAAATAATGATTTATCTTTCTTTCTATATGACCCATAACATTATTTCTTCTAAAACTCTGTGCAAAAGAAAGGGGTAAACTAATAGAGTACGGAGGGAGTATTATACTAAATCATTTTTTGCCGGAGTTTTCTCATCTAAAAGTAAAACTACACGTGAACAAATTAGGCAAATGAAAAAAAATAATGTGACTCTAGCCATAACCATTTGTGCTATAGAATTTGTCACAAGGGTAATCAAAATAAGGCCATATATATTATTCTAGTATGAATTTTATGTCAATACAGTTCATTTTAGTTCAGGTCAATTTTAGACCTCAAATACAGGCCGGGCCTAAGTAAAAGTTGATTAGTACATATAGACAATTATATAAAGAAAGATGAATGTGGAAAATGAATTTACCAGAGGAGCAACTACAATGAAGCCATGAGAAGCAACATGTTTGAAGAGATGAGAGTAGTCTTGATTAGAAATCAAGGTGCCATGGATAAAGAAGAGTATAGGGTATGACCCTGCTTCTTTTGGTGAAACAATTAACAAAGGCTCAGGAGTTGAATACTGTGATTTCCTCACCAAAATAGGGTTTGTAACTTGATATTTTCCTGTTTCAAAAACAGTTAGCTTTTCTGATACATGAGAATTATCATATTGAGAAATGCTCTCTAGCAAAAAAGATGGTGTAGTAGTAGAAAATTCAGCTTCAGAATAGTCAAGTATGGTTAACATCAAAATCATTATTACTGAAATTGAAACCCAAAGACTTCCCATTCTATTATGAGCGCACTCTGTATTATTTTATACCACGTGTTTGTTAAAATCTTATGTTGTAACTTGTAAATATTACTCCTCAATCTTATTTATAGTAACACCTACTCACCTAGGAAGTAGGAACCTCATTTTACCAGAGATGTCTTGGCCTAATGGTTAAGATTGAGGTGATGTGAACGATAGGCCATAGATTCGATTTCCCCTCCTCTTCTTTGGACTTTAATTTGTACTGCCTCCGTGGCTCATATGGATAAAAAAAATCCCTAAAAACTCCCCTTTTTCTTTCTCCTTTTCTACTTATCTATAAAGATGATACAATAATTGTTTGAAATTTATAACTTTTACCTTTATACAAGTGGAAGGACCGTAACTTTACAATCTTTGATAATATTTTTATTGATGTAAATAAATTGTTTTCATTATTGTTAAATGTTGTTTTGATTGAAATCATGGAGGGTTTTTTTTGATGGGAGAAATCTCACACGAAATTAAAAGACATACTTCTTTCGTTTCATAATACTCGCTACATTTTCCATTGTGGGAAGTTTCACATTACTTGCTACACTTCCTTTTAAGGCAATAAACTCTCTCTATCTCTCCTCTCACATGAGTCCCTCTTCTTTTTACTCTCTACCTCTCTATTCTTCAAAAATTGCCTAGGAGTCCGTGAATTGAGAAATGTAGCGAGTAATATAAAATGGAGGAAGTATAAAAATAAAATGCGAAATTTTCCTATCACTGAAGATTTTATGTTAACGGAGATATAAAGTAAACAACATACTCCTCACTCTCTCTCTCTCTCTCTCTAAAACTCTTTCCCCTTGGTTGTTAGTCACCCTAAGTGGGTTAATTGTCAGGTTGTTTTTCAGCTTTCTCTGGATGATTTTCAGGTTGTTCAGTATGTTTCGTAAAAGTTTAGGAGTCACTTGGTTGGGTAAGGCATGGGGTCTCATACCAGTAGAATTTGTGGTCTTTTTGGAATTTGTGTTGTGGATACAGGTGAATCAAGTAGATTGTGCGCGTGGTCGAGGAGATACACGTTCACTAGTAGAATAAATGTTATTTGGTGCGGTGATATTGCTGCGATTTTACCTATACGCAGCAGTATAACACGCAAAAAGAAAAAAAAAATTGAAATTGACAATATTGCTGCGGTTTTTATAAAAAAACCCGCAGCAATATAGTATTAACAGAAAATTTTTTGAAAAAAGGTTGACTATTTTACCAGATATATTGCTGCGGTTTTTATCAAAAACCGCAGCCATATTTTAAAATAATATTAAAAAATAAAACTTTAATATATTGCTGCGGTTCTTATCAGAAACCGCAGCAATATCATTTATTTTTAAAAAAAAAAAATATAAAGCCTACATGTCATGAGTTAGGGCTTTTCTTTCTCACTTCTATCACACCTACACGTCGTTTCTCTCCTCCTCTCAACCCCTCTCTCTCTCTCTCCTCCTCTCAACCTCTCACTTCCTCTCTTCCTCTCTTCCTCTCAACCTCTCTCAACCTCGCTGGATCTCTCTTCGTAACTTTCTCTTTTCGTCGACAGCAAAGCCCTCGTCGCCGTTCTCTTTTCGTCGACAGCAAAGCCTTCGTCGGCCGTTCATCTGCTCGCAAGTCGTTAGCGGCTCAGCGCCTTTCATCTGCTCGCATAGCCCTCCGTCGTCGCCGCAAGTTCGTTGTCAGCCCTTCGCTTCATCGGCCGTTCATCTGCTCGCTTGGTGTTGTCAGCCCTCCGTCGTCGCCTCAAGTTCGTTCTCTTTTCGTCGACAGCAATCTGTTGGAGTTCGAAAAGATTGTCGATTGGTGTTTTTGTTCGATTTATTTTTATTTTTCCTTATTTTTCAGTTTCAGTTTTAATGGAAAGATAGATCTAGGGTTCTTATTTGGTTATTGTTCAACATTTTTAATTTTATGTATAGTTTAGTTATTTAATTTCCATTTTAATTTTGTTTCCAATCTTTTCGATTGTAATTATGGTACTTATCTCATTTTTGTTTGTTCATTGTAATTATCTCATTTTTGTTTGTTAATTATGGTGTAATTCTTGTTTTTTGTAATTTTTCTGGATCTATTTTGTTGTTTCAAGATCTGTAATTTGTTGTTTACCTTTTTCTCTATTTTTTTTCGTTTTTTTTTGTTTTAGAATTTTTGGTTTTTATTTTCCTTTTTTCCGTTGGTTTGTAGTTAGATTTTTTTTATTTTTAGTTTTTTATTTTTTAGTATTATTTGTTTTTATTAGTCATTTATTGGTAATTTTTTCATTTTGCTTGTCTATTTTACATTGATTCTTTTGTAATATTGATGTAATTAGATTTTACATCTTTATATATTAATGAACATTTTATCTTCAGTTTGTCTGTAAATTTAATGTATAGTGAATATGTTAATTGTTTGGTTTTAATATTTCAAATTTAATTGGCAAATGCAAAAAAAAAAAAAAATATTCTATACCAGGACATATTGCTGCGGTTTTGACCAAAAACCGCAGCAATATACTTGATTTTTTCTGATAAAAAATGATAATATTGATGCGGTTTTGTGCTAGAAACCGCAGCAATATGTTGAGATATTGTTGCGGTTTAAAACCGCAGCAATATAATTAATACCTATTGCTGCCCCCTTAATTGCTGCGCGCCCAAAACCGCAGCAATAAGGCACTTTTTAACCGCATCAAATAGCATTTATTCTACTAGTGGTTTTTCGTGGTTGGGATCTTTGTTTTTCGATTTCACAAACCGGCAAAGTGTTCGAGAGCTCACTTTTTTTAGGTCTCTCCCTAGCTTGGCATTGATCTTTATGATCATTGCCTTGACAAAAACAAATCTAAAGGCGACGCCCCAGTTGCATCTGGTGGTTTTCAGCACGCCCACTTCAATGCATTTCTCCCTTCGATTGGAGAAACATGTAATACTCTCGAGCGAGAGTACCGAGCTAGTCACAAAGGAATGTGACTCTTATCAAGATCATGAGCTCAGAATTCCAAGCAATATCAATTTGTTAGGATTGCTCGTGCGGCGAGGTACGACGCTCACCGTTGGTTGCTCATTGTCTGAATCATGAACGACAATCGTTCCTCTCACCACTTTCATCAGCGCTCCAAGTTTTAACTCCACCATCACTAGCTTTGACCAGCGATGCCCTCCGTCATATGCGATTCTTTAGTTTTTTTTGTTGGTTTTATTTTATATGTATTGTAAAAGCTCGTAAAGCTTCTTTCAGTTTGTTTGGTTATCTTAGATGTGGTTGTATTAGCATTAGAATGTACTTCCTCTTTTAATTAATGTACGATTTTCCGATGTAAAAAAAAAAATCATGTTACCAAAGCATATAAAAAGTTAATTATCCTTTTAAATAAATCAAAGAGATTGCAATGTTAGTGTAAATTGAGTTAATTTTATGTGAATAATTTCAGATTAATTACATACGAAAGTAATTTAGAGAAACACCAACTCAAAAAATCAAAACTTTTTTAGGAACAAGGGAGTATTTTCCAGAGAGATGATTATTATTCATACAATGTGTATGGATTTTGCTCCCATACAAAATGACATAATGGTAAATAAATCCAACTTTTTGTGGGGTTTAGCATAAATAATGCTAAATTATTTGTGGACCTCACCATGTGATTTAAACTATATAAAAAAAATCTTGGTGAATAAATATGGTACATAGTAAACACAATAACTTTCTTGGTGATTAAGTAGCAAAATACCTATGTAATTAAGAGGTTAAACCATAACTTGGCAGCAAATAGGCACGGACAGCTTCGCACATCACAAGCAGCGACGAAAAATACAACCTTGAAAGAGGAAATTTTTTTAATCGTCATAGAAAGAGGATTTTAGATGAGAGAAATAGGGAGGTACCCTAAATTTTTAATGGGTTGGAAGATAGAGGAATTTCTGATGTTTCCAAAACTTAGCAACGAAGATGATTTATTTCTGTCGTTAATTTATTTAGCAACGAAAAATCTAGACTCAAATTATCATTTTTAAGGCTATGTTTGGTAAAACGAACTGAAATGAAGCTGAAACTGATAAGGTAACTAAAAGTGATAAAGTGCTGAAACGGATAAGGTGCTGAAAATAATAAGGTACCTATTTACATATTATAGTGTTTGGTAAATGTTTACTTAGCTGAAATACTTCTATATTTTTCCCTTACAAATATACCTCTTTTTTTTATAACCAAATATACCTCATATCTTATTCTTATATCTTATTTTTATATTTATAAATAAACAAATTAGAAACAATAAGAAAATATACAGTGCATGACAAATTAAAGAATAAGAAAAGCAAGTCATGGATAACAGGATAAGTGCATTAGATGGGCCCCCACTTTACCATCTTCTTCCGTCCTTCACCAAAGCTATAACTCAGCAATTGCCACTGACAAAATTATGACTTCTCAATTTCGAAGTTTTCCATCAAAAGTTGGTATCCAATTGAACACTCTTGAAAGTCCCTAATCTCCAATCTTCCATCACCGGCTTCTGTAAATCAGTCAAGCACACACAACTAAAGGTGGGCATGCGCCGGCACGATTTGGGCCCGGTCCGGCCTGGCCCGTTGTCCGCTACGTGGGCTGCGGGCCTGTCACGGTCAAGAAATTTTATTTCTGGTCTGCACCGGCATGAGCTTGCGTGGGCCGGCCCACGGGCCGGCCCGCGACCGAACGCTCCTTTCCTTTGTTTTTTAACCTAAAACTGTCAAAAATATTAAAAAAACAACATAAAACATGGACCAGGCCCGCGGGAAGCACGAGTCCGACCCAGGACAATTTTTGGAATTTTCAAGCCCGGCCCGTCATTTACCCAAGCCCGCTGGCCGAGCCCGCAAACAGGCCCGGCCCGCCCATGCCCACCTCTACGACACAACCTACAAAAATAAAAATCCAAAATTCCCTATCAATTTAATACGATATAAACAATATTTTCTTCTCTCTTACAATCTTACATGTCTTTTATGCCGATATAAACTTCCCAACCTTCTGTTTGTTGGAGTCGCGACCATCTTGTAGGTGATGCGGCTGGTGGATAATTAACATGCATCACGAATGTTAATATTTTCTATGCGTGAAGTTGGTTTGAAGTTTTGAACTTGGAATGAAGATGAAAATTTCAGGTACTGAAATAGAGACGCTATTTTGAGCAGTGTTTCAATTTCAGTCAATTTTGCTAACGGAAATTTCATTTAAGCTACATTCCAAATAGTTCTATCTATTTAAGGTGACTAAAACATTCAGCACCTAAGTATTTAAGGTAGCTGAAATGAGTCACCAAACATAAAGTCTGGCAACTAATTTTACCTTTTTCGTTGCCAGTTAGCATCGAATTCGAAAATGGAATCTTGCTAATTTTTGTAGTGTCATTGGCTATTCGGATGGTACCTTTGATGTTGGGATCACTAAAACTTGGTCACACTAGAAGGGTTAATTGAGAGAGAAGTAGGAACTAGGAGAGATTTAAAAATAATAAAAAAAAAAACATCAATTTCAAGTCACTGAAGCCCGCTAAAAGTTAAGACCCCTTAAAGTTGGGACATACACAGATTAATCAATAGTTCAAACCCTTTAAAAATTATCGCCCAAAGTTCAGACATTTATTGTCAATTTTTCCTAAAAATTTAAATATAGTATAAATGGATCTTATTTTAAAGTACTTTTTAAACACTTTCCAATGGTACAAAAATTATAATTTATAAATTATATATAAAAAGTTCTAAAAAATTTACTATATTTAAGTTTTTCATCGTAAACCCAACTCTATTTAGTTTTATCATAAACTACATTTGTATTTTAATCAATTTAAAACTCTATTTATTAATTTTAAATATGACATGGCACTTAATGAGCGCAAGCCAAATGTCGCGGCCCCTAATCTCAATTGCAGTAGGTTACTTTAATACTTTAACCCTACTTTTAATTGAATCACTAATTCCAATTACAGTAGGTTACTTTAATACGTTAGATAGACACTATTTTCTTTTATATGTTACTTAATATAAAATTTTAAATATATTATAAATGGATCATATTTTAAAATACTTTTAAACACTTTCCAATAAGTACAAAAATTATAATTTTAAGAACTGTATATTAAAAGTTATAATCAGTTTAATATATTTAAAATTTTCATTATGAACACAACACTATTTATTCTTCTCCTAAATTCTATTTGTATTTTAATCAATTTATAACTCTATTTATTTTCTAAAATAAAATAACATGGCACTTAATAAAGCGACAAATGGCGTCCAATGAGGATGACAAATGACGCGACCCCTAATTTCAATTGCAGTAGGTTACTTTAGTACTTTTATCCTCATTTTAATAATTGAATTGCTAATTCCAATTGTAGTAGGTTACTTTAATACGTTATTATAGTCAATATTTTATTTTATATGTTACTTTAATATAAAAATTTAAATATAATATAAATGTCAATTAATGAGCGCGTGTCTAATGAGGAAGCCAAATGTCACGAAATTGTAATTGAATCGCTAATTCCAATTACAATACGTTACTTAATACGTTAGTATTGTCAATATTTCCTTTTATATGTTACTTTAATATATTTAAATATATTATGAATGGATCTTATTTTAAAGCACTTTTTAAACGCTTTTAAATAGTACAAAAATTATAATTTTACATATTAAAAAATTATAATCAATTTAGTATATGTAAGTTTTCAATTGTGAACCTAACTCTTGTAAGATATTTGGGGTAATAATGTGGAAATAACAACAAATAAGTGGATATAAAAATTAAAGTGTTGCTCACATCTAAACACTAAACACACTTATATTATTTAGTGATAGAACACTCTTACATTAAATTGATAGAAATCACTCTTTACCAATTTCTCTCCACTCACAAATAAGCTATTGTAGTACTACTACTACTTCTTGTAGCTAGCACTCAAAGTTGGCTGAGCACTCTTCCAATGGACAAGCAAAGCCCCTATTTATACTACCATGATCTACTGCTCATAATGTGGCTTTCACTAGAGGTGATCATGGGCCGGGCCGGGTTCGGGCCAGGCCGCGGCCAAAAAAATTTGCCCAACGGTCGGGCCGGGCCTAAATTGCGGGCCGAATTTTGTGTCCAAAGCCCGCTATTTCGAGCCTAAATTAGCGGGCTTTTGCGGGCCAAAACGGGGCGGGCCAAAAAATAGACTAAAAAGTCATTTTTGGCTTGCCCAAAGCCCGCCAAAGCAAAAAAAAAATACACCCGGCCCGCGGGCCGAAAAATTCAGCCCAAAAACGGGCCGGGCCAAAATGATCACCTCTACGCTTTCACACATCCTACTACAATTTTCTACTAAGGTGGGCTACAGTATAGAGGGTGGTGAACCTAGCTAGTAAAATTTTCTACTCTATGCATTTATTTAGTTGGTAATAATTGACTCAATCATGTTGTAATTTGACAAGGAGCATTCATCTAGAAGCTAGGAGAGAGAGATAGTTGGTGAGTTTTAACACTCCCCCTCAACGACTACTCTCTCTCTCTCAGAGATAATCGAGAGGTCATACCAAGTTGTTTTCGAAACTTTTCGAACTTTGGTCCTCCAAGACCGTTTGTGAATATATCTGCAACTTGGTCCTCCGTGTTCACTTGCTCAAGTTCAATCTCACCCCGTAGAACCTTCTCTCGGACAAAATGATAATGTACCTCCACATGTTTTGTCAACAGGATTCTCCGCTAAACGTATTGCGAACTGATTATCACAAGCTAACTTGATTCCCCGATCAATTGGTTGATGCAAATCCTTGAGTAATTGCGTCAACCACACACATTCTTGTTTAGCCATAGCTGTCGCTTTATATTCCGCTTCCATATATACTTGATGGTGACACTGTTGGTTGTCTCTTGCTACACCAAGAGACTGCTCCAGTACCCAGATCGAACACATAACCCGTAGTTGACCGACGTGTGTCGAGATCACCAGCATAGTCAGCATCACAATATCCGACAACTTCAATCTCTTTATCATTACGGTACAAGATTCCATAGTCAATGGTTCCTTTCACGTACCTTAACATCCGACGTACGGCCTCCAGTGACGTTTCATAGGTTTTTGCATAAACCGACTAATCACACTCACTGCATATGTAATATCTGGTCTGGTTAACGTGAGATAGATAAGACTTCCCACGCACCAATTGTCTGTACATAGTCACATCTTCTAGATCTTTGCCTTCGACTGGACATAACCTTGCATTAACCTCCATCGGAGTTAACATAGGCTTGCAATCGACCATTTCATATTTTTCTAGAAGATCACGGGTATACTTCTGTTGGCATAGAAATATCCCATCCCTAGTCCGCTTGACATAGGAAAATCTAGGCTGTTACTAATCTCCTAAGGTCAAACAAAACCTAACTAAATCACTAAACTAGGTAAAGTGATAAGTAAGGGTCGAATCCACAGGGACTAAGGAACACCAAAATGTATTGATAAAACAATAAACTAGGCCGGAATCAAGTCGGAAATTGTCAATAACCAACTAAGAACTACGAAAAAGCTAAATATCAAAGATAACTAAAGTTAGGAGATAGGATTAAACACCAACTAACCATGAAATAGGCATAAGAATATCAAACATAGAGATAATACATGAACACTACTTGAATTAGCTATTGACCCAACACACAATTCCCATCCTACTCTCATAGGCGGAGAAATCCTCAAAGACATCAAATAAGGACTCTCATCCATTACTAACATATCCCGAGGTTCAAAGTAACCCAAGTCAATAATAGAAATCAATAGGTCACACTCTCATGCCAACCTAAATCAATCAACTCCATCTAATACGACATTCAAGTGATCAAAGAGAATGTAACATAGATTAGAAGAGTTAAACAAGCAATAATTTAATCACGCAAATCTCTAAATCCAATCTCAAATGCCCAATTCAATCATGATTGGGTTTTCACTGTAACATCCCGATAATTCTCTCTTTCTAGAAAATACTTTTATAACGAATCTAGAGAATTACCCAGGCATTATCGCCCGTGTGAAAACGTTTCGGTTTACTCAGAATTTTGCAGCGAAAACAATTACTAAAATAAAATCAACTTTATTAAACTTATGAAATAAATGACAACTGTTTCGAAACTAAAGCACACCAACTAAAACCTCAAACTTAGAAAAGATGTCCCTACGAAAACAATTCAACTATACTAAGTATAAGCCTCTCCATTCCAGATTCCCAATGCAATGCATCTGCAAACCTGTAATGTCAATGCAATACTGACTCTGCTCACCAGAAGGATCATCACAGGATCAATAGGCAAAGCCATGATCACACACACAAACACGCACGTAATCAGCAAAGCTGAGTACTACATATCAGGCATAAACTAATCCTAAACATGATACTACAACATAAAAATAATAAGCATATAACAAACTGCAGATGACTCTTACTGAACTAGACTCTAAACTTTTATTTCTTCTTTAAATGGAATAGTTATGGGACGAGTTGTCTATACTGAAGTAGGAGATATGGGAGCTACCACATATTCCAATTGACCTGCGATATCGAGGAACCTTTGAGCTAAAAAGGAAAGGTGATCAATCCAATCCTAGGAAAATACATATCACGGCGGACTATGTATCCCAACCCTTAGTGTCCAACTCTAGACGTGCACCAGTCTAAAGTCTATAACCTATCTCGTTTCACTTTACGTTGCATTCATTTTAATACTTGTGTTGACACCAACCAAGCACACAACACAATAATAATAATCACATAAATCACAAAACTCCTTTTTATCTTAGAATTAACAAGTGTTCACAACTTACATTCAAGACTCTTTTAACTTCTTTTATTCTTTCTAACTTGCCTGTTGAACCTAGCCAACAGTAAACTGTACCTTTATATAGGTATAACTCAAATTACCAAATAAGATCCACGGTTCTTATAAGATAAATAAATAATCTCAAAGAATCTATGTAACACATGATTCCAACTTACTACATTAACATAATTCACTCACGAATTAATACCAAAACTAAACTTATTGCTTGCATCAAACTTCCATACAAACAATCTACTCATACATATTCTTAGTTTACATGTAGCACACAGGCAAGTAACATGTAAAGCAATTTCAGTAAATCATATATATGAACAACAAGGTCCTATACATGATACTACAAAATAAAAACATCCCTAAGGATGTTTCTAACCATATAGCACGTAGACTATGTACGTACCTTGTATAAACGCAACGGTAGGCCACTTTTATGTTCTAAAAGTCCTACTATAAATTCTCCGCCTACAACAATAAAATAATCAAGTAAATACTTGAACTAAAAAAAATACAGCAACTTTAAAACGTCCCAAACCTTTTTAAACGTCTTTAAAAATCGTTTTTATAATTTAAACCCTCGTTATTTTTAATCCCTAGTATAGTACAACTATTCTAGTGATTAAAAATCATTAAAAACCTTAAAATACTAACTTTCTGAATTTCCAGCATTTATAAAATTTTCTAAACCTTCTGAAAATATTTTAAATGCATATAAAAACGTATTCCAATCAAAATTCATATTCATACTTTAAATATACGGTTTCTAGTGATTTAAAACCCTAAAAACCATATCTTTCATGATTAAAACTAAAAATAATAAATCTGAAATTTTTTCTTTTATACATATGAAACCGAAACTAATTCTTCATAATAAATAATAATTCATATCATAATCATGTAAATAGTAATAAAATAACAATAAAAATTAGGACTTTAATGGAATCTTAAAGGAGAAGAAAAGAAAATAACCAAAACAAAGGAAAGGAGCGCCGCGGCGTGACAGCAGCACAGGTGGCGCGCGGCAGTTTCGGCTCAAGGAAAACTTTGACGTTTCTTGTTCAACAAGAAACGTTACTTAGCGAAGAAGAAACAATTTTTGAGAGAATAAAACTCACGCACAAAGAGAGAGGAGAAAGAAAATGTCGAGTGAGAAGATATGAAGGACGTGATTTATGAAGAAAAATTGGGTTGGATAAAATAATTGGGTTTTAGGATATTTACAAAAAGACTAATCCTTTTTGGTTTAGGAAAAGAGATAAGATTAGAATTTAGGAAAAGAGATAAAGATTTAAAATTTATTTGATGACTAAAAGATGATCAACTTAGACTTTAATCATCCATAGGACTCTTTTCCTTTTTATCCTTTTAGGAGTTTCGATTCCATTAAACTTCTTTTTAAATAAATATTTTTAATGCTTAAAGCTTTTATTAAGACATGGTTATTAACATTTTCAATTTTATAAGTCATAAAAATTTTTAGTTGACTTTTTAAAATAGTCAACCCTTTTTAAAAGTCAAATCATTTTCCAAACTCATTTGGATTTAAATATTAATAAATACTTTATATATTTATGAAATCTTTAAAAATGTGGGGAATAATTTTCACCCAACCTAACCAACAAAATACTCATAATACAAAATGGAGGACTTTAGAGAAATTAAACTTTAATAACTGATAATAATCATAATCTAACATTAAACTATAAATAAATCATAAATAATTAAATAATCATGACAACTAATCTAAGAAAACAATTAAAATAAAATATTAAAAGAGGAGATGAGTAAGAATGCTCATTGATTAATGGTTGAAAGTTCCAATACAAGTGTCACTCTTGAATCTACAATCTTCCACATTTTTTTGAGTTTTCTCTCTTTTCTCCCTAAACTAAACTATGGAGGTTAAACCTCTTTAAAACCCTAAAAACTCTTCTGAAAACTAAGAGTGGTGAAATAAAAACTTGACTAAAAAAACGAGTTCACTCATGGTACACCCGGGTGTACCATGAGCATGGTACACCCAGGGGTATTTTTGTAATAAATTAGAACTTTAGGTGCTCATTTGACACCAAATTTGTTCATGTACTCTTTTGCTCACTTTTTGCTCATTTTCTTAAATGAGTAGAAATTTTTGCTCATTTGCTCATTTGTTCATTTTGCTCATTTGTTCATTCGTTCATTTTGTTCATTTTGAGAAAATAGTCTTGGGTGTACCATGAGCATGGTAGACCCAGGTGTACTATAAATATTCTCTAAAAAAACTCTTTCTTCTATTTAAACTAGTCCTAAAAAAAAAGGAAATAAAAGGAGAGGAGTGAAAAAGGAAGAAATAAAAAGGAAAAGGAAAATAGAAAAGTCAATAAAAATACAAAACCGAAAAGTCCAGTAGAAGTGGAGAAAAGAAAGGGAGAAAGAAAAAGGAAAAAGAAATTATAAAAAGAAAAACAAAAGAAAACTTTTTTCTCCTTCCACTGCGTTGTTCCTCCTTCTCCAATTGAATTTAATCCCCCTGCATCATCATCAATGTCCATCCTCATCATCATCGCCCATCCTCAGCAAAATCGTGGCCTTTAATTCGCTGCAACATCATCATCTTCATCATTAGCGCAAATCGCGGCCATTGATTTTCATGGCTTTGATAACATTTTTCTGATGTTCGATTTTCACCATAGATTAGATCCAATAAATCACAACCCTTGATTTATTTAATGAGTCTTTGAGCACGTTTTTTTTGAACGACCGCTCCGTGATCGCTCATGGGTCGCTCATAGTTTCTGCCTACATTCTGTTTTGTGGCAAATTCAAACGGAGCGACGCTCCGTTTTAACTGAGGAGCGCCCGCTCCCTTTGGCTTGGACAGATTGCGGAGGTGGTGTCTGGCGTGGGTGATGGCGGTGCTGCGGTGGAGTGATGCTAGCTGTTGAGTGGTGCTGTTGGTGTTATGGGTTAGGAAGATGGTGGTGATGTATTGTGGTGTAGCAAAGGGTTAGTGTGGTGTAGGATATGCAATGGTGTGGTGTAGGTTAAGGTGAATAAGGGAGTTGGAGTGAGTGTAGGAAAGGTTGGGGGTGTGGTGTAGGATATGCCTTGTATTGTAATTTTAAATCTCACACCATAACTCCAACATGCTCACCTCAAGCAACATCAAAACACAAGGGGAGATACGAGAGATAAAAATAATAAAATAAGAATTAAAAACTAGTAGAAATAACTAATTAATCTAATTAAGCCATAAAATAGAAAATAAGAATTGAAGATTTAAAAAGTTAAAATAAATGAAAATAAACTACAAAAATACTCTAAAAATTACCCTTAAAAGTGACATAAACGTCACTTATTACCGCTCCACTTCAAGACTAAGAAAATGTTTTAATTCTCCGAGCTCCTTCATTTGGAAACGTACTGAAAGATTAGCTGTTTGTTTGGAATGAATCTCCTCTTCAAAATCTCTTGTGATGATAAATCAATCCACATATACAAGAATTATTGCCAACTTTCTATCTTGAGCTTTCACAAATAAGCTCGAATCGGCTGATGCTACAGAATAACCACTCTCTAACAGAAACTCTGCTATCTTTCCATACCAGGCGCGTGGTGCTTGCTTTAAATCATAGAGTGCCTTCTTCAACTTGCATACATGGTGTGGATAAGGCTGACTCTCAAATAGGGGTGATAATGAGCCTGACAAGCTCGCGAGCAGCTCGGGCTCGGCTCGGTCAAAGCTCGGTCAAAGCTCGGCTCATTGAAGCTCGGCTCGAGCTCGGGCTCGGCTCGAGACTTAAACGAGCCGAGCCGAGCTAGGCAAAGCTCGGCTCGTAAAGCTCGTGAGCAGCTCGTTTATTATTTTATATTAAAAAAAATATTCTTATTAAAAAATATTTTATATTAAAAAAATTTAATACTAATTTATATTTTAATTTAGATTACAAATTATTATATTTTAATTTGTGATCCAATTCTATATACCACTAGGCACTAAAGTCCCACATTGGTTAAGAAAACAAGGATCAACCTTATTTTCTTTATAAATAGCTACTATTATTCCTTACTTCAACTTAAAGTTTAATTTTGTATCTCCTTGGTTGGGAAAAAAAACTATACTTTTTTTTTCATAGAGGGAATGAAGTATAATTTTAAATGTTGATTATTTAATCCTTAAAATATTTGATAATTTTTTCTTTAGCAAAACATGGAGTCCCACATTGAAATTTTAACAATGCTAGGAGGGATTCAAGTTATAAAAGCATATGTAAACAAAAAGGGTATAATGAGTTTGTTTTCTTAACAAAATGGAGTCCACATTGAAATTTTAGCAATGCTAAGAGGGATTCCAAGTTATATATGCATATGTAGAATGGTTTGTTTATCTTAAACAAAACATAAAGTTCCACATTGAAATGGGGATAGTGAGTTTGTTTTTCTTTAACAAACCATGAAGTTCCACATTGAAATCTTAGCAATGCTAAGAGGGAAATCAAGTTATAAAAGCATATGATGGGTGAGTGAACAAGCTCACCTACTTCGAGCCAAGCCGAGCTCATTAGTCGAGCCTAAACGAGCTCGCGAGCCGAGCTTAAGCGAGCTCGCGAGCCGAGCCTAAACGAGCTCGCGAGGCGAGCCTAAACGAGCTCGCGAGCCGAGCTCGAGCCCCAAATTTCCATCACGAGCCGAGCTCGAGCTCGGCTCTCCAAGCTCGGCGAGCTCACGAGCCGAGTCGAGCCTGGGAAATTATAAACGAGCTCGAGCCGAGCCCAGTGCTATTCGGGCTCGGCTCGCTCGATAAGCACCCCTACTCTCAAACCCCTTAGGTTGATCCATGTAGATGTCTCTATCCCTCTCACCATGTAGAAATGCATTTTTGACATTTATCTGCCAAAGCTTACAAGAGTTACTAGCTGCAAGTGCTAGTAAAACACGAACTGGAGTAATCTTGGCAACTGGACTAAACGTTTCATCGTAGTCTAGCCCATATTGCTGAGAAAATCCTCGAGGTACCAGTCGTGTCTTGTACCATTCAATGGTACCATTTAGGGGTGTTAACGAGCCGAACCGAGATCGAACAGGACCAGACTCGGCTCGGCTCGAGAATGTGAGGGTCCGAGCTCGGCTCGAGCTCGAAAATCTGGGCTCGGCTCGAGTTCGAAAAAAAAAATTCGGCTCGGTCGAGGCTCGGCTCGAAAAAGTTCGCGAACTATTCGGCTCGAAAGGCTCGAAATATTTCTAGTAATTAACCAAACTTGCTTCCAATATCGAATTTCTAGTTTTTTCCAACGAACGAAATGCATACTTCAAAGTTCAAACTTTAAGAAAAAAAAGTTGATAACAAATTTAACAAAGTTCACATCAAAAACAAAGTTTACAAGTCACAACAACTTTGACAAAGTTTTACACAAACACACAAACAACAACTCCTCTTCCTTTGACATTCATTTCCAAGTCCAAGCCAATCTTCATGTTTTTTTTTCCCATAAGACCTACAAAATATGTTTAACACATACATTAGAATAATATTATGAAGATATAATTTTATAAAAACACAATGTAATAAAAAGTATAAGATTATAAATCAAGAGGATTAAACAATTTTTGCAATTATACCAAATCCCTCTTTTGCTGTTTAATAATGTTATAAATCATTTTATAAGCATCCGTTAGAAAAACAAGGAATCTAGTAGACAGTAGACTGATATATAGTTTAGAATTTAGAAGGATTAATCAATAGAAAACCGTGCAATATCAAGAAGACTGATATATAGTTGAATGATACAATTAGGAAATTCAGAATCATTAATATATCAAGTGGTCTAAATGTATAAACTCGACTGAAATTCAGAAACATCAATTAGGAAATTCAGAAACATTAGGAAATTACAATTACTTCATGTAAGACTCGACTGAATAGTTTTTCAGTAGAGAGATTGTATAAACAAGTGCAGTAAATCGAAAAATGTATAGACAATACATAAATAAGCAAAAACCACTCAAACTCATTCCCACCCAAGTGCAGTAAAACCATTCAAACTCAAAAAAAAATGTATAAACAACATATAAAAACTCTGAATTCATATTAAATCAAAAAACTTCAAATTCAGATTAAATAGAAAAACTTCGAATTCATCATACAAAGGCACATAGAAATTTCGAATTCAGATTATTAAATCGAAAAAAAAACGAAAACGATGCACATTACCTGTCATCCTGCTCGCCGCCGAAGACGATGTTGCTCGCCGACGCAGTGCTGCTCGCCGCCGAAGACGCTGGTCGCCGCCAAAGTTGCGCTAGTCGCCGCCGTCAACTGGACTGGAGATTGGGGATGTAGGGTTTTCGAAAACCCTTGAAGAAGTGCAGCAGTGAACGGCTGAATGAATGTTGAAGACTTGAAGTGCTTTTTTTTGTTTTTGGTGTTTTAATGGTCGGTTTGTTTTAAATTTTAATTGGGCTGAGAAAAAAGCCCTTAGTTTGTATCTTTTAATTGGGCTAAAACTTTTAATTTGGTATATATTTTTAAAGTGGACTTCAAATTGTAATTCAAGTTGGGTTAGAAATTAATGTATAAAAATTTGTACTTTAAAATTTTTCGAACATGTTTGCGAGCTTTCGAGCCGAACTCTATTAGGCTTGGCTCGGCTTGTTAAGGTCGCGAGCCGATCTCGAACTCGAGCCGAGCCTTCTCGAGCCGAGCTTTGACCGAGCCGAGCTCGAACAGATTGCGAGCCACCCTGGCTCATTAACACCCCTAGTACCATTAGGTCTAGTCTTCACTTTGCACTAGTGGAAAAAAAGGAAGGGCTGCGCAGGGTGGGCTGCGCTTTTTCTATAAGCGCAGTTCTACTAGTGAAGGGCTGCGCTTTTCTTCAAAAGCGCAGCCCTACATAACAGAAGGGCTGCGCTTTGAAGAAAAGTGCAGCCCTTCACTTAGTAGGGCTGTGCTTTTAAAAAAAGCGCAACCCTTCTTACCTTCTAAGAAGGGCTGCGTTTTTTAGACAAGCGCAGCCCTTTATGGGCTTTTTTTTATTTTATTTGAAAAGAAGTGGCATTAGGCTTGTAAAGTTAATAACAGGCCATTTTCTCTCCTCGCTCTCCCTCCCTCATTCTCACGCTGCCCTCCCTCATTCTCTCTCTCCCTCCCTCGTTCTCTCTCTCCTCTCTCACAAACGCTGCTTTCTCTCCCTTCACTCATTTTCTCTCTCTCACAAACGCTGCGTTCACTTGCGCCTACACCTGTTGCACCTCCTACTGCTACCCCAACTCCTTCCCCAGTCGCTACTCCAGTAGCACCACCAACTGCTACCCCATCTCCCGCACCAACCACTGCCACCGGACCCGTCGCTTTCATCCCAGCTTCTGGCCCCGCAACTGATGTTCCCTCCACTTCAGTTCCAAGCGCTTTAACTCCCGCTGCAGGTCCCGGCGCTGACAGCCCAGTTTCTGACAACCCTGCCGGAAACTCCGCTGGAAGGTCCGTCGTTGCTGGCGCTGTTCTCTTCTGTGGGTTCGTTGCTGCTTTGATGGTTTAATATTATTGAGTTTTCGTGGCTCGTTTCTTAGATCTGTGGTTGTGGGTGTGGCCGTTTGGGTGTGTGAAGGATTCATTTTTCGTCTTTGAGATCTGTTTTTTTTTCGTTTTTTTTTGGGGTGGAGGTAGATCTGGTTTTTTTTCCAATCATCATAGGTTTAAGGAGTACAAAGTTTTGAGATGAACTTTTTGATTTATTGTTGTTGACATAAAAAATGGGGAATAGTAGACTGTTTCGATTGTTTAATCTGTTTTGATTTATTGTTGTTGTAATTTAATTTTTAATTTTTAATTTTTCTTAGATCTGGTTCGTTCATATCATTTCTTAATTTTTATTTTTGTAATTTATTTGTTTAATTATAATATTTTACTTTTTGTAATATATTCATCTGTTTTTGCGATAATATATATAGGCTGAATATCTGTTTTTGTGATTTTGTTATAATTTTATTGATTTTGTGTCAATTTGACAAAAAAAAAAATGCAAAAAAAAATTTTTTTTATTTTTTTTTTGGGTCAAAAGGGCTGCGCTTTTAACAATTAGCACAACCCTTCATGCTTAAAAGGGCTGCGCTTTTTAGGTAAAAGCGCAACCCTTCGTTGTAAAAGTGCAGCCCTTCGTTGTGAAGGGTTGCGCTTGTAAAGCGCAGCCCTACTTAAAAAGTGAATGGCTGCTATTGCAAGGGCTGATGTCAAAAAGCGCAGCTCTAAGGGCCTTTTTTAGCGCAGCCCTTCCTTATTTTTCCACTAGTGTTGTATATCCATTTGCAAGAAATAGGTTGAACTTCTCGAGGCTTTGGCACTAATTCCCAAGTTTTGTTCTGGTGTAGAGCTTGAATTTCTTCTTCCATGGCTTTTCTCCAATCTTGGCTTCGAGCTGCCTCATCATAGCTGCTTGGCTCTTTTACATCCTCAACCATTGCAACATTTGCATATCTTAGATTTGACTTTTTCTGCCTTGTGGACCTACGTAGTGCTGGGTGAGGTTCTTCTTCTTCAAAATCTTCAGTTTGACTTGGCATTTCTTCTTCGATATTTCTGTGATGTGCTCCCGTTTGCCATGAACTTTTCTCTCTTTAATTCTGCTGGTGTAGGTTGAGATATCTCCATCTCAAGACTACGACCATCTTAACTAGCCTGGCCTTCATCTTTCTCGTCCATCTTTTCTTGAAGCTTTTCCTCGATCTCCTTTGAGTCTGGCAATAATACAGCTTGTGGTGACCGCCAAGATGATGCTTCATTAAACACCACATTTCGTGACACGTGACATTTATCTGTTGTTGGATCGCAACACCTCCAACCTTTCCTCTGATCATCGTATCCCACAAAGATACAACGAATAGCCTTTTATCAAACTTGCTACGCATATTCTCAGGAACAAAGACGTAATAAACACATCCGAAAACTCGGAAATGGCTCACTGCTGGCTTCATCTTTGTTAGCTTCTCAAAAGGTGAGACAAAATCTAGTCTCGCCTGAGGTAATTGATTTGTCACATGTGTCGCTGTCCTCATACACTCAACCCAAAAATGTGATGGCACGTTCTTGGCATGTAACATGCTTCTACATGTCTCTGCAAGATGCCGATTCTTTCTTTCAGCTACTCCATTTTGTTGTGGAGTATTTGGACAAGTGAGCTGGCATCGGATTTTGCAATCTTGCAAGTATTAGGATAATTCTCTGGATGTATACTCTCCTCCGTTGTCTGTACGTAGACACTGAATTTTACCACCAACTTCTTTTTCTACTGTTTCCTTAAAAGCTTAAATTTGCCAAATGCTTCAGATTTCTCTTTCATGAAATCAACCCAGACATATCTTGAAAAATCATCAATAAAGGTGATCATGTAGCGTAAGCCACCACTAGTGGAAAAAACCTCTTTTGCTACTTTACAAATGCTTGGGTTGTTTTAACAGCCTGAGCATTTGACAAGTTTTTGGAAAATTAAAAAGAGAAATTCACAAATGCTTGGGTTTTAAAAAATAACCCGAGCATTTGACTAATCTAATACTTTTTTTTAGGAAAGGAATTTAATACTTGGAATTGAAACAAACTCACAACTATTTCCCTGTAATCTCTTTTCTCTCTCTCTTTCCTAACTCTCGATCTGCTTCTCTTTTCTTCTCTCTCTCCCCTCTTCACTCACTCTCGATCTGCTTCTCCCAATGCATGTCCAGGTAATTTCTTCCAATTTTTATTGCTGTATATTAGTTTTATTGTTGTATTTTAGGTTTTTTTTTGGTTTTCTGGATTTAGGGATTATTTTAGGGTTTTCTTTTATTCTATAAGGTTTTGTTCGCGTCATCGACCATTGTTGCGGCCTCGAGTAGCCGTTGCTCCTCCTCAAATGCCGGCGACGCTCTCATCAAATTTCCAGGGTTTTTTCTGCAACCATTATACATATTTTTTTGCCCTAATCTTGCTGTAAATATTGTAAGCATGAGAAAATTAGAATATTTAGTGTTTGTGTAACTGATACATGTCTTGCATTTGCACTAATTTCACGTCCTTCTACTTTTAAATTACAAATTTTGATTTCCTTTAGTTTTGAATATCATCATACACACTTGCAAGTTGAGGGTTTTCATCAATCTCATATGGAGGTTCACAAGAGTATCTGATGGTTTCCGTCACAGCCAACCTACACCCGTTAGATTCGTTAGAGCGGGCCTCATCATATTCGAAGGACTGTTGGCCTTCACCGTGATCCTGTGCCCAGTCAAAACGGATGAACTCATCCAACTTGGCAGCAAGCTCAGACTCGAAGGAATCAATGTCTTGGTGGACATCACGATAACCATTACCGGCCATTTGACCTTTTCTGTATCATGTAAGTTTCCAATCATTTTTCTACTGCTAAATCAAATTGCATAGACTTCGTGAAATAACATCACAACAAACAAAGTATGCATGGCAAGATGCATCGGCTAATAACATGGTTGCTACTAGGCAGTAAAATGATGATTTTTGTTCATAGCTTGTTCTTCCTGTAGATTCTATTTTTTTTTACAGTTATCAATAGTTTAGTGTTCCAGTTCTTCTGGGCTAATTTGCGATTATCAAATCAGTGATTTTATCATTTGGTAAAGGTTAGAGATTTTGCTGTAATGGTACTTTAGAATCTTTGACGGTTTGGAATCATGAATTTCATAATCATTTTAAATCCTGAGAGACAAAGTAGTGTCAGACTAATATTTGTTGTCAAGTGTACAGATTTTCAATGATATTAAGCCTGCTTAGGTGAACCTTTTTAGGCTGGAAACTGATAGGATGGTTGAGAAATCTAGTTTCGAACATGGTTATATGAATGAGGAAGTAGTGGAATGACCTTGTGCCACCTCAATTTAAGGTTATCTCAATATACGCACGAAACTTCAGGATAATTCAGGGTGTTTCCACACATCCATCTCAATATCCATCTCAATTTTTATTAAATCCACATTTATAAGTTGATCCACTAATGGGTTTTTGACTAGTAAATCTTTCTATTTTGCAAAAGGCTCTGGATATTACTAATACTGTAGCCTCTTTCATTTAAAAAACAAAGGTCCAAAAGAAGCATAAATCCTTTCATACATGTTGGGGTATCCTGAACATCAATGATAGTTGATAAAATCCCCGAACAGTTTGTGTATTACTAGATACAACCTTTTGTTCTGGTATTGGAGGTGGATACATGGCTATGAAAAATATGTTTGAGATAATGGGCTGCGAGGGGATCTATTTTAGCAGATCTGCAAGTTACTCATGTAGACTATCGGGGGAGTACAGGATGCAAGTTCCTCTGAAGATTGACAGGCATAACTATTAGTTACATACGTTATGCAGCTAGAGTAAAGCAATAAGATTTTCATTCATAGATGTACACCATGTGAGTTTTTTTGCACAACAGAGTGATTTATTTTTGAACATTTAATTTATTAGTTTGGGGTAGGGTGTACAATAAGATCTCCCGAGTATCTATGGTACTTTATAGGGTGTACTTTTCCTTGTGAACATTTAATTTATTAGTTTGGGGTAGGAATTATTTTGTATTACTTCGTGCTAGTGGGGATACTTAACTGTAGAGTCTTATATTTATATATTGATTAGTATAGTTATTTCGACGATCATTCATTAATCTCCTTTAGTCTTACCATTATTAAGAGCTAATCATAGAACAACTTCTCTCTGTGGGATCGACTCTGACTTACCTACTACATAGTTGGAGGATTAGTTAGGTTATTTATTTTTGTTATGTGCGCGACACGCCTACCAAATTTTGGCGCCGTTGCCGGGGAGACGGTTTTGTTTTAGTTAGTTTTTATTGTTGGTGAGACTAAATTGTATATATTTTTTTTCCCTTTTTGTGAATATTTTTATTTATTTATTTTTTAATTTCTTTTTGTATCATGGAGTCATGTTATTTTGATGATGGGGATAATTATTTTGCTAGGCAACATAGTAATAATTTTTGGAATTCTCATGTTTACAGTTTTGATGCATCATATCAAAATCCTCCCAATTTTTGCATGAGTTCTCTTGAATTACCTCATATGTTATGTGAATCCCATGTATATGCTAGTAATTCTAGAACAATTTTTTCTTTTCCTCAATATGAGAATGAATTGTTTTGGAAATACTATCACAGACTTGGTGATTTTATAGGTCCTAATCATGGAATTGAATTATGGGATATGTGCCTAGTGATTTATGAGGGGTTAAATGAAGAAACTAGGATGGTGGTAGAATCTATGTGTGATGGAGTATTTCTATTCCAATCGCCTGATTATTGTTGGGATTTAATTGAGTAAAAAAACTAATATGAACCCGGTGCACACTAGTTAGTGTGCACCCGATCCATATCACGTGAGTTTATGATAGTGTATATTGATATGATATAGTGTATGTTAAAATGATATAGTGTATATTAAAATGATATAGTGTATGTTACAGTGATATAGTGTATATTATAATGATATAGTGTATGTTAAAATGATATAGTGTATGTTATAATGATATAGTGTATGTTAAAATAATATAGTGTATGTTAAAATGATATAGTGTATGTTACAATGATATAGTGTATTTTTAAGTGATATAGTGTATGTTAAAGTGATATAGGGTGTGGTAAAGTGATATAGTGTGTGTTAAAATGATATAGTGTGTGTTACAATGATATAGTGTATGTTAAAGTGATATAGTGTATGTTAAAAGTGATATAAGGTGTGTTAAAGTAATATAGTGTATGTTATAATGATATAGTGTATGTTAAAGTGATATAACGGGTCACGTGCCTGGACCTGGTCCACACTATTTTTAGTGTGAACCGGGTCCACGCAAGTCGGATTGTTAATTGAGTGGTTGGCTAGGGATACTTATGAGTGGGAGATGTCTTCATCTGTTTTTTTACCCCAAACTTACATGACACCACCATTAGTAGATGGGTTTGTGACCTCTCTTCCCAATTTGAATGTCAATCTGCTCAGAATTCTAGCCCCAATTCGTTTATTTATGATGATAATGAGGGGTGAATAATAAATGAGAGCTATCGGGATGATCAAAAGATTGAAATAACGACTACTGCGATGGATGTTTTGCAGGAGGAAGAAGCCATGGTTGAAATTTCCTCTTTGGAGGAAAGTCAAGTTGAGTGTGAGGTGATTTATGAGTCTTTATCGGTATCACCTATTGTTTTTGAGTCTCATGTTCCATTCTCTGAGAAACTTGATATTATATCTTCTTCCCCTATATTATATCCTCCATCGTTCTTTCTTTCTCCCCTTTTAAATAACTTTCATGATAATGTAAATAATGTACAGTTAGTTTCTTTTCCTTCTTTTGAGTCATGTAAAAAGACTAACAATATTTCTTCTTTTTGTAGTTTCAATAATTTTTTAGTACTAACTTTTTTCATTTTTCCTTTTCACTCTTATATAATATGCTATGAGATGTCTGCAGGAACATATGATAAGCTTCTTAGAGCATTGAATTATTATGAGTGATCTACTAATCTTCAGCGGTCCTGCAAGACTTGAAATTAGCGCTTCTTGGGAGGCAACGCGAGTTTTAACTTAGTTTATTTCTTCTTTTCTTTCCTTTTTATTTTTTTTCATTCTTTCTGTGTGACTTTTGGTGTGTTGTTGGTTCTTGTGATTGTAGGTGGAATTTGAATTTGAAAAGAATATTAAAGAAAAAAAAAAAAAAATCAAAACCGCACGGAGGAGAACCCCTGCACAACCCCTTCCTCTCCGACGAACTGCAGCCAGCACGCAGTTCTTGTGTTCTCAGGCACCCCCGCCACCACTGTCACCTTTTCCGTTCACCGGCGCCTACCATCACCATCGGCACCGAACTCCTTCGCCGGCACCGCGCCTGTACGCGCGTCCCTTCCCCCCCACTCCTTCGCATCTTCATCAACCTCCGACACCCTGCCTCAGTCCATCCTCTCCTGCCGTCCTTCTGCTTCTTACCGGCGCAACACATCCCCGACCACCACTGCCAGACCACTGGCCTTTCTCCTATCCGCGTATCGCCACCACCAACGAGTCTCCCTCCTTTCTCGTCTTCTCCCAATACCATCCCTGCGTCCTCTGTCTCCTCTTCACAACCCACCACGGCCCTACAACCGACCACCACATCGCAACGACAGTCCTACCGTCCTTCTGCTACCCACCGGCCGACACCCCCACGCTCCCAGTATCGCCGGAATCCCGCCGCACTGACGCACCACTTCCCCCCTCCTTACCTCCCCATCTGCACCGTACAACTCGCCTGCTTCTTTTCTTTCGTTCTTTGTTCTTCTTTCTCCTATTTTTTTTTTTTCATCTTTTTTTTTTCGGTTGTATTAATCTGATTTTCCTATCTCTTTTAAGTTTTTTGTTTTTTTTTTTGTTATTATTTTTTTCCCGATAGACTTCTAATTTTTTTTGTTAATGGTTTTTATAGGATTCTCTTAAAAAGACATCAAGTTGGTCGAAGTTTGCGTTCGTGATGCATTATAACATGATTTTTGAGCATATTTGACTCTTCTCCCCAATTAATTGGGTAGTAAGCATCTTTCTCACTTATATTTGTTGTTAATGTTCATCTCGAATTTTTGCTTGGATTTTTGTTTCGATGCCATCTTATTGCGAATCTTTTAAACACATTGATTAAATTATTAGTTTATTGGATTGTCGGAGTTTGTGTGTGGTCTTCGTGGTGTGTTGTGGTTTTTGGTGGACGACTTTGGTGATCCTGGGTTGCTTTTCGTTCCTTTTCTGAACTGGTTTATGTAGTGAGGACACTGCATATTCTAGCTTGGGGGAGGAATATTCTATCCTTTATTTGCTTTCTAGTGTAGATTTCATTGCTTTCGTAGGATGTTGCACGGTTTGTACTGCTTATTAGGAGTGGGAGTTTACGTGTAACCAAAAAAATTGTAATGCTTTCTTAGTTGCATTAGCATATATTATCTCATTTAGATTCCATCTCATTTCAATTGCATCTATGGGACTACTGCTAAAACTTTTTGAGAACCTTGTTGATATTTTACTACATTTGTTAAGTGTAACTCATCTTGTTCATGATACTTCATAGCATGATTGTTTCGCAACTGATTGTTTGTGGTAAGATTGATGGATCTTTCTCTGGCTCGATTTAACATTACTATACAGACACCTTAACCTAAGTGAGCTTTTGTGCCTATAAACTGACGTATCTGTGTCAGTTCTATTCTTTCATGTGTGATTAGTTCCTCGTTGTTGCATTGATCTTGACTTTGACTTGGTACTCCTTGATATTTGATAGTGCATACATTTTGATATGATTGAGGCGTTTCATTTGATGATCTTAGCTCCAGAGTTATTCTTGTTTTCATAATTATCCTTCCTCTAGCCCCGCTGAGCCTTTTCTGACTTTGTTTGATTGATACCTACATTACAAGCCATTGGCCACATTTGATTCTTGTCCCAAGCCTAGCTTGGGGGAGCGAGTATTAGTTTTGGTTTAGTTTGTATTGAATTAAAGTGCTCTATTTGTGGTTTAGAAGGATGGAAAAGTATGTTTAGTGAGCTTGGAAATTGAAAAGAATGTTTGAAAAAAAAAAAGAAAAAAAAAGGTGAAAAATGAAATGAAAAAGATGTGAAAAAGAGTTGTGAATAAAGTGAAATAAAAAGGGTTATGATTGAGTTTCTTAAGTGAAAAAGGTTGTTGATTAGATTTGGAGATTGTTGGTCGTTGCATGGAGTTGTTGTGATCTTTCATGGTCATGTTTTCAGTTATATGATGCTCCCCCCTTCTTGGTTTTTCCACCACAATTCCCAAATTATTTCCATACCTTTAACCTCAGCCCCATTACAACCCCTAAAAGTCCTCTTGATCATTATGTATTGTTGTTGAGTACTAAGTGAGTCAAAAAGTCAAAGTTAAAGAATATTTGCTTCATCTGAGTCGACTGATTTAGGTTAAGAGTCATTATTCATCCCTTAAACACATGAGTGATTTGAGTGCACATAACTATAGTGAGGTCTGACAGGTTTGGTTAAATCCAGTTTGGGAGAGATGGTTTGTGCTTTGATTGGAGAGTCGATTGCGATACATGACATGCTATGTGGCTTTGTTCGAGCTTGTTTCGATGCTTGGCTTATGTAGTGATTATATCTCTTGTGTTTTCAATTGAGTGTTTAGCCCTGTTGTAGTCATATATTGTAGGTTGTCTAACTTTTCCGATGTATATGTCTTATTGCTTGAGGACAAGCAATGGTTTAGCTTGGGGGACAAAATTTGATAAGCGTGTCGCGCACCTAACAAAAATAAATAATCTAACTAATCCTTTTAACTATGTAGTAGGGTAAGTCAGGGTCGATCCCACAGAGAGAAAGTTGTTCTATGATTAGTCCTTAAATAATGATAAGACTAAAGGAGATTAATAACAAGAATAATGGTGGAATTAAACTATACTAATCAATATATAAATAAAAGACTCTACAGTTAAGTATCCCCACTAGCACGAAATAATACAAAATAATTTCTACCCCAAACTAATAAATTAAATATTCACAAGGAAAATTACACCCTATAAAGTACCATAAACCTCTCCCGAGTATCTATGGCTTCTCTAATATGCATTCAAGCCTACTCCCGTGAAATCATGCAAATTAAAGACATTAAACACAACACTTTAACTTCATAACAATCCATTCTACCTACTCCCGTGGAGAACTTCATGTCCTTAATTGAAATACTCAAATCCGTCAAAATCCAACTCCCGTTGTGATCAAGACAATGGAATCATAACAATACTAGTTATCCCTAATCTAGTATTGGCATATGCACAATCAATTAAGCAAGAACAATTAATAATTAATATGAGAATTTAAAGAAACAATCATGAATTAAATAATACTAGGATTCAACTTAACCATAGATAAAAGAAACTACTCTATCATGAAATAAATAATGAAATCTAAAACTATAAAAGAAAACATAATTAAAGAAATCAATGAAAGAAACTAATAGAACTCGTGAATTAATGAAAAAGAATAAAAACTAGGGTTTACACTAAAAACTAGAGAGAAAGAGAGGAAGAGAAAACTAAACTAAAACCTAAAAAATAACGTGAGAGGGAGGGGGAGAGAGAAAAAGAATGAAAACCTCACTAAATAAATATTCAATAACCTAATATGACTTGAAAAGTAATTTACAAGATAAGGAAAATCTTAAATAAATCATTAATACGCGGATTAGTAGTCCGCACGTACGCGTGGCATATTCCAGCAGAATTAGTGCAATCTTCTGAAAGGCATAACTCCTTGACTAAAAGTCTCCTCGGGGCGTGCCACCTATCGTTGGAAAGCTCTTCAAGTCTAGTTTCCAAATATGCTGGAATTACTCGATTTTAAGAATCACATCAAAAGTTATTATCAGAAGAGTAAATATGACTCCTTTTTCACATTTCTTCTAATGATTTTCCGCTTCGTTTTCGCTCAAATTCGTACTATAAAATATCTATGACGATCCTTATGCATTGTAGCTTCCTTCCAAGTGTTCCTAATCCTCAAGCTTAATTAATCATACTCCAAATATGTCCTCAATGCCTGAAATTCATCAAAAACAAGAAAACATACCGAATAGGAGTAGAAAAATATAACTTAAGAATATAATGCATCAATGAACCTAAATATGAAACTAAATCATCTAAAATGCAACATAAATGCAACTAAAAACTATATATAAATATGACTTATCACTATGATAGTCCATTGGAGATGGAGGTACTTATCTTCAATTTTTTTTGGGGGGTGGGTGGTGTCTAGAGTACTCAGAACAGTAAAGAATAGGTATCAAAAGCATAATTTCATATAGCATGTGCAGTTGGTTATGTATGACAACTTCTGAAGAACCTACATTTCTATTTTGAGTTAGGCATCAATAATTTTCTAAGAAAGCTTGTCCCATCCCTAGAATACATGGGCCTATATGTGGCAAGATTGGAATGAGGATGATGAATGACATTTGTGTAAATACTTTGTACAGTCTTCATATGACCAAAATAGAACTCCAAAAATATCTCGTAATTCGTATTACCTGTTCCAAGCCAGCTGGGTTTTTAAAATGTTGGGACTCATCCATGATTTAACCTCGCCAATTTAGGCTGCTTGACCTAGAATATTTGAACGAATCAAAACCCCAAGTTTGCACCCTTTTTCTTCTTCCCAGCTTGTGTTTCTTGATCTAATATAATTTGTTCTAGCATCATATTTTGATATTGGTTCCTTCTTACTCATACTCAGTTATGACACAGAATTGTGTCAGATTGAGGAAGCTTCTGAATGTTTTGCACTATTTGGCCCTATGTTAAGTGTTGGTGGAAACAGCCCTCAGAGTGTTGGAATTTTAGGCCGTGGAATGAACTGTTGGACATTCTTAGATGTTTGAGGGTTGAATAGTGTTGAATTTCCTCTCGCCTTACCTGTGATCCCTGGTTGAGGTAAAATTAGCCTGTAGTACAGTTACAACCCCTTTTGTAGTAATAACTGACTACCTTCTCTGCTCAATTTATTATTTGATTACTTCAAACTCAGATGCTAAACAAAAGCACTACAAAGTTAGATGCCAAACAAAAACACTACAAAGTCAGATGCCAAACAAAAACACTACAAAGTCAGATGCCAAACAAAAACACTTCAACCTCCATTCCAAACAAAAACACTATAAAGTTACCCTTATTTGGGATAAAATGCAATTTGTCATTATATTATTAATGTTTGAAGCTCATTGATGGAATGAGGAGCAAGACTGAGAAATTTAATATATCTATATATTTTTCTTGAATTCTACAGCACCCCTGTGACTGGAAATTGAGAAAGATCTTGAAGGAGTTTACCAATGTGGGGGGGAAAGCTGTTGAATGGTAAATCTCGGGCGACGTTTGTTGAATGGTAAAAGTCTCAAATGCTCGGGCGACGTTTGCTACGCGTCAAATACGGAGCATTTGTGGCCTAAAAAACTGGAGCATTTGAGGTTTTTTCTACTAGTGCACTCACGGAATGTTGCTTTACTGGACCAAACACATCTGAGTGAATCAACTCCAAAGGTTCCTTCGATTTGAACTTTGAATCTTCATATGGAAGTTGATGTGCTTTACCAAATTGACATCCAGCGCAAACTATATCTTCCTTGACATCTAGTTGAGGAAGACCCTTGACCATTGACTTCTTCATCATCACCTTGAGCTTGTTGTAGCTCATGTGACCCAAGCGTGCATGCCATAAATCAGTTGTCTCATTTTTCCTCGCTTTGTCTACATATGCCGTTTGAGCAGACATTACGTATACTGATTCAAAACGTCGTCCCTCCAATATATATAGGAGAAGAATTTCCTTCCATCATCTTGTACACCTTCACGTCACGAGGCCCGAAAACAACATGGTTTCCGGATGCTGTCAGTTGTGAAACTGACAACAGGTTCTTTGTCATACCAGGAACATGGTAGACATTGTCCAGCTGAACTTGCTTGTTGCTAAATCGTGGAATCACCACTGCCTTGCCAATATGGGTTATTGGCAATTCTGAGTTGTTTGCTGTTATTACAACTCGACCACGCTTGTACTCGGACATACTCAGAAATTCTCTTTGTCTCCAATCATATGATTGGAGCAACCAGAATCGATGATCCAATCATCTTTGTAATTGATCATCTTGTCGTTGACTACGACAAGTGCAGCTTCCTCTGGCTTCATGCTTCTGGGTGACACTACCTCCATGTCGAAGATTTGTTCCTCTTCAACTGCGTAGGATGCCTGTGCACCCCACTCGACTTCGCTTTGGCTTTCATGCTCCACCAAAGTTGCAGCATTCCCTTCGACTGGTTTGGACCAACAGTCTCGAGCATAATGTCCCTTCTTCTTTCAGTTATAACACACGACATCTATCCGTGTTTGATTTTTCCCTTCCTTCTCATCCTGTTGTCGATCTTGTTGAGCTCCCCCTCGATGGAAGCCTCCTCTACGTTGTCCTTTTCTGAATCCCCATGACTATCTGTTGGACTTGCCTTGTTGATTACTTGACTCGCTTGTCTTATCACCTCCCTTATTTGACTTCTCTTTCTCTTCATCCTTGACGGAAACTCCGGACATCTGATTTTCTAGAGCCTCCTGGTTGGCTAACACATTCTCAAACTCAATTAGAGATGGTTGTGTTGCCCAACCTCGGATCGTCGTGACAAGACTAATATATCCAGGCTTTAAGCCACGAACAATAATCCTGCGCGTCCTCGTCTTTGTGATGGGATTTTCAGGATCTAACTTTGTGATTTGCTCACACAAAGTTTTAACTTTGGTGAAATACTGGTTCACTGTCATGTTCTTCTGTTGGATCGACAATAACTCATTCTCGAGAAGCTGAAGTTGAACGTCGTTCTTCTTAGAGAATAAAGCTGCAAGGATGTCCCATGCCTCCTTGGGTGTCTTCGCATCCTTGATGCGGTATAGCAACTCGTCCTCGACGGTTGCTGCTAGCACGTACATGGCTCTTCCGGCCCTAATCTTCCACTTCTTTAATTCTTCTGGATCGGTCGGTATTGTAACTTCACTACCACCGACTATACCCCCAAAGATCTTGTCCCAACAAATAGAATTGCATATGTGTACTCCAGGTACTGTAATTTCCATTGTTGAGTTTCTCAATATTACTAGATGGACTAGCAATATCCGCCATTTTTGACTTGGTGTTGCCCGACAATACACAAGTAAGCTTGGTCCCTGACCCACAAGCTTCACGGTCTCGGACTGTGCACTAATGGAAAATCACCTCGCAATACGGTCCCCGATCGTTAAGACAGCCAAAAATATTTTTGACTATACCGTTGCGATAATATCGGTCCCCGACCGATATTTGCCAAATAATGGTCCCGAAAAATTTAACGAAACGAATGGCTCTTGATACCAATTGTAAGATATTTAGGGTAATAATGTGGAAAGATTAACAACAAATAAGTGGATATAAAAATTAAAGTGTTGCTCACATCTAAACACTAAACACACTTATATTATTTAGTGATAGAACACTCTTACATTAAATTGATAGAAATCACTCTTTAACAATTTCTTTTTTTTTTTTTTTTTTGACAATAAACGACGTAGATTAATCAAGTTAAAAGTCTAGCCCCCATATTGGTGGCTTGTCTACAGCTTGAGCCATAAGTGATATGAGTTTCCGGCTCTAAATTGTTATCCTGTTTAACTAGTTTCATACAGACCGGGGAAGGGGTCAAAATACATTCAAAATGAAAGAAGTTTCTACTATCCAGCCTGGCTTGTTTTGCTATTTCGTCCGCTGGAGCGTTTGCTTCTCTTCTCTCAAACCTGAAGTTTCCTCGTAGTTGCCCAAGGAACGTCCTGCACAGATTTGTCAGTCGTGTTAGTTGGTCTCTATTATCTTCAGATGAGTTGATTTCCTCGACTATTTGTTTACAATCCGATGCAATGATCAAGTCCGTCCACCCTTCATCTCTTGCCCATTGTAGTCCGATGATCACTGCTTTTAGTTTTGCTTCCTTTGAGTCCCTGCAATAGCATTTTTCTCTAAACCCCTTTACCCAGTTACCATTTCCATCCCTGCATAAACCCCCGAAGCCGGTTTCAAGGGAGGCGATTGAGTGAGAAGCATCCACATTTATTTTTCGGGTCCCCCTGGGTGGAGGAATCCATTTTGGTATTTCAGTTTTTTTTGTGGTGGTTAGTGTGTTTTTGTTTGGTTGGGCAAAGAACCACTCTTGAGCAAACCATATTAAGTTTTTTAACACAATTTCAATGTTCTCATTTTTTTTCTGAAAAATCCAATCATTTCTTCTTTTCCAAATAGTCCACAATGAAAACACAAATAAAACATTCCAGGGAATAAAACCACATCTGATTTCGTTCAAAGCCAAGTTTTCTTTCAACCACTCATGCAAATTAAGGTTCTGAGTCCAAGTGGGTTTGTTTAGTTTTTCCCAAAGCTCGCTAACCCTAGGGCAATCACGAAGGATATGAATCATATTTTCCTTAGGGTGGAAACACAGGCGACATTCAGGAGCTTCTAAGCAATTTCTTTTCCACAAATTTTCGTTTGTTGGGTTTCTTTCCCACCAAGTTTGCCAAAGAAAGAATTTTATTTTGGGGTGACCTGGAGCATTCCAAATGATGTCCCAGTCGGAAGTGTTTGTTGTAGAGTTGGTTGTATGTAAATTTTGGATGAAATTTGCGGCCTTTTTGTTGTCAAATTTTCCGGCTTTTGACCAACTGGAGTAAAGGAAGTCCGGTTCGTCATGCATTGAGACAGAGAGGATAGTGTTTTTGATCTCTATGGGTAATTCATGATGAAGGAGGTCCAGACTAATAGTTCCGTTCACAAATTTTTGTGCTAGAGTCTTTTCCCCCTCTCCCTCCATCAGTGGTCCGTTAATACAACTTCGAAGCGAGTGAAGGCCTATCCAATTATCATGCCAAAAGTTTATGTTTTCCCCCGTTCCCGGATTCCACATAAGACTCTCTTTGTATATTTCACAACCCTTTCCTATGTTCTTCCAAATGAACGATCCCTTTTTAAAGGATAAAGGATCACCATTTTTCCTAATGTATTTCTCCCTCATAATCTTCGCGGCCCAATTTTTTTGGTTATCCATAATCCAACATTGTTTAACCAACCCTAGACTGTTTAGATCCTCACTCGTCCTGAAACCTAGTCCACCCATGTTCTTTGGTTTGCAAATTTTTTCCCACGCAATCCAATTTATCCCTCGTGAATTCCCCCGCGAACCCCAAAAGAACTTTGCAGAGATGCTATCCATTTTTTTCAAGAGAGATTTAGGGAAGTAAATTCCTTGCATGAAGTACCTAGGAATGGATTGAAGAGTAGAAGAGATTAATATGCTTCTCCCTGCTTTTGTTAGGCAGTTCGTTTTCCAAAGGGCTAACTTATTTGAGATTTTATTCACGACGTTTTGAAGGTGTTGTTTTGCTGGTCTTTTGCTTGACAAAGGAAACCCAAGGTAGATTCCAAGGTCTTTTGCAGCCATCACATTTAGTTCTTGTTCGAAATCGTCAATTATATCTTTTTGGGTATTGGGTGAAAAGAAAATCTTACTCTTGGCATTGTTCATTTTTTGACCCGAGATTTCGAAGAATCCATTGAGGGTGTTGTTTACAGCATTGAGTGTTTGATTTGTAGCTTCCCCAAAGAGTATTAGGTCGTCTGCGAACATTAAATGTGAAATTTCCGTGGTTCCCCCTCTTATTTTAAAAGCTTTCCACAATTTTTTATCACAACTATCATGAATAGACCTAGAAAGCATTTCCATACATAGTATAAAGATATAGGGGGATAGGGGGTCTCCTTGTCTGATCCCTCGTGATGGTTTGAATTCAGTAGAAGGGATTCCATTTATGAGGATTGAGGTGGAGGTTGTAGAGATGCACTCCATGCACAGGTTGGTAGTTTTGTCGTCAAAACCTAGTGTGATTAAGCTATTTCTAACAAAATCCCATTCTAGCCTATCGTACGCTTTTTCTAGATCGATTTTCATCGCAAACAGGCCTTTTTTTCCCTTTTTTTTTCCATTGAGTGGAGGATTTCAGATGCAATGATAAAATTAACATCCGTGCCTCTCCCCGCTATGAAGCTGTTTTGGTTTGGGGAAATAATTTTTGAGAGGATAGGTCTCATTCTATTCACCAGAATTTTTGTTAAGATTTTATAGCTAGTGTTTACCAAGCTGATGGGTCTGAACTGAGTTATTTTTTCAGGATTGTCAGATTTCGGAATTAAGGATACTATTGTTCTGTTAGTCTCTTCTGAGATTTTTCCAGAGTGGAAACACTTTTGTGTCGATTCAATGCAATCCTTGCTAATAGTATCCCAAAACTTTTGGAAGAAGATAGCGTGGATACCATCTCTTCCAGGAGCTTTTAGTCTGCCTATGCTGAAAAGGGCCTCTCTAACCTCAGTCGGTGAAGGTATGTTAGCACACGAGAAATGCTGGTCAGTGTTAGGTCTTTGCGCTAAAGGAGAGTACTCAGAGTGACTTTTTTCAGTAGTAAAAAGGTTTTTGAAAAAAGTGGTTATATGGTTTTCAATCTCATGGCTCTCCCAAAGTTCCTTCCCACACTCCGTTTTGATGAACTCAATTTTGTTTCGTTTTCTCCTAAGAATTGTGGAGGTGTGGAAAAACGTTGTGTTTCTGTCACCTTCTAAAATCCAGTTTGATCTTGCTCTAATGTTCCAGAAGTCCTCTTCCTGATTCAGAATTTGGTCTAGTTCATTTTTTAGGTGTTCTTCTAGGTCTAAGAGGTACACTTTGTTTGGGTTAAAATCAATTGCTTTTTGGATACCCTTGATTCTAGCAAGTAAAATTTTTTTCTTTTTAAAAACATTGCCAAAAATTTCCTGAGCCCAATTTTTCATTTTAATCGAAATGTTTAAAATCTTTTCATGGAAAGCCGAGTTATCCGAAGCCCAATTTTGGTTTATTAAATTTTCGAAGTCGGGATCAAGTAGCCACATGGTTTCGAATTTGAAGGTTTTTTTGAGGTTTTTGTTTTTTGTGATGTTTGGCTTCGTGTTTAGTAGGATGGGGTTGTGGTCAGAGCTCAATCGTTGCAAATGGTGTAACGTAGATTCTGGGAAAGCAGTAATCCACATGTTATTAATCCAGGCTCTATCAAGGCGTTCAAAAATAGGGTTCCTTTTCCTCTTGTTAAACCAAGTAAATCTTGGTCCTTTGAAACCGAGATCTATTAGGTTGCAATTTTCCATTGCTTCATTAAAGGCAGTCATTCTATATATTTTTGGTTCCTTCCCTCCCCATTTTTCAGATGGTACAACAATCTCATTAAAATCTCCGATGCAAACCCACGGCCCATTCACAGTCTCCGCAATATTCTCAATACACTTCCATAATTCAAGCCTACCTTTATGTTTGGTAGGTGCGTAAATAGCAGTAAGTGCAAAACTAAAATTTAGGGAGTTTACCTGGACAATGCCGTGGAGAGCCCGGAATTCTTTCCTTATGGTTGTGAAGGATAACACTCCCGTGTTCCATAAGATCAAGATTCCTCCTGTGAGACCCACAGGTTCGACCAATTCTGCCTCATTAAAAGGCAAATTTTCGCAGATTTTCAGCGTGTTTTCTTTTCCGATACGAGTTTCCGAGATAATCACAAGGTCAGGATCATGGTCAATGGTTAATTGGCTAAGGTTTCTACGAAATGCAGGCCTTGCAATGCCTCTAGCATTCCAAGCAAGAATTTTCATGTCTTTTTTAATGGGGCTTAGTTTCTTCAACTCCGGATGGAGTTCTTCGTTGCTCAGATTTTTTTTCTCCTTCCATTCTTGCGTCTTCAAGCAGAAGAAGGAGTTTCGGTTCGCCCTTATCTTCATCACACAAAGTCTCCCTGTTTTCTTTGTTCTTTTCCCCCACTTCAGAGATACCGACAGTTGGTTTTCTACCCTTGTTATTGTTGCTAACTTGAGGGTGTTTGTTGCGCTTCCTGAGATTATTTCCAGCCAATTTGGAGTAATATTGAGGAGTTCTCTTAGCTGCGGAATTACGGGAACTGGATCTACGAAACTTTGAAGCTCCCATGGAATTGTTATCATGCTCTGAAGCTTCTGGAGTTTCTTTATGTACCACGTCATCATTACAAACAGAACTGGGCTTAAGTCTTCGATGTCCGAGAGCATCGGTATGTGCGCTGGAGCTAGAACGCCCGGGTTGGAAGGCATTGCCATCATCATGTTGATAAATGGTGGCGTTACTTCCTCTGGTAGTAGTAGAGCTTCTCGGATCGTGTTTTTCGAGATCATTGCCCAACCCGGCCTCAAGTTCAAAGGTTTGTAAAAGTCTATCATATTGATCCAAGTGTCTGGGAGGGTAGGAGATGGTGGCGTTATAGAGAGCTGAGAGGATCTTTGTAATGGTATAAGAAGAGGATTGGATGGTAATGGAATCGGTGGGATTGTGAAGGTTTTGGTTGTGGTTGGATCTTGGAGGAACTTGTTTAGTTCCTCGATTTTCTGCCGGTTGTGACCCATTAAAGCGAAGGAGTTTTCCCAGTTCATTTTCTTCTGGATTTTTGAAGATTTTTGTTTGTTTGAGATTTGGGTGAAAAGTTGGAGCTTGTCTGAGGTTTAGGGTACAAGACGGCTGTGAGGATGTTTTAGGTTTAAAAAATTCAGTTGGGTGGCTAAGATCATTTCCCATCATATCCAAGGGTTGGGGTGATTTGTGGGGTTGTTCAATGGAAAGTGTCCAGGTGTCGGTACCCTGTTCGTGGCTTTCTGCCAATACATTAAATTTATTGGCACTATTCCCAGAAAGTGGCGTGTGGGGCTTCTTCTTTTCCCACACTTGGCGGGAACTTACTGTTTTTGGTTGTAATGTATTTTTTCTCTTTTGAACTTGTTGCCATTCTCCGTCTTCTTCCTCCGGCATATCCCTGAATTTTTTCCCGGCGCGTTGGTCCACTTTCTCACTTGATTCATCTGCTTTTATTATTCTGCAGTTCTTTTGTACGTGGCCAAGACTATTGCAACCTTCACATCTTAACGGCCAGTCCAAATATGAAATTTTTTGTTTGACGTTGCCCAGCCAGATGTACTCTTTCTGATGTGATTCAATGTCTAACAGCACTTGAAGTTTTCCAAACCTCATTTTTTCTTCTTTTAGCGCATAAAGATCCGCTTTGATGAAGGTACCTAAGTTATTCCCTATCCTCTCCAGGAAACTAGGGGTTTGGAATTCCACAGGTAGGTAATGTAACCCAGACCGGATATTCGTTCGTTTTCGCTAGAGAGGGTTTGAATCCAGGATACCATTTTTGGATATGAATAAATATGTTTGCCAAGAACCATGGTCCGTTCTTTACAATTCTATCAACATCCTCTGAGATACCAAACTTGAATATAAAGAACCCTTTCCCAATGGGAAAACCTTAGAGAGGGCCTTTTGGCTTCCATATTTTTTTCATCGAGTTTATAAGGAATTCAGAGGAGAAGGATTTTCCTACCGGCTTGACAATGATGGTGTCATTCCATTTTTGACACAGATCGTGGTATTCGTCGCGGGAGATTGGGATAAAAATTTCAGAGTCTGGGTTAAAGTTTTTTGGTGGTTCAGTGGCTGAGGGTGTTTCCAAGGGTGGGTTTTTGGTCTGTGTAGTTTGGGTAGGTTTTTCGGAATTTGAAAACAACGCTGCGAAACTGCTTTTTTGCCTCGTAATCGGAGATTCGGGAACGCTCTGGTTCTCACCGGTGCTATCCACTTTGTCCGGTGGTTCAGGTTGAGGGGGTTGTGTTTGTGGGGTTTGGGGAGGGGGCATTCTCTCTCTCTCTCTCTCCTACCAATAAGAGGGGGTTTTGAATTACTCTTTAACAATTTCTCTCCACTCACAAATAAGCTATTGTAGTACTACTACTACTTGTTGTAGCTAACACTCAAAGTTGGCTGGGCACTCTTCCAATGGACAAGCAAAGCCCCTATTTATACTACCATGATCTACTGCTTATAATGTGGCCTTCACACATCCTACTACAATTTTCTACTAAGGTGGGTTACAATATAGAAGGTGGTGAACCTAGCTAGTAAAATTTTCTACTCTATGCCTTTATTGAGTTGGTAATAATTGACTCCATCATACTGTAAATTTGACAAGGGGCATTCATCTAGAAGCTAGGAGAGAAAGATAGTTGGTGAGTTTTAACAACTCTATTTATTTTTATCTAAATCTTATATATATTTAATCGATTTATAACTCTATTTATTTCAGATATCCTATCCTATATTGGCTATATATGTATATATCCCCTATGTATATATACACTTGCCAGTTTGTTTTATAATCTCTCTCAAGTCTCAACCGTGCTCACAACTCACAAGCACATAATACTTCGATATACCAAATTAATTCGCCGCTTCTTCTTTTCTATCTGTTTTCTTCCTTCTAATAAATCAAAAGAATGGTAGAAATAAAGGAACTAGTGATGTTGTTTGATTTTGATAAAACGATAATTGAATGTGACAGTGATGATTGGGTTATTCAGAATCTTGGTTTCACTGAACTCTTCAATACTCTTCTTCCTACCATGCCTTACAATTCTCTTATGGTCAGTTATCTCCCTTTTCTTTAAGTTCTTTATTTTTAGTGCGATTTTTATTTAAGTACATCAATCTTTTTAATAGATTATACTATTAAACTATTAAAGATTATGATGATCAAATATAAAGTCAGTTTTTGTTTTAAAGATTTCAAAATTCATATGATGTAGGTTAATAATTAAGTTCAAAGTAGTCATATTATTTTAAGGGTTTTAAGGGTTATGCTATATGCAGTCCTAAGGGCGGCATATAAGACATAAATACATTGTTTAAAATGGAAATTAGTTGTTAATTTATGATAAAAGTTTGCATTAATTTATATAATAAATGATCAATTAATGCTTGTTTTTTCTATTTTTAGCTTCTTATATCAGCCCTAAGGACTGCATTTATCTTTTTCCTTATTTTAATCATAACTAATTTGAAAATTGACAATAATTTACTGTATTGTAATTTTTTAATTTCCATATAGACCATATGAGCTGAGTTAAAATTGGTATTAGTATTGCAAACTAACGCTTTTTTCCACTTGAAGGATCGAATTATGGGGGAACTTCATTCTCAAGGAACAACGATACAGGATATTGCAGAATGGTTGATCAAAGTTCCGTTATCTCCTAACATTACACACGCCATAAAGTCGGCTTATGCTTCTGGGTAAGTATTAGTCAACCCATGTACTCGTTATGTATTTCCCTTATCTACGCCCTCTATCAAACAAGTACTGTATTTAGATGTTCGGAAAAAATTGGGGTTGGCTTAAATGGTGTGCTTTTTCATCTTTCGTAGTAATGTTTACTTATCAAAACTAGTTATACTATATGTTTCTCAGGTGTGATTTAAGGATTGTAAGCAATGCAAATACATTTTTTATCGAGACAATTTTAAAGCATAATGGAGTGTTACATTGTTTCTCTGAAATCAACACAAATCCGGTATCTATTGAAGAAGATGGGAGGCTTAAAATTCTACCATATCATGATTTTAATTCATCTTCTCATGGGTGCAACCTCTGTCCTCCCAATCTATGCAAGGTACATATGCTTCGAATTACTAGGATGTGTTATATTCAACTTATTTTGATTTATCTGAACAAGTTAATTAAAACACTACCTTTTATTACTATGCACAAATTTGCAACAGTGTAATGAACCCTATAACTAGTTTTTTTTTCGTGCGATACCTTTACAATAAACAAATATGTTATTATTTTTAAATCTCATAATTTATTTTGCTACTTTTCGTATGTTTTGTCCATTAAGAAAATGAAAAGTTCACATCGTCGTAAAAAAGAATTGAAAGGTTTGAGTCTGAAAACAATACCTTAAAAGGAATGCGGTAAGAGAATATGAAATCAATATTCTCTTGTAAGTTATGTAATAAGAGTGTTAGAGATGTATATACTTGTTTAAGGCTTTTTAGTTAATTATAATTATTATAAGACTTCATCATATTTTATTTGAAACATTAGACAACAAAGTCATAGTGTATATGTATTGATGGTTAACTCTTACTTTTTGTTTCAAAGGTCACGTGTTCGATATCTTACACTTACACATTTTTTTTTAAGTGAGGAGTATACATAATTACATAGACATAAAACATTTGCATTAGAAATTTGAAGAGTGTCATGTGACGCATAGGCTTTCTTTTGCACATCTTTTAATATATTTGTATAGATTTAGGCTATGTTTAGTTCACCTTATTTTTGCTTATTTCAGATCTAATCAGATCATATCAGAAAAAATAAGTTCAGATCAGTTCAGTTCAGATCATGCTTATATTTAAAAATCATTATTACTATTAAATATCTTTCAATATATATAAGTAAAAATTACAATAATTGAATATTAATAAAGTACTCATTGACGAATCAAACAAGACCCCACATGACTATATTTTTTCTTTTGAACTTCAAACATCTAAAGATTTTTGCTGATGATGACAGGGGTTAGTCCTTAGAAGAATTCAAGCTTCTTCAGTCAAAAAGCGATTCGTCTACGTAGGAGATGGCAAAAATGACTACTGCCCAAGTTTAAAGCTAACAACAATAGACTATGTGATGCCAAGAAAACATCTTCCTCTTTGGGATGCAATTTGCAGCGATCCTACTCTTATAAGCGCATCGATTCATGAATGGGAGGATGCTAATGAACTTGGGAGGATGTTGATTAATCTAATTAGTATTTTAATGATGAAACCAAATCATGATCTTGCATTTGAAGATTATGTATCAGGTGATTGCAAGTCTAGCTATGATTCTGCACATGGGTCCTCTTAGAAGGTTGTCCAACTCTCTAATTCCTCTACGAGAGGAACATATAATTGTTCATACCATGAACAAAATTGAGCAATTTTTTTTACTACGGTTTCTTTTTGGTGAATTTTTGTACTCCCTCCGTCCCATAATATAAGTCCTGATTCTGTTTTTAAGGTAAACTAGAATCTTGTTTTATTTAAATAAAAAGATTCATTTTTATTGGGAAACACTTACATTGTTTTTTTCTTTTTAACAAAAAATAAAAACTTAACATTAATATTGCATAGTTTAATGTGTAGAGGAGTTTAATGGGTTATGAGATTCTATTTTATCATTAATAATGGTGCATTGGAAGCTGAAATTATGAGGACTTTTTGGGAGTTAAATTATTTTGATGAGGGTATTTTGGGTATAATTATTGATTGAAAATAGAAACAAGACTTATATTTTGGGACACTATAAAAGGAAAGGGGACTTATATTATGAGACGGAGGGAGTATAATATTATTAATATAGTAACTTTTTATGCAATATTTGACAATCAGTATTAAAATTTATTTATTAATCTTTGATTTCTTTTTGAAACAAATTTACTTCAACTATTTTCAAAAGGTCTAGGAGGAATTCTATATGTTCCTCTCTAGGAGGAATTAGTAATTTCCCATATTTATTTGATTCAAAATTATTATTTGCTTAAAAATTTATGAATTGGTATTGGTTATATGTTTTTAAAGAGCAACACTAGTGACCCTAGCTTATTTGGGCAACTTTTTCTTGTATTAAAGAGGAGCAATTTTAGGCCCGGTTTTTTTTGCCTTATTTTCAATTCAATATTTTCAATTTAGTTCAACTCAATTCGATTCAGTTCAGTTCAACTTAATATTTTAATTATTTTTTATTTATTTTTAATATTGCTAATATTATTATTGTATTATTATTAATATTATAATTATTTTCGTATTACTATTAACATTATTTTTATTTTATTGTTATTATTTAAATGAATTATTATTATTGTTATAATTATTAGTATTATAATTATTTATTATTATAATAATAATTATTATTATTACTAGCATTTACATCACCACCAATAACAATTTAATAAACAATTTAATAATCCTCGTCTATATATTAGCACGACAAACTCTATTTATAATTGTTTAAGAAAATTGAATTAAATACCAACAGGTTGATGGTCATATTGATCCCTCGCTCCCCTTCGGTTGGAAGTCTTCCTTCTCCTAAGGCTCAATTTATCTCCTAGTTTCCCCTACCCTAGAATTGGTTTAAGTTAAAACTAGTTATTAGGCCCGGGCTATGCCCCGGGTAAGAAAAAATTTCATTTATTAATATAATACTTTATGATAATAACACTAAATACAACTTAGCCTAGTGGTTAAAACTTTAGTATATGTATTTGAGGTCTCGGGATCAAACCTTATACTATGCAATTTCTTAATTTTTTTATTGTACATGGATTACATGAACTAAAACTCCTTAGCTAGAGAGAGCGCTACGTGGCACAGTTTCTTGTTTTCGCACGCCTTTTAATATATTTGTATAGATTTGATGGATCGAAACTTGAAAATGGTAAAACTTCTTTTGATTTTACAATCCTTAATCATCTTGGTAACCTTTGTCTTGCTGGGGCCAATGCTTTGACCTATTAATCATATAGTTTACTCGAAGTGTCTTCCACCTGGTCTAATTAGAGGATTGAGAGGTAATTAGTCAAGTTAACCACTAAATTTCAACTTTAACCAAAATAAACATTGGTTTTAACTTTTAACAAATGTAGAATATTATTCTACCCAACTATTAATCTATTATATAGTACCTCCATGTTTTTAATTGTTATGCTTTGACATTCTACATTATTCATAAATTTCATTTTGACCATCATTTGTGATTTATAAGTGAATAAAAACATAGTCATGAAGGTGGAGTCTTGTTAGATTCGTCTTAATGCGTATTTTATTGACGATTTTTCTAACCTATGCACCTAGTGCAAAGGTTAAGATTTATCTATTAAACAAATTAATTAACTAAAATAGAATATCCACTAGTGAAAAAAAAAACACAAGAGTTGCGGTGCAAGGGCTGCATTTTTTGAAAAACGTAGCCCTTAATAGTGAAAGGCTTCGATTAGCACAAAGAACGCGCCCTTCATATACGAAAGGTTGTGGTCAATGCAAAAATTGCAGCCCTTTTAGTGAAGGGTTGCGGTTATCGCAAAGATTGCAACCCTTTTTCATTAATTTGGTGAGCTTTTTTATTTTGAAAGTAGTTCGCGGTGGGCTTAAAAGGTTCATCCTTAGGGTTTACGATCACAATCTCACAACCTCACCATCTCCTCTCCCTCATTCTCTCTCCTCTCTCATAAATTTCACGACGTAAACCTCAACCACCACCACAAATCTTCACCCCAGGCCACCACCACAAATCTTCACAAATCTTTGCAGCCCTTCATTTTTTTGCCGAACGCTGCTACGGCAAGGGTTGTGTGCCAAAAACGCAGCCCTTAGGGTTGTTTTGACCGCAATCCTTGCGTTTAATAGTTAGTTTACTTATTAATATATATTTTATCTTTTCTTTAAATCAAACCAAAATTATCATTAATATATACTCCCTCCGTCTTTTATTAGTTTACCCCTTTTGCCTTTTGACACTATTCACATACATGACTTTGAGTATATCTTGTAATTTGTATTTAAGGAAAAATATAGTCATGTGAGATCTTATTGGATTCGTCTCAATGTGTATTATCAAAATATCAACTTTTTGTAATTTTTGCTTATCGAAAATTAGAGATATTAAGGTTCAAATTAGTATCTCGGCAAATGTGCCCCAAAGAAAGGGGTAAACTAATAAGAGACGGAGGGTGTATTTAACATAATTGTAGGGAGGATATTATATTTTAGTTAATTAATTTTTATTTAATAGATAAACCTTAACCTTTGCACTAGGTGCATAAGTCAGAAAAACAGTTGCTTTTTTAAATTTTAAAATTACAAAACTAGAGGTATTAGTTCTTAAAGTTTGTGTTGGCACATGTGAAAGATATAAGTGTAACAATTATTTGTAAATGGATGAAGTAGTTGACAATGTTTTTTTAAAAGGAAAGCAGATAAATAAAAAACATTAGTCATGAGGGGGACCACCTAATCTATTATTTTAAAAAATTGAAGTACAAGGATAGATATAAATAAAAAATAATTAACTAAAATATCCGCAACTCTATTTGCTTCCTTGTAAATGTGATTAATCGCTGCTCCAACTAGTAAAAGACTGCAACGTAACACCACATACTTTCGCTCCGAGTTTTTCACGTTATTTTTCCCTAAACTTGTGTGCTTTTAGAATTGAAATTATTTAAAATATTATTTTCAATCAGTTTCAAATTATCTTCCAAAATTATAAAAAAATTGTAATATTTTAATTTAAGTTGTGTTATTTATATTTTATGTTATTATTTAGTTTATTTATTATTGCTATTTAGACGCGTGACTTTTGCATCATTATTTTTATCGCATTGGCCGTTCTTGTGACGAACTCTTAGTCCGCCATAACTCGTGGGTGTTGTGTGTGAGTTGGCAGGTTATAGGGAGGAAAGTGAAGAGTTTGAGAGCTCATAAGTTGAGGTTTTCCAGTTTTTGTAACCGCTCCACTTACTGTGCCATTATCCCTTCTCACCTAATGATTGTATTGAGCTTCCAAAACCTCCCAAAAATCTGATTTTCAATCAAAATTTGTTGCACCCTTCATCATCATCACACGCCATATATTCGAACCCTTGGTGATGATAAAATCGCTTCTCTTCGTCACCAAAAATTCAAGCATTTGGCTACTACCTTTCATCATCATCGTGGAATTAAGCTTTAAACTTTGTTCTTAGGATTATAGGAGATGAATTGGAGGATTGCTAACCCCGCGAACGAGGAGCACGCCTAGCGTTGTTGATTAACAACACACCAACCGTTGTTCCAAGTAATCCTAGAATGCTAGATATTACGGTTGCTTTTAGGATAGGAAAATTGGACAGGAATAATCCCACTTTCGTCCGATCTGCCAAAAATAATCCCACCTTTGGATTATTTTGAAATAATCCCATATTTGCTTACTAAATCGATGTTTTGGTTCCAGAACTTGTAACTTGGCAAACCGGTAAACCAAGTTAATTTTTTATTCCACCCCAACCACCAGGCCACCACCCCCTTTCTTTCCCCGTCGCCGATTCTCTCTTCCTCCTGTCTCTCTTCCCTTTCTCTCTCTCCTCGAATCGCTTGTATATGTTGTAGTGGTTGTACGATCTCTCTCTCTTCGAGCGATGGTCGTGTGTGGTGGTGGTGGTGGTCGTCAACAATGGTGGTGTTGGGAAAGCTCGGAGAGAGGAAATGAGAGGGGGTAAAAAGATACGAAGGGAGAAGAGATGAGGAAGAGTGCTGAGGTCATGGGGCGAAGGGGAGAAGGGGGAGGGGTGGCGGGGTTGGCTACACGCGAAGGGTCAGGGGTTTGCAGGGGAACCAAGGTGGGGAGGGTGTCGTGGGTTTTGGGTTGGGGCAGCAGGGGACTGGGGTAGTGGTTAGATTTTGAAGCGGACTGAGGTGATGAGGGTGTGGGTGGGGTTGGGTTGTGGTGTGGCAGCAACAAATTGGGGTAGTGGGGGGTCAGGTTTTGCAGCGGGATAGGGTAGGGGTAAGGGTGGGAGAGATGAAAGAGATGAACATGGAAGGGAAAACCGGATAAATGGCATAAGTAACTTGTTGTTACCGGTCATTATGTTCCTGGGACCAAAAAATTGATTTAGTAAGCAAAGGTGAGATTATTCTAGAATAGTCCAAAGGTGGGATTATTTTTGGCAGATCAGGCAAAGGTGGGATTATTCTTGTCCAATTTTCCTTTAGGATAAGGTTTAATTGTTAAAAAATATCTGGGATTTCTTATTATATGATGATGTTAGAATTTTTGTTATGTGTCGTGTGTATGTATTTGTGGGAGGAAGAAGATTTTGTGTTTAGTTGTTATATCAATTATTGTAATAATGATACATACATATATACCTGTTAATTCTTGTAGATTATGTTTTAGGATGCTTGTTTTATTTTGTGCTTATTATGATTATTATCTTTGATTATGAATGGAAACTTTTTTATACTTGAATTTTATGTGTAAGTGTGTGTTTTAAGTTGGAATGATTCTTGGCCCATGCAATTAGGGCAACAGAATAATAGCATCCCCAAGATATAAGGTTCCCAAAATATATTTGTTTTAATTGTTTGAAGAAAATACAAAAGAAAAATAATTGGATCAATAGTGACACTGTAAAGGAACGAACAACGAAAATATGAATTCAACTATTGGTATCACCAAAATTCATTACAATATTGTTGTTTAAACTTTTGAAATTTGTTCTCATTAGATAGCTGTAAAGACAAACTTCATATCTTTTTTGAACTGCAAATGAAGGTCCAATAATAAGAAAGTGTAGAGGGCTCTTTTTATATAACTTTTATTTACCCATATTTACCCTGCACTAGTTTTGAGAGTTTTGATCACGTTTCGATTATGTAATTTATGCTGCTATGAGTCTGTGTCATTTCGTGTAAACTATTTCTCGTTAAATTTGGACAAGTTTGAGCCACTGATTGTCCGGAGTTTTACTCCCAGTTATGTTAGGCGCATTGTTGTTGCTCCAGATGCAACGCTAATGCATTGAATGCATGAGTCTTGCACCGAGCACATGCACCGTACGTAGAGGCGTAAGCTTATATGCCAATTTATTTGTTCGTGTGTTGTGAGCGTCAATGTTATTGTCGTTTCTGCGGTTTGTTGCTTTTGTTGAATTGGAAATGTTATTTGTGCTTGGTATAATCATGTTATAAGTGATTTATTAAACTCTAACAGCAAACTCTAAACTCTAACAGCTAAACTCTAAACTCTATTTGCCAAACAAGGGATCTTTCTCAAAATGTGTTATGCTATACTTCATTTGGTTTTGAATGTATTTTTCGAGTGAGAATAATTTTGATCGGTTGATTATTGTCTATTTATTCATGAATCTTTATGCTCGATTCTTTGATCTTTTATGGATAAGATGAAATAAACTTGTCATTAACTTGTTTATGTATTGTTGTTGTAACGATGTGTTGGTTTCTTGGTTATTAAATCTTACTTTTAATGCTATAATTGATTTTGTCTATTATAGGAGAATTGTTTATAGTTATAAGGGCCTGTTCTCTTCGGCATAAAACAGCTGAACTGAACTGATCTGAACTGAACTGAATTGAACTGAACTGATTTGAACTGAACTGAACTGAACTAAACTGAACTGAACTGAATTGAAATGAACTGAACTGAAATGAATAGTGATATGTGAGAGTAAAAGTATTGTCAAGAGCTGAACTTAACTGAACTGAACTGGTCTGAACTGAACTGAACTGAACTGATCTGAACTGAACTGGTCTGAACTGAACTGAACTGAATTGATGAACTGAACTGAACTGGACTGGACTGAACTGAACTGAACTGAAAATAAGCTGGGGAGAACAGGCCAATATCTGAGGGTGTATGCGTAAGTATGAATATTGTTGTTGCTGTTGTTGGATTTTGATCTTTACATTATGTTTATGAAGGTTTATGAAATCCATGTTTTAATAACCATTTGGTGAGACTTAGTTATATTTGGGAGTTTTGATATGTACTTACTACTTGTATATGCACGCGATGCGTGCGTCGACAATTTTATGTAGTTATATATAAATGGATATGTTTTTTTTATCTAAAAATATTTTGATAGTGATGTAAATTATTTTGAAGTTCTTTTGTAGATGTTATTATCTTTTTAAATTAAAGGTGGATGATTTTTAACTGTTCAATACCGTCACTGTAAAATTTGATCGATGATTTAAAACATATTTTTTGAACTTTGTAAATATGAAATATTATGTTATCACGATATATTGCTAACTTTTTTTGGATGAAGATTTTAATTGATTTCGTGAATTGATTGTGTCAATCTAGTTTGTCAAGTTACTAATGGTATTGCATATTCCATTTTTGACCTACTCATATGGCAAGTTTCATTGATTCTCATTTTTCAATATTTTTTAAAAAGAAAATCATTGTTTTAAATTATTAGAGGGTATTTTAGTCACTTCAAAAAAGGACACCACACCTCCTCCCTTGGCTTATTATATAATAGAGATTATACTTTTAATTTGATGAGAAGAATGAAGTTTTTATGATGAGTTGAATTACTTGGGTTACAATTCTATTTTTTCAGCAAATTTGGGTATAAGGTCGTTTGGGCATCCTTATTGATATTTTTTATTTGAAGAGTTATTTAGATGGATTTGTGATTTTTATTTTTGAGAAGTAAAATATCCGGTAGGATATGTGTAGTTTTTGGTAAAAGAACATGTCAATCACCTAGGTTGCGATCTAGGGTGTTACCTAGGTTAATTGTTGTCGTCTAAGAGGTCATGAAGTACGAAGGTGAGTACTATCCTGCATCTCGAGTTTATCCGTTCTTAAACAAAGGCAGTAGGAAATGTAAGCCCATAGGCTGTCTGGAGGTTGCGATCTGACAAACCTTAGAAAGCGTGTTATGGGGGTGTTTGGCAATTAGAGTTTTAGAGGAAAAAGAGAGTTTTAGACCAGTTTTAGAGTTATGACTAGTCAAAAACTCTAAAATGGGTGTTTGGTAAAATAGAGTTTTGGAATAAAAACTCTCAAAATGAAAAAGCTCCTAATAACTCTTTCTTTAAAGGATTAGGTAAAAGTATATTTAATGACTTTTTTGCCTTTCATAATAATACTATACACATGTATTGAAATGTGTACAATTTGTCATTTCACACAAACACATGTTAATAAACTTTTAACAATTAGTTAATTAATTGTTACCGAACATATTTACAAAAGAAAATTGTCAAATCAGCGGTCAAATCTGTTGAACAAAAAGTTAGAACTCTAACAGCAAACTCTAAACTCTAACAGCTAAACTCTAAACTCTATTTGCCAAACAAGGGATCTTTCTCAAAATGTGTTATGCTATACTTCATTTGGTTTTGAATGTATTTTTCGAGTGAGAATAATTTTGATGGGATGATTATTGTCTATTTATTCATGAATCTTTATGCTCGATTCTTTGATCTTTTATAGATAAGATGAAATAAACTTGTCATTAACTTGTTTATGTATTGTTGTTGTAACGATGTGTTGGTTTCTTGGTTATTAAATCTTACTTCTAATGCTATATTGATTTTGTCTATTATGGGAGAATTGTTAGTTACTCCCATGTGATTGTGGATTACTTGTTTTATATACTTTTGTAAATGGAGTTGCAAGCTAGACACATTTCTTTTTATAATAGTGATGCATTTAAACCCTTTAGAGTGACATATTCGTTTCGGGTAATCTCCACTATCCACTATTTATTATTTTTAGTTGTTTATTTCTTCATTGTATCTTTATATAAGGACGGAGTGTCACACTAACAATATGTGGATATTTTCGATAATATTGGCAATTTGATATTTTTTGTAAGAAGTAACGAGAAAAAAAATTAAGAGATCCCTCATGCAATCCTGACCCAATCAGGATAATCCTACAGGATTAATTAACCATGTATTGTCTTTTCTAGGGGTGTCATTGTTGCGAGTCGAGTTCTAGTTTGAGATAAGTCGACTCGACTCGTTAGCATTTCGAGTCGAGTTTGAATTGAGGCGAGCTCACTCGAGTCGAGCATTATCCGAATAGATTTTGAGTAGCTTACAAGTGTCTCGTATTAAAAGCAACAATAAAGTGAAAAAGTGTTGAATTCAGATATTTTGCTATTGATAATTGGGTATTCAAGCTTCTTACGAGTTTTCTCATCGAGTTTCGAGTTGCTCAACTCGACTCACCAACATTTGGAGTCGAGATCGAATTCAATTTGAGCTTACTCTAATCGAGTTTTGACTGAGTCGATCTCGAGTAGCTCGCGAATTGTCTCTTATCATTTACAACCCTAGTCCTTTCAAAAAAGAAAATTGCACCATGTATTGCAAGTTTACCATGTACTACCCATATCATATGTATTGCAAGTTTGTTATTGGACATGGGCCAGGTCGCCAACGCCATAAAAAACCCTCTCATGAATTGAAAGCCGACTAAAACTCTCTATTGACTCTCTCACTGCTTTTCTCTCTCCTCTACTTCTTCTCCAATTCAGATCAAACTCACTTTCAATTTCACACGCTCACAAACACTTTCTTTCTTCGATTACTCTTAAATCGCTGCAAATTACTCGCAATTTATGCTGGAAAATTTTTCATACTTGACATCTTTTTGTAAGTTGCTCGAAATTTCTTTGCTTCACAAATATCTGCTTTAATTTGCTGCAAATTAATAATTATTTTATTATGTTGTTGTTGTTGCTACTCCTGATTTACTAATTTAGTTCAATTAACTTTTTATTTTATTTTCTTTAACTCGTAGAGTCGTAATTCAATTTTCACTCGCTAAAACTGATTTTTTTTTTCAATGATCGAATTCCTAGGTTATTCGTCAGTGGTTCTGTAATTTGTTGAACCTATGTAATTGCAATTATATGATTGGAACTGGTAACAATTAATCGTTGTTTGTAATTTGTAAGCATTGGATGAAATCGTTTAGTATACTTGGCTTTTGTTTACTGTTAGTGTTTTGTGAATATAATGACGTCTTTACTTTGAAAGTAAAATATTTATGTAATGATAAATTGATCATTAGGTATATGTATCTTGTGAACAAGCGCCTAGTTAAAGGGAAGATAGCTCGAAGTTCGAATTTTAAATGTTGCTTTACTTAAAATTGAGAAATAGTTGACACATTTGAACTAAGTTTTTTTTTTTTTTGTCAATATTCGACGAGTAGAATTCCAAACCTACATGCTTGAGTTTATCATTTATGTATGCCCATCAATTTGTTTCTACGTATTGCATATGGTGTTTATGCTATTTGATATGGTGATGATAATCTATACAAATATATTAAAAGGCGTGCAAAAACAAGAAACTATGCCACGTGGTGCTCTCCCGAGGAAGTTTTAGTTCATGTAATTCATGTACAATAAAAATTAAGAAATTGCATAGTATAGGGTTTGATCCCGAGACCTCAAGTACATGTACTAGAGTTTTAACCACTAGGCTAAGTTGTATTTAGTGTTATTATCATAAAGTATTATATTAATAAATGAATATTTTTATTACCCGGGGCCCGGGCCTAATAACTAGTTAACATGTTAATTGTCGACCTTTTTGAATAACTCTATGTGAAGGTTTTAGTGATAGGTTTTAGTGATTTGGATGGTTATACTTCACTCGTCGTACTTTTGTGATTGGCATGCATCTAAAGTTCCAATTTCTTTGTCCTTGGTTATAGGCATTGATTATTTTGACCCTGTTTTCTCTTTAATGTGCTTTATAGGACTTAATGGGGAAAAGGGTGAAAAAGAAAGCGGCTCATAGTGCCCATAAAGAGAACCGCGTTTCTACCTTTTCCCCCAAAACTGTTTCTCAGGAAGATAATCAGAGCTCTGTGGTTTCTGGTGATGGATCTGTGGTACAAAAGGAGAGGAAAGTCTGTGTCCATCTTGAGAAGGCTGTTGATGTGGGAAGAGTTTCTTCACAAATCGAGCTCGCAGAGTCTATTGGCTGTGAGTATTGCAGGGAGAATGTGAACGACCGTAAGGCTGGTAAAGGGAAGGGGAAACACGGTAAGAAGAAGGGTGCTTCTGAATCGAGAGCTGAGTTTAAAGCCACTTGGGTTTGTTTACAATGTGGGCATTTTTCATGTGGAGGTGTTGGGTTACCGACTAGCCCCCAGTTTCACGCGGTTAAACATGCGAGACAGACTCGGCATCCTTTGGTAATCCAATTGGAGAATCCTCAATTAAGGTGGTGTTTCTCTTGTAGTACACTTCTCACAGTGGATAAACTGGAGGATACTAGTGAACAGAAAAATGCCTTGTTAGATATAGTCAAGCTTTTAAAAAAGCAGTCTGCAAAAGTGCCTACAGTGGATGTGGAAGATATTTGGTTTGGCAGTGGAAGTGTTATTAGTGAAGTGAAGACGGAAAGCAAAGCAGTCAATGTAGCAAATGGAAAAGATTTTTATGCAGTTAGAGGGTTGATAAATCTTGGAAATACTTGCTTTTTTAATTCTGTCTTGCAGAATCTCTTGGCAATGGATGTACTGCGAGATTACTTGCTGAAGTTGGAAGGGTCCATGGGTGCATTTTCGAGTGCTTTGAAGAAACTTCTTATTGAAACTGACCCTGGATCCGGCTTGAGAAATGTGATAAATCCCAAACCACTTTTTGGATGTGTGGTTGCAAAAGCTCCTCAGTTTAGGGGATATGAGCAGCAGGACAGTCATGAATTATTGCGTTATTTGCTTGATGGGCTATCATCTGAAGACTTGCATGCAAAAAAATCAGGGGGTTCTTCACCTGAAAACGGGAGATCTCTACTTGGGAGTGCTCCTTATGTTGATGCCATATTTGGGGGACAAACATCAAGCACCGTCAGCTGTGTTGAATGTGGGAACTCTTCAGTGGTGTATGAGCCTTTCCTGGACCTGTCACTTCCTGTGCCGATGAAGAAACCTCCCTCTAAGAAGGCTCAACCAGTTCCTCGAACAAAGAAGACAAAGCCGCCTCCTAAAAGAGGCGGAAGGACTCGCTCTAAACTGACGAAAAACGGAGATCTGGGGCCTGCTCCTAGTGCTTGTAATACTTCAAGCACCACCAAGTCTTCATCTGATTTGAAGAGTGATTCACTCAGCTGTTCTCCCTCAGAGGACCTTGTTGAATCGAGTACCATGGTTCATGGAGGAGCTTTTGTGATTCCAGATAGTAACTTAACCAGGGAAGGCCATGCCAGCTCTCAATTACCTGAAAGTGATGCTCAGGTTGATGCCACGCCATGGTTGGACTATGTTGAACCTGTGTCCCAGGGTAATGGTGTCCAAGAAGCTGATAGTTTTGCTTGGTTGGATTATCTTGAGCCAATGTCATTGTCAGATGAGCCAAATTTGTTTGTTGAGAATGAGAATAGTTCTGTCACTCAACATCTTGGTAGCTGCGATGACAATCAAGGCACTGTTACTTTGCAATATACAGCCAATTCAAGTCCTGAAGCTAGTTTATCTCAGGATTCTGGAATGAAGGGTGACATTCACTATGCTGTTTCAGTGCCAAATACAGCCAACTCAGGTGCTGAAGTAAGTGCGCAACCGGAGAATGTGAATTTTAAGTCGGAATCTACAGTTAATGATTGGGTTGATGAGTGTCCGGTGCAGGTACAAAACAATGAAATATTGTTGCTTACCTACAAGGAAGATGGTGCCATGGAAGGGGAAGTGACGAAGCTAGATGCTGATATAGGCGGTGGAGAAGACACTCTGGGATTTGGTGGTCTAGCTGATTTGTTCAATGAGCCCGAGGCTGTCGAGGGAGGCGTGAAAAATATTCAGGTAAATGAACATGTTGGGAATGGTTTCTTAGTTGGGAGCAACAGCGAGTCTGATCCTGATGAAGTTGATGATACAAACTCACCAGTATCTGTAGAGAGTTGTTTAGCGCATTTTACGAAGCCTGAGCTTCTGTCTGGTGAACACGCCTGGGATTGTGAGAACTGTTCAAAACTACTAAAAGAAGGAAGGCAAAAAGTTAGGAAGAATCAACACAAAACTGATGTGATGCAGAAAATTTCTTCCAGTGATGAATGTTCAAGTTCTGAAAAGGTGCAAGCAAGCACTCCTATTTCAGACTCCTCACATATCTTCTTGGCTACTCACAATAATGGCAACAGTGATACAGACGAGAACTTGAAGAGGCTTGGTGCCAGACAAATCAATGGGCTTTGTCTAAATTTACCACCAGAGGATAAGGAAAAATGTGTACAAGAAACTGCACATCTCAATGATTCTGGTGCTGGTATTTTCTTTGGACCATCTAATGAGACTAATTTAGAATGCAAGTCTTTGGATGGCTCTGCTCTGTATGATAATGATGTTGCTGTTGAGAGGCCAATTGGGCTGAGTGAGGAACATGCGTCGAGAGAGGATGAGGAGGAAGAAACTGATTTGAAGTGTGTTAAGGCAATGAGAGACGCAACTAAACGGATACTTATCAGTAAGACTCCTCCAATTTTGACTATTCACCTGAAAAGATTTGGGCAAGATGCTCGTGGCCGTCTTAATAAATTGAATGGCCATGTTGGCTTTAAGGAATTTCTGGACCTTGGACCTTATATGGATCACAGGTGTGCATCTATTCCTAGACTTGTGTTTGTGCATGCATGTTGATAAGTTTGTTTTGTTCAATATGTTCGTACATGTACATTTAAATTATCCTACTTTGCATCCATGCACTATTGTTGTTTCAAGTATCTCTGTTGTACATTTATGCTCCGTAGATATCAAACTTAGAGCTGCCTACCTATGCAAATGAGATCTGGATAATTTGTCGTTTTCAAATGTGTGCTGTACTGTCCAGGCATTAGGTAGTTATAGCACGTGGATATTATCTTTTAACATAAAAGCTTAATTTTCCATGATTCCATGAAGCATTCACTTCTGATTTGCAGGGAGAAGACGTTTGTTGGTGTTTGGGTACAAGTCAAGTGATACTACCGCATACTAGCACCAGATTTTTTACTGACTTTAGGGGGAAGTAACTAAGCAGTTGATTCAGAAGTAGAGCCTATGTTATGCATTTGTCATTATGTGGTCTGACCATACATATATAGCTAGAATTTTGCTGTGAAATTCAATGGAAGATGTGGCAAATACAAATGCTCTTACCCTTTTGTCTCTCTGTTGGGGACGAGAGCAAATCATGTTGCTCTGAAATGTTCCCTTGGGTTGTGCTATTCGCTCTAGTTAGTGTTATTTTTGTTTGATGGCATTAGATAAGTGGCACAATTTAAGTTACCCAATTATGCGTATTGGATGATGATACCCAGTAAATATGAAATGAAGGAACTACAATACGCGTTTTAGGAAGTTTCTACTATTCATAAATGCAAAAGGACAAGGATGGTCTTATATCTTTTTAGCTATAATTATATATTTGAAGAATGTAGAGAATAGAGATACAGAACTAGAGAATATTGGGATAAAATAGGTTAGTTGAAGAGTATATTATGGGAGATTTTGTAACTAGCTAGCTTTTTCTCTCATCTTTACGGTAGCTAGTAGCTACTGTCGTCCAATTGCCTTGTTTTCCTGATTGCCAAAGGAATTTAAATGTTTTTAATAATTAAGATAGTTGAGGACCGCTGACCGCTGCTATAGGTGGAAAAATTTGAAGTTATAGATGGTTAGTTTTGCCAATCTTATGTATGTGTTAAGTTAATATAGGATTGTACTCGTCCAATTTCATAATTGTTGCTCCTAGGGTAATCTTGTGATAAATGAGGTTATATGTACATCTTGAAAGGCTAAAGAAATGGCATTAAGCAGCTCCTATCCAAAACATGGTTTAGTGAGAGTTATTCCTCTATCTTCCCCATTGCAGAATAAACATAATATTCTGGAATAGGAAAGAGACCGTTTCCAAATTTTACAGGAACCAGAGGGTAAAAGTAAATCATCAGATTACTGGTAATAGGAATGGGAGATTACTTGATATCAGTGATGATTATGAAGGATCTGATGTGTCACTAGCTCAAGGAGGATGCACAATATCTCAAGTTGGTGGTTTTTTTTATGATTGGTTTTCATTGATGAGCTGATGTATCTGTTGATCTTAGTACAACATTTCTGCATATTTATATATGACACAGCCTGTTAAAAGTGAAAAGTTGCTCCACAATCCTCCTAACAATCCTTCTAACCCTCTTAGAATTTTTTTGTTAAATACATTTTGATAAGAGGTAGTTGTGCAACTTGCATAACCTTGATATATGTCTTGCAATTGAACGAAATCTTGGTGTTTATTTAGTTCATATTGCAGTTCCAATTCTTGGATTCATTCTTTGTATATTGTCTTGTATTATTTATACAGCTCCACCCGCCTCTCTCAAAAAGATAATCCTCTAAAAAGTAAAGAAGAGGGAGTTTTAAAGCTACTGTTGGTTGTTTGTGGTGGCTGGTGGAAATAGGCTATTATTCCTTGCCCTGTGGTAGAGGTTACTTCTCTTAAGCAATATACTAATCAACATGGACCGTCCCTGAAGTCAATGTGAACTGTTTATTATCTTTAAGTATTCGTCACAGATATGCACGCTTAGGTGCACTTGTTGTAGTTGCTACCCTTCAAGTCATTGGATTCTACTCTCTTGCTGCTTGGTTTTGAATCTGAGTTAATGGGTTGCGAATACTAGGCACATAAATAAAAGAAATAAAAAGTTTGTGGCTATCTGAGGAACTGTTAAATTATTTTTCTCTATTGGGGGATAGGTTTTATCTGTCTAAACCTCCCTGGAGTTCCAATTAGAAGGGGGAGTTGATTTGAGGTATGAGATTGTTAAGATTCCTGGATGTAGATTTTTTTTTCCAGCTCTGGCCTATAATACAATTTATTGTAATATACTGATATAGTACTTAATGATGCAATATGTGTGCATTCTGTTCCATGATAATTTCATCGTGAAGTTCTGGTAGTAAATTGGATTATTGGGATTAAGTATTAACTTGAACAAACATGCAGGTCCACAGAGAGAGACAATTGCATTTACCACTTGATTGGGGTGGTGGAGCATTCTGGGACAATGAAAAAAGGCCATTATGTGGCTTATGTCAGAGGAGGTGACAGACGAAGAAGAGGATCGGAAGAAGAAAATAGACAAGCACATTCAGTATGGTATCTTGCCAGTGACACGAGTGTTCGTGAAACAACCTTAGAGGAGGTCCTGCACTCTGAAGCTTACATTCTGTTTTATGAGAAAGTTAAGCTCTGATGAAGGTACTGCTCTTTTGGTTAAAAATCTATGCTCCTTCCCTTTTTCCAGATTGGTCAGAGGGGGGCGGGGTTCCCGGTCTTAAAGAGGGAAGAAAAGGAAAGGGATCAGAAGAGATACAGCTTGAGGTCGCTACTACTACGTAAAAACCCCCGCCCCCCCAATACCCAAATTACCATTTTATTTTTTGGAAGTTCCTTATTTTATTGTTTGTATGGGAAGGGGGGGGGGGTGTGGAATCAGGTGATATTTTGTGGGAAACGGAGTGATGTGGGTTTATCGCTCCACATTGTTTTGAAGTGACATGATCACTGAAAAGAGTCATTGTATTACAAATTCACGAGATCAAAATTTTACATATACAAAATTGTGATTAACTTTTTTCCAGATCCTCAGCAGAGTAATATATTCACAGCTCTTTTTGATTGATTGTTTCATTGAAAATTTCTCCTGCAATGATGAAACATTTTACAAAGGAGGAAACTAAATTGTTCTTTGCCGAGTGTGTCTCATTTCATGTTCGATACCCACTCGTTTGGTCGGTTTGCAATTTACAAAGGACAATGCGGGTCCTACCAATCTAGGAACCCCCCCCCCCCCCCCCTGTTTCATTCATTTTCCTTTTACAAGGTTGTGTCTTGCATGAGGATTATTTTTTCAGGAGAGGCAAAATTAGGTGGTTGAGCTACAGATTAAGAACTTCTATTTTATTTTAATTTGGATCATGATCTGATCAAAAAATTGAGCTGGGACAATGTGTGAATCTACCATCTGGATTAGGTTGTTCATTATCTATTAGTAGGGAACGGCCGGTGCTACGACGTGAGCCTGAAGAAAGAAATTTGAATGTAAAAGCCATATTCTATCTACCTTAACTTTGCCGGAATTTGAAAAATTGAGGTGAGATGGTGTACCTATGAAGCTTATGCCTGATATGTAATAATAATGTATTTGTAGTAATGCAACACATGCTAATTGTGTGCAAATTCTTGCATACAATTGAAAAAAAAGGGACGAAGAAGATAAGCTTCACAGTAGGATGTACTTGGAATGTGTGTCTTCGCTATGTTCCTCTTTTCTTTCCTATTCTTTTCTTCTCATCTTTTCATCTTTGCTTCCTTTGGATGATAATCTTTACTTTGAGATGTTTGAAATTTTCTTTGATTTATTCATTGCTCTGTTTTGAGTTTGATGTTACTTCCATTATTTGATTATGGAGTGCCTTTAAATTTATCAAAATTTTGCACATTTTTTTGAAGTTGCATTTGCTTCAGTATGGCTCATTTTAAGAGAAACGCGGGTAGATCTACTGGTGGTAAGACTCCTAGAAAGGAATTTGCTACTGAGGTGTGTGAATTCATTTTTGGTATATGAAATACAGATCTTCTGATAAAAGATTTTAGCACCGCAGTGTGTGACTGCACTTTTTTTCCCTATTTTTTCTTTTGTGTGGTGTGGGCTCTAGTGTTGGTGAGTGCTATTGGTTCTGCTCCCATGTTGGTCTGTTCTCTCTCCCCTTTTTTCAGCTATAGCAATCAACTGAGAAAATTGTATCCTTTTTAAAATTATTTATCAGTTCATTCTTATATATGTTGCTAATTTGCAGTGGTCAGTTTACAAGAATATTTGTTAGTTAGTTTGAGCACAACAATTAATAGTAATGCCTACCTTTCTTCATGAAATGTATCAAAAATTGAGTTTAAAAATAGAAATCTGGTCAAAAGTGTTGGTATATGAAGTTGCTTCAAAATTCAAATGCATCATTTTCTCCTTTACTTTCCTTTTTGTGCTTAATATTAACTTACAGCCATGGTAGTTTCTTCAAGGGAGAATTAACTACAACGATTTCTATATTCCGAAAAGCTAAGGAAAAACGTCAAACTAAGCGTCACCCCAAAAGTATGTTTTTTGGAACTGCTCTGTAAATATGATTTCTATTTTGTGTTCCCCCATCCTTCTCCTTTAAAGTGAAGATCAAGTTATAATGTAGTTTGGAACATTCTATTGTAAATTCACATGATTTACTGGACCAAGAAAAGTTATCTGTCTCTAATTTCTTTCACAATATTTATAATCTTATAATCAAAAACTAATAATTAAGTCGTGATGTTGAACAGATCCTTAATCTGCCGTCTTGTGATTTTGAGTGCCTCCTCCCCACTCGTCCCTTCAAGAATTATAGGAGACCTATTCATATTTGGCTTGAAGGTGCAATTCACCGGTTGCATTTCCTGTTGCTTAAGGTATTTTCTGCAAACATTTACGGTCAAAGTCTTGTGGGCATGGAGTACTCTACTGTTCTTTGTGAGATGGCATCAATTATGTAACAAATCTGATGGAGTTTGAACTGATTAATAAGTTTGGTAATATAGGTTAAGCTTTAAGGTAATCTTAATTATGGATTTTTGAGATATTGAAGTGCTGTGAGAAACTCTTGACTGTCTGAAGAGAAAATATGTTGCACGCTTTAGACATTGCCATTGTAGCTTCACAACATGGTAGATTATTAAGCATGATCATGAGCGTTGTGTTGTTTTTCCTCCTTAATTTAATTCTGATTGTGAACATAGATAAATGTCAATTTTATTTTCTTTTTTATCTGAATTTTTATTTTGAGATTTGTTCCTTCCAAGTTATGGAATACAATTGTTTGATTTATTTTATTACTTCTTACTTTTCATCTTATCTTATGAGTATTATGATTCAGTATTCTATGGTTTAGTTCTTGTACTTAGTTGTTGGTAAAACCGTAAACATTCTTGTGTTATGAAACATTTAGGATATATTGATCAGAATGTAGAGCAAATAATGGCCCTGATATTTTTTTCCCATTGTTCTCTCAGTGTGCGCCTTTTGGGTTCCGTTTTGTCTATTTGTTTGGTGATATTAGTAGTTCTGTTGCCAATATGTTGGTATTGAACATATAGCTGTGTACATAATGTATGTGTGATTTTTATGTGATACTAAGGGAACACTTGATTAATTTTAGCTTTATGTCTTTTGTGCTTCAAGACTGTAATGTCCTCTGAATCATAATTTCAGATAAAAAAATAACAGGACAAAGGGATTGCAACTCTACGTGGTCAGCTCATGCTTATTTCATTCAGTGAACCAAAATGAAGTCTCATTTGTTGGGATGGGGGAATGGGTACGACAAGGTGATGGTATTTACTAAGGTTGCATGTTCCGTTGTGGATTTCATTCATTATAATGACATTCGTTGGATATATTTTCTTTTCTCTTCATCTGCTTTCTGTCCTTTTCATCTACTATCTGTCTTTTTCATCTACAAGAACATGGGAGGAAGTAATCCTGATCTACTCCTTTGAAAGTCAAGGTCTTTCTTTTTGATACACTTTATTTATTATTCGAGATCTTGTAGATTGGCAATATTTCTTCAAATAACGAAATCTAGAGATTAATGTAGACTGGTGAATGTGAGCAAAACCATTTTTTAGGATAATGTGTGGCTTAAGTATGATCAATGCTGTTGTTAAATGATTTTCTTTGTTCCCAATCAAGCGATTTAACCCACGGACTTTTTTATTAGTAGATCATAGCATCTCGTATTTTTCATTAATATCTGATACTTCATCAAATCTCTTAGGCCTTGTTTGGTTGTATATAGGAAGTCATACTTCCTAGGAAGTTATATTTTCCATGTATTTGAAATTCCTAGGAAGTGTAAAATTGTGTTTGGTTGATAATGGGAAGTAGAACTTCCTATGGGGACCTAGGTAAGTAACTTCCTCCATTTTGGAGGTAAGTAGAACTTCCTAGGAAGTGCAAATTCCCATGGTTTTGCCAACCAAACAACTTCATATACTTCTACTTCCTAGAATTTGCACTTCCAATGATTTGTTTTGTCAACCAAACAAGGCCTTAGTATGTTCTGTTATTGCCTCTCTCAATCAGTATAGTCCTGCTCCTTTGTGATGTTAGCTGGACTTGTGTTGCATTCTGAATTGCAGGTATTGCTGTCAAACATAGGTTCTGAAAAATCAGTTATTGGTTGTGTGAGGTTTTTAAAGAACTAAATGAGTTATGATGATATTTTTTCTTCATCATCTATTGCTCTTTCTGTTTTTTTATTTTTTATTTTTTATGCATGGTCGTTCTTTTCCTTTCATTAAATTTTCCTCTCATATACTCAACTTATGCAAACCATTCTCGTTGGGGACGTGAAGCAGGTGGTGCACCCATCACCCTCAATTCCCATAGTAAAGTGAAAAGATTCCTGTTATGATGTGGGATCATAATTGAGTCAACCTGCACTCATGAATCTGTCAAATTGATTACTGCTTTATAGAAAAGCCTTTTAGCAGCATATCTTCTGTTTGATTCATTCTAACATGATCATAGTGTACAATAGCTAAATGCTTCTTTTGTTTCTGATTTTTTGGCCAACCCCACAAGAGCAAGTCTTTCTAGGCTCTCAGCTTATGCTCCTATTGATGATGAAGTTATATTTTTTTACTTGAGATTTGGATACACTAGAGACATCAGGTTCTATCTCCTTATTTTTTGTCTCCTTTCTGCAGATATTCAAAATCTGCCAGCTGAATATTATGAGTGACTAGGCAGCAGAGGCTGACAAGTATAAAAAGGTGAGTTGTCAGAAAATTGAGATATAGGAAAGAGACTTTCCTATAGATGCGGATCATAATGCTGAAGGAACAATGTGTTCATACTTCATTCAGTTCCATACGCAGCTTAAGCTTGAAAGATCACGTTAGATGATATTTTGCGCTGTTTGCACTTAATTGATCTACTAAAATAGTAACTATAGCTGTAATACATGCTCAAGTGTTGGAAAGGTTTTTTATACAATTCCCATAATCCATTTACAGAAATGAAAGTATGCATAATACCCTAAAGAAAGTCAGGATGAGCATAAACCAAGTGTTATGCTATATTCTACATATATTGCTGCTTCTCGTTCTCAAAATGTGTTGGCTTGTACAGTAATATTAATTGCATTGAAAAGTGATGCTTTGATTTGATTATGCTTTTATGGTTAAGACAAGAGAACTATGACTACCTTTTAAGCATTATTTTCCCGTTTTCTGTTACTATGTAAACAATTAGTACAAGAATGAATTGTGCGATGAGATATTTATATATACATGAAATTGTCTTATTAAAAATATACAGGGTTATTTGTGATATTTCATGGATTTATATCAACTTTGCAGATTATTGGAACTTCTTGATTGGCCACGAGGACCTTGTTACTGAAGGTAATCCATATCTCTTTCCTACTTCCTCTTTCTTGATTTGGTTTTTGTGTGTATGAGTGGCTCGGTACTGAAATTCATGTGAATTGAGGTCTACTATTGACACTTTTCGGGTAAGATTTTGGTGAACGATTGTGCAATCTTTACTATAAGGGAGACAAAGAGGGGGGGACTGGTGGAGTGGGTAAGGGGAAAGAGGATAAGAAAGGGGATGAAGATGATGGGTACCTCATTTGTAGAGATATTGAGGAAATTGAGGGTGGGGGTGGGAAAAGGGTCTTTTTGTTGGGCTATGAGCATACCGTTTGAATTTTATTTTTCTGGTTTGATATTGGTAACAAGCACAAATCAGCGTATATTTGCTATTTGTGCTTGCAACTTGATTTTTCTCCATTGATTAGAAGGGAGCCTTTCATACTTGGTGCTTTGTTGTTTCTTCATTACCTCGGTCTTACTTTTCAGAGTAGAGAGGATTTGTTCGAACTTAGCGTTGACTTTTTTTATGGTAGGTAAGATTAAGAGTCCTACTGGGCTGAAACCTCTCGCAGATCAATCTGACCCGGATTAGCGGACAAGAGCTCGACACTTTGGGAGCCGTGGGTGGTGGTAAGAGGATCCTTTCCCGCAAAGTGTTCCTAGTGGGGAGTGGGTTGGAACCTGGCGACTTATCTTTGTTGATTGTGCTCTAAACTGCAATTTGTGATGTCTTCAGTTTTCTCCATCTCCACTTTCCCCAATAATGCATATAGTATTTTGAAAGGACTTTTAAATTGCCATAGCTCAAGAATCAAATGCATTAGCATGTGTAGCAATGTCGCATTGTTTCTCCTCTTGAAGAGTCTATACTCTATAGTAGGTTGCCAATACGGTACTTGCAAGTTGCAACTACATACCAGTATGAAATGTGGATGTTTTGATCCATGATTTCCCACTTCTTGCATTACCGAACTTTCACAATCGGGAAGATCTTATATAGAAGTTGATACTATGTTAAACTTTCTTTTACGGGTGTGGATCCACCACACAGATCCCTTTGTACCTTGCTAATTGCTAATGAGTCTGAAAGTTTGTTATCATTCCCTACTTTCTCCCGTGGGCTGTTCTGTCTGAGCCATGCCTTGTTTGGTCATTATAGATTAGTAGTTTACCACACCAGATTTATCATACTCCCTCTGTAACGAATCACTAGCAACAATTGAGTATTTTACCTCTCACAAATAATACCAAATGTTGCTAGTAATTTGTTATGTAGGGAGTATATCAAATCATATGTGGTTTGAGCTTCATGCTCAATTCGGATAATGTTTCAATTTGTGTAGGAATTGGGAGTCTATGCTCACATCATGGATGAGGGAGCTGACTGAGCTTGCAAATGGCTGGTGAGGGTCAGAAGAATATAATTTGTATGCTCTCTCGGGTTTTTTGACTTTTTCATCTGTCTTCACATACATTAGGTTTATTTCGTGTGTTCTTTAGTTTTGGCTTGTTTTGCTACTTGCTCAGGTGACAAAATAAACTCCTATATATCCGCCTTTCAGAATTTAAAAATTGTTTGCATCAGATTTGATTTTTCCTTTGAGATGTCAACCATGTGCTGTTAATTAGGTTGTGTGTGCCTCACCTGTCACTTTTACTTGGCAATTTTGAATTCTATTTCTAGATTTATAGGTTACGGGTTACCGGAAGGGGAATAGAACCATACAGATAGTTCTTTTTCATTTTATTTTATGCTAGACGGCATCGGTATCATAAATGCTCCATTTTTTGTTCTGCTTGTCGATTGTTTTGGGGTAAATAATAACCAGAAGCAAGGAAAATTTGGGGAGTAGGCTGACTAGGCTCTATTACTTGTATATTTATCTTACTATCATAAGCAAGGAGCATTTGTGATAATCACCTCATATGTAAAGGCCCTGCTGCTATAAGCCTATAATAATCTGGAATAATATAATTATACTTGGGGCCTCTTGTCTTGACTAATATGGTATATGTGTGGACATAATGGTTCTAAACCATGAATCTTCTCCTATTAGTGCTTAGACATACACTCCCTCTGTCCTTTTTATTTTTTCACACTTAGGTTTCACACAGAGACTAAGATGACGATAGTAGTAGTATAAAAAAATGGAAAATTGACAGGGATAGAAAGAAAAAATTAAGAGGAAGTACTGGGACGGGTAATGAACATGGGTTGATGCGATGGAGTGATGGGGAAAGGAGTGGATTTTATTTTTTAACGGTAAATGGAACTGTGTAAAACTATTTGAGAAAATCTAACCAGAACTTCTGAAAGAGGCAGGAGTATTACTTTAGCTGAGAGCATGGCTTTAAGACAGTCAAAGAAATATTTGTGACTGTATTTCCTCCCTTTTATTTATGCCGAAAAATGTTCCAGTCCGTAATTGCTCACCTCACGTTGTCACTACAATAGACTGAGTAACACAAGCAAGCAGGAAGAGTGTTTCTGAAATTGGGAAACTACAATAGACGAGTGGAGAGAGGGGAAGAGAGATTGGGGGAGAAAGATAGATGGGGGGTGAGGGAATGGAGAAGGGAAAGTGTGACACCTGACCCATACGAAGTCGAGTATATTGTCACTAATGTGCATCTGGGACAAACAATTGTACTCAATAACCAACACAAGTTCTTCCGGCGCATTTTGTCCTCACTCATGAACCTCGAGAAACTTCCAGCAGGTCACCCATCCTTGGACTATTCACACCCAAGCACGCTTAACAGTGAAGTAACTAAGGAATAAACTCTCTAAAAGAAAGATGCATCTTGTTGGAATGAGTAGCCTGCTAACCCTTCAAAATAATCATGAGGGGTATCATAGAACGAGTGAAGATGAAGGAGAAAAGGGGGGAGGGGTAAAGAATAGCACTTGATAATAAGAGTTCTAAAAGAGCAAGATTCACTATTCGTTAACATAGAATAGTACTTGCTAGAAATTATTAAGTATTACTTATCAATATACTAGGGATTAATTATATTATGGGGGTTGCTTATTATATTAATACACTAGGGATGACTTATAATAGTTGGGGTTGCTTGTCTTAGAAACTGTTAGGGGTCACTTATATAGATTGAAAGGGTTACTAAAATCTTAATATAGTTAGTTTGTCTTTCGCGCGCGCGGCCACATGGTTTGTTAATCATGTGGCCAGAAAACGTGCTGCAGATAAGGGGATCTTAATGTACTCGATCCTTTCTAAAATATATCATTTGTTGTTTACTAGGTTTTTTTTTTTTTTGGTAAGTAAATGTATTCCACCAAAAAACTTGCATACAACCTAGATCCCCAGAGAAAGGACTACACTAAACAGGCCACAGAAGGCCAAAAAAATCACAATTACAACTCATCCATCCATCTACAGTCTATACTACTCCACTTTGCAAATTTACAAGCATTAATTCTGTGTTTAACGATACATTTTGTTTCTTTGACTATCTAATCTATACTATACACTTTTGAATACCAGTAAGCAGCATTCCTATTTTTCCATATCTCGTATTGCAGCAGCAAGCACAGCACACATAACATTCTTTCTCATTTTTGAACCATTATATCTGCTCCTGATCCATCTAAACCATTGCTGAATGTTTTTGTTTGCATAGTTTACTCCCATCCAGTTGAGCAAATGCTGAAGCAGATTCTTGCTGTAAACACACTTGAAAAACAGATGATCATGGCTTTCTGTTTCAACTCCACATAAACAACATCTGTCATGACATTGAACTGATATAGTTTATCTTTTGTTCCCAGTCTTGATTGAATGCCAATCCAAGCAATGAATTTATGCTTTGGTAAACTCATTCTGTTCCACACTGCACTAGCCCACTGAACTTTAGGCTTTTCAGTCATGAGCATAGTATACCCATTTTTTGATAGAATAAGTATGCTGAGTATTCCATTGTGACATTCGTATTTGGTCCAGCTCATTCTTGATCTTGCACAGATGCTTAATGACCCAACTTGCTCCTGGTGGGGCTTGTCATTCCCACCAATTGTTATTTTTGTCATAAACTGTATGAACCCACCTCATCACCCATAATTCATCTTTTTTTCTTCCTATATGCAAAACCAATTTTCCAATAGCAATTTTATTCCATTCCTTATACTTCTGAAGCCTAAACCTCCCACCTTGTGATCACACACATCAGCCCAGTTAATATGTCCTGCTTTCTCCCCAACAACTTCCCGCTCCAAAGAAAATGCCTACAAATTGAGTTTACAGCATCCAAAATTGAACTAGGGAGAATGAATATTTGAGCCCAATAACTATGGATGCTCAATAATACTGAATTAATCAGTTGAGCTCTACCAGCAAGGGATAGTGTCATCTTCTCAAATAAGGCATCACAATCACTGGCTTTCAATTTCTTAGAGTTTATGGGAACCCCAAGATATCTGAAAGGCAAATTTTCATGCTTGAACCTTGAGAACTGCTCAATCCTAGTAATTTCAGCATTATCCATCGCAGTTCTGTAGAAAGCTGACTTGTTACTGTTAGCCTGGAGACTAGAAGTTTCTGTGAACAATCTAAACCCTTGTAAAAAGAAGATAGGCAGAGATAGCCTCCGCTTTACAGAAGAGAAGCAGATCATCTACAAAACACAAATGATTCATCTTCAAATTGTTACAGCCTGTTGAATTTGAACTCTTTTAGATCACCAATGTAGCTTAGAATTCTTGTCAAGTAATCCATACACAGGACAAAGGGGAGACATAGGGTCCCCTTGTCTAAGCCCCTTCTTTGCTGCAATGTGAACTTTGGAGTGGTAATACATTCCGTCACACAATTGATGAAATGTGTTGAAAATTTCAAAGCTTGTAATAAATCTCTCACAAAGTTCCATTCTATAGTCATAGGCTTTTTTAAAATCTACCTTCATGAGCATGCCATTAACTTGATTCCTAGTCTTCCCAAATCTCATCACAAGGTCTTGACATAGCAGAATATTACTTATAATATTCCTGCCAGTAATGAAAGCACCCTGATTTTGAGACACCACCTCTAGAAGCACCTGACTAAGTGTTGAACATATCAACTTAGTGATGACCTTATAGACAACACAGCAGCAAGCTGTAGGTCTGAAGTCCCCTACAGAGGCAGGGCATTTTACTTTAGGGATCAATGTAATGGGAGTCAAATTGATCTCCTTAAGTAATTTATGACTTCTGAAAAAATCTTTGATAGCAGCTATGCCCACAATATTCCAACTCTTCTTGAAAAACCAGCTTGAATAGCCATCTATACCTGGTCACTTGTCATCAGGTATAGAAAAAAGAGCTTTTTTTATTCATCGTCACTAAAAACCAAATTCAATCTTCTTGTTGAGCATCAGAAAGGGGTACAACCTTTGTCAATTATGGCACTTTCAATCTGCCTTACAGCACCATCACTTCCAAGTAAATCATGATAGAAGTCTAAGAAAGCAGCAGTTACCTCATGAAAGTTATGATCCCAGGAACCATCTGCTTTTTTTATAGTATTTATTCTGTTCTGCAATCTTCTAGTTCTGATGCTTTGATGGAAAGTTTTGGTATTATCATCACCCTCCTTGAGCCATCTGATCTTAGGTTTCTGTCCTAGGAACTGAGCGTAGCTCCTATGAGCAATGTGATATTCCTCTCTGGCCTCCTTGTCAGCACTTCTTAGATCAAGATCTTCAGGTCTTGGTCTTGTGTATATGCTGTGCTAAGATCATTCTATTATACTTGAGAGAATGATGTTCTGAATCATCACCAAACTGGGTATTGTTAAGCTTTTTAAATTCTTTTTCCAAGAATTTCAATTTGCTAACAATCTGGAACATTTTAGTTCCTGCAATAGACATTTGCCAGCCTTGAGTTACAATGTTGTGGAAGTCCTCAGCTTGACACCACATGTTGAAGAATCTAAAAGGTCTCCCCTTCACTTCAGTGACAAAGGATTTAAGTATCAAAGGACAGTGATCATAATCTCCCTCATGAAAAATAATGACCTCGGTATCACACCATTCATTCACCCAGCCATCATTGCCCAAAACTCTATCTAATTTGCAAAACATCCTATCAACCCCTTCTTGTTTATTGTTCCATGTGTACAATTGCCCACTAGCTTTCACTTCTTGCATTTGGCAACTGTCCACACACCTTTGCGTATCCACAATTTCTCTTTCTCCGACTGGTTGACCAATCTTGTCTTCAATGAACATGAGAGCATTGAAGTCTCCTAGGATGATCTAGGGAGAATCATCCTTAGCAAGGCTGACTAGATCAGACCACAAAATAGTCCATCTATCATTCAGGCCATATACAAAGGTACATTTGAAAAAAAATCCTCCATTAATCACCTCAACCTCAGTATGTATCAATTGGCTAGTACACCTAAGAATATTAACATTGAAAGCACTAGGATGCCACCCAAGAATTATTCTACCATTACCATGCCATTCATTATTTGTTGTTAAACACCAACATGGACACACATTTAGATAAATGTTTCCTAATGATGGAGCTTTTATCTTTGTTTCTAGGAAGCTAAACAATCTAATATTGTGAGAAAAGCAGAAAATTTCTCACTTCACCTTGCTTCTTTATGCTGTTTAGCCCCCTAACATTCCAACTGAAAATGTTATCCATTCATGGTAGGGGGCTCTCCCTCCCCCTCACCATGTTGGACCCTATCTTGTCTTTCCCCAAGATCATCATCGGCAGCATGTTCATTATCTTCTTCTACCACAGCAAAAGTATTACCAGTAGTCACAGGCAACTTCTTGATCATCACCTGAGCTTGCTTCTTTGCCAATTGAAACCATCTGCATCAGTTTGCACTGCTTTCTGCTTAGGTATCCATTTCCTCTGCACCTTAGATTGTTGCCTATGCTTACAATTCTCCTTAGTATGACCTACTCCCTTGCATAACTCACAAGAAATAGGTTTTCATTCATGCTTCACATCTTGAGTCATCAATACCTATGTTACGTGGACTCAGCTAGGAGTGTCGGATATGGGTACGGATCCGAGTGTCGGGTACGGCAATTCCAAAAATTCAGGACACGGGGACTCTGTCCGAAATTTGGACACGGGTACGGGTACGCGAAAATAATATTTAATAATATAAAATTTAATAATTAACTAGCTAATTTATATTTTATAATTGTCTATTTATAATATATTAATTTAATAGAACAACTTAGCCATAGGCTAAGAAGAAGAAATAATGTTTTAAGAAAAGGAAGTAGGGCAGAAGTAGGAAAGGAGAGAAGGAAAAGAAAAAAGAAAAGAAAAGAAAAGGGAAAAAGTCACGTGAACTTGTGACAAAAAGAAAAAGAAAAAGAAAAGATGAAAACTGAAGAGACGGAAGTACAGAACACGAAGAGATAGAGAGGAGAAGAGGAGAAGACAAGGAAAAGAAGTGAAGACGAAGAGACAAACTTACCAGCGAGTTCGAAGCTCCGGCGGCGTTGGAAGCTCCGGTCAGCGAGTCAAGGTGAGTTATCGCCTTTTCCTCTTCTCCTCTTCTTCTTTTCTTCTCTTCTCCTCTTCGAACTCTAGGGTTTAGAGCCGCCGTGTCCGAGTGACCTTTGCCGGATCCGACACGTATTTCGTACCGGTGTCAGTGTCGTGTCGTACCGACACCGGTATATGGCAAAATTTGCCGAGTCCGGGTAACAGAGATCAATACTCCTTTTTCGTTCTCAAAGGTAATATAATGATTCATGTTAGCTTCTACTCCCTCCGTCCCAAAATATAGTTCCTATTTATATTTTGGGTGTTCCAAAATATAGTTCCCGTTTCCATATTTAGTTCCACATTTTTTCGTAATTTGTCTAGAAAAACCGTGTCCCATCATTTATTTGCTTCTTGAATTTGGTTTTTTTCCTTTGTTTATTCAACTAAAATGTTACAATTAATGCTCTTTCACCAATTATTCTCCGCTCTCTCTCCTAAAATCATCTTTTCCCATACAACATTTATTTAAATAAACAAAAAAACTTTACTATCCCTCTTATATTCTACTTGCATAAATTACCGTGAAAAAAGGGAAATGAGAACTATATTTTGGGACGGAGGGAGTATTATAATTCTTGCAACTAGTTTGCAAAGGCATTTCTCTCCCCGATATTTCAAATTCAGAGCAGGTAATTGTATCCACATGGGTACTGTTTTTAGGTCTTCCTTCTATATGTTCATCTCAGAATCCCATTTTTTCACAATGAGGGGTTTCTTATCAAAGAACTGAAATCCATCATTCAAGATTGAATCACGTTGATCAACATTAAAGAATCTAATAATGAAACACCTTTACTAACAGCCACAACTTTCTCTACTCCCTTTTTATCCCAAATTCTTCTCAAGAATCCATCCATCACAGGAAATCGAGGATTAGCCCCCAAAACATAACAAACGTCAGAAGAATTTTAATACTCAATTTCATCTTTGACATCATCTAGTTCAATTTTAATGACGGATTCCTCAGCATTATTGTTCAATGTATCCACGGTGCTGTTCAATGTATCCACCGTGTCAAATTCAGACAATAATTGACGAGAATGATTATTACCGTCAGCAATGGAATCCATTTGATCTTGCGTTTTTTGCATTATTGATAGCCATTCAAAGAGTGCCGCCTTCTCTTTTCATTGATTCTGCAATTCAATTAATGAACTCCGAGGTGTTGATGGTTCTTCAATTTCGGGGATTTGAATCATCATTGATGCAATTCCATGAAGCTTTGTTATGGATTTGTGTTTTTGACCAGTTATTGGACTCGTAGGTCCCTTCTTCCTCCCTTGAGTATTGTTCTTTCCATTGGATTTCTTCGAATTAGCCTTCGAATTTCCTGCCATGGCGACGCCAAGAGAAAGTTTTATTATTAATGAACACATTATTTTTTTATTGTTTACTAAGTTCTAAAGCGGTCTTTTATGGGTATGGGGTGTTTTACGGTTATGAATAGTAATTGGTCGACAAGTAATGCATGAGTCTCTAAGTTCTAGAGCAAGGTGGCATGGTTGAGACTTTGAGGGAGTATGACTAATACCTGAGGCCAACGAGCAACAGAAATCAGTGGACCTTTGATATTGGAATTAATTTTCAGTACCACTGTCCATTAACATATGTGAGGACAGACTGCACCCTAAATTCCTTGTTATCTTATTACCTCGTTATTTGTCACATAACAAGCAAGTTTAGATTTTTAGTATCAGAAATTACCTCTATTTTAGCTGTTCAAACTATGCAGGCTGGTTAATCAGGTTTGTCTAAAGGATTCATAGTTTTTTTGTGCACATCTAATTAGACGAAGGTATGTTACATGACTTGTATGCTTTGTGTAATCTTTGCAACAGCGAGATTTTCCAATCGCAATATCTGATAACTCTTGAACATAAACTGTAATAATGCGGTTAACAACAATATCCTACATTGCATCAGTTGTTAAATTACCTTTCATACTCTGGAGGAACACAATTAGGGAATTGTGCTGAATTTTCTAGACGCACACATGAAGTTTATGACTATAAGACACTAGGATGTTTGGCCTTTAGGGCTCCTTGATGCTAGCTATTACAAGTTTTGCTTATAACTTCTTTTTATTGAGAGACTCGACAGAATTAGTTTGATAGATACACCCAACATATTGGTTTCTGCAATAGTTTCATGCTTGAGCTAGCAAAGAAGATGCATATACTGATGAGATCATGAGATGTGAAAAGCTCACTCTTGTAATCACAAATTTCAAGTTGTATTATTAATATAGGGGTTTTCTACCTTATACTACTACTTTGATTTATATGCTTTACCCCAACACATGATATCCTTAAACTTACCACATTTTATGCACTTTGTCCTTAATTAACTCGAAGATAAATATTTTGACTATAATTTGTAATCTAATGAATTAATCTTGCTTTGCATCCCATTATTAGTAAAACTGTAAACAAGTTAGGGAATTTCATGAAAGATCACACAAATTTTAAAATTTATGACACATAGTCGGCAATCGGGTTCTATACATTGAAAAAGCTAAGCTTAAGAGTATAATGTAGAACTTTTAAAAGACTGGGGTGTAACACGTTGTGCATTACTGCATATAGCCAATGAACCAACTACTACTACTATGAGAAATATTTCCCTTTGTTCTGCCAGTTGAGAGCTACCTTGAAACAGAGTTTAGATATTACAACGGCTTATAAACAATCTGCCCAAAAAAGTTAAATATTTGAGTTTTTGTATTTGCAATGTTTTTCATTTTACTCTTGAGTCCAGTCGTATTGTTTCTTATCTCTCATGTGAAATCAAGATTCAAATCTTGGTCGAAGTTTAATTTCAATGTTATTTGGGGGGGGGGGTTGGGGGGTGCTTGTTGGGCTTTTTCATGAGGGTTTTGTGTGAAGACATTCTGAGGTAAATTCTGCTTACTATGGGGTTTTTGAAAAGGGTCCCAAAAAAATAAATATATTACTTGTAATATTGACTTTTTTTATAATATATTCCCGCATACCTCTCTCTTATCACAAGGAATCTTGTATTTATCTCTTTTTTTTTTTTTTTTTTTTGATAAGGAAAGAAAACTAGGAGATGTCTACACAAGAGACACCCCCTAAAGCACCCCATAAGGGTGGTTACAATAAGCTTCAGGTACAGAAATATCGAAGAAAAAGGAACACTAAGGAACTCGAGTAAATGCTCCGCCGCGGCATCACACCATCTCCCCAGGCCCAAATCGACGTCGAACCCTTCTCGGGGGGGCAAGACAAACACTACCGAAAATGAATAAGCTCCCAAATCTTCACAAGATAAGCACAATTACTTGAGGCCACAAGAACAACCACAAAGCTAAACATCTAAATAACAAAAACTAAATAGAACAGAAAATAAAATAAAAAATAGGAACAAGAACTGAAAACCCATCAAATAAACCCGTTGCGGACAAACCAAGCACCACGAGCACCACTGGCCGAGCCACCTTCGCCGAAGATGCCACCGAGCACTAGCAAAAGAAACCCAGTGAACCTCGAGAACAAATGCCAACGAACCAGACGAACGCTTCCCCGCGGTGCAAAGCCCAACCATTTTTCTAGAGGGAGCTTTCTGGATCATCATCCACCATCGCCTGGGAAGACACGAAGACGAAGACGACGACTTTGATGAAGAGAAGAAAACAGGCAGAAGAAAGGACTGATTTAGAAGACTGCATTTACTAGATTTCGAAAACAATTTCGGGGCGAAATTGATCGAATTTGACGAAAAAATCTGGAGCTTTGAATTTCGCAACTCAACACAAAGACCAAAAACAAGCCATTAATGAAGCGAAAAGACTTGAATATCAATAATAGGACTGAAGATAAATTCTAAGAGGAGAAAATACTTGAAAATTGAATTGGGGGAATTTCTAGGGTTAGGGTTTTATAGAGAGAAGGTAGAGCCTATCTCTCTAGAAAACCCTATCAGCATATCTTGTATTTATCTCTTTATCTCTTTATTCTCTTATATTGTTGTGTCATATTTCAAAAGTGTAAGTTTTAAAAGACGTAGGAAGTACTATATATCCTCAAAAGCACTGTATTCCTTGCTTTTTCTTTTGTTGTTTACACTAATTTTTGTATAGTCTCTCATGCACTAGATTAACCATTAATGTCTTTAGATATACATTAGTAAACTTCTATTATATGCACAAGAATGAATTTCACATAATTTAACATGATTTTTATTTATTCTATATATATTCCTTAAATTGTCACCAAGTAATACTTGGTCTAGTGGTAAGGTTTGTATCTCACATTTCTTTTCGTTGTGAGATCGAACTCCACTCAGTGGCGGATCCAGAAATCTGGGAATAGTTGGTCACACTCTAGGTAGCACGGAAACGGATATAGAGACGGTCATATGGGTACAAGGATGGAAAACGTCAAAATTAAAATTTTAAAAATGGGTACGACATAAATTCAGCTAAAAGAAAAAAAACAACCAAATCAATGACTTTGATCAGTGGCGGAGCTACACATGGTCCCTATTGGTCACGTGACCAACTATTATTGTGGAAAAAAAATGTAAATTAAAACTCTCTCTCCTTCACTGACCAAAAAGAAAAATATGGCCCCTTTCTTTCTCTCACGTCTCTTTCTCTTCCTCTCTCCTTCAACCCCAAGTTGTTAACTAAATTCTTGAATTTTGTTTTACATGAATATCCTTTTTCATTCAAATCTTCAACTAAAATTATCATCTCGTCTTGATCTATCGATTGATACCCGTTTTGCATTTTCAGAGATAAAAAATTATCATTCAAAACCCTAGAATTTGGGGAAAAACTCTTAACTATGGTGATTGGTGAAGTGAAACTCGATGAAATTCTTCTTCTTTGAATCGTCCTCTTGAATCTCCTATTTTTCACAGGTTAGGCTTTTCGTTATACGTAATTTTTTTAAAATTAGATGATTTTGATTCGAGAATTCTTGGATTTGTTGTTGTTTGTTAAATTAATTGATTTGGTTGTTGATTTTATTGAATGAATTGGAGGCCTTATCAAAATTTCAGTTTCATGGATTTAGGGTTCTGCTTTTGCATTAGATATTTATTGATTTTTTTGGTTAAAGATACTATAATTAAATTGGTCACTATGACTTTTTTTTTTTTGACGGGAACTATGACTTATTTATGTTAGGATGGAATGAATATGATTTCTCTAAGTTGTTCATTATAAAGTTTTTAACCATCCAATTATGCAGGATTTGCTAAAGAAATGTATATTGGACTCTATATTCAAAGTTGGTTTTGGGGTTGACTTGAACTGTATTGAGGGATCACTGGATCAGGCAGAGAAGGGGTTGAATTTATGAAGGCTTTTGGTGATGCAAATGCATTAGTTTATTGGCGATATGTTGATCCAACCTGGAAGCTTAAGAGAGCCCTTAATATCGGCTCTGAGGCTGCACTAAACAAGAACATCAAAGTCAGTGGCAGATCCAGGAATTTGGGAATAGTTGGTCACACTCTAGGTAGCACGGAAACGGATATAGAGACGGTCATATGGGTACAGGGATGGAAAACGTCAAAATTAAAATTTTAAAAATGGGTATGACATAAATTCAGCTAAAAGAAAAACAACCAAATCAATGACTTTGATGTTCTTGTTTAGTGCAGCCTCAGAGCCGATATTAAGGGCTCTCTTAAGCTTCCAGGTTGGATCAACATATCGCCAATAAACTAATGCATTTGCATCACCAAAAGCCTTCATAAATTCAACCCCTTCTTCGCCTGATCCAGTGATCCCTCAATACAGTTCAAGTCAACCCCAAAACCAACTTTGAATATAGAGTCCAATATACATTTCATTAGCAAATCCTGCATAATTGGATGGTTAAAAACTTTATAATGAACAACTTAGAGAAATCATATTCATTCCACCCTAACATAAATAAGTCATAGTTCCCGTCAAAAAAAAAAAGTCATAGTGACCAATTTAATTATAGTATCTTTAACCAAAAAATCAATAAATATCTAATGCAAAAGCAGAACCCTAAATCCATGAAACTGAAATTTTGACAAGGCCTCCAATTCATTCAATAAAATCAACAACCAAATCAATTAATTTAACAAACAACAACAAATCCAAGAATTCTCGAATCAAAATCATCTAATTTTAAAAAAATTACGTATAACGAAAAGCCTAACCTGTGAAAAATAGGAGATTCAAAGAAGAAGAATTTCGTCGAGTTTCACTTCACCAATCACCATAGTTAAGAGTTTTTCCCCAAATTCTAGGGTTTTGAATGATAATTTTTTATCTCTGAAAATGCAAAACGGGTATCAATCGGTAGATCAAGACGAGATGATAATTTTAGTTGAAGATTTGAATGAAAAAGGATATTCATGTAAAACAAAATTCAAGAATTTTAGTTAACAACTTGGGGTTGAAGGAGAGAGGAAGAGAAAGAGACGTGAGAGAGAGAAAGGGGCCATATTTTTCTTTTTGGTCAATGAAGGAGAGAGAGTTTTAATTTTTTTTTTTCCAAAATAATAGTTGGTCACGTGACCAATAGGGACCATGTGTAGCTCCGCCACTGACTCCACTAGTGACGCTTTAGAATTTGATTATGTAGTTCAGTTGTAGCCATTATGTTTTCGGAATCACAAAAAAAAATTGAATACCCTTTTTCCGCACTTGAGAGGTTCCTGTGTTGATGGAGTCTAGACAACGCCTTTGACACTCACATGCTATTATACTATAATCACGCAAGTAATAACACATACGAGAACAAGAGAAAGAACTTTATTTCTTGACCGAACGACTTTTATACAAGGCTCAAGTGTCTACTGAATCATCTGCCAAATGCCTAAGGCAATGCATGTATTTATAATTAGAGGCGATCAACATGGGGCTGACATGGGGATGGCTCGAGAATACGCGGGTTTGTGCACGAATTTTCGACCTGATTTTTTGGGAAAAAAATCCAGGCCACGGGAAACATAAATATGAAAAACTAGTCTAATTTTTTGCTAGCCCGGCCTGAATTAATGGGTTTTGGTGCCTGAATTTCGATCCGGAGTTTAGCCCAGCCTAAAGCTTTGGTCCTAAATGGACCATATTTTTTGGCAAAGGTCCAGGTCGGCACAGGAGCACCTCTATTTATCGTACAACATAGCTAGTGGCTACAGCCTAACCACATACGCAAAATAATCGCCCACTATCTGATAACCATCCATTAAGTTATCCATTATGCATGCACTCCCTCATACCTGGGAGATCCTCCACTATTCTATTTATTAGGCGCCTTATATATTAAGGAAATTATGAGAAACGTCGGTGGTTACACAACTGCCCACTTCCATCACTCACTGACCAACCGCAGCCGTCGCGACTAACTGCTCGTCCGGTAGAATGCAAGCGTCTACTATGCTCGTTGTAATTGCTCACCTAGTCAAGTGTAACCGTATGTGATTATTGACGCAACTGCTACCAAGTCACACGTAACCGCTCGTGACCTTGGACACAATCACTCATTAGTCAAGCGTAATTGCTCGCAACGTTAGCGTAAACGCTCCTTAATTTTAGGAGTGTGCCTTCTCACACTCCTAATAATCGTTCCCCCCTTTTGAAGGAACATGAGGCAGCGTGGGAGTTATGGTGGTTAATATGACCACCCACTACTCTTGTTGCATCCCATAACCGCCCTTTATTTCAAAGAAATAACTGCCAGCACTAGGTGCACTCTTACTAACTGCCACAAGGTCACACAACCACCTAGTTTATAACCGCTGGTAACCGCATCCCATTATCCTTCATCCTTCGTAGTCTTAGTAACTGTCGTCAAGTCACCAAGCCACACATTTTACAATTGTTGGGTGGATACCAATGCATGGTAATCGCTCTCCATGATCCCACATTAGCGATCCTTTTACGCGGTTGTAGTCGTAACTGCCATGCTAGGATCCTTTTACGCGGGTATAAGGATAAATCCAGCACCACCATGCGTCATACCACCATACGAGACTTGTCGAGACCATCGGGGTTCGTCCACACGTTCTACCACGTGCACCTATCTTGACTTTAGTCCATCTCCTAGGGCACCCACTTTGGACACCCAAGAGTCAAGTTTAACTCCTTAGTCGCGTGCGATTTTCATAAGTTGTATAGCTTAACGATCATGGCTTCGTCCAATGTCTAGCATTGGGCCTAGACGTAGTCGACCCTTTAAGTAGTGCCAACAAAAGTGAGGTTTTGATCTAGTAGGGCATGTCTCCTTACCAATAGAAAGAAAAAACCTCCTTAAATTGCCAACAAAGTCTTAAGATTTTTTACCCTAAGAAATTTAGGATAAAAAGAAAGAACATGATCGGAGAATCATTTAGTGTTTGAGAAGTGCAATTGATTTGGGTGCTTTCTTTCACCTTAATCTGCTTGAGCTTATCTTAATTTATTATAATTTATTTTATACTTATTGGATCCGAATTGGATTTATTATAATTTATTTTTACTTACAAGCTTATTTTATTAAGGTGAAAAGAACACACCTTCTAGTGCTAGAGTTAGCTACCATTGATAATTATTACTACTATATTCTTCCTGCCTCTCATACGCAAGGATATATCACCATCTTACAAAGACGTTAATAATTGTTGAATTATTCATGCACCATCTTCATCACTGAATCTGAGTAGGGTGTTGTACAGAATCCAATGGAAAGTATAAACTATCACAACTTTGGAAAGATATAATTTTTTCTAACATCTCAAAATAGTCTACTGTTTTCATGTAAAGGCGTAACTGCATATCTGGAAAGTGGAAACACATAGCCGTTCGTGCATTGATGAGGATACAAGGATCAATGAAAGTACAATACACCAAATTACCAACTAGTTTCGCAAAGAAATATAGAGTAGAGTTTGTCTAGACCGCTTATTTTTAAATTAAAATTAGGCAATGATAAGTCCAATATTACAAAAGAGAATTAGTCTATTAGTGAGTAGGTTAATTTTTTTCGTTGACTAGTTTAATCTATTTAGTGAATACTGACTACGTCTATTTTTATATTAAAATTAGACCGTCTTTTTTAATAGTTTTTGTATAGCATATCATGGCGCTACTGCTGCATGGGCGGTTCTTGTCCCATGCAATAGGAGCGACCACGTAGGGTTCCAAAAAAACAGGGGGCCCTGATATATTTTAGACTGCTGATTGAATAATTGACAAAAGAGAAGTGTTTGGAGCCGTGGTAAGATTGCTCACCTAATGGACCGCTAGGTATGGTGATCAATACCTGTACCCATTATCTAAATCTAATTAGTGCATTACAAGAGTATACTACTATTTTTTTTCAGCTTATGGTATTTGAAGACATTTGACAAAATACAAATAAGAAAATTTTATTATTTAACTATGCCATACTTTTTAAGCAGATAATTTATTTTTTTGATATGATGTAATTTGACATTATTTAAAGTATAAAAGTAGGTTTTGTCAAAATAAAGAAAATTCTACACTCCTAAAGTCAACGCCATTGCAATATACTATATGACTTCTACTCTTCCACATGAGAAATCAAAGTTCAAATCTTAATGTAAGCAAATTTCAACATTATGGGAAGGGTTAGGCTTATTTGGCCTCAAGATAAGTGAATGTATCGATGACAGTTCAAAAGAAAATTCTTCTTGATAAGGAGTTCGCGAAAGGAAAGATAAAACTGACATGCATATAACTACTCATTAATTCTACGTGTAAGTAACATGTCTAGAGAGAGAGAGAGAGAATGAGAGAGAGAGAAACCCCTTCCAATGGACCACCGTGACTTCAAGGAAAACAACCAAAACACATCCACCATCATCAAAATCCTGTTTCATAGACAATCTACCACAAGACATATCCATCCCAGTACTGGAGAAAATTTTCAGCCACCATGGAAACATAACCAACCTTTTCATCCCACCAAAACTTAGACCAAAACGTACACTGAGATATGCATTCGTTCAATTCCAAACCAGAGAAGCCTCATTGCGGGCAATCAACTCCGAAAATGGCCGGAAATTTGGCCACCACCAACTGCGAGTCCTAGCTGCAAAACGGGACGGACCCAAAATGCATAAATACAACACCCCAGCCAGCAGAAAACCAAACCCAAATCCAAATCCCCACCCCCAGCAGAGGTCGAACAAATATGGTGCTCTCAGGGACCACCGGTCGTACAGTGATGTGTTCGCAACTAACCAGCACAATAACCTCACAAACAACATCTCACCCACCCAAATAAGTAACCCAAACCTCATACCCATCAAACCCCACCACAAACAACCACGCCACGTTATACCACCACCAGATCCTACCCCCCAACCTGAATGCTTTCATTTTATCCCCACTGAGGCAAGGAGGATGAGTTCCAGGGTTCTTGGCGAAGATATCGAAAGAACCCGGGATGAGTTGCAAGTTCAAAAAGAGGATGATGAGGAGCTGATAATGTTAGATGGAGTGAGAAGCATGGAAAACGAGGAACTTTTTGGGAGAAGCATGATAGGGGTTGCTCTCTCCCACCTCTCGTCAAATCAGATACTAGATCAAATATTGGCTGAAAATGTCAATTGCCTCACAATCAAGCCAATGGGGGGTTTTTTGCACCTGATTATCTTCGAATCCTTTGAAGACAAAAAAGAGATCTATGAGAGTCAATATCTGGAAAGATGGTTTTCGGCCATAAGAAATGTCAACACAGAATCATCATCACTCTGGATAGAGACTTGGATTAAAATATATGGTGTGCCGCTTGCTGGGTGGTGCTATGAAAACTTCTACAGAATCGGATGCGTGTTTGGGAAAGTACTATCAATTGAATACTCGAGTTTCAATTGTGCAAAAATCTGCCTCACCACAGACTGCTTGTTCTTCATCAATTGTAAAATGTTGATAAACATTGATGAAACTCACTCAAGAGTATTTGTTTTTGAGGATTACTCAACTGGTCTGGAGCCCACCAATACCAAAAAGCCAAACCTGACACTGTCTCCATCAGTTTCAATGGATTGTCTGCAAAAATCCAAAGATGGCAACTGTACCCCCAACCAGGTCAACTCTGACATGTCTCCAACCTCTTCGCCTACCCCTTTGGCTTCACCCAAGAAAGTTGTCGGTTCCGAGGCTGAAAAGGACCTAGTCAGTAATGATTTGCTCTGTCCCACTAATAATGAGTACACAACTCCCAATAAAAACCCCCCAACCAATGATTCATCACAAGACAAAAATAACTCTCTGCACTCAACCTTTCCTTCCCCCACAAAATCTCCCTCACCTGGGCCAGCCAACTCTACCTTAGCCCAAACTCCGCCCAAATCATCTCACACCCATACTAACCATAATATTCCGTCCTCTGATACCAGGCCCAATGTTCCCCTCTCAAATAAATTCAAAGTGCTCATGAGGCCCAAAACATCTAGCACATCCAACTCCTCCCTTTCGGGTCCTCTTTTCCCTCCTGGATTTGAAGCTGATATACCAACAAGCATTAAAAAAGCCCATGAACTTAAAAGAGCAAAAAGAGCACACAAAAAAAAGTCCAAACACACCCGAAAACAGGAAAACATCACCCACAATATCTTAACCTCATCTCAGGAGCAGGAACTTGAGGATATGTCTGCCACTGCCATTATCGATCTAGCAAAAAATTTCGGTATTCGCTTTGAAGGTCCCATGTCAATTCTCCATGGAAGAATAGTAGAGATTCTCAGAACTCAGAAGTCGAATTGGGCTGCAAACCAGGTCTGATCTACCTCCCTCCCCTCCATTAACAACAGTAAGTCAAATGATTCTCTTATCCTGGAATATCCGTGGCATGGGTGCAAAAATAAAGCGAAGTGCCCTTCGCAAACTGATTAACCAACATAATCCTGACATGATATTTATTCAAGAAACCAAGATTGAAGAATTAAATTCCCGGATCATGAAAACACTATGTAAAGATGACTGTTTTGAATGGTTCTCGTGTCCTTCCCAAGGAAATTCTGGAGGTTTACTCAGTGTTTGGAACAAAAATTTCTTCACATTTGATTCTATTAATTGTGATAGGAACTGGATTGCTCTTTCAGGCCATATTCAGCCTCTCAACCTCAAATGTTGCATTGTGAATTTATATAACTCCTGCCATGAAGGAACTAGAGCACAAATCTGGACTGATCTATTGCAACTCACCTCATCCTTGGATGTGCCCTACCTTTTAATAGGAGATTTCAATGAGACACTACAAGCCTCTGATAGAGGAAGCCAACACATCTCTTCTGGTGGCTCGAGGGACTTTAATCAATTTATCCAGGACTCACAGCTTCTTGAAATTACAACACACAATGGGAAATACACCTGGTTTAGGGGCCAGTCAAAAAGCAAGCTGGATAGAATTTTCGTGACATGTCAGTGGATCTCATCAATTCCCTCTCTCAAGGCATCAATCCTTAAAAGATCCCTTTCGGACCACTGTCCCATATTAGTCCAATCATCTCAAAACAATTGGGGGCCTCGACCTTTCCGGTTCATCAACTGTTGGCTCACTCATCCGGGGTGTCTCAAAACTATCAAAGAGACTTGGTCTCAATCACTCTCTCTTCCTTTGATGGACAAACTAAGGGCTGTAAAATGCAACCTGAAAAATTGGAACCGTGTTGAATTTGGGGTCATTGATGAAAACATCTCCAGGCTCGAAGAGAAAATCCATGATTATGATCTCTTGGCAAATGACAGAATGCTTGATTCATGTGAACTTAATGGCAGAAAATCAGCGCAACTAGAGTTATGGAAATGGTATAGACGCAAGGAGGCCTATTGGGCCCAACAATCAAGATCAAACTGGTTACGCGAGGGTGATAAAAACACGCGCTATTTTCATACTGTTGCTTCTATAAGGCGCAGAAAAAATATTATTGAGCTCACTGATGCTAGGGGTGAAACCATCACCGCCCCTGATGATTTAAAACAGGAGGCAGTATCCTTCTTCTCCAAAATCTTCAAAGAAGAGCACCATCTACGGCCCACATTAGAGGAGCTCGACTTTAAGCAACTTGACCCCTCACAGGCCACTCTCCTCACGGCCCCTTTCACTCATGAAGAAATAGATGATGCAGTTGCTTCATGTGATAGCTCCAAAGCGCCGGGCCCAGACGGCTTTAATTTCAAGTTTGTGAAAAGCGCCTGGGAGGTAATAAAAGGGGATTTCTATGATATTGTGCAGGAATTTCATGACAATGCTCGTCTCCCCCGTGGGTGTAATAATGCTTTCATCGCATTAATACCAAAGTCGGACTCTCCTAATGGCTTCCATGATTATAGACCTATTAGTATGGTAGGTTGTGTGTACAAAGTGATTGCCAAGATTCTAGCAAGGAGACTTCAAAATGTAATATCATCTCTCATTGGGCCCGAACAATCCTCCTTCATAAGAGGAAGACAAATCCTAGACGGAGCACTCATTGCTAGTGAACTAATAGAATCATGCAAGCGCAACAAAAAGGAGGCAACAATCCTTAAATTGGATTTCCACAAGGCCTTTGATAGCGTATCATGGGATTCTTGGACTGGACACTTGGGAAAATGAATTTCCCCCCTCTATGGAGGAAGTGGATAAGAAGTTGTGTGATGACGGCCTCGGCTTCTATTCTAATAAATTGTTGTCCTACAAGACCATTTAAGATCGCGTGGACTTCGGCAGGGTGATCCACTATCACCCTTCCTTTCGACATCATTGTTGAGCCGTTAAACCTCATCATCCAGAAAGCATCTAGGCTTGCACTTAAGAAAGAAATTGGTCACAAGGGTCTAAAAATCTCGCACTTGCAGTACGCGGACGACACAATTATTTTCTGCCCACCAAAACTAGAATACCTGCAGAATATTAAAAAAGCTCTAGTAGCTTTCCAGCTTGCATCAGGACTACAAACGAACTTTCACAAGAGCTCGCTAATAGGGATCAATGTCCCCGAGTCATGGGTTAAAGAAGCTGCCAAGGTGCTACATTGTAAAATCGGCACACTGCCCTTCTCTTACTTGGGTCTGCCAATTGGGGGCTCGGCATCCAGGGTCAATCTTTGGGATCCAGTCATCACAAGATTGGAGAAAAAACTAGCCACATGGAAGAGTAGTAGCTTATCTATCAGGGGACGGGCAACGCTCATAAAAGCGTCATTATCTAATCTACCCCTATATTATATGTCTCTTTTCCCCATTCCTAAAGGGGTCGTAGAGAAGATAATAAAAATTCAAAGGAGGTTTTTTTGGGGAGGAAAACCTGAAAAGTATAAACTTCCGCTGATTGCGTGGAAGTCTCTCGAAATTCCAAAAGATCTTGGGGGACTGAATTTGGGGAATTTGCACCATAAAAATGTGGCTCTTCTATTTAAATGGGTTTGGAGATACTTCCAAGAACCCAACTCTTTATGGCATGAGGTGGTTAAACACAAGTATGGCTACAAGGCCTCTCTCTCGATTCATGACATTACTCTCCCAAAAAAGGGTGGTCCTTGGAAATCCATTTGCTCTACGATTCTCACTCATGATATGGCAAAAACCTTCATTTCCAACAAGGTTCGGATGCAAATAGGTGACGGTAGCAAAACACTATTTTGGCATGATTTATGGGTAGGCGAGCATCCTTTAAAGATGGCATGCCCTCGCCTATATTCCATTAGCCAATTCCCTGATGCATTAGTGGCCTCATGCGGTTTCTGGGATGGTAATATATGGCAATGGAGCCTCTCGTGGAAAAGGGCTCTAAGGCCTCGGGATATTCAGGAAAATGATATGCTAAACTCCATACTGGGAAGAGTTATTCTTCGCGCCAATGGGGATGACAGTCTCATCTGGAAACCGGACAAGTCCGGTTTATTTTCTGTAAAATCCTGCACTAGAGAATTGGCAAAGGCTCATTCACACTATCATCTTGATGCTGTAAAAGGTATGTGGCGTGGACTTGTCCCATATAGAATTGAAATCTTTACATGGTTTGCTATCCTTGGCAGGTTAAACACCAGATCGAAACTTGCCGCAATGGGCATTATTTCGAGTGAGGACTCGAATTGTATTCTATGCGGAGCAGCTCAAGAAAGCCACAATCATTTATTTCTGCATTGCACCAAGTCATGGGAGATATGGGTATGGTGGTGCGGTTTATGGAACCTCAATTGGGTTCCTCCTTTAGACTTGAGGCACGCCTTTGACCAATGGCACTATCCAAGCAAAGGCATTTTTTTCAAAAAGGTGTGGGCAGCTAGTTTTTTCATCATATTGTGGACAATTTGGAAGGAACGAAATGGGAGAATATTTGAGAACCAATCATCCACGCTGAGCCAACTAAAGGATCTTATTCTCTTAAGGTTGTCATGGTGGATTAAAGGGTGGGGGGATCCCTTCCCGTACAGTTCAGACGAAATCCTTCGGAACCCCCACTGCCTTCTATGGTCCACTACGGCAGCTCGAGTTGCGCCGCTTTCATCTAAGCCCAGTGTGATCGCATGGGCCCCCCCACCAAATGATATTCTAAAGTGGAATGTTGACGCGTCCATGGATCCACTTCGAGCAAAAGCGGCTGTTGGTGGGGTATTGTGGGATAGCTCCGGGTCATTTATATGCCTTTTCTCGACACCCATACCCCACATGGAGATTAATTGGGCCGAAGTACTAGCAATCCACCGAGCCATAAAAATACACCTGGGCAGCAGCCGCACCGCAAACTCGAAATTTTGTATTGAATCCGACTCGGCTAATGCCGTCAAATGGTGCAATGCAACCTCTGGAGGACCTTGGAATCTAAACTTCATCCTAAACTTCATTAGGGATCTCACCTTGAGGGGTGTTATTGAGGTCGCTTTCAAGGGAAGGAGCTCAAACTTCGTAGCGGATTCCATGGCCAAACAAGGGCTATCAAGGAGGGACGAGTTTTTGGCTTGGGTCTAGCATACAACCTAGTTAATTTTCCTTTCATGTAATATAATGTACCGCCTGGATGTAATTTCTTTGAGTTTGAACTTAGTTTATGGCTGCCAAAGTCGGTTTGTCAGGATCTAACAACGGATCGATTGAGACTATTGTTCATTGAAACTAGGATGTAATTTTATGGGGAGGGACTCCTCTCTATGGGGTGTGTATGTACACTATAAAAATGCCGCCCACCTAGTGGGGGGATACCTCATTTTGAGTAGAGTCCTTCCTCATTGTGTTATGTTTCAATGAAATGAAATCAGCAACTTATCAAAAAAAAAAGGAGTTCGCGAAAGGAGGCCCGAAAAAAAAATGTTCTGAGTATGAAAAACGAAAATTTTATCATACATCTGAATGTATCATGAACAGGGTGAACCCAAAGCTATTTTTTTACTCATTGTTCATTTGAAACCATCCAAACGCGTAATACGTACTAAGAAAAAAGAGTTCTACATGAGCGAAATTCAATCTTAAATGTATCATGTACAAGATACACTCCAAAGATATGATAAATTAACTCCATGGGAAAAAAAAGGTTCAAATAAAAGAGACAGATTATTCGTTCCCCAAAGGCCAAAAGAATTGCACTTATTATTATTTCTTTCAGTAAACATAATGATTATTCCAAAGATTTACACACAACTCAACTCCCCATCAAATCTATGATTACAAAATTAACAAATAATAAATCTCTTAACCTTTCCAGACTAATTTTAATGCCTGTCCTGTCTTCTATAGTTTATATTTATCTTCTTCTTTCTTATCTACAGCCCCTCCTTGCTCCTGTACCACCTCCTCACCTTCATTTCTAACCAAACAAAAAACTAACATGGCTCCTTACAACGAATATAAATAACGTTTACAACAACTCCTCCAACTATACCTCTAGTGAGATGCGAGTTTTGATGGGCTTTAACTTTAAACCCATACTTTCCGGAGATAGCAGCTCCGGGGAAATGCAAGACGGACTTAATGGACTTCTCGGGCTCAAACTCATGTACGATTGCCTGTAGAAACCGTAGCCCATAAGAAAATACTCTAAAGGGATTAACATGGCATGTGGTTGCTCCTCTGTAACCAAAGACCCGCATGCCTGAACCTGTTATATATTTTCACAGGAAAAACTAGTGAGCAAAATAGCAGCATATTAAGTGTAAGTATAACATCAATGTCACCAGGCAACAATAGGATACCTCCACTAAAGCACTAAATCTTCTATCTAGTTTTGTGGCCATGTGTACTGCTTCCGAATGGAAAGATGAGTCCTCTCCAACAACAATTAGTGAACGGCATCGTAGTTTCTTCAGTCCTTCACTTATGTCAGGCCTCCTGATTAGAGTAAGAGAGAGAGTTTAGTACGTAAACTACTAAATTTTGAAGCAAAGTATACTTGATGACTTGGCAAGACAGATTCACAAGATTTCAATTTTGGTTGCCATATTCTAAGGAAAAAAAATGGGGAAAAAACAAGCCTGAATGACTTCTATAATTGATGACTTGGCATGACAGACACAAGAATACAAAATTAGTCGCGATATTTTCGGACAAAAATGGGGAAAAAACAAGCACAAGTGACTTTTATACATGATTTGGCAAGACAAGTACACCAAAATACAAATTCAGTTATGATATTTTCGGGAGAAAAGGAGAAAAAGAAATCTAAATAAACTTGTATACTTGATGAGTTGCCAAACTGGAGACACAAAAATACGATAACAGTTGCGAATTGTGATACTATTGGAGAAGGAGAGGGAACATAAAATTCATGACTTTTATTCTCACCACTTAATTTGCTAGAAGTATGGAGAGGTTTGAAATTCAAAGACATGAATACCAACTTTAAAGGAAACTTCTAGTACTAAACTAATCATAGTTGAAGCTTAGATGACATATCAAAACACTACACCTTTTTCTCTGGATAGCAAGCCATACTTTTATTCTACAACATCCCAATATAATAGGCTACTAACAGAATTAGTGAGTTAAAAAGTTCAGCTTGCATATTTGCCCTTAAGGATACCGTTAGTTGAATAATCTAACCACAAACTATTTACTAAACATATAAATTTATTTTGAGAGGTGATGAAGGATTACATAGAGTAGGACATTCATGGTATTTCAATTCAGGTGCTTTAAAAATGACTCTGAATCAGTTGAAGCTTATTAGAGAGAACAGGTGAGTAACTATATATTCATATGCAAAGTTACACTCAATCCAGCATCAGATCCTGGCTCTATAATTTTCGAACACGCACAGTGAACTAGTGAAGAGAAATAAAGTAAAAGAAGAGAAAACCAAGGGAAATAAAGATCATATCCAAGTCATCCCCGATTTTCCTTAATAACATAATCAAAATAGAAGAGGAAGAGAGTACCTGTTAATTGCTTCCAGAATATGCATGACATTAGTACCATCTCTATCATCCAGCCACTGATCAAGACCAAAGGAGTAAAAAGATCAGTACTCTCACACAAATGCCAATAAAAGAACTTCCAATCATGTCGAGCACCATCAGCCCAAAAGATGACAATAAAAAAGAGCAGGACAAGAAATGAAAATATGTTATAGCTGAAGCACTCACTTTTCGACATGCCTGAACTAAGTCTGATTCTGGTACAAGAGAATTACCCCGAAGTTCCTGCTACAGGATTTGCAGCGCATCGTTAAACAACTCCGTGCAAGGAAGACATTCAAAAGATTACAGATTACGATACTAAATACAAGCAGAAGCCTGTAATTACCTTACTGAAGTACCGTTTGAGCAACATCTCTTTTACAACACTACACATGCCATAGAAGTAAAGCAGATTTGACATCACCTACAAGAATTACAGAGCTTTATCAGGCAAAAATTCCTTCCTTTAAACTATTTGTAGGCAAGTTCAGAAAAAAGGACCTTATTGTACAACCATTCTGTCCAAGAAGGTGCTCTGCATAGAGGAGAGATTAGTATCAGACCAAGAACACGCTGCTTATATTTTGTCTGCACGCAAAAGGGCAACAAAGCAACAATTAGTACAAAATACAAACAATTATTTGAGATATTCTGGGCACAAATATGTATCAAGAAAACAAAACTTACAGCAAACAAAGTTAAAATGTATGCTCCAGCAGTCACACCCATGCACATAACTTCGCCAAGTCTGCAACAAGTAATAGTCTCCCGAATAAGTTAAACCAATCACATCATTCGATCCTTATATTGAAAGGACAAAGATGGCAACAAAGGGCTTATGTCGTAAATTTTCCACAATCATATATTAAGCAGTGGTTTTCCAACCACTTAAGTTCATAAACCACCAATTCTGCCTAATATAAGACTCTAAGCTTGAAGAAATTTCTGCAGTGGAAAATTACCCGAAATAGTCAAGAACATCAACTATCTGGTCAGCTAAATCCTCCACCGAAGGTGCGGAAGTAACATGATTGATTGCAGCAGCTCCCCACTGAAACAGCTCTTAAAATAAGTTCTATATCAGAAACAATGTAAACACGTTCCTTCAACAACTTTCATATGAGAATCCGACCAGAAAATAATAACTATACTAAAAGAATTAACAAAGATTAATTTGACTAAGTTACAAACCTCATGGCCAGGAGGGCTGATGTGGTATATGCAAAAGTTGTGAAGCAGCAACGATAATGCCTCAGGACACATGAATAATCCTTGAAAACAGGATGCATCTGCTCAACATAAGGCGGACCGTAATCAATAATAATAATAATTCATCCTCCAACACAAGTAACTTAGGCATCTTATTACATATTTAAAGATTAACAACCATCTTGAGTATTACGCAACCGCCCAATTTTTTTTTGCTAGTATTAGTTCCTTATCATGCTTAGTAAAAAAATATACAAACCATATGAAAGTCATCAACAAGTGAACTTATACCTAACACATAAACAAATGCTAAACCATAAAGAAGGTACAAGTACAACTTCCTACCTTCGTCACAATTTAGTTGTCACATTACTAGTTCAAATTATACCATCAACGCGACAATTAATTCCGAACTAATGAAGTACTTAAATCATAATATTAGTACTTACAATTTAGAGCTAAATCTGGGTAGGTAATAAGAGCTGGCTTATCTTGATCACCATAAACAGCTACCGACACTGGACCGGAACCCGTTTTTACATAAAATTCCTGGATAATTACAGCATAAACACTTATAAAATGCACTTAACAAAGATTAATGCACCCTAATATTAACAACAATCAACCTAAAACAACAACAAAAACAAAAACAACAACAAAAACAACAACAAAAATAACAACAACAATAACAACAACAATAGCAACAAAAAATTTCTAAATGAAGCAGCTATTTGAATTTGCACTTGGTTCCCCCACCTATAAAAATTCATATTACCAATTTTGTAAAAGTGTAAATTTGAAGAAACAATTTCCCAACAAATACATAACTAAAATTAGTTCTCTGAATTCAACATTTTTGCATTCCATAACCCACAAAAAAGAACAAGCTAATATTAACATCCTAAATAAATTTCATTCTTAACTAACTAATAATCACAAATATTGGAAAATCGCAGAAATATTACATTAATAACAACATTATTACAAGAAATAAATGAAGAAAAAGTTACATAAAAATGCACCTTGTTATCAATGGAGATTGGTTCAATATGAACAGAAATAGAATCGCTAGAATCTCCCATTTTTCTCTCTCTACTTTCTCTCTCTTCTCTCTCTCTGATTTTTAATTTTTTCTGGGTTTTTGTTTCGGTGGAGGGTTTTTATATATATGGATCAATATTTTCTCTCTCCTCGAATTTTCTCTCTCCTCTGCTAGTAAAAGAGTGCAGTGAGTCACCGACGCTAGGAAAAAGGTGATGAGGTCAGTGTTAAGAGTTAACCATGGTTAAGAAGGATTGATATAAGAGTACCGACAGTTTTTGTGAAGTTACTAAATTAACCTTGGATTTATATGGTAGGTTGTGGATGTTGAATGTTGATGGGTTATTTTTGGAAATTAAGATGGAATTTATATTTGAGAGAAGTTAGAAATAGAAAGTTCTTTTTTTTCTTTTAAAACTGTGTATTAATTATTGGTGGTCAAATAGTCATGTGGATCTTGAGGTTTAAGCTCCAAATTTCACTTTCAAAGATTAGAAAATTTTAATAAATAAAAGACAAGAAAAGAATGAAAAGAAAAGGTGAAAAGTGTTAAATCTATCATTGTTGGTTGGTGTATGGTTTTTCTTTTTTTCCCTTTATATCATTTTCTTTTCTTTTTTAAAAAAAAATATTAGGAAAAAGGTTGGGAGATTGAGTGTGAAATTTTTTCATGAGGAAGTCTTGAAAGAGAGTAATTGAGAATATGTTATTATGTTATTAAAGGAAATTTTAGATTTATGATCGTTATGTTTCATTTTGTTATTCTTACCGTACTTTTGGAAACTAATCGATCAAAAAGTATTTTGAAGTGAGATTATGGTAAAACTATAAATTTTTAATATGAACTCGTTAATTGAATGTAAAATAACTTGATTGAAGAAAAAAATTAAGATAATATTTCACGAAAACTGACCAGCTGGTAAATATCAATCCAAACGTATTTAATTATTTTTCTTATAACTTATGAGGATGATTGAAAATCAAAAGCGTTAATATATTACAGCAAGAATCTTTTCTTATATAAAAAAAAACTTAAGAAGATATGTCATTATTTTCAATAGTTATATAGGAGAGTTAACATTCAAATTATTATTATTATTATTATTATTATTATTATTATTATTATTATATACAGTGTGTGTATATATGTGTGTGTGCATGCGCGCACGTGTATGTGTGTGTGCATGCGCGCACGTGTATGTGTGTATATACATGTATAAGAAATGACACTATGAAAAGGCTACTCATATGATTCCTCTATTTCTAACAACATGCAACAACATTTCCCATCTATAGGTTGTCTAGAACAATGCACTATTTTGTTCGTTAATATCCTTATTTATGTATAAGTAAATATTATAATAAGTAGATATTGAAATATGCATTAAAACGAATCAAATAAGACCACGTTGCAAGTTTGATAGATGAATAGTGATTAATTTATTATTGTGCAAATATTGCATATATAACAAACCTGTTGGAATTTGTATAATATTAGTTGATTTAGTTCCTAAAAACCTATTATACAAATAGACTTTTTCTTTGTTTTTTAGTCCATAACTTTTCGAGTTGACCTCAATTTGAGGCAAATCCATAACTTCACAAGAATTATTATAATTTATTTTTGTTTGTTTATCCAAACCAACTTATCTTAATTTTAGCCATACATGATACATGCAATTATACACATAAAGTATAGAAATGCGTAGTTTCCTTTGAGTCCCATATTTCTTTTCTGTTGAAACATCGCAAGCATTTAGGTTCCCAGTGCTTCATCATCTATACACATGTTGAAAGTGCAGCCTTTCCTTATGTTTATTTAATAGTGGGTTGAGTTGGTATATGTCATTGCCATTGGATTGCACACGAACTTTCTTCAAGATTAGTTCAATGCTGCTATTGAATATTGTTTTTTTTTTGTACTATTTCTAAATTATTTATACTCATCATTCACCCTTTTTATTCCATTTGATATTTTCTTAATTGGTACTTGTTTATTTTTTTTATTTACATTAATTAAAAAACGAAATTACATCCTACAAGCTATTAGGACGAAACATGAACACAAAGCAAACATCAATTACTATAAGTTTCACTAGCTCTTGGCCTCTTACATATCCTATTGAGAAAAACTAATGTTGATCGAATTCAAATGGACCTTGTCTTGGAAAATTTTTGGTAGGCCGTTGAAAATATTTTGTCGAAAAAGACCTAATATAATAGAGAGAGCATGTTGAAAATGACCTAGTTGGTACTTGTAATACTCTTGTGCATACTCATTCTAAAATTTGATTTTAAAAGAAAGTATTACTAATTCTGGTCCTCCCATTGCAAAAATTTGCTTTATTTTTTGTTCAAGTAATTGCTTGTCAAATTTTCTAAGATGTCCATAATACCATACATAATAATATGTGAAACATTTAATAATGATATAAAAAATTAAACTTAGAGTTTAGAAATATTTATTTATTTCTATTCTATTCCAAAAAAGAACAAGTAATAATAGTTGATCGAAGAAACTTTGTGTTTTAGACTAATCAATAAATTCAACATTATAAATTTGCTACAAGATTGTCGTAAAAAAGATAAACTCAATAGTCAACACTCGAGTTAAAATTCGAGTTAAGACCACCAAGATATCAGCATTTACATCACCACAAAGTCAACTCTACTCTTACGCCCAAAATGGGTCACTTACAGAAAATACTTTATCTACTTAGTGGGTCAACAACCCACTACTAATAGAAATGAGTAAATAGTGGAATCCAACTCATCAGTTTTAATAGTTTTTTAATGCTCTATTTCTAGTGAGTTAACTATCCACCGGGCAGATGTAACATTGTCCGTCACTTACCTACTTGAATGGCCAAATTTTAAATCAGCTAAACTATAGTGATTGAATACTCAATACTCATCTTAAATGATACTATTAGTTAGCAGCATTTTATCAATCTGTTGGCTTTAAAATCTAAACCCGCTTAATTGAAATAATGTGGAACCCAATTTGAAATTGACTTTGTTTACATAACTATGACTCTACAACAACAAACAAAAAAAAAAAAAAAAAACAGATACTATTCATTCATTAGGCAATGTTGGTGGCTGGTCCATCAAATGATTACATAAAAAAATTTACAATTACATATTCACATTGCTTCCATAAGCCTTTTTGGATTTCACTCATTTTAATCCTCCCTTACAAGATTAGTACATATCATTTCTTTTCTTTATTTTAAGTTCATTTTTGGATAAACAATGTTATCATTTCTTGAGGGCAATGATTTCTCTATTATATATGTATGTATGCTTTATTGATTGTAAAATCCACCATTAAACAGTAGTTCTTGGTAAAATTGGACCACTAAGATTAAAAATTGCATACACCACTTACCACTACATTCGATCATAATCATTTTGGTTGTAATATAAATTGGCAATCATGTTCTTTGGCCATATTCAAAGCCGTTTTACACACTACTTCACCATCCTTTTTCCTTAAGGCAATACATTAATTAAGGCTCTTCTCAAAGCCACAAAAACAAATAATTTCATTGAACCAAACCTTTTCGCTTACGATGTTAGGTTTCATAAAAGGAACTCTTCTTTATTCGACTGTCTTTTATTTTTTGGATTAAATGATGCATATACTCTGTAGAAGTTTTTTTTTCTCGCTAAATCTAGAATTAGTTGTCACAACATATTTTATATTTAAGAGAAACACTTTACATATAGTAGTAGATTAAAGGGAGTGTTCGGTACAAGCTTCTTAAGTAGCTTTTAGTGTCTTGATTTGGTTAAAAAAGTAATTAGAAAAAGATAATAGTGTTTGACAAGGTAGTGATGTAAATAGCTTTTACTAGTACAAGTAGTGTTTTAGGGCGTGTTCGACAACAATAGTTGTAGTAGTAGCTTTTAGCTGTTAGAGTAGCTGTTAGCTATGCTCGTACCTATTAGTGGTTGGTGTGTAGCTTTTTGCTGTTAACCGTCCAAGTAGCAATATAAGATATTGATGTTCGGTAAAGTAGTTGTCCAAGTAGCACTATAAGATATTGATGTTCGATAAAGTAGTTGTTTACAAATAATCAATTAAATACTCAAACAAAACTTTAATATATAATTTATGCACCACTAAAGCTACCCCAAAAGCTACAAATTGTAGCTTTTCACAAACACTACTAAAACACTACTTGTAACACTAAAAGCTACTTACACCACTACTTCGCCAAACACTACTATTTTTCTTAATTAGTGTTTTGACCTAGTCAATATACTAAAAGCTACTTAAAAAGCTTGTGCCAAACACGCCCTTAGTAGTATTTGTCAAAAGCTACAATTTGTAGTTTTTAAGGTAGCGTTTACTTGAGTGGTGTATAAATTATATATTGAAGTTTTGTTTGAGTTTTTAACTAATTTTTCGTAAACATCTACTTTGACAGCTTCTTTTACCGATCGAACATCAATATCTTACTCCACTATTTGGACAGCTGACAGCTAATCTGACACCTAAAGGCTACCACCACAGTTAATGTTGCCGAACACGCCCTTTCTATGTTTACCTATCAAATCCTATCACTTAATTTACATAAGGACATTCTTAAAGTACAAATGTATTTAATATAATATGTTATAGATTTGTTATTTTAAAAACATTAATGATTAAAAAAGCACATCAAGTCACGTGAAAAAGTGAATGAAACGCGAATTTAGAAACACGGGTTATTGTATCAAATAATAAACTTCAACTTTAATCTAGCAAGCTAAGCATCTGGTTCTTAAAAGTTTGAGATGAGAAAGCGAGTACCTAGGAATACATTTTGGTAGTCATGAGGTGTTAATTTGCTGGCTTTACCCTCGTCTCCCGGCCCCCAAAGTGGGTCTCATTGAAATATCATCCATAGAGATGGAGTCATAGAGCTACCAAAGCAAATGAAGGACCAACAACAAGTGGTGGACGACTTTATCAGTGAAGTTGCACACCGGTTTTCACGGGGATCAACAGAATGAAGTGGTAGATGTGCATCAACAAAAAAGGTCGAGCTACATCCTAGCTTTAGCCTCACTACAAAGTATGGTCTCCCTTTCTTTTTAATGGTTACAGTTCAGTTTTGATACTGTTTACAAATTTATGTTTGATTATCATTTGTGATTAACGGGTAAGTAAATATATGGTCATGTGAGATCTTGTTTGATTTCCTCATATGTAGAATAGTAACTTTTTATAATTTTTACCTCAATGCAAATTTGAAGATGTTAATGTTCCGATATGTACATTGACAAGCGTGAAAAGGTAAGTGTAACTATTAAAAAAAAATAAAGTAGTATATGGTAGAATTTTCTTATGAATGTAAGCTTTTATTTGTCAAAAATAAATACAAAACTTTTCTGAAAAAAAAGGCTAAATACCAAACTCTTTGGTGACGAACAACATGTATATTGTTTGTTTTGCCCTTTCTTTTTTTGCAACTACAATTTTTGGATGTTCTTGCTGCACAACCAATATGTTCTTAGTTGTACAATCGTAGTGACCTTGATGCACAACTAAACTGATCTTATTGCATAGTTCATTTGATATTGGTGCACAACCACATTCACCATCGTGCACAACCAAAATGTTGTTGATGCGCAACCAAGAAGTAAGGGTATTGGGGTCTTTTAACAAAATCGTTCCCAACAAACTATTTGCTAAATAGTTGCACTCTTTCTAAAGGTTTTGTAGTTAGAGAGGCAAAACCCTACTTTAAGATTGGGTGGTCTCTAGAAGAGACACTTTATATAGGTCATTTAAATGAGGAACCCTTAATATATCACTTAACGAGAAAGATAAACCTTAATGCAAATTTTAAATCACAAATACATGTTTTCTCTTGTTGAAAATACTTGCAACCAAACTTCTTTGCACAAACTTTAATTCAGAAGGTGATATATAATATGACAACTTTCCAAAACTAATCTAAATATGATATAAGATAACTGATTATTAAGTTATTAAAAGTTTAAGTTATAATTAAATTTTAGTTGGTGTCTTGTAAGATCTCTGGGTGATTGACCCTGTACAAGGGCAGGCTAGAAGAAATCCTTCTTATAAAGGACTTTTCGAAAGAGGGCTCCAAAAAAAAAATTGGCTAACCAATTTTTACACATATGGAGTAAAATGCTTGTTCTTTTAAATTAGTCAATCTATATATGATCCTTAAAAAATAGTACAATTGGAAAAGGATAGCTTGGACGTAGAAATACGAATTAGCCGAGTCTAGTTTGGATTAGATAGAGCATCATTTGCTTTTGTTATCCTCATGTCCTCATCCATCCATTATCCATCTATTATCATCATTCATTTATTTATCATCCTTAAGCTTCATTCTTTGGTTAATTCACAAGTAATGAGAAATGTTAGTTGAGTTATAGAGGGTCATTACTGATTTGTCAAACAAAAAAAAAAAAATTGAAACTAGTAAATATTGAGGTAGAGTTACTATATTTACATTAGTCATTTTTTTTTTGTACGATATCAACTCTCTCCATTACTCCCTCCGTCCCAAAATATAGTTCCCATTAATTTACATATTTGGTGTCCCAAAATATAGTTTTCATTTCCATATTTAGTTCCACATTTTTCCGTAATTTGTCTAGAAAAATCGTGTCTCATCATTTATTTGTTTCTTGATTTTTGTTTTTTCCTTTGTTTATTCAACCAAAATATTACAATTAATGCTCTTTCACCAATTATACTCCATTCTCGCTCCTAAAATCATCTTTTCCACATTTTTTAAAAAGTTCGGCTCAACTCGGCTCAATCCAAGCACAATAACCTTTGGTTTATCATGATGCATGCCTGAGGTTAGATGTAGATCAATTCAAACTCCATCGATGAAGGATCCTAAGAATGTGATATAGGCAATATACGTTGAATACGTTGATGCACATTAATGAGCTACACATGGGCATGTAGCCATGTAATATGTATCCTTACCTTAATCATTCGACGTCTCACCTGCCAACAACCCAATTTGCATAGATTTGCCACATCTTCAGGCATAATTCAAAATTTTATAAATACACTTTTGGCAGGGCCCAAATTAAAGTTAATGCATTCCCATGATAAGTATATAACCCCTTTTAACATATAGTAGTAGTCGTATTTCATACTCTTATGATAAAAGCAGCTGCGTGTAAGTTGTAACGACGTGTTTTCTACTTATATAAAATAATGTTAGTAACTGATTAACATCTGGATTTATTACTGGAGATCTTACAAAAATTATGAGTAATGACTAATGACAGCTTCCTCGTATTAGTAGCTTTAATTAAGATTCAATTCATGTGCTTTTTTGTCAACCATATAACATGAGATCTATCGTTCGAATACAAGTAAATATTTTCTTTTGTTAAGATTTGGGCCTACCACCTCAAGTCAAATTCTAATTATATGACCGAATCCCGACCACAGTGAGTAAGGGGGGTAATGGGGCTGGACTGGAACTTCGTGCCTATTGCAAAACCCAACATCGTCCCCTAAGGATAAAATAAGGTACCACCCACCAGAGCTGTCAATTCAGATGTGCGGATTAGATTAAGGTCAGATGGTTATATGTCAATGTGTTTTTTTTGTTGATTTGAATTTCAATTTAGTTGAATTTCAAATTAAGTTTATTCGAGATAATATTGTCATCTTGAGTTATCTTCCTTTGTCTGTTCATCATATGAATTCTGCTATTCATTATATGAGTTCCTTATATGTTTTACAATAACAATAACCAAAAAAAAAAAAAAAACAATGACAATAATGATCAGGATCATAATGATGATGATTGATAGCAAATAATTAATAGTTCCCAACTTCCCATGTTTTTAATAAATTGCAACATTTTAACTTGTACATTTGCCTACATACAACTTTGACTATTAATATTTTTAATTATATATTAGTAAAATATATATAAAAAAATTAGATATACATTGAAACAAAGTAAATAACGTATTACTTAATAGCATTTCTTTCTCTATACTAATAAAGTTCGGTTATGAAGTAAGACGAATTCATATAGCTTCAAACAAGGTCATACAAATCTAATTTAGTTGAACCGAGATAATAATAATAATAATAATAATAATAATAATAATAATAATAATAATAATAATAATAATAAATAATAATAGTAATAATAGTAATAATAACAATAGTAATAATAATAATAATTAATAATAATAATAAATAATAATAATAGTAATGTGAATTTGCTTATAGGTTTATTGATAATCAATCAATCATTACTCATTTTAAAAGTACAAAATGACTAGTCCTTTGCTTCAATGTGGGAAGTATAGAAAGTTTCCTAGCTAAGCATGGGAAATTATGGGTAGGTTAAAGTGTGGCTTTTTATGTTTATATCAACCAACATTAATTTACTACCACACTTATCACGAATTCGACTTTCCATAAGCCATGTTTTTAATTTACATGTCAACCAAACAAGTTCTTCCTCCGTTCTAAAATAAATAAAACACTTCTATTAAAAAAAGTTCCCATTAAAACACTTCTATTAAAAAAAGTTCCCATGTGAAAAAGAGAAGTATTTCATTTTCTTTTTAGAACGGAAGAAGTAGGGTATGTTCTCTGCGGCATAAAACAACTGAACTGAACTAAACTTATTGGAGTTGAACTGAACTGAACTGAACTGAATTGAATTAAATTAAATTGAATGTAATAAATATATAAATAATATTTTAAACAATAATAATATGAATATTAAATAATAATTATAATGATAAGTAATAATAATGAATAATAATAATAGTAGTATTTTGGATATTTTTAAATGATAGTTATAAATAAATAATATTAATAATCATAAATTAATAATAATAATAATTAATGATAATAACGATAATTAATAATAATTATTTATATTATTTGTATTAATATATTAATACTTGATGATGATATATAATAACAATAATATCTAAGAAGTAAATTAATATTACTATTTTAATAATTAGATTTAATAATATAAAAATATATAGTAATAAAAATAATGATTGGTTTGGACCACGAAAATTACATCATAAACCATCTTGACGCGATTTGATCGATTTATTGGCTAAAAAAAGTGGGTTTATTTGTGCTTTGACCTAAACCATGTTCCTCCTAATAATAATAGTAATAATAATGAGTAAAGCTATAATAAACAAAATAATATATAGAGACAACATAATAATAATAATACTTAATAGTAATGATATATATTTAAATAATACTACCTCCGTTTCTTTTTAATTGTTACACTTACACTTTTCACGCATGCCGATGCACTACTTTGAGCCTTTATATCTCTAATTTTGTATTTGTAAAAAATATAAAAACTACATATTAATAAAATACATACTAATACGAATCTAACAAGATCACACATGACTATGTTTTTATTCACGTATAAATCACAAACGAGAGTCAAAGTGCAATTTGTGAATAGTGTAAAATGTCAAAGTGTAACAATTAAAAAGAAACGAAGGTAGTACTAATAATAATAATAATAATAATAATAATAATAATAATAATTAGTAAAATAAATTATACCAACATAATAATAATATTTAACAAAATGGTTATAAAAGAATGGAGCTGAACTGAACTGAACTGATTGGAGCTGAACTGAACTGAACTGAAAATAAGCTAGAGAGAATAAGCCCGTATTGTGATTACCATTATATTTTATTTACAAAATTGTACTAAGATCCCTTTCCATTTCTACCATTCATTACCGCCTATAAACGGGATAGTAAGACCAACATTTGGAGTACCTCAACTCAGTGGACTGTGAACGAGGCAATGAAGGACCTATGCGTGCAAGTTTTCCAGCATAGAGTAGACTCACTAGATCTCCTGGGTATGTTTGCTGCCACTGCAAGAACTCTGAGTCATGTCTAATGGTTTAATTTTTGCATCCCAAACCACACTGAGCGACATCCACTGGCTAGTTCAAACATCTAAACACACACGTTGATGTCTGAGACACACACACGCCAAACCCATATAAACATCCAAATACATACATTGATATCTGATACATAAGTTGAAGTTCGGCTCAAATGTGACAATGATTGAGATGGTCTGTTGAGGAGCAGAGCCTGGGATGATCATGTGCTGTAACTAAGACATACATCAATCGTTTCCATTCCCATTCAACTCACATCATCACGAACCGAATTATCATTGTTTATGACAGGAGGAAGTAATCTACATACCGAGTTATCATTGTTTATGTCTAACAGGAGGAAGTAATCTAAATACTAGTCCCCAGCCTCTGGAGTCTGGACAGTCTACTCTTTTGCACCAAGCATAAGATACAACGTGATTATACCTGCAGGCTGCAAGCAATCAGAACTACACGATCAAGATTGTAGGTAGGTCGTCATGCCAGTGCCTCACAGCCTGATCTTTGGAACGTAATTTCTGTATCTTCATCGGTTAATAAAAACTTGTCTGCTTAGCTTCTTCTGATCAAACTAACTTCATTCTGGAAAGGTGAAAAATTCTTGATTGGACAATCGTGAATTTGGTATTTAAATAGTTTCACTCGTAAGCCTTCTTCATCCTTTTCTCCTTTACGCTTTCTACAAGTCTCAATCACTGTGAAGTTAGAATTGCAGACAGTTTTGGCACCATCAATTGTATCAATCATCTCAAGATCCTCATTAGCACCACCATCTTCTCCCACCTTTTGATCAATGCAATTGTTACCATCTGGCTCTAAGTATATAGGCCCATTTATCATCTCTGAGATGTAATTCATTGCTCTTTCAAGAAGCATTGAAAACTGATCATCATTGAAGCCTCTTAAAGCTTGACTCTTAAGGTGTACAAGCCATTCTGAAACAAAAGAATTCACTATCAGAGTTTGCATAAGAATATCACAAACTGTCTACTTCCCCCGTTTCAATTTAGTTGTAACACATTTAAAATCACGGACTCCTAGGCAATTTTTTCGAGAGGAGAGAGATAGAGAGAGAAAATAAAAGGGTCCCATGTGATAAGAGAGAAATAGAGAGAATTTATTACCCAAAATGAAAGTGTCACAACTAAATTCAAACTTCCTAAAATAGAAAGTGTCACAACTAAATTGAAAAGGAGGAAGTATATAAAATGGCTGAGTTGCCAGCATTCCTTTAGAATAAGGTGCAGCAAGTTCTTCAACGGAAATGAACTAATGATATAGAAAGTGCACAGAGCATGGGGGACACCGTATCATGTTTCATCCAAGTATGGCATGGCAGAAGATGCGGTGAAGCCTATGGCAGTAAAAAAAATATTAGGAGGGTCAAATGGCAGAACCACTCATGACTCACCCATAAATGCCACTGGAGTTGACAAATTTGTTTTATTTGCATCCTCTACCATCACAAATTGAGTAGATACCCACTTCAACAACTGACAGTGTATGAGAGATTCAGAGAAAGCTTTCGTGTACGAGATGACTTTAGTCTGGTCACCGTTATTCCTGCAGCCAAAATTTAATTAGAAGTCCTAGACATAACATAATTCTGGCTTCACAGTTAACAGTCTGTTTGGTCGGTGGTATAAACGGCAGTACTGGTGATGTCTATTAGTGTAACTTCGTAAGAAAAGTCTTTAGTCAGTATCAATGCTTATTCATCCCCAAAAACATCTCTTTTTAACATAGAATTTCATTACTATCAATTACCACTTTAGAAGGTGGTATTGAGTGGTAATGCAAGTTTATGAGCAAAATCACATAATTGAGGATGAAGTTTCATTATCATGGACATTGCCAAGGGATTTTTTTTAAAATATTACACTAAAATTCACTAGCATTGTAGCATCTCTCATACCTTGCAAATTGCAGCCCCTTGTCTGCAACAAACAGCCATGTTGTAGCAAGGCTGTTCAAGTGATGGCTACAAAGACGAGTTTCAAATCCTGGATTAAAGAAAGGATAGTCTACCAAAATGACAGCATCAAACATGGCTTTTCGCAACAGAACTTCATCAACCACAGTCTGCAGACACCAATACCAACAGAAGCTAAATGTTTATATGAATGCAGATTATACATTACCTGTTAAAGGAAAGAGATTGTTTACCCATGAATGCGTTCCCATCATTTAAACAGCACAAAGGTCCAAGAAAGAGAGTGTTGTCTTATAATTCAAGTATCCAGTCCGCAAGGAACTCCTCTAACTGTACAGTGTACAGAAGACTAATAGCTGACTACAACTACTGATGAAGTAAACATATTGTGACACAGGGCTAAGTGATACGTTTCACCTTCACATAACATTGATCTGATAATATCAGCGAAAGTTTGGAATTACTCATCTCAAAACGTGCAGAAAATATACACTTACCAGTAGAGAGTTAACAGGCAAACCGGACTCCAACAGCATCTTGAGAAGAGTATCTGTCAAAGATCCCCAATCAGATGTTTTCAGATTGTTTTGAATTATAGCAACTTTATTGATTCAGTATATATGAAAGGGTAAGGTGAAAAACTTTTCAAAAAAAAGAAGCAACTTTGGAGAGCACAAGAACCAGTTCTCATGAGAAAGCAAAAGAGAGTACACAATATAACAAACATAAACCTTTAGAGATAGCAGCAAAGGGTAACAATTTCCAGTTCTCCGAACTCAAATCATATTAATACAATTAAGGTTTTACCTGGAAAGACAATATGTAGGCCAAAACAACACCAAGAAAAGCATTAAAGATCCCACAGTTTGGCAAGGCCTATGGGATAAAATGAACCCATTCTAGCTTTAAGCAACTAAGAGTATATGAAGTTAATAGAGAGTCAAAGAGAATACATTTGCGGAAAGGGAAGTAGAAAAGAGATATGGAAAAAAGTAGTAGATGGTCAAAAGAGGACCAGCAAGCAGAAGACTTAAGATTAGAGTGAACATGCACAAGAAAGGTATTAGGAACATAGGGACTGAGGTGCAATATGCTAAGAAGCCTAAGTTTATAGGTAAAAGAGGACCCTTCTACTGCACTAATAAATACATCCTTATAAACCATAGTTCTCTAAGGTCAACATAGTCTTTACAAAAACAAAAAAGGAATATGCAATCCAAGTGGCCTCCTCGGAGAATGTCAGTTTCCTACCAGTTTGCATCATAAAACAGTCAATGTACACATCATCTGGATTTTGTCTAAGCTCAGAAAAGAGGTATTATTGCATAAGATAGTAACAACAATCATTCCCTAAAGCTTCTCAAAGCGGGAGAAAGATATGATCTATGGATCGTTCTTTTACAAAAGAGCAGAAGTGGACATTTATCTGGTTGCATTTCTTTTTAACAGCTATGCTCAGATCAAGCAGAGTTCCATAGGTATGCTTGATTCTGTCTTTCTCTTAAATCATTGAGAATGAACAAGTACTATATTTGCCGCAACACATTTGTTTGGAAAGTACGCAGACTATATCATAGCAACAAAAGAGAAAGTTCACCAGAATAGATAATCCAATCTCATAGAGCAAATGGTGTCACTCGGACAGGCCAATTTAATGAAGCACGCACTAATTGGTCACATTTAACAGAACACGAGAATAAACCAAATGCAAACAAGAGCAATAACTTCTCTATCTTGAAACATAGAGAAGATATAATTCAACAAAAAGAATATCACCCAAAAAAGTCACTAGATAGCTAAGCAAGTACTATCAAGAGTAAACTAGTACTACTATAGAAAAAGAAATTGTTAAATGTCTCAATAATAATAAAAAAAATCATCCAATTATAGAACATCCATAGCAAGTAAAATTCCCTCCAGAACAAGCTACAAGGAAATCTTACCAAAGAAGTAGCAACTTCTAAAGCCAGTAATAATATTAACAGCCAAGTTCAGGACATCTTTTTCCCGCTTCTCCTGTGAACCCTCCAAGCCAAACTTCAAGCAGAGACTAAGCAAAAAGGTCTGGCACATTACAATCCCAGCTAAAACACCAACCCTACTACCAACCCGAAGCCCATTGCGAACATCGTCACTAATCATTGGGAAAAACATCTTAAAATCATCCTCGAATTCGAAACCACTCTCCCTTCGTTGAGCCGTCCAAACTTTCACTAAGTCCACAAAACACGGCGAAAAAGCCAAACTATCATCATGATCATCCACCCCCTCATAACAACACAAGCTAATGAAACTCGTTAAACGATCGATCAAACAGCCAATCTCTACAATAATAACTTTATCTAAGCTCAACCCAGTGTGTTTTCTCAAGTCCAAAACCAAATTATACAACTCAAAAAATAGTGGAGCTAAAACAGCAACTTTTTTCAGACTACTACAACAAGGACCAGTGCTACTAACTAATAAGTGGAAAAGCTCTTTAAGAGCTAAAATTTTACCCAAATTATCATCTTGAACAATCATATTTTTATGGGTATGAAAATTTACAGCTGAATGAAACCATATAACTTCAATGGGTGGGGAAGGCATAGTTTGAATTAAGCGGGAAAACATCAAATTGAAGTGAGAAAAATCAGAAGTTCCAGATTGTAGCTGAGATAAGAAAAGTTGAATTGATTCTTGTAACATGGGGTGGTAAAATTCAGTAGAAAATGTGCAAGTTTGATTTGGAGGGTTTATGGGATTTGCAGCCATTTTTAAGCACGAAAAATGGGTGAATTGGGGAAATTAAATTGTGGGTTTGCTGAGAATTAGAGGGTTTTCGAAAGAAATTCAAGAAAATTAGATGTAAAATGTTTGATTACTTGGAATTTGATTGGGGAGTTTGAAACCCTAGGTTTGTGGGAATCGTGTGTGTGAAGTAGGAAAAGTGTGCGGTTTCTCTGTAACGGGCGAAAGAATTTGAATCTTTTTTTGGTGCCACTTTAAACTACAGGCAACAAGGTCTTTTTTTTTTCAAAATTATAGTCAACTATTTTCTTTATCTTATCCTGCCATTATAAAAAGAGAAAGCAAATTATTCTTTAAATGAACAATTGACCCTATTTGGCAAACAGAGTTTAGAGTTTAACTAATAAAGTTCAAAGTTTGGAGATGTTTGGTAATTGGATTTTGGAGCAAAAAGATAGGTTTGGACCACTTTTAGAGTTTTGACTAGTCAGAAACTCTAAAAGGGGAGTTTGGTAAACGAGAGTTTTAGAGAGAGTTTTGGAACGAAAACTCTAAAAATGAAAAAGCTCCTATTAGGAGCTTTTTCTTTAGAGGATTAGGTAGAAAAATATTTAATGACTTTTTTGCCCCTAATAATAATACTACACATATGTATGAAAATGTCTATAAATGTCATTTTACACAAACAAATGGCAATAAGTTTTTAGTAATCAGTTAATTTTTACCACACACACTTATAAAAAACGTTGTCAAATCTGCTGAATAAAAAGTTAAAACTCTAACAGCAAACTCTAAACTCTATTTTCCAAATAGGCCTTTAGCTGTTAGAGTTTAGAGTCTGTTGTTGGAGTTTTAACTTTTTGTTCAGCAGATTTGATTGCTGATTTGACAACTTTTTTTTATAAATGTATTTGGTAACAATACTGCTTGCTACAAGCTTATTGCCATTTGTTTGAGTAAAATGACATTTATAGACATTTTAATACAATGTGTAGTAGTAGTTTTAGAGGCAAAAAAGTCATTGAACATATTAAGAGCTTTTTCATTTTGAGAGTTTTCATTCCAAAACTCTCTCTAAAACTCTATTTTACCAAACTCTCCTTTTAGAGTTTTTGACTAATCAAAAACTCTCAAAGTGGTCCAAAACTCTCTCTTTTCTCCAAAATCTAATTGCCAAACCCCCCATTAACTCCTGACAATTGGCATGTATATGTCCTCCAAAAAAAAAAACTCTTCATATATGTTACTATGTACATTAATTTTAACAATAATAATTAGGAAAATTTGGATTTTAATAATCTGATCTTTAATCATTGTAATTGAAACAATATCACTTATTAGTTATTTTTAATAACCCAACCTTTTAGTGGTATCCTCTCATTATGGTGACTAGAGGTGTGCATCGATACAGGAATCGGCGAACCGGAATCTGATATTTTTTTGGACCGGGATCGGATTGGACCGGAATTTTTCCGGTCTGGTCTTGGACCTGTTGGACCGATTTTTTTTTTAACAAATTTTTTTAAAATTTTATATAAATATATATTTATAAACTAATTACAATAATCTTAAAGTAATAAATAGTAGGTTTTAAACTTTCTATTTTTTAAACTTTTTTTAACCTATTTTATTTTCTAAAGTAATAGAAATTCCGGTCCAAGCGGTATGGATAGAAAATTTTCAAGTTTGGACCAGACCGAACCGAAAATTCGGAATCAGTTTTTTTTGTGGACGAGGACCGGACCGGAATCTCCGGTCCGGTCTAAATTCCAGTTTAACCCTGATTTTGCACAGCCCTAATGGTGACTAGTGACTTGAACTTTCAACTATTTTTTTTTCCTCCTCCTACTCGTTTTTCTCTCCTCCCCTTTCACCTCCATATCTAGTTTGACCCACCCTTCCCTTCCACCAGCCCTACCCCAGCCACCACACCAACCCCCCCCCCCCCCCCCAAAAAAAGCCACCACCCCCCTTCAAAACAGGCTTCACCACCCTAGCCACCAGCCTCCCCACCTCGAAATCAACCCCCCCTCCGAAATAAGCCTCAACCCCCCCCCTCGAAATAAGCCTCCCCCCCCTCTCTGGAAATTAGCCCCAGTCCACCACTAAATTAGCCTCCTACCCCTGAAATAAACCCACATCCCCCTGAAATTAGCCTTTATCCAACCCGAAATCAGCCCCCAATCCCCCTCCCTCCAATCAGCCCCAATCCCCCCCCAAAGTTAGCCCCACCCGAAATACATCCCCCCCCCCGAAAAAAAAACCTTCGAACATCATACTTGCTAGGAACCAACAGTTCTCTTTTACCAAGGGAACTCTACTGCATCACTTCATCAAATACCAACCTATAACACTCATTTGTCGTGCTCCATTTATCGCTGCGACTTTGTGGTCAGCCTAAAATAGAACCTTAGCAGTCAAATGGGCTAAAATGAACGTTATGACCACTGCAAACGAAAAAAAAATCGATATGGGCCAAAACTTTTCTTTGTTGCTGCCACATCCTACGAAGTCGTCGATTTGTGTGGATGTCTCTTGTTTGGAGTAGAACCATGAGTTGTTCACGCTTTGACAGTTGTGGTTCTTGGTTGGGGGTCATTACAGGTGATTTATTACGGGGAGATGTTTTCGGACAAATTGGTATCTGCGAGTTTTGGGTATGGGGTGAGATGGGTGTGATGAAAAGGGCAGAATCGTACTATTTGTTGAACTTAATGGAATTAGATGTGCTGGTGATGGAGGATTGCTAACCACAGGGTATCAGTAGTGGTAAATTGTTGATGGGTGGTAGTAAGTGACCGTTTAGTGGTGGTAGGTGATGAGTTGTGTGAGGAGGCAAAACTTGATGTGGAATTAAGTGATGGTGAATAGCCTGGCAGTAGTGGAATGGAAGTAGGGAGAAAAAGGGGATCGTTGAAGGGTAACGGTGGCCGGTGTGCAAGGACAGATAAAGGTGGAGTTGGAATGGGAGGGAGAAAGATGGGTCGTGGTGGCCGGTAGGGTATTATAGAGAAGGGGGTTTTCTAAATTCAAAGTAAAGTTAAAAAAATGATATGACCAATGAGAGTTTGACACGTGTCACACTTGACCTGTTATGTCGTTCATAAACAGGTCAAGGACAATTATAAGAAGACACCAACAAAGGTTGGATTATTGAAAAATAACTCATAAGTGGGATTGTTTTAAGAAAATCACTTAAATATTGGATTATTAAAATTCAATTTTCCTAATAACTATCCATACTAGGCCTCCTCTTCTCCCCCTCTCTCCTCATCATCCTAAAAAATCATAATCCTTTCCTTCCAGATCAAGGATGACATCATTCTTTCGGTAGGGTTAAGCCCCCAATTTTTCTTTTTTCTAGTCTTTATCCATTCTCTCTCTTTTTGAGAGTTTTTTTACCCAAATTTGGGGTTCTTCTCTACTTTTACAGGAGATTGGAGTTTGATTTATTCTCTTCTTACGTGGAAGTTTGATAAATGCTATTGGAGTTGTGGCTGAAGTTTGAGACTATCAATATAAACATATTGGGAACTCGGATGCGGTCAACATGATTAGATCAATAATGTTCTACCCTAAACTATGTCAGGATGATAGACATCCCCATCAGTAGTAGATTGATTCAGCACATCAAGGGGATTGCACTGTGTTACTCGATCTGATTCATTATAGTTTCTTTCAAGACGAGTTTGTTTTAATATTGTATTATTGTCTGATAGAATCTTATTTTTCTTTAGGACTTGTTATAAATAATGTTCGGTCTACGTACAATTAATGGAATTTTTCTTTTTGTAAAAAAAAACGTATATGAATTTTAGCATAAAAGATAATACAAATTATTAGAATAGGCGGTCTAATATTAACATAAAATTAGATGAACTCAAGACTGGATTTTTCAAACAAGCCTATTCCATTTCAATCTAACCCAACACTATCCTAATCATCCCTTCTTTTCTCCTTCATTTTTTTCTTGATTATCGAACTATAACAGATAATTTCAGAAAAAATAACTCGATAGTTTTACCGAACGGATTAAACTAGTCAATAAATGTATTAAAGAATGTCATTACTGAATAGATTAAACTGGTCACGAAATATATTAACCTGGTCCCTAGATAGATTAAACTAGTCACTATATTAAAAAAAGTGGTATGTTCTCCTCTTAATACTGGGCTTTGGTCGTGCCTAATTTTAAGTCAAAATTAGGCGGTCTCTTACAAGACCAACTGAAAAAATAAACACTAGGGTACATGCATGAGTACATCCAAATATCTAATTTTGTGTATGTGTTCATTATTTCCTTACTAGTTAATGGGTAATTTTACTTTCAACCCGATTATTTTCAGACCATGTCACGGGTCTATTCATCGTATTGCCTCGTGTCAATGCAAGTTTCGGGACCGATTTAGTCTGTTGTAATTGATTTGATCCAAATATCAAATCAAGCAATTATATGTGCTTGGGACAAGGAGGCACGGGGATCATATTTAATTGGGACCCAATCTACTTGTCCAAAAGAAGGTGAAAAGCCATAAAAAAACACTTCCATACTTGTATTCAAATATGATACACTAGAAAAATATTTTTTAGTTCAAGACCATTTCGATTGGGTGGTTACCCAGTCGATCATATTCTATAACTTTCGGTTGATCCTAATTAGATTATATCAAACTTTATAACTTCGAGTTTTTTGGGTTTGTTTGCCATTGGTTCATTTTGAGTTTGATTAGACCAACATGTAAATCTCGGGTTTTTTAAGATTCAGGTTTTTGTTGGATCACTAGTTGTTAGGCCTTAGCAATACCCATAGTTGTTTGATAAGACTCTGTCATATAATTGTTTGGGTTGGCAATTGTCGTTTTATCATAAGTAGAAATTATAGCTTGATTGTTTGATAATGACTTGCACATCAAGGAATAAAGAGTTTGAGACCTCTTATAGTTATTTTGGGAGGAATGAAGGACGACACATAATACTTGTATACAAATGGGGTGACCTTTATAAGAAAAGGAAATACTAATTAGTTTGACACTCTTATGAACTATTGGGTTAACTTCAAATGGATATTTCTCACAGCACACTAAATATTTTGGGAAGATTCAACTTGGAGATGAAAATATGGCTCTCTAGCTTTCCAACGCCTGATCAAAAGCTCAATTTCGATAAAAATGAGTGAGATATAGTCTTTTGTAAATAAGGTTACACATCTAACGTGCGTGCACAACCACATCGTGGGGCGAGCCACATATAAGAATTTGTCTTTTTCTATTATTCCAAGTCATATTTAACTCTTTGTTTAGCTGCAGGAGTTCTTCTTATTGAAAAATACTACTCCCTCTATTCCTGATCCATTTTTCAATCTACATACTGTTATTTTTCTAGTTTTAATAATATGACTCGTCTATTTTTTTTTACCTTTTCATCTATGTGGTTCGTTATTTTTTAATATAATAACCCATCTTATAATTTATCTCTCCATCTTTAAATTTTTCTTTCTTAGTTTTCAATTTTCTCTCACACTTTTGGACTTCATTCTTGGTTCTCCCACAAAGTGAAGTGAGTAAAAAAGAAATAGAGGGATATAATATAGGCTCAAAATTCTATGTATTTGGTGCTCTATAATGTTAGTTATGCCATCTTAGAGGTGAAATAAGTTGTTGTATGTTGATGCTGGAAGTTTGGTGCTTGATTAAGAGTTTATTCTTCTTGCATGTTTTGTTTGTTTGAGATTCTTAACGTTGGATATGGTTATAATGCTGATTGATGATGTAGTGTAGGCACTAAACTTGTTATCGTTAAACCTTTGAATTTTGTGTCCATATATGTGCTAATTAGTTGAGAAATGAATTTGCATGTATATTATATGTCTGAATACAAAAGAAAGTATGTTAAATACTCCTTCAGTTCTTTGAAAATTGCCATATTCTTATTTTATTACTTCATTTGTTTTTAGTGATTTGCTACCTTGTTATGGGCACAAATTTAGAGGAAAGAAGGAAAGGTGTGGTGATGACTATAACTTAATAGCAAAATCGTAAATATTTGAAAGATATAGCTAGAAAGATGACAAAAATGAATGGGAACATTGATACTTTTTTGTGGGTCACGATTACCAAATAAATTAAAGAACTGTATCAAGTACTCCATCCTTCCATTTTCCTTATTTCCACTTTTGAACATTACTTTTTACTCTCTCCTCCACTTTTTCACATGTGTTTTTGACACCCTCATTCAATGTTCCTTCAATCTCATTGGTTGGGTGTAAAAAAATATTTTTTACTTTCTCTCTCCTCTTTTCACATGCACACCCATTTAATATTCTAATTCTTTTTTTAATTACAATAATTCCAAAAAATACAACAACTCCCAATGCAAGTACATAATAATTATCTATACTAATATATTAAAAGGCGTGCGTAAACCAGGAACGATGCCACGTGGCGCTCTCCCTAGGGAGTTTTAGTTCATGTAATCCATGTACAATAAAAAAAAATTAGAAATTACATAATATAGGTTTTGATCCCGTGACCTCAAGTTCATGCACTAAAGTTTTAACCACTAGACCAAATTGTATTTAGTGCTATCATATCAAAGTACAATATTAATAAATGAAATTATTCTTACCCGGGGGCCGGGGCATAGCCCGGGCCTAATAACTAGTTGTTTCCTTAATTCCCGTACCCAAAGTGAAACGAAAATTATAAAATGGGACGGAGGGGGTAAAAAGGAACATTCATTTATGAAAAATGTAGCTAAGTAAAAGGGAATAATTTACTAAGAGTCAGCCCCGGCACAAACAATATTGAGGTCTCGTGCTAAAGTCAAAAAATAAGTACCTATAAAATCTATCTCGGAGGCTTCTAAATTGTTTCAAAATAATTTAAAGGTATAATTTTTTCAAAAATATTAGAACGCAGAATAACACCTATAAAATCTATCTTGCGAGTTTCTAAATTTTCCAATAATCATGGCTTATAAAACCATTACATTTTCATTGAGTTTACACCAACAAAGCACACATATAATAAAATCAATATACATTTTCTCCAACAAACTTCCCTAACATAATATAAATCCATATTCAATCAGACAAAGCCCATAGATAAATCACTAAAAATATATAAAAGAATCTCAAACTCAACAAAATTAAGAACCCACATTTTTCTAACACACATAGAAATCACTGATAAGAATAATCTTCAATGAGATTATCCAAATTAATTAAAAAACCCAACTTCACATAAATAAATCCCACACAAGAATTCACTAAAAATTCCACATCCAACTTAATTCCATTTATAAAAAGAGGAAATTACCTCATATACCTCTGAGATTTGACGTAATTCTCAAATTATCCCTCACATTTGGGGAATTCCTTAAATACCCCTAAACTTTAACTTTGTGTTCAAAATACCTTACTGCTAACTGAACCCTAATGCCTTTAGTTTTTTTCTCTTTTTCTCCTCGATTTTTTCTCTCTCTCTCCTCCCACCACCCTTCATTAATTACTATATAAAGCTCCAAGCTTTCTCTCTCCTCGCACCTCGATTCATTTCTCTCTCCGCCCAAAGATTTCACAAATCCCAAACTAAAAACTCCATTAAACCTTTTCTTTTCTACTTCTCTTCACTTTCTCTCCTCTCACAATTTATATCTGAAAGAGATGTTTTGTTGGTTGGGAATGCTAAATCTACTCGAATCTTCATCTTAGTAACTCTTGTGGGATCTCACGAATTTTGTGCAAATCATACGGGTTGAGCCCCCAAATTTTGAGAATTTAAGAACAGTAATTTGTAATTTTTGATGTTTTAGATAATAATGGTGGCTGCCATTTCTATAGTTTTGCAAGATCCATTAAAAGGTTCATCTCAACAAGGAAGTGAAGCTCATGGTAGGTTGCCGTTGTTGCCATCACAGAGAAAAATTAGAGATCATTGTGCTGCTCTTCTAGACCTAGAGTGAGAGAATTGGACTAGAGGATACAGAAAGAATAGATGGAAGATGAAGACTGGAAGGAGAGATAAATGCATGGAGGTAGGAGGAAAGAGAAAGCTTGAAGCTTTAGATAGTCATTAATGGAGGATGGTGGGAGGAGGGAGAGAAAATCGAGGAGAAAGAGAAAAAAGACTAACGCTGTTAGGGTTCCGTTAGCAGTAAGGGTATTTTTGAGCATAAAGTCAAAGTTAATGGATATCTGAGTAATTTCCCAAATGTGAGGGGAAATTTGAGAATTACGTCAAACCTTAGGGGTACTTGAGGAAATTTCCCTAAAAAAATGAAATTTAACAAAGATTGAACATAAAAAAGGAGAACTTACTAGAATACCTAGACGAGTCATACGATAGTCTTTCATATACTCCTTCCTGTGGTTAAACATAAAATTCAAAATCTACAAAGCAAAAAATAAATAGGAAGAATTTTTTTTAAAAAAAAGTTACATCCTCTCTTGTACAGCGTACTCCTTTTTACTTTTTTTTTTTTTGATAATTTGGCGATTTCATTGCATTCAAAGTTTAGTACATTAGGGACCATTGCTTAGTTACATCAACAACGAATTATGTCTATCAAAACAACATAAACCAAAAATGAACACAAGCTAAACAAGCTATAACAAAACTCTAACCCAAGTTTGTTCCAATCAACACCAATTAAAATAATAATATTTTTATTTTAACCGAAATTGGTGATGTGATTTTTAGTAGCTTCATAAAAAGTTGTTCATAAAATAGCTTGTAAGGAGAGAGATAGAAAGTTCAGAGGTTTGGGGGGGGGAGTAGGGAGAGAGAGAGAGAAAAGTATAATACTTGATTTGAGTAAGAAGAGAGAGTTGCAGACTTGCAGTAAGGAGGACGTGATTTCATGAGGAGGGAGAGAAGTACAGCAAGGGGAGAGAAAAGTAAATAAAATTTGGGGCCATCTAAATGTGAAGCCCAGTGTTGAGTCCCATTTTGGACCGGCACAGGACCATGCCTGCTAAGAGTTGTGTTGAATGGGTAAGGAGTTATGTTTTATAATGTGTGGAGTAAATCAAAAAGTAAAGAGAAATAGTTGAGACCATGCTACCTAAATAGAAAAATAGCGAAATCACTTAGGATCTATGGACAATCTAAATTGAAAACTCTATCAATTCTTTAAAGGACAAAGGAAGTTTATCATATGATTTGCATGTTAAGTTATCAATTCCAAATCTACAAATCAAAATGTGTCTCTTTTTTATATCTATTTTTTCTGCTTTTCACATGACTTTCTTACAAAATGTAACAACCTACATGTTGCGACTTTTACGATCAATATAAAATGAAGGAAATCAGGAATAACTAGTAACATCTCATTGACAAAGAAAAGGACATCAATTGTAACACCTTGCGAAATTCCATCAATTATAATCTTCACAATTCAGTCCTTTTTTTCTCTCGTTCACTCCCACTTGCCACACCCAAAGCTACACTACTCACTAAAAGTCTAAAACCAAAACAAAACAAAACAAAGACTCCGCAACACATACATATACTACTACTTTAGAAAGAGAGAGAAAGTGAGTGAGTGTGTGTCTATCTGTGTCTGTAGCTTTTGGGAATCTTTCATCCTTTGAGATCATTCATCATTGAGATTGTGAAAACCCCAGAAAAAAAAAAAAAAACAAACCAAAAACCATAGTTCTCTGTTTTTGTGCAAAAAAATTAAAGAATCTTGCATTATATCCCCACTACATCGATAATATCTCTTAAATTAAGATACTATTGGGCATTTTACCTTAAACCCATTTAAGCAGAAAAAGAAAAGATTGGAACTTTAAATGGAAGTTTCTATTTCATCCTGAATTTATAAACTTGATCAGTTTATTCATGCAATACCCTTTATTTAATTGGTTGATTTTGATAGTGAATCTGATCAGAAACTTCATTTGGGAATGAAGGGTGGTGATGGAGTGATGGCTCCACCTCCGCCGTTGGATTGGAAGTTCTCTCAAGTATTTGGGGAGAGAACTGCTGGTGAAGAGATTCAGGAAGGTATAATCAGATCTTATTTTTTCATTAGATGTTTAAGTTTAAAACTGGGTTTTTGTCAAATTTTTCTGGGTTTTTCTGACTTTTTTTGTTTTATGTGATTTCAGCACTTTACTTGTTTGTAGTTGAATGTAGACTGTGAAGTTGTTTTAGAATTGGAAGTGTGGAATTTGAGATTGAATTAGTATGTGAATCAGCATTTCTTTGATTGGATTATGATGTGTTTTTAGTGACAATTTTGGTGTTTTTCCTTTTGTGATCTTTAATTTGAGATTTTGGTGGTGAAGTTTATTAGAATTTGAGTTCCCAATTTGGTAATTTATCTTTTGTAATCGAGGATGCATACTTACTAGTTACTACTATTAGGATTTGCTCCCGGCTTTGACAGCCGCGGTTACCTTCATTGTTATTGTGTATAGAATTATTTGATGATGAAAAGGTCTGGACCTTAAGTTTGCTATTGGGTAACTTCCTAAGTTATCGTTTTCGTCGAAACCACATCTATTAGCCTCCAATTCTCTTAGGTTATCTTCTAGCTTGGTTTGAGTTACTTGAAGATCCGAAGATATGGATTGAAGTATGACTTCTTGATTTTCAAACATCATAGGTCAATTTGATTTGCTGGATGATTAATGATTATCTGCAAATCTAGCTTATTAATATTAACTTGCTTTTCTGTTTCGATTACAAGAAATGGCATTTAAGGAAATACTAATATATATATGAGGTGGACCAGAGATCCTCCAAATCTTACTTTCGACATAGAAGTGTAGAACCCTAGTGAATGTGAGTGGATGTATAGAAACCCACCAATTGAGGCATGGTGCTCGCAGCTGCAACTTTTTGTTGGTTATAGCTTAAATCACTGATAAGATATGAAGGAAAGAAGATGCAAATTAAATGCTGTTCTGGTGCAATACCTGACAGAGACTGGCAGCACCTCATATATATTTAAAAAAGAAGCATGAGAAATTGACTATATTGATGCTTCTCGTGGCATGGAAGGTTTGTTCTTAGGACCCTGAACTTCGTGGACCTATCTGGTGAAAAAGTTATTGAAAGCCATTCTTTTCATTAGTTGTCTGTGGTAGAGTCAGGAACAGGCATCTTAGTATAACTCTGATATTTCTGCATGTGGGTGATCCAGCATTGTTCATTATAACAATGAATTTTCTTTATTGCAGTTGATATAATATCAGCCATTGAATTCGATAAAACCGGGGACCATCTTGCTACTGGTGATCGCGGGGGTCGGGTTGTTTTGTTTGAGAGAACCGACAAAAAGAATGTAAGTGCAGTCATGTTTGGTTGAATTTATCATGAATAAACTTCCTTTTTTTTGTTATATTATCCATGCTGTCCATATCACTGTGACCTATTTTTGATGTGATCATATGATATGTAGCATGGTGGACCTAGAAAAGATCTTGAGAAGATGGAATGTTCAAATAGTAGGCATCCTGAGTTCCGTTATCAGACTGAATTTCAGAGCCATGAACCTGAGGTATGTATCTTCATTAGTTTAGCCATCATGTTTGATGTTTGTCTCTCTTGCTCTTTGTAGTTCTTTATGTTCTAACAGCAGTGAGCCCACACTATTACTGTTTGGTTTCAGTTTGATTACCTTAAGAGCTTAGAAATTGAGGAGAAAATCAATAAAATCAGATGGTCTCAGATGGCTAATGGTGCATTATTTCTTCTTTCCACTAATGACAAAACAATCAAATTCTGGAAGGTGAGAAATGTGTCCTTCCATTATCTCTTTGCAGCTTATCATAGGATTTGTCTATTATCAAAGTACCGTTGTATTGAAATAGTTGGTTTATCCTGTATATGGAGGTATTAACTGTATCATGCTTCTTGTCTACTTCTTCCATATGGTAGTCTTGATTAGATCTAATACTCTATCTACTCCTCAAAGTGGAAATTGTATTAATTTGTTTGATGCCTTTTCGAAGTTTACTTGATTTAAGAACTTGTCTAGAGGTTTTAAAATGTGGATATTTAGAAATTTTGATACTTCTGTTGGATATGTAAAAGCTGAGAAATGTTTTCAGGAGAGTTAAGAATCTGAGATAAACAGGGCCTGATTGTATCAATGAAGAGAACACTCTTGTTCTGAATATTGTTGAGGATTTTGAGTAAATATTACCGTTCAAAACTTCAAATTGTTGGAGAGCTTGTTATTATGTTTATTAAGATATGGGAGAAATGGAGAGAGAAACGAGTGGAATATAGGTGGTTATTAGAACGTTGGATGATGAGAAAAGTGACAAGGTGTCATCATCTTGTCTTATCTTCCATGATTTATAATGCAAATCGGCAAAACGAGGGTTTGTCCATTTTCGGTAGACTTGAAAGTCATAACATGGCAAGAGCCAGAACTCGGCAATGCTTTTGCTTGTGTGTTAAAAGTGGATTTATTGGAGTAATTTAAACTCACACCTAACCATTCTGTGCTTCTTATGTGTCTCATAAGGAAGTTACGACTTAAGAGTGAATGCTTTGCCAATTAAGAGATTTGCCGTACTTAACTCTTGTAGGAGCCTCTTTAGGAGCACTCCTGATGATGTAGTATACCTATGAGTGACACCAAGGACATTAGAGGATTGAAGTCAAGGAGTCCCTCTGCCATGCATTTGCAGTTGAAATGATACTGATAAATCACTGATGATGGGCGAATTACTATGAGGAATTAGTGGCACGTGAAAATTGACTGGGGACCTTCACTATGAGGAACTTTTGGAATGTCAAAACTGTTGCACCTAGGACAATGTGACCTGCAATCAAGTTAACTGGAATTCCGAAGGAAGTATATCTCTTAAAAGAAGTTATCTTGAACAAATTTGGTAGTGAGAACTGAGAAGTAGTTTGATTCTTGTACAGTGGTGGCCGCGTTCTTAACTTATCTATATGACCTGTGTTAAATGATCTCTTTTATATCTTGCTGGACATTGGTTCTAATTACTAATTAGTAACCTGAGGTTGCATAATGTGACTTTTAAACTATATGAATTGCAATAATCATACATGTGATGCGAGAAGTGCTGCTAAAGATGATGTCAACTTTTGTGGTATGTTAGCATTGAATTCCACCTGTAACTATGTTTCTTTCTGGGACAGGTCCAAGAGAAGAAAATCAAGAAAGTGTGCAATGTCAATTTAGATCCGTCAAATATTAATCGAAGTTGTTCTTCAACTAGTGCAAGTATGCTGACAAATTCCAAATGCATACCTAACGGAGGATGCAGTCTCAAACCTGCCAATTGCTTGAGCACTGATTTTTCATTCCCGCCTGGGGGTATTCCGTCTCTACGCTTACCCACGGTAGTCTTGTGCAACTATCTGTAGGCAGCTGTAATTTTAGTATTGAATGAAGTGGTTGCTAATATGGGATTTTGCTATAATCTTTTCTACACTAATTGTTTATTGATACTCTTATAATTCGAAAGTACACAATAAGTAAGGATTCACTATGAGCATAGTATCTTCGTAAGCCATCATATTATTTGTCTTACTAATTTCCAAGGTCGATGTCCAGGTAACTAGTCAAGAAACAAGTCTTATGGCAAGTTGCAGAAGAGTATATGCTCATGCTCATGACTACCATATCAATTCTATTTCAAATAACAGGTTTGTTTCTTTTCATTGAGATATGTTTTCATGTCTTACCAATGCTAGTATGAGGACTTATAACAAATATTGTTCACTAGTTCTATTTGCAATTAGTACTCATCTTTTTTCTTTTTCTTTTTTCGTTTTGTATCACATAAAGTCTGTTTGACCATGTTTTTGCATGATTCTGCAGCAACTTGATTATTGGCACTTTGATGTAATTTATTTGTCATTGTCTCATGACTCCCATTTCTTTTATTTGTGTTTAAACCGTTTTTCGCTTCTATCATGAATTGCATAGAATGAATGAAGAAAACCTTCCATGCTCCGATTCTAGAATGCTATCCTCTTATATTGATGGACTTGTTAAACTAATCATTGTTTTACAAGTAGAAAGCATAGAATCCAGAAATTTGTACTTTTGGTAGCGACGTAGCGTATCGTTGGTATAGTTGTTCTGAAAAGCATTGAGCTATATTTTAGCGTTGACTTACATATTTACAATCAACTCTAATGAATACATCGCTGTTCTACCCTTTACTTATCTGCTATGAAGCAGTTGGTTTGTAAATTGCATTGTCAATCAAGGGTATAACAAAAGCAGTATCTTGGCAATCACAGTGGTAAGTTGCTATGCTTCTTGGTACCTCTTACTCTGTCCTGGTCAGACAGTGTTATTGTTACACTATGAGTTATGTACAAAAGTTATATGAGTTGTATCGGTTAGTTGTTGGTGGGTAATATATGTTCAGCTGATCAATTTTTGTTTGACTTCCAATGCACTGATAGCATTATGTTGGGAGTAAGGCTATTTACGTTTCGCTCTCTGTAATTGTGCTCACAAGAATCTCATTAGATGCATTTGGGTAAAGGTACGGTGACTGGTGTGGTTGTTTTGTCAAGGGTAAGGATGCATATTGCATACATCTTCGCCTGCTTAAAACTAATTGAAGGAAGGGTTCTGGTTGTTTACATATTCAACATTAGATGGAATGCAATCCTTTCACCTTGTCCTTGTGGTAGTTTTATTAAGCCTCAATCCTCCCACACTTTTAAATTATGAGCAGATGCATCACTATTAAGTATCAATACTGTAATAAAAAAAGAATGAGAAATGCTTACTTAGGCCATCTACGAAGTGGTATTGGGCATCAGTAAAGTAGATTGTAAAACAACGTGAATCGTTTGCAAATGTACATATAGACTACACAGTAGACTTTTTCAGGTATTGATGAAAAAAATAGGCGTTATGTTGGGTCAGTCCTACCCTGTCTCGTTTGTTAACATACATACACTTACGGCCCGTTTGGTTAGCGGTACTAAATGGTGGTAATGTTAATGGTTATTTAGTGCAAACTTGTGAAGGCATTCTCATGCCAGCATCCATGGTAATGCTACTTTATCTCAGAACACCTATTTTCTTCCTAAAATTTCATGAACATCCATTACTACTTGGGGAGGTGGTATTGGGTGGTAATGGAAATTTATGAAGGAAAACACATGTTATGACATCAAGTTTCATTACCATATATGTTAATATTAGAATGTCTTTATAAATTTACACTAAAAAGCATTACCATTACCATAATTTAGTACCACTAACCAAACATGCCATTTATGTTTAAACTCCCCATCCTGTCCCCTTGAATAGTTAAAAGGGAGGAAAAGGAAATTTTGACTTTCTATAATTTATGGTTATGACTACCTTTTGTCTGAAACACATCATTCTTCTTTGATTGATCTTGATTAGCTCAGTATCATTTAAAGTCTCATCTCTTTCATTTGGTATCAGTTGTCTCAAATTGTTTGGTTTATAGTGTTGGCTTGCGAGTAGAGCATCACCCTTTCGTTTTTCCATTTTTATAGTGATGGCGAGACCTTTATTTCGGCTGATGACCTCCGTGTAAATCTCTGGAACTTGGAAATTAGCAGTCAAAGTTTCAATATCGTTGATGTTAAGCCTGCAAATATGGAGGATCTGACTGGTAGAATTCTCTTCTTTATCAAGAGTTGTTACATACCTAAATTTATTTATTTTTTCTTTCATCTGCTGTACTTTTAAATTACTCTGTATGAACGGATGAACTCTTGCTAGTTGAAATTCTTAAAAACTTAAAACTTGCGTTTCTAACTTCTAACTCATTCTTTCTCCCCCTTTACGATAGAGATTACCTGCGATGGTAAGATGATTGACCTATTCATTTTTTGTTATTTGTTTATTTATATTTAAAGTGAAGGGTAACTAATGCATGCAGTTCAGAAAAAAAAAATTATGTTGTTAATTTTTTTTAATATCTATCTTGATTTTGTATATTTTGTCTTTATATTGGTTTGGGGTTAGGCTGTGTATATCTGATCTTCTCTAGATCCTGCTTATACAAGATGCCCAATTGATTGTTTTTCTGATTATTTGCCTGTTTTGAAGAAGTAGGACTATAACTATAAGCATAAATCTCCACAGTTATACTCAGGCTGTCCATTACAGAATAATTTAGTTTATCAAGTCAATTATTAAACAAAAAAGAAAAGTCCAGAAAATTAATTAAAGATCGGACAACTAAAGGATGGCCATCTACACTTTATTATGGCCTATGGGAACTCTAAATTGTTTTTTTGTACTTAATTTCATATGTCCAGTAACTACATGACTGATCTTCTCACCCATCCTATAGATGGTGGACTGTTCCTGTAGATGGATCAATATTGATTTGAAAATAAATCTTTACTCTGAATGAATTTTCCAATGCTATATTTGGGTACTGATACTCTTGAATCTTTTCTTGCAGAGGTGATAACTTCAGCAGAATTTCATCCTACCCACTGCAACATGTTAGCATATAGTAGTTCAAAGGGTTCTATCCGACTAATAGATCTACGACAGTCTGCTTTATGTGATAGTCATAGCAAGCTGTGAGAGATCTTTCAGTACTTGAGTTCCTCTTTCTTTTAAAATTATATCATAATACCTTTATAATTTTTTATTGTATGGGTAGATTGTTGATCCATGTCAAATCTCACAGGTTTGAGGTACAGGAAGCTCCTGGTTCAAGATCCTTTTTCACTGAGATAATTGCTTCAATTTCAGATGTCAAATTTGCGAAAGATGGTAGATATATGCTTAGTCGTGATTATATGACTCTTAAGGTCTGAATCTCTCTACTTCTCCATTTCTGGAGGCTTGCAAGCTTTGCAAGTTATCATGTGTGCTAGTTGCATTCCATAGTTTACATTGAAATTTTTGGATTGCTCCAGAAAACAAAGTAGTTTGGCAATATGCACCTACTGTAAGGAGAAATACGAACTGAGGGTAAATGATGAGTGACAACATATCATTAAATTAAAATATTGGACAGTTATAAAGGGTAAACAATGGTCAGACTGATGACATATGTAAACCTATTGATAAGCAGCTTTGATTAATTTTTAAAAAAATGTAATGAGGAATGAAACTAGCCGGAGCTTACTACAGAAGCGCCAATTTGAACCATCCTAATCATCTAGTCGGATAAGTTCGTTCAGCATCAGATGAAGATAACAAGAACAAAGGGCACTATAAAATGTTAGCTGTAGACCCACCTAACCCTTGAACTAGGTCAAAGAAAACTTTGTGAAAGTACCCAAACAAATGACAAGAAAGAAGCTACAAGTAAATAGGTTATCCACTCTCTCCGGAACGGAAAACCATGATGCTAATACCACCAATATGATTTCCTGAAACTAGAACGAAAGAAAACTTAACAGCCTTCAAACTGTCTGTATATGGGCTAAAATAAAAGGAAAAAAGGGATACAGTTCTAGTAGGATAACGAATTAGAACGGAACCGAGTTGACATCACTGAAGCAAGCAATGTCCAAGAAGCTGAGGGCTCAAGATTGATGGAGGCAGGGAAGCCCAGCGTCAACCAGAATGAATCTGACAGAGGCACTGATGAAGATCTGAAGATGACGATTGAATGCTGTAGGAGACAACAGTGGCTGGGAGCAGCTGGAGCTTGAGGCCTTCTAACACCCGTAAAAGAAGCAGCAATACCAGCAGTCAGAGAGCCAAAGAGAAGATACACTTCCAATGAGAACACAGAGCAGATATCACCGGAGGCAGGGAATCCCCTCCAACCTGACGAGTTCCAATGGAGGTTTATGTAAAAAGATTGGTAAACCTTTTTGTGTGTGTGTGTGACAAAGTAGAGGCTCATCTGGGAGGACTGACTATGTATTAGCTGGAAAAAAACCAGTACTAGAGTAAAGAAAAAATCTTTATCAGTCTGGCTAAATCTGATAAAGAAAGGCCTTTATCCAAAAATATCGGAGGATTTTGACTCATATAAGTGGCTAGATCTAGTTTTTTGAGGGTAGTTACTAGCGAAAGTTGGTCTTATGGTTTTGTTTTCTAGAGAGAGAAGCATTAGAAAACACAAACCTAAGTGCCAGCTAAAAGCTATAAAACTATAATAACCTTAGTGAAGCACCTTCAACTCTCAGTGCAGTGTAAGATATGTTCTAGAGATTTACATGTTGAGGTGTGTGCTACTATTCTTGGAACAACCGAACAAGCTCTAAAGCTGTTTTTTTTTTCCTGAGGTGGAGTTGCTAAAAAATGAGGTAGAAGGATGATGTCCTCCTCCAATGACTTGTTACATAAGCTCCATTAGTTGGAAGAGGGGGAGAAAAAGGTTTAATTCAATGCAAGCATTGAGTCAGTGAGCCACCTTCACTGAATTTCTGAGGCCTTTGCTCTTCATCTGAAATTCCTGACATTGTTTTTGCCACTCATTTAATATTTTTCACGAAGCAAGAGTTGTCCGAAGGTAATCGAGAGAGAGAGAGGGGGGGGGGGAGATAGAGAGAGGACTATTTCCTCAATTAAAACTAGCATACCTGGAACATTAACAAGCCACCAAAGATAAACAAGAAGCAATGAGAATCGAGGAATGAAAAAGTGGCATTGTTGAGCATTTTGCCACTTTTGTGCAGATCTTTTGTTCGGGTATTGTTTGGTTTGGGTAAGTTGCAGAAGTGTGTTTATGCTGTATCTTCAAATTTTAGTGATTGCAGATCCTTTTTATGGGGCTTATGCAGGGATCTGTTTGACAGATTGCTGCAAGATGGAAACACAATTTTATATAAATAGATTTTGAGCCTGGTTAGAGACATTAGTTTGATGTAAAATATCTTTTCTTCTGATATGAACAAGATTGTACCTGTTGTATTATTCATGGACTGCCTTTAGTATTGATAGAGTTACTGTTTGATTATACAGATTTTGGAATCAGACTTCTTTATATACTTATTTTTTTCCTTTCAGCTATGGGATATAAATATGGATTCTGGACCTGTTGCAACTTTCCAGGTTCATGAACATCTGAGACCAAGGGTTAGTTCTTGTATCAGTCTTTGCTTAGTCGAACGAGTTAAACTTCCTCCACATGTCTTTAACCAGCTTGCTAATCTTGCTGGTTTCCTTTTTATGTTCTTTTGTTGCTAGCTCTGTGACTTGTATGAAAATGATTCCATTTTTGACAAATTTGAGTGCTGTCTGAGTGGAGATGGACAGCGAGTGGCAAGTGGCTCGTACAGGTGATTATTATATCTAAACCACCTACTATTCTTCATTTATATTATCGTTTTCTACTGCTGCATTTTTCGATGTCTAAAGACATTCTCCACTCCCAGCAATTTGTTTCGCGTATTTGGCTGCTCTTCTGGAAGCACAGAAGCCACAACCTTGGAAGCGAGCAAAAATCCCATGAGGTGGAAGTCTGACTCCTAGAATTTTACATGCAATTTATTTTAAAAAAATAGTGAATAAAGATTCTACAATATGCATAAAGTAGCAAGTCAATCACCTCTTATTTGTTGCTTTTCATAATGTATTTCCCTCACCAGATATATCTGTGTTACTTTCAGGAAGCAATTTCCAGCCTCTACAAACCATAGACCTTCAAGACCTGGTGGCACCTTTACACGTGGTGCAAGGCAAGGTATGTACATTGTTCCTAGAAACTTTAGACAAGAGTATCACTTTATTGAAAAAGCTTACAATATTTTGTTAGTTATATCTTTCTTTTTCCAGTGGTTTGAAGTCCCATTTAATAATTATTAGACACTGTTCAAGGGCCATTGAGTAGTGTGTTCAATTGGGAAAAACAGTAAGCCGTTACTTGAGTCTAATTTTATGCTTCATCATGGAGAAATTAAGCCGCCTCCAAAAAAAAAAAATGGAGTCAAATTAAGCAGACGCTGTTATCTGCATCTGCCTCTTGGAGGACCTTTTTTATTTGCTAGGGGTTGAGAATCAAGCTCTTATACAAACCTTGAATATTGAAGAAATATTCTACACAAGAGCTGATATTGCGTCAATAGTTTCTAATCTGTGCTTCAATAGTTGCTCCATTGAAATTGGGCGATTTGGAACATAGCATCCTTGGAGATCAACTTCAGAATCTTAGTCCTAAGACGTTGGTAATGTGATTTTTTAAAAACATTAAAACAGTGGTTTTGAGTACACAATTTGACACATATGGGTGGTTTATATTTATTTTTTTAGTTTAGGTGGCTATTAGAGTAGACCCCTCACTGAGTGGTCCTTGGTTAAAATTCCTTGTATGAAGTATAGTAACTGCAGAGAATTAGATTAATTCCTTACAATTCTTTCCACTGATCCTTTGAAACTGCTGATTACTGATTATGTAAGCTTTACTTTCTCTGGTTACGAATAGGATCGGAGAGCCCTGGAAGTGATGCAAATGGAAATGCTTTCGATTTCAACATGAAATTGCTTCATTTAGCATGGCACCCCACCGAAAACTCAATTGCATGTGCTGCCGCAAACAGCTTGTATATGTATTATGCCTAGAGATATTCTTGGAGCGCAATGTGGTTCTACATTTTAAAGCTGTTCATCTTGAACGTGAAAATTTTAATGGTGAATCTTAGAGCATTTCTGGAATGAAGACTTTTGTAGATCGAAGTATGTTAGAAGAAGGATTGCCAGAAATGGCTACCCTCTGCTGTGAGGTCAGACTCAGATGAAAAATATAAGTTACAGGAAGCATTTTAACAGTAGATACTATCGCGAGGTTGTCTCGATCACTTGGCAGTGATGATGCTTGTGGACATGAACTTCAACTGCAGAATGCGATAATAATGGAGCTCTTAAGGTTCATCATTCATTCACATCAATATCATCCGCCTCTTGTATTATTACTGAACTATTAGCAGTTTTAGGAGTTCATGCCAAATTTTATTACTGTTATTATAGCCATTTTTACCTTCTAACCAATTCTTTTGCCCTTTGTTTCCCAACTTTGCTGTTGTATAATGATATGATCTTAATTAACCAATGCTTTTTTTTTTTTTGAACTTGTAGAGTTGTGATAATTACTTAATTAGTACTACTTTAGTTCCCATCAACTTTGTTTATACTCTCTATTTGATTCTCTTTTGCTTATTATCACTTGTTTCCCGTCTTCTCTTCTCTTATTGGATGCGTTCTTTTCACCTCTGAATTGAACTTGTTAGATCTAATTAACCCTTATTGGAACTTAATTTTGAGTGTTGTGTTAGATCTGATCAGACTTAATTTATCAGACCTAAAAAATTTCACGATGAATAGAATATACGGTAAGTTTTGGCTATAGCCTATAGAGAGTAAAATGGCAAGGTTGACCAACTTGACTTCTATTGCTCATCCCAATTCCCACTCTTCCAAACTATCAGTCTCACATATCATCTCATATCATAATAGAACATATATGAACAATAAGAGGGATAATACACCTACACGAGAATAAAGCATATGTTGTTGATACTTGACAGTCACAGTGGTGGCTATTAGAGTTGTACGTCATCTCTATTTTGTGGCTATATGAGTCGACAGACCACAGTAGTACATTTAATTACTTTGTTAATGCATATGGTTACTAGTTAGATGTCATTATATAGTTCTAGATGTCATCATATAGTGACTGTGTTTAGTAGATAGAGTTTAGCGGTTAGAGTTTATAGTTTATTACCAGAGTTTTAACTTTTTGTTCAGTAGATTTGATTGCTGATTTGACAAATTTTTTTATTAGATGTGTTTGGTAGCAATTAACTCATTGCTAAAAGCTTATTTCCATTTGTTTGTGTGAAATGATCTTTATAGACATTTTAATACATATGTGTAGTATTATTATTAGACGCAAAAAAGTCATTGAACATATTTTTACCTAATCTTCTAATAAAAAAGCTCATATTAGAAGCTTTTTAATTTTGATAGTTTTTATTCCAAAACTCTCTAAAACTCTATTTTACCAAACACCCTTTTAGAGTTTTTGACTAGTCAAAACTCTAAAAGTGGTCCAAAACTCTCTTTTGACTCCAAAATTCTAATTGCCAAACACCTTGTGTATTTTGATTTCTAAAATTTGTTTGGACAAGTTCGTTATCTTTTTTTTTGTTTTAAATTTCTTATATAACTAAAAACAAAAGATGGAGATAAGAAAAAAATAGTTTCCAATTTTTTTAAAAAAAAAACCCTTATACTTGCACTGTTGCACAATAGCCCTCCCTTGACAAATTACAGCTTAATCAAATGTTAGTTGGCAGCGATAATATCAATATGAATTTGTATTAAATATTGCTTCTACTTCTTTTTCATGTAAAATAAATTAAATCTATACAAATATATTAAAAGGTGTGTGTGACAATGTATACCCGTTACGTGGCATTTAGCCTCTACAAGAATTAAACTCGTGATCTCTTGCTATTATACATGACACAATTAACATCTCAACCAACTATTAATCATGCTTTAAGTATCCACATTATTATATTTGTACCTTTTAAATCTTGAATTTTCTTTAGTAAGTATATTTTAATGGGAGTGGGAAAAATGCATATCAAGTTCGAAAACACAATACCAACCCGGAGCAACGTCCAAACCCAAATACTACTCCCTCCGTTTCCTAAAGATCTTCCCTTTTTTCGTTTAAGGGTGTTTCCAAAAGATCTTCCCTCTTTTGCTTTATTACTTATTTGGCAAAACAAATTTCCCTATTTACCCTCTCATGTCACTATCATATGGTCCACCATTACATTATTAATTCAATTTTACTCCCTTTCTCTGTCCTACTTTAACCCCTATTTATTTGTTTATTTATCTTGACCCATTTCTCTCTCCTACTTTACTCACACCATGCCCCACACAACTTGATTTTCCTTGGTATCTGTAGAAACAATAAGTGAGAAGATCTTTAGGAAACGGAGGGAGTAGTTCTCTTCTTATAAAGTGTTCCATGGGTGTATCTAAATTTATTAAAAAGTTATATTGTACTCTCACCTTTTTCGAGGTTTACATAGTCACCTCACATGTGGTTAATATCGTTTTTTAACTTCCTCTTGAGATTTAAAACTGATTTAGTTAAGTAAGGTTCTTATTATAAAGTTTTTTTTTTTTGAGGGACAAAGTGAAAATAAATTAGCTTCAACACATTTTGTTTCTCACTTCATAAAAAGAAGTTTGATCTAGTTAAATAAAATTCAAACTCAAAATCATACTGGAACATATGAATCATCTCTCTAACAAAATATGTTAGCAAAGAAGTAATTTTAATTGTGTGAATGACAAAATATATCAAGGAAAATAATCAAATCGAAATTATTAATTTATATCTTATATAGATTATACAAATACTACATATATTAGCAACCTTTTGGTAATTTTGGTTCAAACAATTTTCTAAAATACACCATATTTTTGCAAGAAATTCTCATAAATACCCAATAGTTTTTCCAACATCACCGAAAATGTCAGTAATATATGCACTATTTACATTAGTAAGTAAATCACATAGGAGCATAAAATTAAATACACAATTTAAATAATTACTTTCTCTGTATTTTTATTATTACATGATTACATCAATAATATCATTCGGACTTTTACACTTCACACGCTTACCTTTGACTAACTCTTATAATTTAAAAGTAAGGAAATATACAATTACTAGAGTCTTGTTAAAATTTTCTTAATATTTGTTTCGAATATATATATATATATATATTTTATAATATGTAAGCATATTAATAGTTAAAGTCCCCGGGAGAGAAACTCTAACCACTAGTCTATACCTCACTCTCACCAAGCTAATTACAGATGATGTAATAGAGAAGAGATGAAGGATAATATATTTATTATACCTACATGACGGGCGTATTATGAGCATGATACATCCAAGATTATATTTACTTATTGCTTATTGGCTAATGATACGATGAATAAATAGGAGTGAGTAAGTACGTTGCAAATTTATTTAAAAGGTGCAAGTGTTTCCCGATCACCGGGGAAATAGATCCACGCCATTTCTCAGAATAAACCGAACCATTTCCTCATTTTCTCCCCTAAATATAACCATCTCCACCACCAAAAATCCCTCATTACATTTTCTCTCTCCTCCTTCAAGGCTTCAACAATGGCGCTCCTATCTCAGGCCGCAACCCGAAGCACCGCCATAAAAACCCTCCCATCTCTCTCCTCCATGTCATCATCTTTCCACACAACCCACCCTTCTCTCTCCTCCACATCATCAACCACCACTCAACCAACAACCTACGGCAAGGCCCCACCTCCTGCGTTACCTAAGTCAGCTGAGTACGTGATTTCTAAGGTTGACGACCTGATGAATTGGGCCCGTCGTGGGTCGATTTGGCCCATGACTTTTGGGCTGGCTTGTTGTGCTGTTGAGATGATGCATACGGGTGCGGCCCGTTACGATCTGGATCGGTTTGGTATCATATTTAGGCCCAGTCCTCGTCAGTCGGATTGTATGATTGTTGCCGGTACTCTTACTAATAAGATGGCTCCTGCTCTTCGCAAGTATGCTTCTCTCTCTTAGGGTTTTTAATTCAATCATTTTTGTGTTGTTTCATTGACTTTGTTCTATTTTCAATTTTAGGGTTTTCATATTTGAGCTTTGAATTTTATGATGAGATTTAGCTTTTTCAGGATTTCTTCTTTATAAGTACTCCCTCTAGTTTTTATTAGTTTTTCCAGTTTTATGGGGCACATTTGCCAACACGCTAATTTGAACTCGATAAGCAAAAATTACGAGAAGTTATATTTGGATAATACACATCGAGACAAATCTAACGAAATTTCATATGACTATTGTTTTCCCTAAGTACAAATAATAAGAGATATTGCCAAAAGTCAAAACGGGTAAACTGATAAGAATGAGGGAGAAATTAGTGCTTCTTACCGTTTCTTTTACTTGCAATGTTTTGATTTTAGCACTGTTCATGCACTTTACTTTCACCGGAAACTAGTGAATAATATGCAATATAGATTGTAGCGTGTAAGGTGTTGTTGGATTTATCTCAATATTTATATGTACAAGATTTCAACTTTTTGTAATTCTCACAAATATATTATCAGAGATATTAATAGTCACATCAAGCATGAATGTCAAAATGTTGCGGTTGTTTAGATTAGTTTAAATACTTTTCTACTACGGAATGCGGAATCTTGGAGATTTGAGGGTGCAGTGATGTTTGGTGATGGTGCGAGTTGTGATGGATAGAAGAAGTTTAGTTGGTTGTTAATGTAGATTCATTTTGGTGTGTTGTGGGGTGGGTTGCTGATTGAGTGTGTTAATTATTGGGAAATTGAGACGAGCACAATTCCTTTCAATGAACTGGGTATTTTGGGAATCAAGCGCAATGTTGTTTGAAGGTGGTGGTGTTTTTTATAAATGTGATAAGATGAGTTTGGATAGATTAAGTTGGCTTACTAAAATGGCTTCTGTATTTTTACTTTTGGTTGGGTAGATTAGTAGCTGGTAAGTGCATTGAAGGAGAGCAGAAGTTATTTTTGATGTACTCTAGTTGGCAGGTATAAGGTGGGTTTTTCATCCGGGAAAACATTGACATGTTACCTTCACTTTTGAGACTATGTGTAAGCAAATATATGCTTCAATGTTTTCCTTTATCATAGAAGGAAAGAGAAATGGCACACTGCTGTGTAGACATTATGAATTATCTGTTTTGGCTCAAGTGTTGTGATGGTATAGTGCCTATCCTCATTGAAGAAAATAACAGAAATATGTGATTCCTACCCTCTATTTTCTGCTCAGTGATGGTCAAAGGTTCATTGAAGATTTGGCTGTTTCTGCCTCTTTCCTTTTTGCTACTACAACAAGGCTATCAAGGGATGGACTTCCAGGGATGTTTGAGCTTTAGCCGTTTTTTTTATAGGTTGACTCATGCTAAGTTGTGTCTCCCAGCTTTTGGTGTGGGGAGCTGTGAGTCTTTTGTTATCGGATGAATTCGTCATCTGTCCCGGCTTCTGTTATTGGATCAATGTAAAGTTGGGGTTGTAGTTATAGATTTCTTTTGATGAAGGATTGACGAGGTTGGTGTCTGTCCTTGTCTTGACTGGTTGGGTTGCAAATAGAAATTTTGTTATTTGTTCCTCACAAACCTTCTAGAGGCTGTACCTGCAGTTTTTACTGCTCTTATTGCTATTTTTGGTTGAGAGTTTTTTTGGATTGGATATTCTGGTTGTTGCAGTTGTGGATATCTGCTGAAATTGATGTTACTATCACCCTGTTTTGAACACTGATTGACGAGGTCGTGTCTGTCCTGGTCTTACTCATGGGGTTGAAGTAGAAATTATGTTATGTATTCCTCCCAAACCTTCTAGTGACCGTACCTGCAGTATTAACCGCTGTTGCTATTTTTGGTTGATTGTGTTGTGGATTGGAGATTCTGGTTGCTGCAGTTGCAGATATCTGCTTAAATTGGTTGTATTATGACCTTATTGAAGAAGTCCGACCTGGAAGGTAACAACATTTGGGAAGAGAGTTGGTCTCACTGATGGCTGCACTTTGTGAACTATTATTTAATTTACTATGTTTGTTGGTCCTTGCTATATGTGTTCAATTTACCCTCTGTCTTTATTAACTTTTGAGGATCCTAAAGGTTAATATCTTGTGTGGTACACTGGTACTCCGTGACTTATTGTGCTGTTTTACAATGGTGCTCTCAGCTTACGAGTTCTGTGCTGTTTGTTTCGTTGGGAATGATGGTGTCTGATTTTCTATATAGATATCTTGCCTATAGAGCATACTCTATATGTGACGATGACTTTGTTTTCCCTGATTAAAACTTAGAAAGTTGCTCCAGTCCCACGCTCCCAAGAAATGTGTGTGCTCGTTGAGCTATGGTAGCCTGATAGGATCTATTATGAAAGAACATATGACGATGTAGCCCTTTGTACAGAGTGTTATGTTAGGCTATCTTGTATCTTGGTGTATACCATGCAAAGTTGTATCTCAAGTTAGTGATCATGACAACTTATACTATAAGATTCCATAATGTTCAACTATTATATTATTCTCTTTCATAAATAGGTACTATACGTGAGGCAAGCATTTTGGCGCTGTATCAAGTGTTTATCCTTGTCAAATTCATTTATCTTGATGTTATTGTCTGAATTATTCTAAATTTTTATATTCTGGAGATGTAACTTTACACTGTTTTTGTTGTTCTTTGAGATTGAAGTTTGCTCAGTATATTATCTAACTAAGCTTTGAATTCTCTGTTGATTGTTTCTTTGAGATTGAAGTTTGCTTGAGGCTGCATGTTTAGGATAGTAGTCGCTAGGATGTGACACTTTGAATTTTGAAATATTAATATGTGGACTAAAGCTTGAATCTGCTTTGATGTTCTAGCTCTTAGTGGTTGTGGTATGAAATGATAATTCTAGCCCTGCTTGTTTGTAATGGGAACTAGATTATTTATGTAAGGAATTAAAGAGATGATAGACATTTTTGGTAAATGACAACATGGTCAAGATAATTGTGATCTGCCACCTGCAGAACTGCAAGTGCACTAGGTGTAGCCAACTGCTCTTTTTCCTTGCTCTTCCCCTTGTTTTGTCTAGCAACTCTGGGTAGAATTTTTCTTCCTAGGGTAGAGCCTTGAAGCTCCTTGTGTTATCTCGAAACTTGATTTTCAAAAATGTCCTAACATTCATGTCATGAAATGTTCTTTTAGGGTCTATGACCAGATGCCAGAGCCCAGGTGGGTTATATCTATGGGAAGCTGTGCAAATGGAGGTGGATACTATCATTATTCATACTCTGTTGTTCGAGGTTGTGACCGGATTGTTCCAGTGGATATCTATGTCCCTGGCTGCCCACCAACAGCTGAGGCCTTGCTTTATGGACTTCTGCAGCTACAGAAGAAAATTAACAGGCGCAAGGATTTCCTTCACTGGTGGACCAAGTGAGCACATTGCGCTTATATTCCTTTGACATGGCTACAGTTTGGCGAGATAATAATCTGTGTAGTGTATGCCGGCTTGTTATGGCCAAGGGTCATTCATGATATCTGAAGAAAGCCCCTTGAAATTACTATGAACTGTAAAGCCCAGTTGTGGTTTTTTATTGTATCTGATGAGAGGTTTATATGTTTTTTTAGTTTCCTCAGTTCCAGATTTTTTTAAAATTTGAAATTCTAAATGTTTTTTGCTTTCTGGCCGAATTGAAGCTGTCTTTTGGTTTTGTATCTTGGGTTAAGGATGAAGAGAACCTTTGATAAAAATTCAGTCTTCTAATAAAGATTATGTAGCTTTGTACTTTGTTTAGTGCTGTGGAGTAGTATATTTTTGATATACACTCGCTTGGTTTCCTGTATTCAGTTGTTTTTTCTCTTCCTTTTCAAAGCTATATTTGTGAACTTTGGTAGTTTGACAGGAGTTTTAGATTGAAAACAATAATTTCTAACTATGGTCGGTATCCTTTAGATATCCTCTGCCTTTGCTTTTTTTTTATTATTTATATAAGTCACGAAGGTAATATAAAGTACAAAGAAGGGAAGGCGAAATCGACCTATGATCTATTATTCATAGCATTTCAATCTTAATCATCAGGTTAAGACATTTTTAGTCTATCTTTTACCTTTGTGTCTCTCAAGTTTTGAATATGTTGGTTTTGAAATGATATTAAATTTATAATATAAGCTACTTTCTTTTTTTATGTTATAGGGGATACTTTTTACTTAAATAAAAAGTTTTTTTTAAGAGTAGTACTAACCACTGAGTACGGCCCCCTTTAGGTCAAAAAGTTATCTTTGTTTTACTATAAACCATGGTCAAGGTCTCATGTAAATTTGTATTGTATTTTATTAGGTATGGGGGATGCATTTGCAAATACATATCTTTTATATTAATATTTCTTATTGGACATGGATAAAAATTATTAAATATTGATATTTTGAAAATATACATTGAGAGAATTGAACAAAAAATCACACGATTATGTTAAATTTATATATAGAACTTACAAAAGATGGTCAAAATATAATTAGTCTGTTAGTGAATAGTGTTGGAAGTCAAAAACTCCTATTAAATTAAAACAATACAATTAGTTTACTAGGAAACAAATTGAAGTAGGATGAAATTTAGTTTAAAACTCATTATAATAAATAAATGGGTTAGATAGATAAATTTCAAGTAGCTCGTTTAATATAATTGTCGGTCTTAGCCTGGAGTTTTTCTACCCGTCTAATCTAATTAATGAGTTATGTATGGGTAAAAATAGAGGATTTTCAAGCCATCCATTATAGGAGTTCTATTAGTTACAATTGTGTCGAAATACACGAGCTTGCTCCAAATCTGATGCAACGCGAATGACACAGCCACTTCTTCTTATCGACTATCAGCGTAAACCGTGAGGTACACCAAGACACCCAGACACTGGTTTATTGAACTTTAACCAATATTTTAAAAACGAAAGTTATTAAGTCGATTGATTGACAATCCTTACATGGTGAGCCACATTCACTAGTTTATTAATGTATGTAGTCGACATGAACAAGGAATACTACTCAAACATGATTGGAAAATTGGCCAAAATTAGAACTACCAAAGAAGAAAATGAATGGTTGACGTGAATTACTAAAATATGATCTTTAAACATTCTCAATATTTGATTAACTTAGAATATTCTCGCTTCATGAGCATTTCTTTTTCAAAATAGTCCCTTTTCACTTATATATCTTTTATTTTGAGGATTGCTACTTCGTCTCTTCCCTTCTAGTTATCGTCGGTCTAACACCCTGGTTTTTTTCACTTATATAATAAGTTATAATTTATGAGGTTGTGTCCACTTCATCTGAAACTTATCAGATTTAAACTTATTAAACCTGAACAACCCTTATATTTTACCTTATGTTTACACTTGATTGAACCTAATTGCAATGGTTAAACCTGGATAACTCTGAAACTCTTTTTTTTCTAAGTTGAAATTGCTTGTGACTTTTTTTTTCCAAAAGAAATTACCACGTGTGTAAGTTGTAACTACTAACTAGGGTGATATGAGCCTTACTTTGTGAACAGTTTAAACTCGACTAGGTTAAAGCTTCGCTCGTTGTGGCTCGGCTTGGTTCGAGTTCGGCTCGAGACATTAACGAATCGAACTGAGTTATGACAAGTTCGACTCAAAAACCTCGTGAACAGGCTTTATTACTTTTATATATATATGGAAATAATGTACTATGTATATATACATAATATACTTACTATAGATATTACACAATCATAAGTTATAAACTTATTTTGAAAACAACATAAAGATAAAAATGCCACCCCCTGATTTCCCAGGATAAGATTTGTCAACCTAAAACACTCGGTGGCTTGGGACTACGGAAAACCCTACCCCTAAATAGAGCTTTCCTAGCCAAACTAGGATGAAAAATCTTGTCTAACGAACGAAGTTTATGGATCGATCTAGTCAAAGAAAAGTATTTCAGGAATGGTACCTTTTGGTCTTATAAACCCAAACAAACTGACTCTCCTATTTGGACAAATTTTTTACAACAACGAGAATTTTTACGTAAAGATATTAGATGGAAAATGGCAATAATGAAAAGGACATCAATTTTGGGAACATAATCGGTGCTCCAACGACAACCTTTTAGTGATGCTAAATCGTTCAAAAGACCAAGTTGACACACAATTACGCCTTACAAATTTTATTCTTCCTAACCAAATTTGGGATTTTTACAAACTACAAACTATCCCCCACATAGTTAAAATCATCAAAGGGATTATGCTTCCTAAATCGGACATTCCGGATACTCCAATATGGGGGCCCTCCTCTAATGGCCAATTCACAGTAAAGTTAACAACATGGTTAGCACATAATCCCCACCAAAATATGCCCAAATGGTGTTTTAGTTGGATTTGGTCTCTTGACCTACCACTAAAACTTCTTATTTTTTTTCCCTCAAAAAAAAAAAAAAAAAACTTCTTATTTTTTTGTGGCAATTATGTCACAGTAGTAGTATAGGAGCTCGCCAAGTCCTTCACCAATGGAAAATTCTTCCCTTCGGTTCATGCCCTCTTTGCCACATTCAATATGAAACCATTGATCATCTCTTCCTAACTTAACCCTCCATTCAAAAATTTTGGAATTCACATCCAGTCCTTGAATGGACAGGCAACCCTCCACCTCGATGTCCCTTTTGTTTAACTTCTGGATAACCTTCGAAGTACAAAAAACACTCTCATTAAATTCATCTTATTATTTAGCATATTTGGAAGGAAGGAACCATGTTATTTTTCAGAGTAACACTCTTAACATCCACAAAATCATTCATAAAGCAAAATTCTACCACTACGAATGGACGTTACGCAATAAGGTCGATAATTGTTATCATACAAGTACCCTTATAAACCTCAACCCCTCCAACTCCAACCACTTATCAACAACTCAAACATCCCCAAACTCTCATTCACATCTGGTGGTGTGGGAACACCCCGACAAGCACTTTCAAGCTCAATTTGACGGCTCAGTTCGCAATCATTCTACTGCCGCGTGTATCATCATATGAAATTCATTGGGAAAACTCCATACCGCATCATCTTTCAATCTCACGGTATCCTTATAGCACTTCAACATTAAATTCAACATTTACAAATTGAAGGAGACAATCTCACGGTCATCAACACCCTCAAAGACCTATGGTCCACGCCATGGGAGATAGCTCATCTTATACAATATATCAAACATCTCATCCAACAGTTTCAATCTTGGACCATTAGACACATCTAGCAAGAAGCAAACAAAGCTGCAGATTGGATTGCCAATGTTGGTCATTTAGTTCAAGAATCGTATATTATTAATAATTGTATTCAGTCATAACTTAGTACCATTCTCGTAAACAATGAATTAGGAATTCTCTTGTGCGGAGGGCTTCATACTTTTATTTCTCCTTACTTTATTAAAAAAAAGTTAAAATTTCAAAAAGAAAGATATTTTAAAAAGAAATATAAACAAAACGAGTAATTTAAAGATAATAATAACTCAAACTTGTTTGTGAACCGTTTGATAACAACTCGCTCGATCAAAGCTCGGCTCGATCACAACTCAATTCGTCAAGTTTTAAACTCGGCTCGAATTCGAATAAACTTAAATGAACACGAGTCGAGCTAACACGAATTCAGACTCGGCTCGATCGATAAGCAACCCTAGTTATAACAATAGAAAATGAGAGAACCTCAAATCTCAATCGTCACCGGGTAATCAGTCGGGCTCAATAAAAGCCCGCAGTTTCTCCTTCAAATAACCTATCTGCTCTAAAACTAGGGTTTTGCTCTCCCTCCCTCTCTTTCTCCTCACTCTTTCCCCTTTCTCTCTCTCCTCAAAACCTCCGAGCTTCGACAACTATGGCGGACGAAGCTCAATACGAATCTCACAAACGAAAGTACGAAGAAGACACTTCTCCACCTCGCGTGCGTCGCCCTACTGGATTCTCCGATGGTCCTTCTCCCGCTCCGGCGCCTTACGGCAACGTTCCTCCACCATTGGAAGATTTTCAGCTCGCTAAACAGAAGATTCAAGAACTTGCTTCTCTAGCTTTCAACGCTGAAGCTAAGCGTTCCAAGTTCGATAATGGCGGTTATTCTTCCAACGTTAACGTATTACCAGGTAATTTCAACTTTTTTATGGTCGAATTTGCTATTACTTTGTATAGATTAATCTTTGGTACTTTGTATAGATTAGATGTATTTCGTTTATTTTTGGTTTAGTAGATCAATTATGAAGGAATCTTAGATAATGCTGATGGTGAAACAATTGGAAGGGTGATTCTCGCAGTGTTCAATTGGTTTTACTTTTTTTTTGGTTATATTTGTTAGTGTTTGTCTTTTCACTATTTATGTACTCTTTTATTATGCGCGTCCTTTGAAATTTTTTCTTTTATGGTTTAATTGTTGATGCGCGATTTCTTATAATTAGGAGTGCAGCAGGTTTTTGATAGCTCGGTATATTGGAAAATGGGAAGAATTATGTACGTCGTGGATTAGTTAGAGTTTTGCAATGCTCGGTTTCGTGGGTCATTGCTGCTTAGAAAGATATGAAACTGTTATGTTACTTATTTGGAAATGGCTGCTTAGAAATAGAGTTCTTATGCTGATATATTTTGTCATTTGGGGCCCTGGAAACCTATGGGGACGTATAGATCATTGAACTATGCACGAGTATTTTTTTTCCCGATTAAGGTTAGGGAAAAATCTAGTGAGATTTTTTAAGTTCTGTTTCGGTGGGATTTACAAAAGGATTTTAGGGTAAATGCTTCGGAATGTTCATATGTTAAGGAGTATATCTCAAGTTTTTTAGCCTTTTAAACAATGAGGACTGACTGAGTATAATCTCCATGTGGCAAGGTGGGAGGTCTACAATCTAGATATATATGACCTTACACTTAGTAGCTAAAGTCTTAGCCACCACTTACGGGTGCAAATTGGTGGATATTCTGACTGGTAGGTAGCAGCAGAGGAGTTGAGATCAGGTTTTTTGTCAATGAGTGTGTCTTGAGCTGGATTCTATTACAAAATTATACCGGTCCTTTATCAAGACAATCTATGAAGGAATGCAACTTGATGATAGATATGCTTTCTGCGGTGGCTGGGTCAAGTTCGAGGAAGACTAATGGTAGATTGCAACAGTTCTACATTCTATGCTGGATAATAGAATAAGTCTTAGTCAATAAACGACAAAATAGTTAATATACTGTTTGACAGTTTGGAAGCTAGAACCTTTACCAGGTCCTTGTGCTCACATCTTTAATATACTCACTCCTTCTCTATATATGGCCATGGTTCTGTTCTAGATCATTTCAACGTATTAGGCCACTTGCTTAGTTTTGTAATTTGAACTTTGAACTTTGCAGATTTCCCTCAATGGAACCCTTATCGAAGAACTTAAGTGATGTAATAGTGAAGGATATGTGTGTTATTTTAACTTATTTTTTAAGAATGACTTCTGATTAAAGGTTACATACATGAAAATTTTGAGCATTGAATTTTACGGTTTTTAATTTTAGTAGTGTCTAAGACACAAAAGCTGAATCTAAGTGATTGAAGATGGGTTCAATAACCCTATGCCTTGATGGTTTTTCAACACAATTTCTTGTTGACTTTCCTTCTTGGCTCCCATCTTTTGGGGAGAGAGGGGGTGGGTGGAGGGTATTTGCAAGCTACATTCGGCAGGGCCTTGTTGTGTTTCTTCCTAGCTATGGTTATATAATCCTATCGCACTGCAGTGTTCTTTCTCTGTGCTCTAACTATTTGAGCAGGGTATTTGGCCTTCCAATACAATTATGTTGCTATTTGCCAATCTGTACTGAAGCTGCCTTTTCATCTGCTCGTGATATGTTCATTTATTTGTTTGTTGTGCAATATAAATTGAGTGGGGTAGTAGCTTGTGTCAAATTATGTGAAGTTTCTACATAACTGAATGTGCTGTATGCTGACGACTTTTCTGTCTATAGATCAAAAGCCTCCAGCATCAAACATTCAGGTTGGAAGCACAGGGCATAGCTACTCTGGTAGCAAAAAGATTGACATACCCAATGGGCGTGTTGGTGTTATAATTGGAAAAGCTGGGGATACCATCAAAAACCTTCAAATTCAATCTGGAGCAAGAATCCAGGTTACTAGAGATGCAGATCACGATCCAAATTTTCCAACTAGGGCTGTTGAGCTAATGGGAAACCAAGATCAAATTGCAAAGGCTGAACAGCTCATTAATGAGGTTCTTGCTGAGGTGAGGCTTTTGAGTACGGATACATAGATGCTTTGACAATGTTGTTGTTTAGTACTTCATAATCGTAAGGTCTGATTTCCGAATGAAATTTATATGATATCATATGAATTATGAGGTATATGATGATTTCTATCTTTAGGCTGAAGCTGGAGGTCCTGGGAGTGTTTCAAGGAGAATGCCAGGGGCCAGTGGTGAATCAATTTCTTTGAAGGTCCCAAGCAACAAGGTAGAACTTTGTAAATCATTGAAAGGATAATAATAGCTTCTTCCAGCAGCTTCTTTGGTTGATACTGGTTGAGTTTTTCAAAATATATCAGGTTGGGTTGGTCATTGGTAAAGGAGGTGAGACCATTAAAAACATTCAATCTACATCAGGAGCAAGAGTCCAGGTTGGTTTTCGAAATTAATATGCCATTTACCTTAATTATATTTGGTTTTGGATTCCCTCTTTTATCTGTCTTTCATGTTTAATTTGATATTCATGCAGGTTATACCGCTGCATCTTCCTCCTGGTGATGCAACTATGGAAAGAACAGTGCAGATTGATGGTACGACTGAGCAAATTGAGATTGCAAAACAAATGGTCAATGAGGTTATCGAGGTATGCATAACTACTCTCTTTATGGTGATTTATCTTCCTTTCAGCATATATCCATATATAACCTTTGGGGAGGACTTCAACATCTTATAAGCTGGTTTAAGAAACTGAATTCTTGTTTATGTTTTCTACTACTACCTTTGTTTCTTAATATGATTGCATGAGCCAAGGAGAATGAGAGTGAATCATAGCCCATGTGATTAAAAAAAGGGAAAGCTTTCTTTGCCTAACAGTTTAACCAAAAGAGAAATTTTGGAAGTAAAGTGAAACATCGCACCACAAGAGAATATGTTGCTAGTATTAAGATACGGTGGTAATGGTAGTATAGAACTTCCGGCAAATCACTGTTGCTATGTTTATTGATGATTTGACTGTTTCAGTAGTATTGCAATATATATTATCGTATGTTCCCATAATATGAAAATGCTATGTATCATAACACATAGAATATACATCTTTGGTCTACTCACCCCCCTCGAATTACATTGTTTTGTGTTTGAAGCATTGTGGCTTGTTGGTTGCCTTGTAAAGTGTAAACCCCTTTCAACTTTTGTTTTTCTTGCTTATTTATATTGGTAGTACTGTGGAATATGATGGGTTCCAATCTTGGTGACTTCAATAGCTTTTCTTAGGATATTTCTGAACTGTTCTTATGGTTGACTTAGTTCTTTTATTTGCCATCCTCTTCTTATTACTATTATTAATTAGAATGCCCATTTAGGCCATATTCTTTCTTTAATACATTTCAGATGTCCTCTTTGTATATTTTTTAGATGGCATATATCTCAGCTGTCTCCCTTAATGTGGGTTTTTGATGCATGAGATTGGTGCTTATATGTATCAATAGGGTCATTGAAAATGTCATGTTACTGACGTTCCTGTTATGGAGTGATTGCTTACACCTTTATGGGTTTTTCATCTGGTTGTGGATGGTTGGCCTGGTTGGTAAGGATTGTAGGAAGGGAAGTAGATGGGTAAATCATCAATATTTCTTACACTAAACGTAATATATTACTTTATAGCTATGCTCCAAGATTTTTGTTCTTTGCTGTATATAGAATGTTGTGAGACAGATTGGTGTCAGAGAATATTTTTGGCATTATCAACCACAAGATAATGAAGGGCAAGGAAGCTAGTTCTCTCTTGTTTGTAAGTTGTAATTTTAGTTCCATATTGAATTGTTGGATCTACAGTATGGGACAAGTGATGAACAACTAATCTCACATTGCTTCCCAGAAGTTTGTTTAGGAGAAAAATGTCGATCTGGTCCCCTATATGCTTGAGAGATTTTTTACAGTAATGAAAAACTAATCTCACTAGCTTTGGAAGTGCTTTTAAGCTAATATTGCTTTGATTGACTTTACTAGAAGCTGTCGTAGGATATGACGACCTGGCATTTACAATTGGCACATATTGTAATGTTTTTATTCAACTCGAAGTTACTAGGTGTCCTTTTGAGGTTGAGGCTGCCAAATATTTTTGTTTTGTAGTCAGCAACCAGATGAATATTATGGATTTAGAAGTTGACTGTCCTCATTCTGCATAATGTTCAGTTTGGTCATGTATCTTCAGATTCTTATTTCTCTCTAATTAACCATTATAAGTTTATGCAGCACCCATCCTTTTTAACGCATCACAATTTTACAATTATATGATATGTGAATTGCAGTAATTAGTGTTTTTTTTGTAACTAGCTTATGTCATATATTTTTTTGGATATATTTTTCGGAAACTCTTCTTGTTAACCCTCTAATTCTAGCAAATATGTATTCATGAAGTATATGTTATTAAGAAATGAAACTCTCTGCACATGGTACTCTCGGAAACTGGGTTTCATCCAGTAATGCCACTTTTAGAAAACTGGGTTTCGCCATCCCAAAATCTGCGCTTTCACCCTCTCCTGTGTCACAATTTAGAGTAATTTACTCTTTTTCATAACTTAGATGGCCTCGCAAAGTTCTTTAATATGGGTTGACTAACCTTGAGATAGAAGTTAAGCAAGAATGGTAATCAACTGTTCGTAAGTAACTCATGTGGCCAGTGAATTGCTGTTGGCCAGAGTAATGAGAGGAGGAGGTATGAGTTCTCTTAGCTCATGAAAAGCTGTTGAAGGCTTGAAGCCACCCCCATCAAGAATTTGAGAGAAGTGCATCAAGAGAGAAGGCTTGAAGTGGTTTGTGCTTTACAGTAATAAACTGCCTGAGTTCACAGGGTACAGGAAGGGGATTGATTTGTTCAGTGGCTGTTTTTTCATTTATGTACAATCATGAACTTACCTCACATGTGAGTAATGAATGGAAAACTGACGGTATGCTTACTGAGACTATGAAGCTCAATCCAGAGGGCTATCATGAAATTTTTCTGGGTAATGTAATTTCGAGAGCTAGAGGGGAACCATGTGGAATTTCCCTTTTTTTGTTTCTGGGCCTTTTGTTCTGTGTATTTTCTTAGTGTCACTCGTTGAAGTTTGGTATCTTTTAATTAGTGTACAGATCCCTTTTCTTCTCTGGTCATTTTGTAAGTGCCAGTGTACAAAATATCGTTCTTACTCTATTATCTCCAATTAGTCAATCTCGTTTCCTTTTGGTTGATGCGACAACTATGAGTTCACTTCTCTTTTTGCTCTCTCTTTTCAATTGACGGCTCTTGTTCATTGCTTACCAATAATACTACTTCCACTACTTTTACTTTCTCATTAATTACTATTTATATTGCGACTGCCATATTCTTCTGCCTCTCTCCAGACTTATATTGTTCATTGGCTATAAAACTGCCGTATTTTGATTATATATACTTTATATATGTAGTATATGGTAATTTTAGGTTAGTGATTGGTGCTAGCCATTGTATGCTTATATGTTAGTATTTCTATAGTTTGTATATTGCTTGTACCCTTGCACTTTGAATAGGGAGTGGTTGGGCACCCGCTGGAGTAAGTCAATACTTCTACAAAAACCAGTACGGTATGTAGGCGTCTTAACCCCCTCTCAATATTGAATTTTGACAACTTGATAGGTACATCCTACATAGCCTTATGATCTAATTAGTTTTTTTATTGATAAATAATGCTTTATATTGTTTCTGTGCTTACTATATGACATGCTTTAATTATATTGTTCTGTTATACTTCGCATTGCAAGTTATTGTCATTCTCCACATAACCTTATTTATAATTCCACTGGGAGTCTAGACCTGCATCCTTATTTTTCTTTCTTCTTTACATGCAGAATCGTGTCAGAAATCAAGCAATGACTGGAGCATATCCTCAGCAAAACTACCAAGCACGGCCTCCAACGAGTTGGGCCCCTCAACCCCCACAGATGCAGCAACCTGGTGGTTATGGCTACATGCAGCAGCAGCCAGGAACATATCCTGGTGCACAATCTCAGTATAATGTACAAACTTACCCTGGCTATCCTCCTCAAAACTGGGACCAGTCAAGTGCTCCACAGAACCAGCAACCTCCTCAAGGAACTGGATATGATTATTATGGGCAGCAGCAGCCGCCTACTCAACAGCAGCAGCAGCAGCAGCAGCAGCCGCCTAATGCACCCCAAAGTGGTAACACTGGTTACAACTACAATCAGCCACCATCAACCGGTGGATATAACCAACAAGGATATTCCCAGGAGGGTTATGGAGCTGGATACCATGGTTATGGCCAGCAGCCTGCAAATCCTCAATCTGGGTATGATCAACGCCAGGGTTATAGCTCTACGCCAAGCTACGGCAATGCGACAACCACTCCAACCCAAGATGGCCACCCTCCTGCCTATGGCACCCAAGGTGAGACTGGTCAAGCACCATCATCTGGGCAACCTCAACAGGGATACATGGGGGGACAGCCTAGCCCTAACCCTGCATACCCAACTCACGGTACTACTCAACCTGGTTATGGAGTGCCTCCAACCTCACAATCCAGTTATGGGACTCCATCTGTAGCTCAGGGGTATGGTCCACCGCAGGGCCAAAAAACACCACCAAATCCATCAGCATATGGTCAGCCTCAGCAATCACCATCTCAAGCAGGTGCATATGCTCAACATGCTCCTGGTCAGCCAGGATACCCGCCCTCACAACCAACTTCCCAAGTAGGTGTTGCTGCGACTTATGGAGGGGGAACAGCTCAGCCAGGTGCTTATCCTCCGGCCTATGGTGCACCACCTGCCACCACACCGGCTTATGGACAGCAGCCATACTATGGCGGTGCTTATTCCCAGCCTGCTGGATATTCAGCTGATGATAATGGGGTGGCTACTGCTCCTGCGCCTGCTTATCAACCTGCTGCTCAGCCAAATGTAACTGCCAAAGCATCACCTCAGAGCTAGTCATTTGTGTGAGAGAGTCGTTGCTAAGGAGTTAAACAGTCTTTTCTTGTATTAGGTTCAAGGTAGGATTTAAATATATTTGGTGCTTTGTAAAATTTTGGATGGTTATGTTAGTTTATTCTGTATGATAATGATCGACTTATCTGGGGTTTGCTTTGCTCTTCGTTGGATGGACTTTTCCTATGGAAATTGGTCTGTCTAGGGGAAAAGTGATGCTTTAATTTGCATTCTTAGTTTTGGTTTGAACTGGAGAGATTGCTGTGTTAGGAAAATGTGTTACAAAGTGCCACTCTGAACTCCAGTTAGCCTGTTGAGGGGAATTGTTAATTTGACCGACTTGTTTTGAAATTGTGTTCGAATCCCACTCAGCAGAAGATGGAGATAAGGCAGTCGTTGGATCGTACGAACAATCTTCTTCTTGGGGATAATGATGAGCTTTGATCTATATTACATCTATATTCCTGAAGTATAAATTGTTGGTTCTTTGATCTCTATTATGTATTTATGTCTATGTTCCTAAAGTATAAATTGTTGGTACTTTGATCTCTAATACGTCTATGTTTTTGCCTTTATTGCATTTTTGAAGAGGTTATTTAGTCTGATAGAACTAACTGTGGCGGCACAATGTATTCCTTGTCATTCAATTATTAGCATTTCTTGCATGATTCACGAGAGATATAACTCCTTATGAATGTGGAAAGTATGTCGAATTAGTTGATTCGAATTGGAATTGTCAAGTTATCCATACCTCTTTAGTTCAAAACAACAATTCTTTTTAAGTTGATCACCTCGTTTATTTACTGCAAGATACGCCTCGTTTCAAGTTTAATTGTCTTGAATCTTATTTTCATTTTGTTTTTGTATAAAATCAAAATAAGATATGTATGATATAAAAAATGTAGATAAAGGGTCCTTTTTATTTGATCTTGAAGTAGAAAGCGTTCCATCTATTCTTGAAAAACCTCTTTTAAAAGGGACTAGGCTTCCTCGGTGAATGCCTTGGTAGACGATGTAATTTCTTATAACTCTGGTTATTCGTTTTTACATAAGTACGTAATTCAACAAGATAAATTTAGTTCCTTATGTTACTTCTATATGGGAAGTCATTAGCAAATACGAAGTGGACTGTACCCCTGCATGATACTTGAGAGGATTAGGTATAAACGCATGGGGATTAAGGCATAACAAGAAAAATTCAAACACTATACACAGCTCTTTATACAAAGGCAAGAGTTATAAACATATGTCAGAATAAAGTTTTTGTTGGTACACTCGATGATGTATATGCAGCTTAAAACTACCTGTAAAAAAAATATTACTATAACCCTTGCGGGGGGAGGGGCTTAGAACAAAGTTGTTCAAGAGGATGGTCGTTGGCCGCCCTGCTACGCTGGGTCCACGAGGCTGCGGTTATGGCTGAGAGTTCAACAGTGAGTAGGGAGAATGAAGTGAAGAGGATTGACTTCAGGTTTATGTTGGTACACAATCTCATACCAATTACCATACCCGTAACCAAAGCAACACAAGGACTTCAAGATATGGCACAACGCCTCTGAATATACTTTCAGGCAATACTTAAGGTATTTTCATAACCTTCATCCATGGACGACAAAATAAAAAAGAAGAATACAAGCTATTTGGTGTTACCTAATTCATTAAATCCCTTGTGAATCGCAATCCAAAAACTACAAATTAGTACACACAAAGTTGTATACTCTTGGAGTAATTCTACATGTTACGTGGCGAATTGTGTTCCTCTATCCATTCTAGTGTGATTTTTCAGTCTATTTTGTGTATATCTTCAAAATCTGGTGAACACTACCATCTATTTTTACAAAAGGCTGTTCTTAAATGCGAAAATCATTTTCGGGGACAAAAGCAGGACGAAGGCCAACAGTGAACCAAAAAACAATTTTATGAAATACTTGACTGGATCATTATCAACTTCTTCAGCTGTGCTAGTTGACATTGCAGTTGCTGAAGGAAGAGCTTCAGCTACAGCATCAGCTAGATCATTGATGAAAGAAGAATTGCAGTTAAGAGCAGGAACACGACCCCAGTTCTCAATGCCAGATTCAAGCGCCAATTCCTTGTACTCCATATCGATCTCTTCAAGTGTCTCAATGTGCTCACTCACAAAGCTGCGACAAGAGATTGGCAAACAAAAATGCGTTACACTCCACATAAAAAAAATTACTGATCACTGATGCGGAAACTTTGATCCCCACTAATTTCTAACTTCTATACAAATTATGGTCCCTTGCAACAATTTAATAAAACAAAAGTGATATCATTGAAAACAGCATTCAATTATTACCGCTCAGAATTGCATGAAAAAATCTAACACCATAATATGTCAGCAACAAGTAGGTAAGGAATACACAAAACTCAAAAGTAAGCTCTTTGATTGATAAATTGCGACTCACCTCACAGGAACAGCTAGCAGACTCTTGACTCCTTTTTCGCCAAGCTCAACAAGAACTTCATCAGTATAAGGTTTCAGCCATTGCACTGGACCAACCCGACTCTGAACATAGAGGGTATGAGAAATGAAGTCGGCAAAGCAAACAAGATAAAACACAACAACCAACTCCATGGTATAAACATCAACAGCGTGGTGAAGGCATAAGAGTAAAATGGAAAAGCAGAGTATCAAAGAAGCGACTAGCTGAGATCCGAAACCACGAAGGCTAGAAAATGAGAGAGTTTGCTCACAGCATACCTGGTAAGCAAGTGTATGATCATTGTTGATTCCTCTAGATTTTAATTCTCTCATAATTAAAAAAATGCAATCCTCCATCTGATCTTTGTATGGATCTCCAGCGTTTTCCACATAACTTACTGGCACCCCATGAGCACTGAAGAATATCATAACCTAGAATTTGTAAGGGCAATGACAATTAGTTCCACCACATCAGAAGATAGAAGAACGCTAAAAAATTCAAAGACATGTGACAAGGTGCAACCAGAAACCCATGGTTAATAAAAGAGCCTAACCTACCTCATCTGGCATGGAAAAAGACTGCAGCTCTTTCTCAATCAAGTCAGCCATGGACTTGACATAACCTTCTCGCTGGTACCAGGACTGGATGATAGCGATGGGAAGGTGAGATAGATATGCATCCTTCCTGAAATGTTTAAATGAAGGTAAGCTAATAGAGTAGGAAAACATAAAGATTCCGAGTCAGGTAGTGAAGACAAGTTTACCTGAAAATGTTTTCGAGAACGCGGAGGCTAGAACCTGTTGTAGATATAGAAAACTGAGGATAGAGAGGAAGAACGACAAGCCTTGTGACCTTGTCTTTCTTTATCTGAAAGTTCAAAATAGAACAAGGTTCAACTACATTGCTCCAACAGATTGCCATAGACAGGGAGTTGAAAAAGATAGTTATACCAGCCACCATATGAAAGATGAAACAAGCAGAAAGTCCTCCATATAATGCTTATAAAATTGAAAAGGTAGAGCTGTAGTAACCAGATAAACCAACAGATCCTCTCCCTTAGCAGAAGGGTCGAAAACATGTAAGATGCTCATCAGGGAGAAGATAAAACACGACATCAGCAATTAGAAGGCTCGATACAGTTAAACGCACGTAGCATCACTTCTAGGAAAGAAGATGCCAAACAAAGCTATAGAGGAAGGAAAAGGGTTTATTCCAACTACAAATTAAATCAATTTAAACCCTAGGGAAGCTAATGAAGCTGATGCAAACACTGAAAGGTTGACCTTGAGTTTCAGTCCATTAGTCAACACAAAATCAGATCAACATTATAATAAGTCTGTTACTGTCATAAGGCACTGAATAAGACCCAATTGGTTTGCACTTTGTTTCCCCAAACCTAAGGGGAATTTTCCTGGGATATAAATGTGGAAGTTAACAGATTATTACACAAGTCACAGGTTCACATAAACAGACATGAGATACGGTAAACCTAAGGGAAAAACATCTCAGTTTCCAGCGTACGCAAAGAGCAGATAAAAAATGAAGTTCCACGCAAATCCGTGTCTTTTCCAAACAAGCACTCTTATAAGAATGATTAAAGAGTAACAATGAAAGCTAACCTGCTGAACTGCCTCCTCTGTAAACGGGTACCAGTACCTCATGGCAACGTAGACAGATACGTTCTTTTTCTTTGCTTCCAAGGCCAACTTAAGTACATTTGCCTTCAGAAAAAAGATTAAATATTAATGAGACAGTAAAATAAGAGAATTAGACAACCATATGTGAAAAGAAATCAAAATAATCATTATTAAGTCTATGATGGAGAAGAAAGCAGGGAAGAAAGTCTGCAAGAGAAAACTTATCTCACCTGCTCGTCAGTTATCTTTCGCAATGGTGAACCCCCTCCTATAGAAGCATATCCTTCTTTGCTTTTAGGGGCTCTAAGCTTAGAAATCAATTGAGCTAGAGGTCTTTGCAGAAAACGGAACAACATAGGAAGGCGAATGATGTCCTATTCCAAAATTTTAAGAGACGCATATCAGATAAATCTAATAGCTACACCTACCTTAAACTACTAAGAAAAAACAACAAACCAGTCTAGGGAGCACATACTGGGTCAGCAAATAGATTAAACAAGAACGGTTGGACATCATTAAGAGTTTCGGGTCCTCCTAAATTCAAAAGAAGCACCCCAATCTTTTCCTCTGCAACATGTGAAGGAGCTATAGCCAAGTTCTCGTCGCATGTGCTTGTCTGTATAGCAGCAGAACAAAAAGTTTTCCCCACTCCAAGTCTTTTCTTCTCTGGTTGACAATAAGAAAATCCACTGATGTTGCTGCTTTGAATTTCAACAAGGTTGGAAGGCAATAGTGCATATGAACCCATTGAAGAATGCCTACATCGGCTACATGTATATCTACAAGGAGGCATGTGAGCTCTCGTTTGTGGGCATGACCTGCCAACAGTCAGCAGAACAATGCAATAGCAAGAAGTCAGAGTGCGTACTATACAAAAGCAAAAACCATCCAATTCGACGAGTACATCGTCTTAGATCTTCTTCGTGTTTCTACATACTCACACAAAATCACAACACTAGCAGATAATCTCACCGTTCCTGAATAGTAACTACTACCTCCGGTCTTTATTAGTTTACCTGTATTCTTTTTGGGATGTCCCTTATTAGTTTACCCATTTCTTTTGTTTCTATTTTTGGAATGGGGCCACTAACTTTCCATCACAAATACATTCAACTTTAATATAAAATAATCATTTCTCTTTGTTTTTATATCCCACAACATTATTTCTCCTAAAACTGTGTGCCAAAGAAATGGATAAACTAATAAAGACCGGAAAGGCACCCACATTTCTCAAAATATGTTTTGACCCCCTACCATCTCTTTCACTACTACTCTATGACAACTAAAGTTTACTAACTATTAGATTTATCGAAAAGTTTACTTCTATAAAATTATTTTCTATATTTTAATATATATATTTATTGAGAGCGATCAACAGTCAATGTTCGATCTCGAATATTGTACGACAGTACAATGACAAGATGCAACTCAACTGCGAAATGCCAGGTTAATGAACAATAAAAAGTGTCACATGTGAGAATTAAACATGCTAATTCGTCTCAAATTATCACTTGAAGGAGAGTTAGACTTACTATATTTTGAAATGGAAACATACAAACTCTAATTCTATTATTCTAACAGTTCATAACATTGATTTTTCATCAACCCGGAAAAAATTGCAGCCAACAAAAAGAGCAAAAATTTCATAATATAAGCTAAAACACGATCAAACCCATGATCAATTCACCAAATGTGAGAATATAAATAGAGCATCAACAATCACTAAAAATGATTCATTTCGTAAGAATATAATATATGATGGAATAACCCACTTACTGAAAGAATCTAGTTCTGAAATTTCGAAGTGAGGGAGATGATACTCTTATCTGCGAAAACATGGCAGAGCTTGTGGTTGCATCCATGGCGTCAATTATGAGATACCCAGAAATCCAGAAGCCTGTAAATTGGCAGTTTAGGCTGTTGAAACGAGGAATTTTTAGGGATTTTGATGGGTATATAAAATAATATTACAAGTTAGTAGTATATAATAAACATATTAGGAGCAACGTCGATGAATGAAGGAAGAATAAAGAGAGAATTAAAAAGAGAAGAGTGGTACGTGTTCCAACAATGGTGGTTACTGCCTTACTGGTTAGCGTCTACATACTACAGTTTAGGCACACCTAATGCACGTACACTATTTCCAATATAATTAGTATTTAGGCCCCGGCGATGTCTCGGATTTTCTCTTTGCTATAATTTATTAATAGTTAAATAAGTATTCTTATACTCATTTAAAAAAGTCATCTTATTCATTATATATGTATTTCAAATGTTTTCCATTCATATGTCATTATTAATTTTGATTACAAAATCAATAATGGTATGGTGGAGTAATGGTTGGATTTCTTACTTTCATACGTTATGGGTTCAGGTGAGAATGGTGTTTTACTACCTCTGTTTCCTAAAGATCTTAACTCTGTCCGTTTAAGTGCGTTTTCAAAAGATTTTCCCTTTTTTACTTTATTCCTTATTTGGAATTTTTTTTCCTTTTTAGCCTCTCATGTCCCTATCATATGGTCCTCCATTACATTATTAATTCAATTTTGCTCTCATTCTCTCTCCTACTTTAAACTCTTTTTGTTTGTTTATTTATCTTAACACCTTTCTCTCTCCTAATTTACCCACCCCACACCTCACACAAATTAATTCTCATTGGTATCTGTAGTAACAGTTTCAAGGAAGATATTTAGGAATCGGAGGTAATATATGAGAAGTGAGAAAAAATCTGATACGTTGGATGAGCGAAATCCAATGGCCACCCATATCATTAATGGCATATTTGTCAATAACTCCGAGCTTCGCGTTATTTCCTCAACCTTTGTTCTCTCTCAGCGTCAAACTCTTGACAGTTTCCCCTTTCTCTCTCCTTGGTACCAGAACTATCTCTTCCTCACAACAGCTTCAATGGCGGACGAAGATAAAACCCTAATCTTGTGAATTGTTGCTTTTGCAAAGAGGGAAGAAGCATCTATGGTGAAGAGGAAGAAAACAGATTAAGAGGCTTTGAGAGGGTGCGTAAGGAAAGAGAAATAAAGTATAGTTGAAGTTACACTCGATATTACTTCCTCTCCAGTCATCCATTATTCACCTCCGAATTTTCACAATTGAAAACCCTATCATATCTTCTTCAATTTTAAGCTCAATTAGAACTTTTCCCTTTTTCTTCAACCCTAACCGTGATTTGTTTGTTTTAATGAGGTTGAATATGCAAAGTTTTAACAATTACTTTTAATTATTTATTTTTCTTAGTCAAATTTAAATGTATTTGTTATCTTGAATGCACTTCGAGTTGGTGTTTGGAATTAGGGTAGGATTGATTCTCGTTAAAAAAAAAGAAGAAGAAGAATTAGGATTGATGATTTGCTTAATTTGATCATATAGGTTTATTTTTCTTTACTGTTGAAGGGTATGAATGATGGGAATTATGGTTCTTCAATCGATTTTTATTTCAGTTGTACGCTAACGTGTAGCATCTTGTTTCAATTGCAATTTCAACATCGAGTAGTTTGTTATATGTTTCATTTCATTTATGTTTCATTGAAAATTGAGAATCATATTGGGCGAAGACGGCAGTTGGTGGAGATGGTCTAGGATGAGTCAAGTAGAGGTTGTTAGAGATTTCGGAAGCTCGAAATTCAATGGGTTTTAGGGGATTTTCAGGTCGTATCGTTGTTAGGATTGTTGGTTCATTTGTGGGACTATTTATTCTACACCTTTTTTAGAGTTATAGGAAGTTAATAATAAGAATTATGCCAATATGTGATTAGAACTACAATTGAAATTATGTTTAAATGGAATTTGGGAACTAAAGAATTCTTTTTACATTGCATAATTGTTGTACATAAGGCGCTTTACAGACTTTTGAAGGATTTGTGGCAGATGTGATGGAAACCATTCACTATGTATATCATCTTTGCCTATTGTGGCAATGTAGAATTTGTTTTGTACATTTACTATTAATACTATCACCTTACTCCGCTCCTTTGTAGTGACAATTATCAAGTCTACTTAGCTAATTTCATTAGTAAGGGTATACTAGTTCTGTTGTGTTGCTTTTCAGTTCATAGCTCAAAGGCTTGAGCCTTTTCATTCTTAGCACTCATTTTGTAGGTGGTTGCCACAAAATTCTATACAGTGCCCTATGAGTATGTACAATTAAACAACTCAAGCCTGAGCTTGGTTAAGCCTTGTTTTTGTGCTTTTATCTATCTCTTCTATTTGCTTGCAAAATTGTTGATCTCTCCTCCCTGCTTTCATGTACTTGGTTCATTTTCCATGTGAAATTCTCTACTGATTTATTAGCCTTCTTTGATGGTTAGTCTACACTTTAATATGGCATAAGCCTATGGAGTGCTAATTGATTCTTTGAGTGAAATTTTAGCATATTTTCTAAATTTAGGTTGCCCATGACCCGTTTTTTTTTTTGCGTGAAATTTCGGCCCGACCGCCGGCCATAAAGTTGTGCACAACACCCTCCCATTTTCGGACCAATCCCGCGGACCGGACTCACCTTGATTACCTCTAATTTTGCTTATTAAAAATCATATTAGATCAGATAAAAAAAAAAGTTCAAGTTATATCATATAAGTTTAGATAAGATCCAATCATATAAGTTTGAATTAGATCAGATCAGATAAGTTCTGATCATGCTTATTTTTAGAAATTTATTATTATTGTTATTGGTATCATGATTATTAGTATTACTAATGATATAATAATAATAATAATAATAATAATAATAATAATAATAATAATAATAATAATAATAATAATAATAATAATAATAATAATAATAATAATAATAATAATAATAATAATAACGGTTTTTTCACCATATACCCCTGACAAATTTTTTGAATGATTTAGGTTAGTTAAGTAGGATTAGGAGAGGATTAGGGCCTAATGACTAACGGAAGTCTAACACCGTTAGTCAAAAGGGTAAGTTGATGTATTTTTCGAAAAGTGAGGGGTATATGGTGAATTTGAAAACTTGAAAGGGTATACGGTGCAAAAAAAAATTGTCAGAGGTATATGGTGAAAAAACCGTAATAATAATAATTTTTGTAACATGGAAATCAATGACTCTCCACGCGACACGTGGATTAATCTGAAACACTCACGTATCTCCTGCTTGCAAATAAAAAGTACCATGCTAAAAGTAGAGTAACTGAAGTACACATTCCTATTTAGGGGAAGTATCAGCCGATCTCCTTTGTTTGGTACACACTCAGGCCCAAGGATGTCTTGAAAATTTTGGGGCCCCAGTTCTAATATGAAAATTGGACACCTAAATTTATAAAAAATAAAGATGGAAGGTTCACGTTTTAAAGATAAATCATTGAAAAATTTATTAAGGGTGGGAAACAAGGTTGATTTCTTCAAATATGAAGTAAAGTTTTCAAAATAATATATTTTGGGGCCTTTATAATTTTGGTGGCCATGTGCTGTTGGGCTCCTTGCACACCCTCATCTACCCCTCTGCTCAGGCCCAGGACATCAAAGAGCCTTGACATATGATTGGATGATGTGTACTTTCCAATCATCGCTTGCCACATGCGTGGCATGCTCCTATATTTAAATTAGGGTGATCTAAGGGTACAACAATCATTCCAAAACGCTAAAAGTCCTTAAAATCAAGAGAAAGATACATTTTTCAAAGCAGTGTAATATTACTTTGTCACAATTTTCTCTCTCTCCTTTGCCTCTCTGGGTACAACAATTATTCCAAACCCGACTTAAGTTTCGAAGGGGGAGCCACCACCCAAAGGCCAAACCTTCAAGATGGGTCCCTTTTTTGCAGGTTCAAGATCTTTTGACTAGGATATTGTTGCACTAGTCAAACACTACGTAACAATAATAATAATAATAATAATAATAATAATAATAATAATAATAAATTATTATTATTATTATTATTATTATTATAAATTGTGCATAGAATAAAATGATAGTAATATTAATACTAATAATGAAATACAAAGTAATCATAATATTAGTTATCATATATTTTATAAAAGATAAGTTCAAATCAGATTAATATAAGTTAAGATTAAATTAGATTAGAGAAAATAATATCAGATAAAAAAAAGTTAAGATCAAGAAAATATAATTTCGATTAATCAATAAAAAACAGCTTAATTCTAATGTACTTCTTTTAGGTGAAAAAAAAAGCAAAGGCCGAGCGTTATGTACTTATGTTTAACTGACAAGTGAGGCACACAAGTGCACAACTTTGTCTCTGAAACTAGGGTTTTCCTTCTCATCTCACTTTCTTCTGTATAAATTTGCGCCGTTGCTCTTATTGTTCACCCAACTCATCTCCCTCTCTTCTCACCAATCTATACTCCCTCTCTCTTATTCTCTTATCAATACCATATTTTTAGACGCTCAAAATTCCAATTTCATATCAGATCTCTTTGTATTGTCAATTGTGGTAAGATCAAAGATCCAAACTTTTTCTTTCATTTATTTTTCTTTTGTCTGGGTGTATATTTATACCAAATCAAACAATGAGTTCAATTGGAATTTGATTCAATAATTAAATATTTTGGCACATTTTTCAGACACGGGTGTTAGTTTTTATTCAATAATTAGCTACCTTTTGCACGGTGCCTATAAATTTGCTGAATATCACGATTGAAGGGAACTTTTTTCTTTATAGTTCCCTTCAAATTTATTTTAGCCACATTTATTTATTAATTTATACTATTTTTCATTTTCAAATCTAAAAATTTCCCTTTTTTTTTTAAATTATGCTATGTATGAATGTATGTGATTTATTGTATGTTATGAGTGTTATTATGCTATCATTATTGCTTTAATAATAATAAGAATGAATTAATTATGGCTCCATCTTAAAGAGTCAACAGCAAATACCCTTTAATGGTAAATTGACTGCCGCTTGGAGCCTATATGAAATCTAGCCGTACGAAGATTGCTTGAAACTCATTGTTGTTTCATGCCACAATATTCGGCTATATCTCTTTGTTACCTCATTAAATATTATATTATATTATATATGAGGCAAACTTACAATAACTTATCGTATAACATGTGAGTTTTTTGTTGAATTAGTTATTGTAAGTACGCTCACCAAATATGGACTTGTAGTGTAGATAATGAAAATATTTTATTGATTGATTAGATTGATTAGATTGATTTGATGGTATTTGGCATTTGGTTGCCTCTTTGAGTAGCCTTATGAATAATTCAAGGTTTCATATTGGCTTAGTTACGGGGCACAAATTAGCTTGGGTTTAATGTTTTGTTTGATCCTTTGTGCTAAGGCCTTTTGAGTGGACTATTCTTATATTATAGATTGTCCTTCAACCAGTCTTGGACATTTGTTATATATGTAGGAAAAGATTTAGGGGTGAATTTTGATGAGATAAAATAGGGGGATTTTGAAAAGAGAATATATGAACGATTGATTTTTTATTTAATGGTTGATATTGCTTAAACTCTATTTTGTACAAATTGTGTACATAGCCTTCGAATAGCTGAACGGTTGGTTTTCGGACCGCATGGAACCGTCTGGTTCAGACAGAGGCTTAGATTGATCAGGGATAAGATCCCCCGAATGTATTACTTTCGACTTTCGAGTCTCGACGAATGATTTATATATATACCTCATTCGTTTCCTAGTTTAGATAAGTTCGGATATATTTTGGTGTTTGAAATTTGTTTGAGAAACGTGGAATGATAGTTTTTTGTCGATGATGAGGTTGTGTAACACGTAAGAAGATTCAGCTTATAGTTGGATCTTCAATGCAATACATTTGTTAACGCTTGGCTTCTGAGATTAACTGTTAATATCATACATGAACTTAAATCTTCACTTTTTTGGAAACTATGGTTGATGATGAGGCTTTAACATATAAGATGATCTTACTTTGTGTTTGATCTTCGATGAAATACATTTGTTAACGCTTGGCTTCTGAGACGAACTTCAAATTTCATGCATCAACTTGCATTTTTCACAAAAAAACTTGAAAAACAATTGACATTGAGTGTGCGATTGTGTTTTGTTTGCTGATAATGCAAGGTTTATTCCTTTTGGTAAGGAATAAGTTGGGAGTAAAGGGGATCCCAACTCGCATAGGTTGTGAAATTTAACGTTACGGTCCGAATTTATATGTACATAGGAGGAGAGGGAAAGTGAATCTGATTCATGTTAACTATCAGAGTCTCTATGTCCCATAAAATTACTATCTTCTCCAACAAAAAAAGAACAGGATTTTAATGCTTGTGAACCTTGCTTTGTGGTTTCCAAGTTTGGCTTTTCTGTAATATTTTTCCTACTGTTTTATTTTTCTCAGGATACATTTGATATATTTGACATTTTAAAATCTCATCTGATTGTATAGTTTATACTCAGATTCCTTGAAACTATTACATCATTCATCTCTAAGGTGCTGAATAACATGACGACTATACGCTCTTCCCTCTTGAGTCTTGACAAATCTGAATATGTTGGCACACTTACTTTGATTATGGAGAACTCATGTCTCATCATGTCTGCAAGTTTAGTTAGGGTTTCAGTTTGGACAGGATCTGAATTAAGAAAAGTGGAGCTTTGGATACAATCTTTACGGATTTAGAATATGACTAGATTGGATTTAGGTTATGTTTGGTTCACTTTATATTTTATCTTATTTTAGATCTAATTAAATCAGATTAGATTAGAAAAAATAAGTTCAAATCATATCAGATTATTTTATATTCAAAAAATTCATTTTTACCATTAAATATCTTTTATTAGATATTAGTTAAATTATAATAATTGAATATTAATAAAGTATTTATAAAGATTTGTTCTTTTTGGCATAAAATAGTTAAATTGAGTTGAATTGAATTAAATTGAATTGAATTAGATTGAATGTAATAAATATATAATTATTATTTGAATAATAATATAAATTTTAAATAATTTTTATTATATAAGGGAAGATGGGACTCATGGTGTCCTTTTTTGAACGGATTATTTTGCTCCTTTTCTCTTTCTAAATTACAAAAAAAAAAATCAATACCAAAATGGGGGTTCAAAGTTCAAACAAATTAAAGCCATCGGAAATTAAATTTCTACATCACTCACAAATCACTTATATCATGAAACTTTACAAATCACTCAAAGAATTGAGAAAATCACGTTGAAGAAATCACGCAAATTACTCACATGATCAGAAACTTTACAAAAAACTAAAAATTAACTTACAAACTAAAACTAATATAGTAGAATGTCAATACATACAAAACATTCAAAAAATTCACTTACAAATCATTGTTCTCAAAAAGCATTCACAATTATATAATCACAAAAATTACTTATAAACACGAATCTGAGAAAAACATAAGATTTTGACAGTCATATCACACATTCGTCTCGGCGATTTTCGAACTTTCAAACAGGTACATAATTCTTTTAATCTATAAAGTTATTTCACATTAATCGATTGTCATGTAGTTGAAAAAATGGATAATAGCAATTAGTTGAGAAGGACTTTTACATAATTTGATTCATTTTCATATAAAATTAGAAAACAAGATGTGTATGAAATTTGTTTAATTTATGACACTGATAAAAATTAACAATTTTAGTTCTTTTTTATTAAAATTTCAATATAAAATTTTTGTCCAAAACTTTTGCAAAATATCCATGTTCAATTAAAGGGGGTATGTACTCTTCGGACAGTAAATACTATTCTCAATTAAGAGAGGTGAATAATAACTTGGCTCTAAAAACTGCTTCCTCTAAAAAACGAAGATTAATAATATTTTTGCAAAAAGTATAAATTATGAATAAAAGAAAATGAAAGAAAAAGGAAAAGGGTAAAAATAAAACAAGTAAAAAGTGGGAGAAAATAAAAAGGAAAAAGAAAACAAAACAAGAAAAAAGAGAAAATCGAAGAGTATAGCAAAAGCCAAAAGGTGTAAAAAGAAAAGGAAGAAAAAAAAAAGGAAAAAGAAAATAGAGATAGAGAAAGGAAATCATAAACTGAAGCATCAAACCCCCTTTCTGCGAACAACTTTTCCAAAAATCCATTTTCAGAAAAATAAAATTACATTAATTTGCGAACTCAGATTGTGTAGGAAAATTTTTAAAATTTTATTTCAAATATAATTGAAACTCAAAGTGTTAAAATTTAAAAGAGAAAAATTAAAAATGACCATTTCATGCTAAAGTAGATTGTGTATGAAAAACTTAAAATTTTATTTCAAATATAATTCAAACTCAAAGTGTTAAAACTTAATAAAGGAGAAAAATTAAAATAACCATTTCATGCAAAATCAAATTGTCTATGAAAAATTTAAAATTCATTTCAAATATAATTGAAACTCAAAGTGTTAACATTTAGAAAAGAAGAAAAAAAAACTAAAATTGTATTATACTTTTCGGTTACAAAATTACTGAAATCCATGATTTAAGAAATTACCTTTCTTTGTTACAAAATCGACCCAATTAGATCTACTGTTTCACGAGACTTGAATTGAAATGCTTGATATTTTGATGTTGTTCTTTGACGTTGACTTGAAAATCTACTGTTGCATGTATTTCTTTGATGTTGTTCGAAAATTTCCTGATTTTGTTATTGTATATTGCATACTTTGATGAACTGGTTGAACTAGGTTCCTTCAAAATATAGGTTGTAGATTTGTAGTGAGAGGAGAGAGAAAATGAATAGTTAGAAATATACTGAAATTTTTAGGCCGAGAGGAGAGTGAGAATGAATAGTTGGAGCATTGTTTTTTTTTATCTGATGGTCTTCAATTCACTCTTACTCTTCACCAATTTAATCTCACTCTTCACCAATTTACATCCACCAAGTAAGATCATGGAGATTAATCAGTTTCATACCATTGATTACATATTTGAAGTTGACTGGCCTGATGAGTGTGCGTGGATTTTCAAGAAAATTAGTTAAAGTAAACAACAGAGTTGTTACAAATGCAATTTCATATTTATACTTATTTATTAAAGTGTTTTAAAATACTATTTGATTGTATTTCAAAGAATCTTATTCACAAAATGGAAGTGACCTTAAATACTAACTTGCATTTTCTTTTTGTTTACTAATTAGTAATAATTAGGCCCAAAAATGTCATCGCACGCATCGCGTGCATAAAAAACTAGTTATTATAATGATAAGTAATAATAATGAATAATTAATAATGGATAATAATAACAGTATTTTTGGATATTTTTAAATGATAGTTATAAATAAATAATATTAATAATCATAAATTATTATTGATAATAATGATAATTAATAATAATTATTTTATATTATTTGTATTAATATATTTATACTTGATGATGATTATATAATAACAATAATATCTAAGAAGTAAAATATTATTACTATTTTAATTATTAGATTTTAATAATATAATAATACTCCCTCCGTTTCCTAAAGATCTTCCTTCTTTCCGTTTAAGGGTGTTTCCAAAAGATCTTCCCACTTTTGCTTTATTCCTTATTTGGCAAAATAAATTTCCATATTTACCCTCTCATGTCACTATCATATTGTCCACCATTACATTATTAATTCAATTTTACTCCCTTTCTCATTTTCCAGAATACTATGTAATAAAAATAGTGATTGGGTCGGACCACGCAAAATTTCATCATAACTCGTTTTGACGCGATTTGATTGATTTATGGGCTAAAAAACATGAGTTTATTTGTGCTTTTGACCTAAACCATATTCCTCCTAATAATAATAATAATAATGATAATAATAATAATAATAATAATAATAATAATAATAATAATAATAATAATGAGTAAAACTATAATAAAAAAATAATATATAGAAAATAATAATAATAATACTTAATAATAATGATATAAAAATAAATAATAATAATAATAATTAATAATAATGATATAAAAATAAATAATAATAATAATAATAATAATAATAATAATAATAATTATAATACTTAGTAAAATAAATCCGAATAACATAATAATAATATTTAACTAAATAGTTATAAAAGAATGGAGCTAAGCTGAACTGAAAATAAGTTGGGGAGAATAGACCCTAAGTGAGAAAGATAAAAAAAATACAAAGGGAGTATTATTATTTATTAGTACCTTTGTTCAAAAGGATTATTATTGTTGCTGTTGTACTTATTAATTTTTAATATTGGTAATTATTATTAATCTTTTTGTTATTATTATAAATGTCATTGTTATTATTATTTTAAGTTATTTTATTGTTATTAAATAATAGAAAATTAAAATCCACGTGTTATGATAGCTCAAATTCATGACAACAAAACTACTTTTATTTTATATGAAAAAAAGAGTTGAGTTTGTCGACTTCTCAAGTGTGAAACATTTTTTTTAAGGGAAAGTGTGAAACATTGTATAAGTGCTCTTATAAATTAATGACTTGGGTTTTATAATTATTTTTAGTAATAATTATTATTATTATGATTATAGTTATTGTTGTTGTTATTATAATAATGATAATATTAATAATAATTATTATTATTAATAATAAAAGTTGTGTAAAAGTTGTAATAGAAAGAAAATGATAATAATAATAATACTATAAATAAGATCTTATAATGTATTGCATAATAATGAATTACAAAATAATAATATATAGTAATAATATATTTTATAAAAGATAAAATCCTGTAAATCAGATCAGTTCAGATCAGATCAGTTCAGATCAGATCAGATCAGAAAAATAATTCCAGATAAGTTCAGATCAGAAAATTTCAGATGAATTAAACACAACCTTAATCTTGTGAAGTTTGAACCAAGTCTACAGTTCATTGTGATTTAGAGATAAAGATAATATCTTTGGACTATATTGGATTGGACTATACTTCCTCCTCTGTTTCGAAATAATTGTACCGTTTTATGTTTTTTCGCTTGTCGATATATGGTTTTAAATATTAATATCTTTAATTATTAATGAATAAAAATCATAAATAGTTAATATTTAAAAAATATATGCATTGAGATGAATCTAATCAACAGTTATTAGATAAATAAATTCTTCTCGAAGGTTGTGCTACAAAATCTCATATGACTATATTTTTTCTAAAATATAAATTACCAAAGATAATTAAAGGGTTTGGTAAGATAAACGAAAATGAAATTGAAAGGATTATGATAAACAGGGGAAATGATGATAAAAAATATTATTTTAAATAATTATTTGATATTATATTGGAATGGAAACAATCATAACACATCCTTTTTCCTTATGTTTGGTATAGTTAAGGATGGAAAGAAAACACTTTTGTTTAATTTAATTAACAACCCTCACCAACATTTGTTAAATATAATTAACATCAAATGATTGGCCTAGTTATATATACTAACGTAAACCCCTTAATATCTCTCTCTCTCTCATCTTCTTCTTCTTCTTCTACCCATTGTCAATTCTCACACCCACCAACCACTACCACTATACCTGATAAATCGGTCGGGTCGGTTTTGGTCTGTCAGAAATGGGTTTCGATCATTTTCAAGTCAGTCATTTTTCTATAACGGATCGACTTTCTTTGTTCATGACCCGTTTCTTTCGGTAATAGGTCGATCGGTCTAACTTTTTGTTCAATTCTAGTAAAGAAAAGAAAGGGAAGGGAAAGAAAAGAAAGAAAATAAATTTCATATTCCCATGTTTGGTTTAAAGAAAAGAAAATATATTTCATTTCCTTGGTTAGAAAAGGAAAGAAATTACTTCGTAATGATATTATAGTGGAAGGTCTATGTGGCGACTGTAGTTTTGATGAAGAATATGTCCATTTGTATCAATGTGTTATGTTCTTGTTGGAATTGAATATCTTTATTGATGTGGTATAGCTTTTTTATTAATGAAGTGTTTTTTTTATATAAAAAAAAATCCCCTATTTCTTACCGGAAAGAAAAGTGAAAAATTTGTAAAGTTATTTTTCTTTGACTTTCTTTCTTTTTCAATCAAATCCTTTATTAACTTTCTAACTAAACATCAAAAGGTGATATATATTCAATTCCTTTCCTTTCTTTTAATACTATTCAGTTCATTTCAATTGTTTTCAGCCGAAAAGAATGGAGATGATAAGAGAGCAAACAAACTTTTGTTAAATTGAAATAAAGATATAAGGGCATTTTAGGATTTTCCCTTTTTACATTTAGTAATACATAGTGCATTTAGCAGCACACAAAATAAACGGATGAAATAACATAATTTTAAGACATATATCCCAAGAAAATAAAACTGGGCACACAACCTATTCATTTAAAATATTTCTCCCAATCAATAAATAAAAAATATCTTCAACTTTCGTTCAAAGTACTGACAAAATACTAAACAATTTACATTGTTCCTTATTATGGCCTGAAATGCAACAGATCTAAAAAGTGTTACACGCTTAGTGTTCCAATAAATCAATTTTGTAGTAGTGGCCTGAGTCTATGTGACTAATGTAGTTTTGATGAAGAATATGTCCATTTGTTTCAATGTGTAATGTTCTTGTTGGAATTGAATATCTTTGTTGATGCCGTATAGATTTCTTATTAATGAATTGTTTTTTTCTATAAAAAAAAACCCCTATTTTTTACCGGAAAGAAAAGTGAAAAATTTGTGAAGTTGTTTTTCTTTGATTTTCTTTCCTTTTCAATAAAATCTTTTATTAACTTTCGAACCAAACATCAAAGGTTGATACATATTCAATTCATTTTCTTTCCTTTCTTTTAATACTATTCAGTTCATTTCACTTGTTTTCAGCCGAAAAGAATGAAGATGATAAGAGAGCAAACAAACTTTTGTTAAATTGAAATAAAGATATAAGGGCATTTTAGGACTTTTCCTTTTTACATTTAGTAATACATAGTGCGTTTAGCAGCCCACAAAAAAAAAAAACGATGAAATAACATAAATTCAAGACATTTATCCCAAGAAGAAAAAAATTGGGCACACAACCTCTTCATTTAAAATATTTCTCCCAATCAATAAATAAAAAATATTTTACCCTGTATATAGTAAACTATTAATAGTCAATAATATACTACAAAGTAAATGTATTTGTGGTCATATGTGTGTGTGGGAGATTATGTGGGAGTGAGCAGTTGTTTAAATTAATTATGTTAGGAAAACAATTGTGCTTATACTAAAATAACCTTGCTTAATTAAATAAAGAGCGAAGAATGATTAGTAAGGGCAGTATAGTAATCTTACATGATTATATTATATTTAATTTACTAAAATAACCTTACTCAAATAAAAAGTGAACAATAATTTGTAAGAGCAGTAGTATAATAATATCTCATGTGATAATAATATATTCAATTTCCTTTCCAAAAAAATGCATATTACCAAAAATTTTTGCTCCAAATTGTAATGCTCCAAATTTTCAGCTTTTTGGAGCCAAAATCAAATGTTTTTTCAATCCATAAAACATCCCAAAAACTATAAACCCTCCCATTTCAGAACATTACAATTTTGTTCCTCTTTCCTCTTCTTCTCCTACCTTAACTGTTTCATTGTTCACAAAAAAAAACATTCAGCAATTAGACACTGTAAACACATCACCTTAGTTAAATTAGTTTTACCAATTACTTTGTACAACAAAAAAAAAATCACAAAAAAAATCAGATCGCTTCATATCATTGAAGAATTTGCATCATGAAGGATGGAGGACTTGATGACCCAGGCTTCTTCTCAATTGAGTAGCTATTGTGGGAGGATTTTGAGCTACAAGCTCAGAAATAATTGAAGATGAGGAAGAAGAACTTGCAGAAGAAGAAGCAAACATAAATGCAATAATTATACGGCACAATAGAGATCTAACACTACCACAAAGGAGAAAAATTGTTGATTGTCTACTACTAAATGAGAATGAGGGGGTAATGAAATGGGGATTTCAAAGTAAACTTGCAAAGGAATTAGGTGTCCATTAAAGCACCGTAAATCGCATCTACAAAGATGTAATGAAACAAATAAGTCCTCACATATAATGTAATGCATGTTATGAAGATAATGATAGTTAAGAGTTCATTTATGTCGTACTACTTTTATTTGCAGATGAGATCAGGTTATTGGAACTACCCACCCAAGTCGTATATGGCAGACAAATTACAAAATTGATAACTTAACATCATTTGACTTCTTTAATGCATCAGGATTAACATAGTCATCAATACATAATCCATGTTTGATTCCTCAACAAGTTTGAACCACAAAGTGAATTCAAACTTGGAGCCAAGAACAGGGTTATGTGATATGTTGAATCCCTTTCATCATTTGCATTAGTTGTGACTATTATCTCTCACAAAATGTTCATTGAGATGTAAAGGGATTCATTTCAACCAAACACAATCCATCCAAGCAAAAAAAACAAAGCGACAAACAATTACAACACAATCCAAGTGAATTAGGAATGCAATTTAACCAAATTGTCAAGCAACAAACACAATCCAATATGTAGTCCATTCCAAAAACCAACAGAACCAAATCCATTCCCATCCAATCCAACAGTCCAACCAACAAACCAACAGGATCAAATCCAATCCAATCCAACAGTCCAACCAAGAAACCAACAGAATCCAACTGAATCCAATTTAATTAATCCAACAATAAATCCAACCAATTTTCATACACAATACAAACATGCAACCATAGATAAATTCACCAATAAAGAGAGACTCAAAATACTGTTCATGCTAAATTGGGACTCATAATAGATTTGCCAATGTGAAAAATAATCAGCAAACTCAACATACCAACAACATAGATGATCATAAAAAAAATGGTCAGGTTCAGTATAGTATAGATGTTGTTTCATATGACATTATTATGTACTTGACATCTAATTAACCTTCCCAAGCACTCGTTCACAAACTATTTTATGGAAGTCTGTATTAAGTAATTGACACTATTCTAATTTTTCCATTTATAATAGTCTACTCAATTTTTTACAATTTTAACATAACTTGACCCCCACTCTTAACAAAAATCTCATTTCTTCTAAACTGCCTTCATTGGACACCACTTCCACGAGTTCCACCACCTGTTTCACTTGCCTTCATCCTAGTAAATATATAATGAACATCGATATAATCGAAAATAGCATCAATGCCATGTTAAAGACAAATGGAAATAATCACATTAATACTTAAAATAAATATATAAGTAAAAATAGTTTTTCTTACGTTTTTTTTTAACGACAAAGGAAAATAATCATATTAATACTTAAAATAACAACCTAAGCACCAAACCATAGTTTGTGCATGCAAAGCTAAGTAACAACAAGTAGCAAAAGTATAAAATATTTTGCCTAAACATGAACCACTAATCCGTAATTTAAAAGCTTGTTGTTCACTCTTTCATATTTGGTACAAGTATCCCAAATATTTTGGATGATCCAATAATCTTCCTTCACTCCAGTTTCTACATGTTCACACTGACCACATCCTACCACCATCACAGCATGCAATGGCCTCACTAACTCATCATTGGCCAAGCAGTTGTAATATTTGGATTTCATCACTATAAGATCTACTTTGTCTTCAATGTTGAAAATACTGCCATAAAAGGGCACAATTTGCAAATGCTCGCGCAAAACCTCAAACTTCTTGTTTTTGTACTACTCACCCATGAACTCATAATCTCCACTAATGACATTATAACCCTTGATGGTGTGAGCTGTACAACCAACCATGTTGTAGGCATCAACATTAGCAATCCCGTTTCTGAGATTTTGGAGGCCTAAGACCGAACCTAATTGCCCTAATTAAATCGAAGATTTTAAATGTTTAATTAGCAAAAAACTCGTATTTTTATTAGCAGAAATGACACGATTGACCTGAGTATGGATCATTGGGTCACCAACAATACCATTGATGTCTTTGCCTTCCTATCGAACAGTAAAAATTTGGAATACAGGATTGAGTTAAGCGACTTTATCAACTTTGATTTTTTCTTTGACTGCAATCTTTTTGTAAGTATCATTCTTGCTCTTTATTTGTTAATTGTATAAGTTTAATTACTTTTATTATCCAGCATTTAATGTCATCATAATATACATTTATGTCATTATAATTGAGTTTTACGTCAGAATGATTCATTCATTATGTCATTATCTTTTCTGGATCAACCGAAAAATCAACAGTGTTTTGGTCCAGAATCTTTTTCTGTGATAAGAATGTTTTGAGCTGGGATATGAACGTCATATTAGCAGAAATGACACGATTGACTTGAGTAGGGATCATTGGGTCACCAACAATACCATTGATGCCTTTGCCTTCATATCGAATAGTAAAAATTTGGGATATAGGGTTGAGTTAAGCGAATTTATCAACTCTGATTTCTTCTTTGACTGCAATATTTTTTGTAAGTATCATTCTTGCTCTTTCTTTGTTAATTGTATAAGTTTACTTACTTTTATTATCTGTTTACTTTGTGTCAGTATAAATTATCGATAAAGTCACAAAGTAAACTGATAATAAATGCAAATAAACTTATACAATTAACACATAAAGAGCAATAATGATATTTACGAAAAGATTGCCGTCAAAGAAGAAATGGGAGTTGACAAATTCGCTTAACTCAACCCTATATTCCAAATTTATACTGTTCGATATGAAGGCAAAGACATCAATGGTATTGTTGGTGACCCAATGATCCATACTCAGGTCAATCGTGATTTCTGCTAATTGAAATACGACATTCATCTCTGAGTTCAAAACATGCAATTTCTTCAACCTCCTCCACAAGATCTTTATTTTTTTATTCCGCTTCCTCCTTAGGAGTCAAGTCATGAAGATGGCGTATATTTTCAAACTCTGAGTAGAAACAATAATTAGTAAAACTCAATGCTGTCGTCGACATATTCTCATACATATGAGATTTGTAGTTAAGATGACGGATAACAAATACTCTTCCAAACTCTTTAGAAATAAGGTATGTGGTTAGACAACCATCTCATCTTTTTCCGAGCTACGTTCACAACAGAAGATATTCTGGACCAAAAAACTAGTATTTTAATTAGCAGAAATGACACGATTGGCCTGAGTATGGATCATTGGGTCACCAACTGATGTGTTTGCATTCATATCGAACAGTAAAAATTTGGAATATAGGGATGAGTTAAGCGAATTTGTCAACTTTGATTTATTCTTTGACTGTAATCTATTTGTAAGTAACTTTCTTGCTCTTTATTTGTTAATTATATAAGTTTATTTACTTTTATTATCGAGCATTTAATGTCATCATAATATACATTTATGTCATTATAATTGAGTTTACGTCAGAATGATTTATTCATTAGGTTATTATCTTTTCTGGATCGACCGAAAAATCAACAGTTTTTTGGTCCAGAATGTTTTTCTGTAATAAGAATGTTTTGAACTCGGAGATGAATGTCGTATTTTAATTAGCAGAAATGACACGATTGACCTGAGTATGGTCATTGGGTCACCAACAATACCATTGATGCATTTGTCTTCCTATCGAACAGTAAAAATTTTGAATATAGGATTGAGTTAAGCGAATTTATCAACTCAGATTTCTTCTTTGACTGCAATCTTTTTGTAAGTATCATTCTTGCTCTTTATTTGTTAATGGTATAAGTTTATTTACTTCTATTATCCAGCATTTAATGTCATCATAATATACATTTATGTCATTATAATTGAGTTTTACGTCAGAATGATTCATTCATTATGTCATTATCTTTTCTGGATCAACCGAAAAATCAACAGTGTTTTGGTCCAGAATATTTTTCTGTGATAATAATGTTTTGAATTGGGAGATGAATGTCGTATTTTAATTAGCAGAAATGACACGATTGACCTGAGTATGGATCTGCTTATGATCATTAGAATGCTTGATAGGTGGGAAATTCTAGTTAACACCCAATACCAAAACAAATGGGAAAATTTGATGAACTATAAAAATAAATTCGAAAGGATACAAGCACCATATGTCAAAAAGGCTAATCCAAAAGTGCAAGTCAAAACACCTTGTTTTTGAAAGAAAGAAGAAGAGACGAGAGAGGAGAGATGAGAGAGGAGAGAGAAGAGAGGAGAGAGAAGAGAGTAGAAAGATAAATGAGGGTTTCTAAACAAAATTGCTAGACTCTGCCAAAAAATTTAAATGACCCTTTTTTGACCCGACCCGACCAGTTAATATCTTATTAGGGTCAGACCCTATATGACCCGACCCTATTTTAATTGGGTCGGGTCATGACCCTATAATAAAGGGTCGGGTCAAGGGTCTTTTTTGGGGACCCGACCCATTGAACAGGTCTAAATTACTTACACAAAGATTGCAGTCAAAGAAGAAATCGGAGTTGACAAATTCGCTTAACTCAACCCTACATTCCAAATTTATACTGTTCAATATGACGACAAAGACATCAATGGTATTGTTGGTGACCTAATGATCCATACTCAGGTCAATCTTGTCATTTCTGCTAATTAAAATACGACATTCATCTCTCAGTTCAAAACATGCAATTTCTTCAACCTTCACGACAAGCTCTTTACTTTTTTTTCTTCCGCTTCCTCCTTAGGAGTCAAGTCATGAAGATGGCGTATATCTTCACACTCTGAGTAGAAACAATAATTAGTAAAACACAGTGCTGTCGTCGACATATTCTCATACGTATGAGATTTGTAGTTAAGATGACGGCTAACAAATACTCTTCCAAACTCTTTAGAAATAAGGTATGTAGTTAGACAACCTATCTTGATCTCATCTACTTCCAAGCTACATTCACAACCAAAAAATATTCTGGACCGAAAAACTCGTATTTTAATTAGTAGAAATGACACGATTGACCTGAGTATGGATCATTGGGTCACCAACAATACCGTTGATGCCTTTGTCTTCATATCGAACAGTAAAAATTTGGAATATAGGGTTGAGTTAAGCGAATTTATCAACTCTGATTTCTTCTTTGACTGCAATCTTTTTGCAAGTATCATTCTTGCTCTTTCTTTGTTAATTGTATAAGTTCACTTACTTTTATTATCCAGCATTTAATGTCATCATAATATACATTTATGTCATTATAATTGAGTTTTACATCATAATGATTCATTCATTATGTTATTATCTTTTCTGGATCGACCGAAAAATCAACAGTTTTTTGGTCCAGAATATTTTTCTGTGATAAGAATATTTTGAACTGGGAGATGAACGTCGTATTTTAATTAGCAGAAATGACACGATTGACCTGAGTATGGATCATTGGGTCACCAACAATACCATTGATGCCTTTGCCTTCATATCGAACAATAAAAATTTGGAATATAGGGTTAAGTTAAGCGAGAGAGTGTTTTATTATGTCTCATAAACTGATCAGAGGCACTGATTTTATAGCAGAAAATCAGGCCAAAAATGGAAGGCAGTAAATAGGAGGATATCAAGGGATTGCCATCAATCATGTAACGGTCAAAACATTACCAGACTCCAATTGTCACACACGCGCTCAATCCCGGGTCGAAAACTTTAGTTAAGTTAAGTTTATTCCCCAAAGCCCATGGCCTTGGCCCGATCCGAACGGGCAGCGCGCGCGCGTATGATAGCAAGCCCAAACCAAATATGACTCCAACCCTAAAAGCATCTCAAGTACCAACTCATTAATAGGAAGGAGGGAGAGAATATATAAACAAGGAGGCATTCCCTCCCACAAGCAATGTGAGACAATTGAATAAAAGAAGCTAAGAAGCTTTAATTCCAACAATCCCCACAAAGGCTCTGAAAAGCAAAAGAAATTCCTGGGTAAGGAAAGGAAAGTAATTAAGCACCAATATCTTTCGATTTGAATTGATGCATAGTGAAATGAGGCAACAACTTACTATCTAGTGAGTGAATTTCTCTTGAACTCACTAGAGTTCCGTTGAGACCCCCACAACACATACCTACCTTAAGATCGTGCAATCTCCGCGATACATCACAAGCGCTTTATAGCCATGCGCATTCCTTGGGTCTAATAAGTGTTATAGAAAGACAACCCAGTCTTTCATAGAAGGCGGCTTAACCTCCACACTTACGTAGGTAGTCCATCAAGTGTTTCTCAATAACACCACCCCGGAGGGATATGGAACTATTAAGAGTAAAGCTCAACCTCTCAATGTATATCCATCAAGTGCGTCTCAGTAGCACCACCAATAGGCTATGGATAAAAAGCACTACCATGCGTCATAGGGATGAGATATGTAGTGCAAGTTAAGATTTTATGGCTTCGTTTGACCTCAAACGGGTATCCACCTTAAAATCTCAACTAATGGGCTTTAGCCCCATCCCCCTCGACGACTCTAGGACAACTCTCCTAGATAACCCCTTAGTAAAGGGGTCTGCAAGATTTCTTTCGGACCTCACATAGTCCAAAGAAATTACCCCATTTTTCAGGAGTTGTTTGACGACTCCATGTCTGATCCGTATGTGTCTCTTCTTACCATTTAGACACTGTTCTTAGCAACACCAATGGCTGCTTGAGAATCACAATGAAGAAAGACAGGTGCACCCTGTCCTCCCATAAGGAACATCAGACAACAGATTTCTCAACCATTCAGCTTCTTGCCCTGCCAACTCGAGGGCAATGAACTCAGACTCCATGGTGGAACGTGCTATACAAGTCTGCTTCGAAGACTTCCACGATATAGCACCACCACCAAGGGTAAACACATAGCCACTAGTTGAACTAATCTCATCATTACCAGATACCCAATTTGCATCACAAAATCCTTCAAGAACAGCAGGAAATTTAGAGTAATGCAGACAAAAATCAACAGTTCCTTTTAGGTATCTGAGAAGACGATGAAGAGCACTCCAGTGTTCATTACTAGGGTTAGTGGTATTACTAAGTCTACTCACTGTATAAGCTATGTCAGGTCGAGTACAGTTCATGAGGTACAGAAACTACCTATGATTTTCGCATATTCACTTTGTGAGACACTTCACCTAAGTTCTTGGTCAAATGAATACTAGAATCATAGAGAGAACTTACTGGAACAACATCAAAGGAATTAAACTTTTTAAGCACCTTTTCCACATAATGAGACTGACTAAGGGAAATGCGATCGGAGGTTTTCTTAAGTCTTACTCCTAAAATCAAATCAGCTTCTCCCAAATCTTTCATCTCAAACTTTGAAGACAAAAAAATTTTAGTATCATTAACCACCTTTAAGTTGTTACCAAAAATCAGCATGTCATCCACATAAAGACATATAATAACACAATTTGAAGGATATCAAGGGATTGCCATCAATCCTGTAACGGTCAAAACGTTACAAGACTCCAACTGTCACACACGCGCTCAATCCCGGGTCCAAAAACTTTAGTTAAGTTTATTCCCCAAAGCCCAAAGCCTAAAGCCCAAGGCCCATGGCCGTGGCCCGGTCCGGGCGTGTGATAGCAAGCCCAAACCAAACATGACATCCAACCACAAAAGCATCTCATGTACCAACTCAATAATAGGAATGAGGGAATATACAAAAAAGGAGGCATTCCCTCCCACAAGCAATGTGGGACAATAGAATAAAAGAAGCTAAGAAGCCTTAACTCCAACATATACAAAGGAATGGTTGTCCATATCAACTTCATAGCTCAGCTGTTGAGTAGATCTGACCAAGAAATGTTCTTTGTTGTACTGTCAATCCCGCGATTCAGCATTGAGGGAGGCTGAGAGAATTGGAAGGAAGCCTTTGTTAAAATGGAAGCATGTCGTCGATTGGAGAAGGTTGATTCTAGTAATGGTCCTTGCATTCCCAAAACAATGACGATAGTGTTGGAACAGTTATTCATCCCAGTCCATGAGATGGGCACACTGCTGCAGATGGAGATGACGTTGCTGGTTATGCTTTCATGATAATGGGCACTTGTATCTACTAATGAGTTTGCCCTGGGTGGATTTCTTTTTAGAGTTCGTATTGTGTCGGACTCGTCCGACACAATCAGCCCGTCGGACCACTTCACTTGAGTTTCAGGTAGTCTTCATTTTTTTTTCAGGTAGTCTTCATTTTTTTTTCAGGTAGTCTTCATTTTTTTTCAGTTAGTCTTCATTCTTTTTCAGTTAGTCTAAATGAAAGTAAGTTACCTCTAAATGAAAGTAACTTAGGTCTAACTGAAAGTAACTTAGGTCTAAATGAAAGTAACTTAGGTCTAACTGAAAGTAACTTAGGTCTAGATGAAAGTAACTTAGGTCATTTTTTTTCAGGTAGTCTTCATTTTTTTTCAGGTAGTCTTCATTTTTTTTCAGGTAGTCCATTATTTCTTTCAGTTGGCCCATTATTTCTTTCAGTTGGTCCATTTTTTGTTTCAGTTGATCCATTATTTGTTTCAGTTGGTATACATATTACGAAACAAAGTCCAACTGAAAGAAAACAAAGTCCAACTGAAACAAAACAAAGTCCAACTGAAACAAAACAAAGTCCAACTGAAAAAAAAAACACTAACCTCTGCTTTCTCTCACTTTCTCCTTCTTCTTCATTCCTCTTAGCTGATTTTTTTCTTCTTTGTTAGATCAATAAAGAATCGAGACTGAGATTAACCTTGCTTTATTTCTCACTTTCTCCTTCATTTTTTTTTGATAGTTTGCCGTCTTTTCGTCTACTAAGTAAGTCGGCAAACTATCACAGCCTTATATAATGAAAAGACGAAATGTTCCGACTTACTTAATTCGTCTATTAAGTTTGATTACTTAATGAAAGAAAAGACGGAATGAAGGGTGCGTAATTCGTCTACTTAAGTTTGATTACTTAAGAGTCCAGTAGACGAAACAATCATGGTTTGATTACTTAATGAAAAGACGGCAAACTATCAAAAAATGGAGACGAAATGCATTTTCGTCTACTTCATTCTTTGTAGCACACTATGATTGTTTTTATTCATGTTCCGACATTTTCTCTCTCCTCAGTCCTCAATATGGGTGCGTAAATGGTGTTTGTGGGATGCAACGGAGTTAGTGGTGGTTGAGTGAGAAGGAGGGAGGGGTAAAGGGAAAGAAGGGCGGCGAAGTCTGCATTCTCTTACTAAGGCCATTTGAGTATTGGGCTCAGCCCGTCTGACAGTAAGTATTGGTCAGACGGTCTGACCCAATACTTTCACTTCTTTTTATGTTTTGGGATGGTTAATATGATTTGCGGTGGGAAACTTTACCACGTCTATCTAGTGTAACACTTTTGGGATATTTGAAAGTAATGATAATGCATATATGTTCAAAATTTTCAAATATGAGCTTACAGTGGTGTTGTGGAGCTTTTCTATGAAGTTATTGTAGGGTTTAAACTTTTTAAGTGTGCTACTACTATGCTAGGCTACTAAATCGCAAATTCAATTATACTATTGGTTGTATATCTTAAGATATTGAATTTTAGTGTATTTTACAGAGATCAACCAAACAAACTACTAAAACAACGCGGATAGAACATTTAGGGGTGTTTGGCTTGATATATTTTGGAGCTAGCATTTTGTGGGCTAAAAAAAGTGGGTTTATTTGTGCTTTGATCTAAACCATGTTCCTCCTAATAATAATAGTAATAATAATGAGTAAAGCTATAATAGACAAAATAATATATAGAAACAACAACAACAATAATAATAATACTTAATAGTAATGATATATATTTAAATAATAATAATAATAATAATGATAATAGTAATAATAATAATAATAATAATAATAATAATAAGAATAAGGATAATAATAATAAGAGTAATTAGTAAAATAAATTATACCAACATAATAATATTTAACAAAATGGTTATAAAAGAATGGAGCTGAACTGAACTGAACTGATTGGAGATGAACTGAACTGATTGGAGCTAAACTGAACTGAACTGAAAATAAGTTGGGAAGAACAAGCCCTAAGTCAAATTCATTATTGGATGTCCTAGTAGAATTTTCTTTTAGCCGCCAAATCGATTTTCATCTGTGACAAGGTTGCTGCAATAAAGAAATTGAATCATGTTGGAAGAAGCACATTTATCATTTATCCATCACACAGGGCTAATTTAACATGATACAACTGGCGGATGTTTAAAATTCTATATGGATATAATATAGCATCTATATTGTAATGACAATTAATGAAATTGGATTAGTTGGGTTGATTTTGCATGTTTTTATAATATGTTTCAACAAGTGCAAGGTTCAATTTTAGAAAACTGACTTGTGTTTCGTAATTTTAATTTGTTTTTTTCTACTAGTTATAAAATTTGAACCCAACTCAACATAAGCTCGTTCTAGCATGATTTACAAGTTGGCCCACCAATTAGTTTGCTCATTTAAATTAAAGTTAAAAAACATGAAAACAATATGAGCTAGGCACAACACGAGTCGGTTTATCTTGGCACTAGGCATTGATCGATCATTTTTCTTGAAAACCTGGTACAACACGACTTTATCTTGACCCGTTTAAGACACTACATTCAAGATATGGGTGATCTTACTTATAATATAACAATATCTTTGAACATCTCACTACTACATTTATGTCAGTTTTCTTTTAAGGGTCCGTTCTCCCTATCTTTTTTCAGTTCAGTTATATACTTATGTTCACTTCAGTTATGTACTTGTGTTCACTTCAGTTCCTAATTTCCTTCTCTCATAAACAATTCATTTCAATTTAGCTCAGTTCAAATGTTTTCGACCGAAGCAAACATACCCTAAGTGGTTAATCAAATTGTATTAGTAATATACTAGATTAATACCCGCGCGATTCACGGTTTTTGAACATATATCATCTATGCATTAAGTTTTTTCCGAATCATTTAAAATTCTATGTAACATTAATATTAAAATTAATTAATCAATTCAACCTTCATCACTCAAGAGAAACGCTACTGATAAGGTAAATATTTTAAATGTCCATATATTTAGAAACTCAAAAGGCATATTGCATACATGTTTCTGACCCGTTTCATCTTCTACCTGCTCAATGTCTATTTCTATTTTTTTATTAGGAAATCAAGTCAGCCCAAATACCAACACATTGGCTGGTAAGGCATGCATAGCATGCTAAGAAAATACTAAGTATCGGACCCTTGACTTCAGGAGTCAAGGGGGAGCGCTCTACCCACTTGAGCTAACTCCTACCTTAATGTCTATTTCTATTTAAACAATTAATAATGTAGTATCCATCTTTAAAAATATTAAAAGTATTTTATATACACAAGTGAAGGTAAATTCATATAAATCTTTATCCATCACTTATACAGCGTTTAAAATATTAAACTTATTTACCCTATTACCTACTTAGTCATATTCGTACTTAGACACTCGGGGCCATCCAATAATTTCCCCACCATTTTACCGCACTCTTTTTTCTCTCAATTAATAAGTTTTCATTATATCAACTTATTGAAGTGAAAAAATTTAATTAACAACTTAAAATAGTAAACATTTATTATTTTTGTACAATTTCTGTAATGAAGGTCGTTTCTTCTTCTATTCAATATCTCAAAAAGGTTTGGTTAATATGTGAAAGTGGCCTAAGGTTGTTTGTTATAAACAAATTTCTTTTTTAGATCTTAAGTTGCCAGAATAAATTTAAAAGATTGTTTTTCGCACAATGTGATATATAAAAGGTCTATTTTGACCAATTTTCCTAATTTGAATACGTCAACTTCATGTGTGTATTTTGGACGCATGTGTGTAGTTTGGACGCATGTGTGTAGTTTGGTTGTGTTTCTCTTGGATTCAAACAATGTGAACAACAAAGGAAGGTGCAACATCAACATATGTCATACGGGGTTGTTACAAGAGACGCGAGAATTATTGTTGTGCTTTAATTAAAATTTGATGCTGCATGAAATGGTGTTTAGATACTTCACTCTTTTCAAAAGATCTTCCTATTTTGACGAATTTTCTTTTAAAAAAGATTCCAAATAGCATGAACAAAAATAGTGGTAGGGAATTTGTTTTTAACATGAAGCTGGGCTCTCGAGTGAAAAATAAGAAAGAGCAGTCTAGAACAACACACTGGGGATCGTTATTGAAGATAGTACGAGTGTGGAGAATAATTGTGTTAACCTGATTAGGCTAATCCTGACATTCAATATATATAGTGTTTACAATACAGACCTATAACTAGTAAAAGACTATTCCATCCTTTACATATAATTTTACTCTAATATACCCCTTCAATCTTTATAAGGTGAAACAACGGATAAATTGGTACGATCTTATGCTTTTGCTTGTTTGTTAAAATTTTCCTATCAAATGTTTACTTCCATTGTAATATAAATAATTGCCTTTTACTTAACAATTATTGGGGTGGTGGCGCAGTTGGCTAGCGCGTAGGTCTCATAGCTAAGTTGAGTGATCCTGAGGTCGAGAGTTCGAGCCTCTCTCACCCCAAGTTATTTTTGCTGCCATTATTTTCCAAGTTTCATGTACTGATGTACTATTCTACAAGTTTATACCCATAGTCTGCGTTTCTCTTATTAACTTTCTTTTTTTTCTTTCTAAAATGACAAGTTAAAATGACAAGTTGCCGAATGCAGAAGACAAAGATTAATTAAATTATACATGTCAATGACCCTGTTTTCTTAGATACTACTTCCTCTACACTTGCTATACTTCATTTCTCTCACTGGGTTGCTAAATGTCGTTCTTGTTTTCTTACCAACACCCAATATACATACTTCTTATGTATTTATACTCACACGTACACATTCCCTTACTCTTCCTCGCTCTCCCATTCTCATACTTCCTCGCTCATACTTCCTCTCCGACTACTTCTTCGGCCAATTTTCTGATCACTATCTCATCTCACACATTAAAGGAGGTTGAACGATATCATCACGCCATTACTCCTTCCTCAACATCTTCAACAACCTTTCTGGCACATTATGTGCAACTTTTTCGGCCACATTGTTGCATTATCAATATTAATGGAATTTCGTACTTCATTTAATTAAAACAAAGTGGACTATAATGACTTGGATTACCGAAAAACTGCTCAGGCATCTGTCACAGACGCCTTAACCCATGGTCAGGCGCCTAACCACATGTATATGCTCCTAAAATAGGCGCACGTACATGTTGTTGGACGCCTATTTTAGGCGCCTTTACCTATGGTTGGGCTAGGCGCCTGACCATAGGTTCGACGTCTCTGACAGATGCCTCAACACTTTTTCGACGTTTTCAAGTCAATTTCCGGCAAATTTTAATTTAATTTGAGATATTCTAGTTGACCTAATTTGAGACAATAAACTAGTTTTATTCGAAAAAATCTTAATTACATTAGCATTTTCCCGCGATATGACGATGTGGTCAAAAAACTTGAATTTGTTGAAAAATATGAACTTGTTGGCAAGTTCTGAAATCCTGTAGTCCTTCAATGAAGTACATGTAAGAAGATGAAAGGGATGAGAGAGAGAGTGAAAGATGAAAGGGAATGGAAGAGGTGATGAGAAATGGAGGGAGGATGGAAGGGGAATGAATGAGGGAATGGAGGCAAAAAGAAAACGAAAGACCTTTTTACTTTTATACAAAAATACAAGGCGCTAGTAGAAAAAAATAAGGCGTCATTTAGCAATACTCTTTCTGAAGACATTTTTTAATATTTATTTTAAGAATCAAGGTTGGCCTAGTTGGTTGGAGGCATTACTTCCACTTTTGTAACAACGGGTCGATTCTTACCCCTTACAAAGTAGGATCCCTAAATTCGTCCCCTCCCCAACCCCACACTTGTACAAGAGATACGCATCTTATTTCATTTAAGTAAGAATTTTATATAACGAAGGGAGTAATAGATTATTACATAGGATAAAAAAATAGATAAAAATAGATATACACGCATGTAACAATAGTTATTTCTTAAAATTTTAGGTTGCCCTTATGATATGCATGTAAGTTATAGCATATACGATTGATATTATTGAGAGGAATACAAAAGATTTTAACTTATTATGATCATATAATCTTATTTCTAGTGTAACTCATATGTTGTGTTAAGACAATAAAATTTTAATTTCTATATAATTACTTTAAATTTCATAATACTAAAACCATAAACAAACAAAAAAATTAATTCTTAATGATTATGTTTTGAAGTATAATCAAAATATTAGTATTTACCTTTTTTGAAGTATTTCCCAGATCTTATACTTAATCCTATTATGATTATTAATTTTGTAGGTAATTTATTAAAACACCAAACTCTATTTTTCTCTTATATTGAAGATTAATGGATGTCATAGCTAATACTATACTCCAAGCTTGTTCAACATTCCAAAGCCTCCTGTAAAAGAAAAAAAAAATCCCAAAGCCAATACAGCAAACAATTCCTATATCAGTATTGCTCTAACAGGTGTTGATGTGTCCTATAGCTTTGAGCCTTCAACATGAAAATTACAAAACTGGATCACATTCGAAATTCTACAAGTACAGAACCTTCTTAATTGAATTTCCAAGAGTTAAATGTTAGAAGCAACAAGAACAATCAAATGGGCAAAGGCCACTGCTACCAGCATCTTGCTTGTTAATCCTCAGCTCTTCCTCTGAGTAAATAGCGAGCCCGTCGTTTGTTCTCCTTCTAGGCTTTGAATCAGAGTTAAATGGTTCAGTCTCTTTTGGGATACGCTTCTTTTTCTTTATCTTCTTTGATTTTTCATTTTTGACTCTAGCTCTTTCAGATTTTTCTTGCTCGGCCTTCTTCCTCTTTTGGCTTGTAAAAATGTCATCAATTTCATCAGCCTTTTTTAAACTTGCAGTAGATGGTTCTTCTGGTACAGCCTCAGACTCATCAATTCCATCAGCCTTTTTTGAATGACCAGTAGATGGTTTTTCTTGTACATCTTTAGACTCTTCTTTTGTGACACCGGATGTCTTCGAAGACTTCTTTTTAGGCATTTTAACAGCTGGCTGCTGTATGCACTAGATAATCAATCAACTGTCCTGAAATTCCAGAAGTGTTGATGCATATTGGTCAATAAAAACACAGTTAGAGGAATGTACTATACATGAGCCAGAGCAAAGACTTCTCTATCATAGAAACTTATCATCTCTTAGCATTTTAACTTACTTCGGAAACAGGGAAGGGATTGGAGCTGGTAAATTCCGTCTCTAATACAATATTGGTATCTAATCGAGTCTTGAGAAAAGGGCAGGAAAAGCTCAATCCCCTCATCACTATGGAAGACTAATTTCCCAGCTCCTATTCTTCCGACACGCCAATCCATTCCCCTCAAAATAACACGATTAGTATACAATTTCCAAACAAAAAGTAGTTTCTAAAGTGACAAGCACCACTAGCCAAGGCTAAAAGATCAAATAAGTGGTTGTATGGTTAAATGTAGGAAGTGTAACATCCTAGGACGTTCCAGTGCCAATACATTTTCATTCATTTTCAAGCTAAGTATAAAAAGTTGCTTGGTTGAGTATGGGAAACTCCACTAACCTAGGGGGCTAACCGGCTAACTAAGGTGATTCTTGATTCACCCATTTTATGATAAGAACTCCAAGATGTGACACTCACTTTCCAGTTTCCACTTCCTAGGATTTCCACCTTCCCACGCCTTTTCATTTCAATCAAACAACCATTAGCCTTAGATCATCATAGAATTATACTTCACCACTCACACAATATGACTCCCTCCTCCCCTCAGAGAATTGCCCATATTTCTATTTCATTCTATCCAATTCTAGATTATCCCTTGTTTTTTTAGGATTTGATATGCTATCTTAACTTACTCTCATCATTATAAAATTTACCAACTATTTAGTACGCAACATAGATCATAGATCAAACCAGTGTCACATAATTCCCTAATCTCCCCGCGAACTGTGATCCAAAAAAAGCGAATTATGGTCGGCGTTGGCCTATTTTTTGCCCATTTTGGGCGAGCTGCGAACTGAAAAAACAAATTATATAGCGAATTATGTGACACTGGATCAAACACCTCCACAAAGATTTGTTATTAATCCAACAGAATGTACCTTCTAGTAAAATATAGAGGTCTTATATTACTGGTGATAAGCAAACAAGGCCGGCCGCAGCACTGAAGTGATAACACAAAGAAAGTTTGACAGAAAACTTAGCAAAGACAACCCAATTCCTAAAACCTCGATATATTAAGGAAATGAGGAAATTCCAGAACAATCACACGAAAAGCTGATATATTTTTCCAGCACTAGATTTCCATGTAAAAACAAAAACAAAATATGGCAATCATATTTATTCCTATGAAACTGATACAATTCTTTTACCTAGGTTAAGCAGTGCGTATCCAAATTCTGGAACTTTTAAAAAAAATTTGAGCTCACATACTGTCAATATAAAATCAAATAAATTCTTACTCAAATATTTAATGTTTAACTACAAACTTGAAATATTTAAACTCACAATATATCGCCGAAAATATCCTTTGATTTGTTCCCTCGAAATTAACTTGAATTGATGCTGCAAATACGAAATTATCGAACTTTTTAAATAGAGTAAAGTACTGGAATGGAATCTGGAATCTGTAACATGTAGGGGAGATGGGTTTTTTTGGGTTTGAACAGAGAGTTAGGGTTACAACTTTTCTTTTCAACGTTTCTTTTTTTCTTTTTATTTCATTGTTTTCCCTTTTTCTTTTTTAAAGTCTATCCTTTCACTAACAAAAAAAAATTGAGAAATTTCCTCAGGTATCCCTGAAATTTGGCATAATTCCCAAATTATCCTTTACATTTGGAGAATTTCTCAAATACCCCTGAGGTTGGTATTTGAGCTCAAGATACCCTTACTATGGACGGAACCCTAACGCCGTTAGGTTTTCCCTTTCTCTTTCCCCAATTTTCTCTCTCCTCCTATTCCCCTACCCACTACCAACACCCTTCCCCCAACCGGCGACCACCACCGGCTCTGGCGTCAGCGACCCTACTCCCTCCCTTCGCCGGCTAGAACAGCAGCACCCTTGGCGATCCCACCCTCGCCCTTTCCCCCACCCTCGACACCCTTGCTTGCTATGACAACCTTGCTCCCCTTGGCAAGCCCATCGAACTCGAAGACCTTATTGATCATGTTTTTGCCGAACTTGCCTCTTACAACTCTGTTATTGATGTTATTATTGGTCGAGACATCACTATCTAATTTAAAGAACTTCATATATAAAAAAATTATTAACAAAGAACTCTCACTAGTCTCTACACTCTCCCAAATGACCTCCCGTCACAATCTTTATTGTCACTTCACGCCACCAAAACAGATCATCGCGCAACTCATGGCCCACAACTCCACCTCTTCTTTTGACACCCGACCACCACCACCAACGATCGTACCAAGCGCTCTCCTCGTCCATTCCTTGGCAAATGTCAGTGGTGTCATGAGCAAGGACATGTTTCTCAATGTCCTAACTTCACTCAACATTTTCCTAATGTTAGCCCACCCCCACCCAAGGAGTCTCGTAGCATCACAATTGTTATCTTCCCTTCTCATCACATCCTCATGCTGCCACCATTGCCTCCTCCTCATCCACTACCACTTGGCTCCTTGATAGTGGAGCCTCTCACGATGTTACCAATGACCTCCAAAACCTTGTCCTTCATAATCCTCATGATGACACTAAAGAACCATCTTCGTCCAATCAGCCTATGCAGTGTGCCTCCAAATGCCTGGTTAACAGAATGAAGGCTCAGCTCCCTTCACCAAAATGCCTTTGTCCCAGGTCGAAATATGGATGATAATATTCTGATCAACCATGAACTCACGCATATTATTAACAAACAATGCTCCTCCACAAATTACTTGGCGGCCTTGAAACTAGATATGAAAAAAGCGTTTGATAGAGTCAGCTGTGTGTTCGTACTTAAGGTTCTTACAGCGTATGGGTTCCCGACGCAATGGGTTCAACTTATTAACGAATGTATTTCTATGGTCTCATATAAGATCTTGGTCAACGGGTCAGCATCTCAAAATTTTAAACCTGAATGTGGCTAAGATAAGGTGACCATTTGTCACCATACCTATTTTTATTCTACATGGACATCCTTTCCAGAATGACTTCCATGACCACTAATATCAATCAATTTAATGGTTTTCCAGTGTGCAAGGGTGGGAGGCTGGTGTCGTACCTCTTCTTTGCCGATGATGATGCATTCTTCTTCTTAAAGATCAATACCTCTGCCTGTCAGGCTGTCATATCTGTAGTACAAAGATTCCACGATATATATCTGGTCAGATGTTGATTAAAAAAAATAATCTTTTGTTAAATCCAGTCCTAATATTCCTCAGGAGCGGCAAGCTGAGTTCAAAAACATCCTCAGTATGGACTTTCCTCATAACATGGGTATGTATATATCTCGGGGTCCCCATTGATATTCAGGAGACGGAAGCTATGCACTTTACATATCTACTAAACATGATATCCGCCAGGATAGCAACATGGAGCCAATGCGGAGTCTCTTAATTTAGTAAGCTTCTCATAATCAATTCAATCCTGATGGCCTCTCTAAATCATGTTCTCTCAATTTTTGAACTTCTAGCCATGATATGTAATAGAATAGATGCTATGATTGCAAGATTCCTCTGGGCTATGAAAGATTTGAAAGGGATTCATTGGTGCAAACGTCAACACCTTCAATAACCAAAAGGTATGGGTGGACTCGATATATGGAATATAACAATGTTTAACCAAGCCATATTGATGAAAAAGGTCGGGAGATTCATCAAAATCCATAATTGCTAGTAGTTTACGAGGCCGCAGATTCGAGGGACAAAGTCCAACATCTCGTGGGGTCTTCGAGGCTTACAAGCAGCATAGATACTTCTCAATCAGAATTGTGCTGAAAATAGGAAATGGGAAGTCGGTGATGATAACTAATATAAAATGGGTTAATGGCACTATGCTCGTATATCCGGATTGTATTTCGATATGAGATATTGGGAAACAAAAGTGGCAACGCAAATTACTCCGGGCCATCAATGGAATCTCTCTAGATTTTCTCAATTATTTACTCCCCAGTCGGCTCGCAACATCCAAACTATGGAACTGCCGTGCAACAGCTCCACACATGACCTATCTTATTGGCTCTCCATGACTTCAGGCGAGTATACCGCACCAAGACATGATATGCTTATTTTTTTATGCAAAAGCAACAAGAAATCAGTAGCATGACAACTCTGTCTTGTATAAAGTTTTTTCGTACCATTTGGAGCCAGAACATCATGCCCAAATGACAATTGTTCCTTTGGAAACTCTGGAATAACAACCTAGCCACTAAGATTAATCTTCTTCGACGGCAAATAGGTCAGGATGACTCTTGTCTAACTTGTGGCCTAGCATCAGAAGATCTCCAAGACATCTTCAAGTTTTGCCTCCTTGCTTCGGGGGCTTGGATGACGAGTAATATGAGTATTAATTCCCGGGATAATGGACATATACCACTTATTGGCTCACAAATTGGATAATATATCTCCGCAAAACATATGGACATGATAGCATTCGGATCCTAGTGTTTGTAGCCATCCTTTGCGGTATATGGAGCACTCATGGGGTCGTCTTCTGTAACGTGACATCCAACCTCCTTCAGGTAAAAACTCGGTGGAAGCAACTCTACAACAACACAATACCTTTCTTCAAGGCCCTACCCATGCATGCAAAGTGAGGGGAGACCCTACCCTACACCCGGGTTTCTCATTGCTAATATAGGACAACACAGACTAGGGCTTCCCCAACTGGTAATCCAAACTAACGGTTCTTGAGATAAATTTTCGGGCAAGGCGAGTGCAACCTGGATCATCGCCAACCCCCGGACGCTTCAGGATAAGGGAGAAGCGGTGTTATTTCATGCATATACTGCTCTACTCACGTAAGCTCGGGCTTGTCTTCGCGTTTTTCAATGGGCATCATGTTGCCATTATGACTGTGTTTCCATTGTTACTGATTGTGCCCAGCTGGTTCAATATCTACGCAGCAAAGTGTCTGAACATCCAAACCAGAAACACTATATAGATATTATACAAATTGCTGAATCCCTTCAATGGTGTACAATTAATAGTCTCCCGGATGCAGGTACAACAAGCGCATGAGCTTAGCGCATGAGCTAGCTACTTCTTGAAGAAGTAATAGTGTCCCTTTTAGTAACTTATAGTTTATTGTACGTTTATGTGATGTAAAAAAAACTAATTATTGGTGATAGTTCATGTCTAAAAGTATCCTATATCGAGTCTCTCACTCTTTGTCACTCATACCCTCCCCTTACTCTTTCTAATGTTCATTCTACATGTTCCTTCTATCTCTTGTAACATCATATGACCTATTGCTCAATTTTGTCATGACAATAATGTTTTTATATATATATATTATATATATAATATATATATATATATATATATATATATATATATTTGGCTGCTCTAGTCATATGCAATCCAAAATTCACTCATCTATAGCAGACTAGCTATGAGATTTCTTAATTTTTTCATTATGACACTAGAAAACACAACAGTTTCATACCAGGAAGTTCGACTTATAATATTTGTCGTCAATATTCTATAACACATTAACACTCAATTAATGTCAATATTTCTATTTCCTTGAAAGAGCAAAAAAGAAATGAAAATAAAAGATATCAGATATGCAGGATGGTGGATAGTGGATTTTCAATCTCTAAAAAATATGCTTAAGAAAAGAAGAGAGATGGAATCTAAACAAGTACCATATCTAATAAAAATGACTTAAAATAGAAGACATGTTTTCGCTGGCAAATCCAACAAAAACCAAACAAAATGTTTTCCTTTTTAAACTCCATATATCTATTATTCATATCTTCCATCCATTTTTTTTTTTGTTTCTTCTTGGGTCTAATTCATTCATAAACTGAAATCTATCTCAAAAGAAAAGAAGCTTTTGAAAATATATTTTCCACAAGAGAAAATCTTATTCAAAAGTTTAAAGGGGGTTTGGCCAAATTCCTTGTAATTTTGGCCTTCCCCCTTTAAATCAAGGGTAGATTTTCAGTAACCCCAACATGATGGGATCCTTCTTTGAAAGATTGTGTTGGGGAAACTGTTTAATGGGGCTCTGCGGATCATCAGGAGACGACGACGACGATTCGTTTCATGCAAACGGGAATGTGCAACATATTCTTACGATTGAAGCTTGGGAGGAAACCTTAAACCTAAAAGGAAAGGTCATCGTAGCATGTTTTAAAGCAGCATGGTGCGGACCTTGCAAGATAATTGCACCATTTTACGGGGACTTGTCTCGAAAATATGCATCCTTCTATTTCGTTAGTGTTGATGTCGACGATGTACCTGAACTTAGCGAAGCATTCGATATCCAAGCCACCCCGACTTTCTACTTCTTTTTGGATAGACAGGAGGTTGACAAGTTGGTTGGTTCGACCAAGGCCGACTTACAGCAAAAGGTAGCTTCCGTTTTTGAGTTATATGGTAAGGTACCAGAGTAACATACCATCGGAAACTGTTTTTCCCTAAGCAGACACTACTCCCATCAACGCCTTGCTAATTGCAATTACCAATATAGCGCCAACTCCCTGTATGTTTTCAAGTTCTAGAAATTTAATTGGATGGGACTAATGTATTCTTATTTATCTGTTCTAGACTTACATATAAGATCTGATAAACGTCCAGGAGTCAGGCCGTCAAGGCAAAGCATTGCTATATTTTGGTTGTATTCGGTTGTCGACAGTTAAATGTAGATCAAAAAAAATTGCAGGGCAATTTATGCCTCATTAATCCAGAAGATGCAAGTTTTGCTCATAGTCTCATACGTCTTAATATGCATCCTAGATAATAGACACAAGTTCACAAGGTAACATTTAACAGCAAAATAACTCTTCCTTTTCAAGGCAACTAATTAGCAAAATATACACTGCCAAATATTTGTCAACAGGTACAAAGTACTACTCAAAACTCGGTAAAGCTAAAACCCTCTGAAAAACGAATAGTCCCTCTCTGTGGACAAAGGAAAACCAAGTCTAAGGCATCATCACCATCCTAGGATACCTGCCAAAGAGCCAAACGATGGAAATATAAATATACTTGAAAATTTTGTTACATGGTGAAGAAAAAACACAGGCCAGATTATCAATGCGAGATACAAATTTTTAAGACGGTATTTACTCTACCATGTTATGTTTCATATATAAAAAAAGATGCAAAATACCAGATTGACAATCTTATCTGGTTTTCCTATATGAAACAAGTAGCTTAACAGCCCAGAGGCGAGAGAATTGGGATCAAGGCATAAAAGAAAGAAAAATCCAACCAGCGTTGGGGTCAATGGGAATTGAGTACACCCAATGACCCAATACCATTTCTCTAACATGCCAAAACAAATCATCACAATACAGAGCGAAGCGCTTTCTGAACAGAAAGCTCCAAAATATAGGAGAGAAGAATAACGAAAAGAACCAGTCAAGACTCAAGATAGAAATTCAGCACAAAAATCTAATTCTATTTACTTGTGGTTAAACAGGGACAATGTCCAACATAAATTAACTAACAGTAGAATCGAACAGAACCTCATCCTCAATAAATTCAACACTAACTCCACCGAAGAATACTATTCCAAGCTGGTCAGAGTTTAAGACCAACTCACATGCTACACTATAATATAACCAGAAATTCTTGCAAAAGCAAACAGAAAAAAGTTCTCAAAGATTGAAACTACTATATATCTAAGGAGTATCTTTTGTGCCTCCAATAGAAGAAAACCGTAATGTTAATGTACATCCCAAAATGTCTCAAAAGATGAGTGAAAGATGATTGGAATATGCAATACACAATTAAGGTTAATGTGTATGTTCAGAATGATAATATTATGCCAGATATGAGGTAACTATGCGATGTTTTGGGATGTCAATATTGGAAGGATAAACAAGTAGCTAATTCACAACAAGAAGTTTACAGTAGAACGGTGAAATTTATTAGAGCCCTTTAATACAAGAAAGTAGGGTTACTGTTCATGATTTGCTGAAAATTACAATCCAACATGCCAATCTGGTTTTCTAATCTGATTAGTAGCATATAATTGTATGCTTTTAGATCATTTAATTATATCAAATCAAATTGCAATGCTTGTGGTAAGCAGGTCCATGTTTTTAGATTGTCAGGTTAATAATATTTACCAGGTAAATAAAAAAAAACCAGGGTACACCATAACAATCACACAGATTATTTATAGCAAACAATGTCGATTAGAAGCACATCTTTAATCCAAGAACATAAGAGTAAATTTAGATAACAGCAAACATACCTGAAGTTTTATAATCATTGCTGCTGGTTCTGAGGTGGCTGTTGAGGATTTGGAGGAGGTGGCATCCCTGGACGAGGAGGTCCATAGTGCATCTGACCACCAGGGGGTGGCGGCATACCAGGATGAGGTGGAGCTGGCATTCCAGGTCTGGGAGGAGGAGGTGGGCCACGCATCATGGGAGGAGGTGGCATCCCAGGACGCTGGGCATATTGAGGAGGCATCTGGAAATGCCCAGGAGGAGCTGAACCAGGTCTCGACCCAGGGGGATACTGGCCTGGGGGAGGGACCTGATGAGGTGGGCCTCTTGGTGGCCCACCTGGAGGTGGGAATCCTGGCATCTGCTGACCAGGCGGACGGATCACAGGAGCACCTGGGTAATTCATCGCAGGAGCCGATAGCTGAGGGGCTGGAACTGGAGGTCGGGAGATCTGAGGCTGCATCATGCCCGGAGCTGGACCACCAACGCCACGAACTGGACCAGACAAACCAGGTTGGGCATGAACAAGAGGTGCAGTTGGAATACCTCGTCCAGCGGCTCGACCAAGACCTGGACCAGCCATGGCAGCAGCCCCCATGGACTTGGCGCGCGACTCTTCAGGAGGGGGAGGACCTTCAACCGTCATGGAAATGACTTCTTCACCCCTGAGGACGAGAAGGCCGAGGGTACGGCGATCTTCTCTCTCCTCATTAGAATTAGTTTTGTTAGATTTGCTTCCCTTGGTGGAAGGAAGCTTCCGAAATTCCTCACAATCTCCAAGGACAAGGTTCATGTGACGGTCAAAGGCCAGGAACTTCCCAACAAGCTGACGCCCATCTTGGATAGTGACCCGCATGCGGTAGTTGATATACTGTAACATCTTCGAACTCTTAGACATCGACATGTTGATGTTTTAGTTCTTATCTCACCCTTTAAACTCTAAACACCAATATGACCTGCACATAAACCCCAAAATCTTTAAACGCCATAGACATTACCTTCAAAGCAGTTTCAGCAATTCAGTCCACACAACCACTCAATAAAACACGCTATACTAAGTTCCCAGGATTGACATACGAAATTAGTTCCTCCTTCCTCCCAAGCACATACAACAGTAATCTTACAAAAGAATAATTATTGATTTCAAGTGGCTAATCAGCTATTTTTGTCATTCAGAACAAAACCATCAACCTTTACCATGAGTATAGCAATTACAAAAGCAATAATTCTTCTTGCACATCTTAAGCACAAATTATGTTAATTCTTTCGGAATCAGAAAACCCACATCATCATTTGCTTCCAAAACAAAATTCACATAGATTGCAGTGAGCATACACCTCAATAAAGTGCAAATAACACAGAATACATCATAACCTAAATCTCCAATTTACTCCAAGCACCTAGAACAGTCAATTCGAAGCAGAAAAGTATAGACAGCTAATAATTAGACGGAAAACATCAATGCTTACAAACAATAAAACAAAACCCAGTTCAAAAATTCGACATCAACAAGTGAGACATTTCATCGAACACATAGAAGGCAATATTCTTACACAAAGATTTTCACCGACCAAACAACATATTAACCCATGCTTCACATCAAAGGAAGTATAAATAGATCAAATTCTTAAGAAATTCATAAACTAAAAAATAAGGGTTTTATCAGTAAAACAACATTAATCCCCAAATTACTGTGAAAAAACAAAGTAATTTAAGGGTTTTGCTTTTCCTACTTGAAGTTGTAAGCAATTTGCAGAGAACAAAATGAACAAAAATGTCGAGAAAAAAGAGGGAAAGAGAGATTTACCCAAGGACAGTGGAGTTGCGAGTTGCGACGGAGAAGAATGGAGAGAGAAAATGCAGCAAAAATAAGAGCAGCAAAAGCAAAAGCATGCTCTGAGGAGAAAATAGAAATGCAGTTTCTCGCAAGTAAGCGATGAAATTTAAAATACGTCTGCGTCTGTTGCCCAATACCCTAGTCCCTATTACTTCTGGCCCGTTTGGTAACAGATCATAAATGATAGGAATGGTAATATATTATAGTGTAAATTTGTATTAAAAATTTAATATCATTACTCGTGGTAATGTTACTCCATCTCAAAATATTCATTTCTTCTTAAAATTTCATTATTATCCATTACCATTTGGGAATGTGGTATTGGGTGTTAATGATAATTTATAGAAAGAAACTCATGTTTTGTGGTAAAGTTTCATTCCCATGAGAACTTCTTTACAAATTTAAACTAAATTTCATTACCATTACCACTAACCAAATGCTAGTAGTTTTTTTAAGCTTTTTCCGTCAAAAATTTTAAACTTTTTTTTGTCAGAAATTATAGAGATTGGAAGAGCATCCACATTCATTAACATCCCCTTAATTTCTCTCTCCTCACCTTATTCGTCCATATCTTCCACTAAATTTATCATCTACCCTCCCCATCTCACAATTTCATACCTACATTCATTAACCTCCCCATTTACCCTCTCTCTTTTACTTTTCCATGCCCTACCTCCTTTTCTCTCTCCTACTTTTCATACCCCATCAATATTAATAAAATAATTTGACTCATCACATTAATTTCAGATAATATTAATTAAATTAAAATATAGTAATTATAATTTGATAATTGCCTTATAATTAATCGGATTAAGTCATTAATTGTATTACGTTAACAAAAAAAACGTTATTTTAAATATACCAGTTTACCCATTTTTCCTTTGTGGTTTAATTTGACAATTACACTGATTGCTAATTATAATAATTTACCCGATTTTAATGTTAATAATAACAGTAAATAGATATGCAAAAAAAAAAACACCATAAATTCATTTTAAAAAACATAGATGAAATTTAACAAAGTACCATACAATTAATTTTAAATAAAAGATTGCAATAATTTAGATCTTCAATCTATAACGTCGGTTAATAAGATAAGATGCAATATGTAACGTCAATGGATAAGATAAGATCACATTTACACTAAAATACAAGTACATTAATCATAAATATTGGTACATGAATCATTTAAACACAAGTCCTTTACCTGAAACACGCTTACATTTAACAATTTAAATAAGTATATTAATCATAAAACAATACAACATTAACTATTAAACACAATAACATTTATCCTAAAAATATGTGAATTACTTCATGAACTCTTCCGCTTAGAAAGAGATGACTATCACAACATCTAAAGCTTGATTTCACGATCTTGATTGATAAAATCACCAATGGGGAGTATTGGGAAGCTGATCGAAAACCTAACCACCATACATAATACATGGACTCCCTAATAAGGAAGGGAGCCATCAGAAACCCACAATCTTCAAAGAAGAAACCTAAAACTAATGATAATACAACACAATCAATAATCATCATCATCCCATCAATGGGAAGAGAAGAAATTAGAGCACATATAGCCCAAACTATACGAATCAGCGAGACAACAACCAAAATAGGACCAACAACGAACTCACACACACGAGCCCTAGAAACCCTAACCAGGGCACCAAATTTCAATTTGAAAGGAAGAAACAAGAATCCTTTGATCCAATCTAAGGACTAAAAAAGAATTCCTAAATAAGAATTAGATGAAATTATCTGTACAATATCTAGGAGATAAGGAACTTTTCGAAAATTTAAGAAATTTTTGTGGAATTTACAATCACCATTTCGGGGAAGATTTAGTGTTGAATTACAAACAAATTTGAGAACTGGAATCCAATAGTATTTCTACTCACAGACTTGTGGGATATGGAGTATTCTGGTTTACGAAGGCTTGGAACATAGCAAGGAATTGAGGATTGTTTAGCATGTTTGGATCAAAAGGAGTATTTGAAATTGGTTGGGAATCTGAATTTTGTTGGGAATTTGGATTTTGTTGGCAATTTGAATTTTGTTAGGAATTTGAATTTTGTTGGCAATTTGAATTTTGTTGGCAATTTGCATTTATTTAGAATATCGAGTCTTCGATCCAAATCGAAATTTTGCAGGCTTGGACTGGATCGGACCGGAATAAAAGACCAAAATCCTAGTTTGGACCGGTTCAAGTCCAAATGGCGATCTAGATCGAATTGTGTACACCCTAATTTAAACCTCTAGAATTTAAGATGATGTTAATACCATTAATCAATCATCTTGGAGAGTTACATTACTCATAAGGTAGTAGGGAAAAGTTTAATATAATCTGGTGTTATTTGGCTTCAATTTCATTTGCCATGAAAATATATGTTCCCACCCTTCCTCCTTCCTTTTATCTCTACTTTTTTTTTTTAATTTGCGGGGCTAGCAAGTAGCAACCTACTAGGCTACCACCAGGCACCACTCTTTGGCCATCCAAGTCTCTTTTTCGTTCTTTTCTCTTTTGTAATGTAAAATTTTCCCTCATTAATACGAATGTTTTAAATTAGCTTTCGGATTATAAATTGACTTTGTTTTTCTCTCATTTAAAAGAAAGAGAAAAAAATTACTATGTAATTTCAATTATCATAATTCAAATTTTCCTGCCTAGGAATCCTTAATTCAATCAGATTATTAAGACCTTCGATATATTATTAGGATTTTCCATAAAATTATGCTAGTTTTGTTATTACACAGTCTCGAAGACGTACATTTGACTTTTTATATCTTCAATCATATATTAATAAAAAAAATACTAAAAGATGATATTAAGAAAGTACACATTAATGCCAATCTAACTTGATCCCACATGAGTATGATTTTGTTGTTCTGAAAAAATCAATTAGGATATTTAATCAAAGATTTTAAAATTTTACCCCTAAAAAATATATAATTCACTATATCTCTAGAATGGAGGGAGTACATACTTGCGGTAGGACGCTCCACTCTTAGGATGACATGGGAGCCTGCTACCCGTTACACCATGAGAAAGTAAACTACTGTCTTTTGGCTGATTTTCATGACAAAGTAGACATTTACTCCCTCAAACATTTACAAAGCATGCAAGTGTTCTGAGTTACTGCAGTATCCAGGTACGAGACTATATAATTTGTTGGATTGATGGATCCTCAGTTACCGACTAGGCAAATATCAATTGTGCCTCGCCTTGGCCTCACCATAGCAATGTAGATGACATATCCGAATATCGATACTTGTGCATAACATTGTAAAAGAAGAGAAATTAGAGAGCATTTACAAGGAGTCCAAGAAACATGACCGGATGCATTCACAAATGAGCTGCCTTCAGTATGAAAGAGGTATCGGTACAATACACAATGCTAGTATAACAGTAACTAATGGATGTACACTGATGTAGTACGATTTAACGGAACAGTTCTTCGGGGAAACTTAGCCGTGACTTCTTGGATCAGCAACTTGGTGAACCTTTCTAGCCTCTGCATTTGAATACTGCCCAACAACACGAGCGTGAGGGATAGAATCCTTACCACATGCTAGAGCGTCCACATTTTCCAACAAATATTGTCTGGGAAGCCTGCCAACCACATTCCCCTCCTCGTTACCATCCTTGTCCAAGAACGCAAAATGTGGGATGCCCTCAACACCAAATTCGTCTATCTCTTGCTCCCACTTTGTGTTGTCAACATTCAGCATCACAAAGTTCACACGATCCCTGAGAGATTTGGTTTCGTCAAAATCATAATTTTATAACTATATACTCAAAAGCCACTAACTTGAGCAACAACCACCGTAATTAGCAAAAGTCAGCAGGAAATCAGATAAAACTTCACCTATACTGCTGCTCAACTTTGTATACCTCTGGTGCTAATTCCCTACATACTTCGCACCAGTCTGCATAGAATTCCACAATTGTTGGTTTTCCGTTTGATAAAGCCTATAGAACAACAATATATGAGCGTCAAAATTGTTATTTAGCCACTGAAAGCTCAATTGAACCAGGTGAGACATGGCAAACATAGTTTCGTTAGCATAATAGAATTGAAACATATAGATATTGAACACTAGTCAAGTTATTCTCCTAAAAGGCTAAAACCATGAAGGTAAGTATGTGCCAGTATGCTACTATTCCACAGCAAAAGTATCAAATGAGATTACTAATTCTTGCAGTCCCAAAAATCAGCATGGGAAATATAAACTTTCTACTGAGCATGGCAGCAGAAAGCTAAGAGTAAAATTAAATGATAATGAGGCATGCATCTTAAGTAGTTTTTTAGTATCAGAAAAATGCTTAGGCGTGCATTTTGATTTTCAACCTCAGACAAATGCTTAGGGGTCCAATAGCACATCAAACTAGAAATTCCAAAAGATGTGCATTCTTTAGTTGAAGCGAAGTTTTGAAATAATTCTCAATTGGAACTCTGCAGGTTTTTTATTTGTGAGAGAGAGAGAGAGGGGGGGGGGGTGCTCAAAGCAGATTGAAGGTGGAGATTTGTGCAGCTGCTAGAGGCTATTGACAAGATATAAAGAAGAGGAAAGGATCATTAATAACATTCAATCATTCATCAGACCTCTGACTTGCATTTGAATTCCTTTAGCTGTTTTTAGGGAGTTCGTGTAACTATATACTATTTTTCAGTCTTGATCCACTCATCTTAAAATCAGATGAAGTTACTATTTTTCATTGCCATGAGATTGCTAATATGTTTGCATTACTAATCATCAAATGTCATCTCAACAACAACATCGTTCTGCATAATGCAGAACTTCCTCTCCTTTGACTGGTCCGAGAGTCATTGAAGTGAACCCAGGATCCCAAGGAGGATGTCAAAGCCGCTTTAGGTGTTAAGGGTCTATCAAACCCTTGGCACATATAATTTCTTCACTAACAGTTATATACACGAGCGTTTCACTTAGATTCTGCAAACAGTTTGTCAATGATGCTTGGAATTGGATATAACTACAAAAAAAAAAGCTTGCTTAGATACGAGGGTCAGACTTGGGTACAGAGCCAGGAGTTTGAGATGGAAAATCTTCTCTTGAAAATATGGAGAAACGGTTGTGAGCGTCCAAAGATAAGATATCGGCACAGGGATATTTTCCTCTGTCCTATACTAGGTTGCACATAGACGGGTATGAGTGCAGATTCGGGTATGGGGGCAAAAAATGGCAAGATTTTGAAAATTTAGGAAAGGATACGCGTACCCATACAGGATACGTATCGTATTGGGTACGGGTGCGGGTACGAATACGTGACCTAGAAGAAGTACCCATGCTACATAGGTCCTATATGTACAAGTAAGAAAGTACTGAACTTCCCCTGTTTTGCAAATTGAAGTATCCAGGTGCTCACACCATTTCTATGTGTCAGCACAAACATTCAACAAGGATACTTTTGAAACAAATCTCCATAGAATTATAGCCTCATGTTGTCCGAATTTCCTTCAAATAGTTCTGTTGACTTCTTTGCTCCAAGAAGTAGCCTCTACTTTCACTAACCATCATTTTAGCAAGTAGCAACATATAGAGCACAAAGATGTAGGCATAAAAGACATACCTCTTCATATGGTAATGCTAAGGCAGTGAGGTCACCCAATGAAACACCAAAATCTAAACGTGTCGATAAGAAAAGCCCAAGAGCCGCGACAGTGGAAAGCAGAGCAATTCTCTTATTCACTTCTTTGTTTGGAAGTTCAGGAAGGCTAGTATCAGAGGAAGAAGTTGTAACAGTTTTATCATCGACTGAACTAGGTTCGGAGGGTGGCTGGATCTCCTGGACAAAGATTAGAGGACAATAAGAGGAGTGGACACATATGATATGTGAAAAATAAATCCTCCATCACAAAGAGAATCAAGATTTCAAATAAAGTCAAGCTCTTTCCACTAATGGCCTGTCTGGTAGTCAATAATACAAGATGGTAAAAGTAAAAACCTTTCAGGTAATGTTATAACGGAAGTCTTATGTCAATTTCAACGGTAAGGTTTATCCATCCAAAGTATCTATTTTTCTTCATAATTTTCCATTACCACTTTCAAAGTGGAACTGACTAGTAATGGAAATTCATGAAGAAAAACACATATTTGAGTATGAAGTTCCACTGCCATAGGTAATCTTTTTTTTACAAAACGACATGTAACATTACCATCATTTATTATTGGCCACCAAATGGGCTGTAAGGTTAGACATCATTTCATTAAATGAAACTGAGCTAAAGAACCAATAATAAGAAGAATTTGAAAACTGTATCACAAACTATTTTGAACCTTGGCTTCTGAATAAACTAGACACGAGGTAGTATGAAAAATTGATAATCGTAGCATGGAGTAATGTAGTCTCTAATACACACTTGAGGAGTAGAATTTTGCAGCAAGTCAAGTTTCCATAAAAACCATGAAAGCATCCCAGCTAATAATAATTCACCCACTTGGCAATTGCTATGACAAGTGTTATATAATTCGCTAATTCCGTAAACTAAAACACAAAAAAGTAGAGCTGTTACTCTGAGTGGTACACATTTGAACTAATTAACAAAAGTAATAGTGAGATGCATTCCTAAATCTAATCTTGTACGCAAATAAGTAACACTAGCTAAAAACTATTGTGAACCTTGGCATCTATATAAACTAGACACGAGGTAGCACGATAAATCATAGGAGGGACTACGTAGTCACTAAGAAACACTTGAGGAGTAGGATTATGCAACAAGTCAAATTTCCATTTAAAACCATGAACCATCAGTCCATCACAACTTATGAGAGTTCACCCATTTGGTAATTGCGATACCTAATGAGTGACTAGTGTTACCTAGGCTTCATTTGTTATGGAGGGCAACTATTCCCTATTTTTGATTGTTTGGTTGGACAAGGAATTTAAAAAGAAAAACTATGGTGGAAAAGACTTCTCCATCCCTTCGTAAACATTTTCCTCCAAAATTTGAAGGAAAACCATTGTCCTCCACTCTCTCATTCCCAACATCTCCATTTTTCTCTTCTTAGCTTAATAGTGTTAGGAATATTACCCCTTGTAAGGAATATATTACTCCTACCTATTCCGAGGATCTGGTTGCAAATTAGACAACATTAATATACTAATTATTGAGAATAACACAAACAAACAATATTTAGAGGAGAACAAACACAAAAATACGGCCAAGGAAAAGAACGAATCCACTAATAAAGATGGAGAAAACTAACGGAGAATTATAGTACTCCCACACATACAAAAGGAGCTCTTAAAACAAAGTTAGCTCAGCAATTAGAGTACTCTTTCAACTCTAAAATTATCTCACTTGATTTCTCAAAATAAAATTGAAGCCTAAGCAAGTTCAATTGATCTTGTGGCCAAGCATACATGTACAGGAACAATCTACCTACAAACCATTAAACCTAGTAAAAAGGAAAAAATAGCAGCACAATATAACTGAGTCGGCAAAAACTTTCCATAACACTAAAATTCTAATACCATTATAAAAAAGGAAGCTTCCACTATCAAAACCAAACCTTCCAAGACTAAGGATACTAGTTGGCATTTAATTCCTTTAGCTAAACAATACCAAACAAACTTGCCATAAGAAACTAAAAGCCACAAAACTAAGCAGATCAAGGAAATAATACACGGACCAACACATGAACCACTTGAGAGACCATGTACTATCAATACTCATATTCGAGACACATCCCAACAAACTCCACCTTGGATCCAATTCACTAAAATCCATCACTGATATAGTGGACACCAAGAAACGCCTCAGTCTCCTCCAACATAAAACCCAACCTGGGATCCACCTTAACATGAGGAATTTTTACTTACCCCCAAGACACACTTAGGCAATTGTGAACTGGCATGCTCTTACTCAACCTTTGTGCACTTCGAATGCAAAATCCCACATCAAAACCGCTACAACAGCAAACCAAAGAGAAACCTGAATTTTCCACATTGCTTCTCACACTCTTAAAATCTAAACATGATGCACCATATGAACCACTCATATTCACCATAGACCCAGCAAGCTCATAATTGCCACCTCTCTTACCCTTCACCAAAACTCGAGTGCCTCTAGAAATTAAAGCCACACCATTATTAAGAACACAATAGTAGCCTTGAGCATCAAGAGCACCCAAACAGATAAGTTTAATTTCATATAAAGAACGTGTCGAACATTAGTTAGTATGATCACTGCACCATCAAACATTCTCACCTTCGTTGTCCCAAATCCAACAACTCTGCAAACCTCACCATTGCCAAGCTTAACTTCTCCACCTTAAACTAGATCATAGGTAGTGAAGTAATCTCTAATAGGACAAACATGAGAAGAACTTCTAGAATTAATAATCCACTTGTCATTGGAACTAGGCACAACATCTACCGCCAAACTAACATCATCTTCGTCATAGTCATCAAGTGCAACGTCGGCATATGCGAGATCCTCCTCATGGCCGCTTTTAACCATACATTGTTGATCCTCTTAACGCTTCTTATTTTTCAGTTTGGAACAATTTCTCTTAATATGACGTTTCTTATGACAATAATTGCAGACAAGATCCTTATGTGATAAATTAGACGACTCACCAATAGCATAACTACCTTTTGCAACGAGTCTCGCACTAACTCCAGGATTAGAATCTTTCTTAACCAATTGTTCTTGAGTTAATTCATGTTGCAACAAGGCATCCTTAATGTCTTCAAAATTAACCTCATCACGACCATAAAGCAATGTTTCTCTAACATGCTTGTATGAAGGTGGTAGTGAACATAAAAGGTAAATCGCCAAATTTTCATCATCAAGCTCAATATCTATATTGTGTAAATCCATAACGATTGAGCAAAATTCATCAATATGAATCTTGATTGGCTTACCTTCTTGTAGCTTCAAATCATGAAGCTTGCTCTTCAACAACAATCGATTAGTGACAATCTTTGTCATATACATCGATTCCAATTTTAGCCACAACCCAACAGTTGTTTCTTCCTTTGCTACCACTTGCAACACTTCATCCGACAAGCACAACTGAATCGCAGACAGAGCCTTTAGATCTATCTCTTTAAACTGATCATCAGTCATGGATATAGGTTTCTTGCTCTTCCCAGCCAATGCTTTCTCCCAACCTTGTTGGACTAAGATCACACGCATCTTACGTTTCCACAAGCCAAAATTCACAGATCTGTTAAATTTCCCAATATCAAACTTGAAAGTTTTCATGATAACCAAAAAACCACACAATCTAAGGCTTTTGATACCACTTATTAGGAATATTACATATAAGGAATATTACTCCTACTTATTCACGGGATCCGGTAGCAAACTAGACAATACTAATACATTAAGTACTGAGAATAACACAAACAAACACAATATATGTAGGAGAACAACACATAAAAATATGGCATAGGAAGAGAATGAATCCACTAATACATATGGAGAAAACTAACGGCAGAAGTACTAATAGTCCCCCACACACAAAAGGAGCTCTTAAAACAAAGTCTTCTCACTTGATCTCTCAAAATAAAACCGAAGGCTAAGCAAGCTTAATTGATCTTGTGGCCAAGCATACATGTATAGGAACAATCTACCTACAAACCATTAAACCTAGTACAAAAGATAGAGCTGCTGCACAATATAACTGAGCCAGCAAAGACTTTCCATAACACTAAATTCTAATATCATATTAGAAAATAGGAAAGCTTCCAGTATCAAAACCAAACCTTCCAACACTATATATACCTAATATGTGGATTGTGATCCCAGGAGCAGAATAAGAACTGTGTCCCCACAATGCAAAATAGAACATTTACGAAAATGAAAACGAAAATTTTAAAGTAGAACATTACAAGAATTCACTTATACAAACGACCATTTTACTGTTGAAGTGGAACATTGAACATTTTATTGTTAAGTGGATCATTACCAGAATTCAATTACGAAAATGAACATTTTACTGTTGAAGTGGAACATTAACATAATTCAATTACTTAAATAGAACATTTGCTCATCAAATATAGAACATATTTTTCACGGAAAATAGAACATATTTTTTGCTGAAAAATAAGCTTAAAACGAATATTTTTTAAAATAAAACATTTGCTTATCGAAAATAGAACAATTTTTACAAAAAATAGAACATAATTTTCTGCTGAAAAATAAGCTTAAAACGAGCATTTATTGAAATAGAACATTTACTTATTGAAAATAGAATAATTTTCACGAAAAATAGAACATATATTTTTGTTGAAAAATATGCTTAAAATGAACATTTGTTGACATTAACATTTGCTCATTGAAAATAGAACAATTTTCACGGGAAATATAACATATTTTTCGCTGAAAAATATGCCTAAAACGAACATTTGTTGAAATAAAACACTTACTCATCGAAAATGGAACAAATTTACTGAGTGCACCATGTGCACCTACTAGCTAGCATATCATTCCTATAGCTAAAGAATACCAAACAAACTTGCCATAAGAAACTAAAAGCCATGAAACCAAGCACTCAAGCGACCAAGTAAATCATACATGGACCAACACATGAACCACTTGAGAGACCATATACTAGTTACTACCAATAGTAATATACTAAAATTCGAGACACACCCTAACTAAAAGTTATCCATCAAACCAAACAAAGAAAACGAGTATTGATTTGCGTTTTTCTACCAGAAAATATCTTCCATGAAAAACCATTTTCGGTGAAAATATTTTCCATTAAACCAAACAGATCCCTAATCCGCTAAATCCCATGTTATTTAATACAAAAATCACAAAAATTGACCGGGCAAGTGTATCCAATATCTACGACAAAAACACTATCATAAAATTCATAACCACAAAAGTATATGAGAATGAAAAAATTTATAAACTCTGTTTAATTTTGAAAAAGAAAAGGAACGAGACATACCTACCGTAAGAGGGGAAGAATCTGAGGAGGATTGGTTGGGTTGACATGAAATGGATGTGAATCTTCGAGTTCTGAGATGAAATTGTTTGGAAGATTTGAAGAGTAATTGAGAAGATGGGTGGAAATTAGAAATTGGAGAGAATCTTCGAGCACTTATCAGGTTAGGAGAAACTTGAGCAGCCATGTATAATTAGTGTCAAATTGTGCAACTTTGTAGATGTGGACTGTGGAGTATACTGTATATGGAGGAAGGTTTGTGGCTGAGGTTAGTGTACGTCTCATAATAGGCCAAATCAAGAGTGAAAGACTACTTTTATGTGTGTATCACTTATTCACTTAGATTTGGAAGAGTAGCATATTATGAAAGCATTGTAAATTGAAATTTTTTTAAAAGAAATTCGGGATGTTTTGTTTTTTACTTATTTGACTCTAAATATATAAAAAACCAATTTCATCTTACCCCGATTCATCTGAACCTAGCTTTACTCAAACCAAATCTACTTGAAACTCAACTCGACCTAACCTAAGTTTGCATGAAATATGATTTCACTTGCATAAATTTAAACCCGACCTAAGATTACCGAAATTGATTAGACCTAACTCCAAAGTTATTAAAATTGCGATTCAAATCTTAAAATCTTACGATTTTACGATTCAAAATATGGTAGACGATTCGATTCGAAAACCTCGCAAGTTTATATCATGCTAACAAAGAAAATAAGAGATATATATTGTTAGTTATTGCCAATATAGTGGGTAAACAACTATTTTTTCCAATTTTTAGGTCTTTTAACTTATAATTTTAGCATATTCAATGAAGATTGAGTGCAATATCTTGATTATACATGTTTGTAGAATCTTACGATTCTACGATTCGATTTTACGACTCGATTCTAAAGGTTGTTTTCGATTCAAACTAGAATCTCGATTTTAACAACATTGCCTAACTCAAACATGACCTAACTTTTGTACCGAACCATACATAAGTCATACATTGACCACAACTTCGTTCTGGTAGTGGACCTGAACCCAACAAAAACATACCCGACCTAGGGTGGGTCAATCCAAACCCACCTAGTACCTAGTTTGATACCTTTACGGCTTTACAGATGCATCTAAATGTAATGAATTGCTAAATTGTAAAAAGTGGGATATGAATTGAATCACAATGTGTTAGCAAAAGTTGAAGCATTTTTATGCTATGCTTAAAAATCATTTTGACGAGGAATTATAAGGAAAAACAAATACAACAACCATTTACTGAACTAAAATAATTGAATTACGTGAGTCTTTTTTTTTTAATGGAACTCGATATGGCATCTACAATCGATATTAAAAAAGAACGAAATACAACATAACTTGATCAAAAGAAGTCCCTCTACGATATAACTATGATAACAATGAACCAGGTCTAACAAGATAACATACTCGTTTATTCGCTGAATTATGCAGATTTCTATGACAGCGGTTATTATTCTGATATAGTTTTGAGACAATATATCTTTATTGAATCGAGTCGATAGTATACAAAATCCAATACTAAATAGAAAAATCGAACTTTAAACTCCCTCCAACAGAGACTAACAAATCAAACTCTAAACTCCCACCAAATGATACAAATAAACTCATAATTGGGTAGAAAACTCTTTAACAACGGGAGAAACGACATCTTTTTTAACGAAAACTAGATAGAAGTAGAAATTGGAGCTTACCACCACCGAAAAGGATGATTACAGCCCGAAACTAATTGGAAAAATCCTAAAATATTAGGATTTTTATGGAGAAAAGGAAGAGACTCCGACTACATGAAAATTAGTTTCACTGTTTGGTTTGTTATACTAGTTCGGTTTGTTATGCTAGAAATTAGAAAATATTTGAGTTGGGGAATAAAGTATTACCCAGTTCAAATTGCTCAGACCATGTACTCTATGAAATCTACATAATTATTCAATTTTCTTTTTCCATAATCTTTCCCATGCAATTTCACCCGCATTTCTTCATCAAGTTCAATTCCAAAAAACACAAGTGTCGGAAAACTGGCCAATTTTCTTACCTAATCCAATAGATTAGAAAGATTTATCTCATTATTCTCACGGTTATAGTGAATAGGTTTAAAATTTCTTCTGATTCTTAAAGTGAAGAAAAACTTCACATTAAGTAAGCAAAATGCAGTTCATTCAGAAATCACAGAAGTAAAAAGAGAGGCAAAATTTATAAATACAACCCTCCTTGGGTTAGTACAATACAAGCAGTGTGTTCTGGGTCGAAACATCATAATGTTGCATAGAAACACTTTCAAGAGGTCCACGTTATTCAGCATCAGATGGATACAACCACCGATCATACGAATCACCACAAGAATCAACTTTTTTCTAACTGACTGTGGATCATATGGGTATAACCATATAAGCTACTCCTCGTAAGTAGGTCGTAAAGCACCGCTTGCCTCACAACCCAGGCAATGGGAACTGGGTGGTCAGAACTTCAACTCTTCTCTGAAGGTCTGAAATACGATCTCTTAATGGGAAATCAGGAGATGCCACAAATTTTAAAAATTCTTGAAGCTTTGTCTTGGGGATCAGCTTGTTTGCTTCAAGAGTTATTTGGACGCCCTCGTGAATAAAGTCCGCTGTTGCAACAAAGTCACTCTCTTTGAACCCTCTGGTTGTCATGGCAGGTGACCCAATACGTATACCACCAGGTACTAGGGCACTCTTATCACCTATGTACAATACCACAGTATTTTTAGCCCAAAAGTTTGAAGCAGCCACCACTAGATGAGAGATGACATAGATGAAAATTTTGAGAACTACTTACCAGGAACAGAGTTCTTATTTAGTGTGATAGAAGCCAAGTCAAGGATTTTCTCAACCCGAGCACCATCAATTCCCTAAAGAAAGAAATTGACTTTGATCAACAAAATGGAAGATGGGATAAAGGTCTCAGCAAAGACAATCAATGAAGTAATGCCGATGCTTAACTTCAAACAATTTAGCAGAATTATATAAATTCTTCAATTCTTTCCATTGCGGAACTTCACACTCTCCAATACACAACTCTGAGCTTATATATCTTCTGACTTTTAAATCTATATGTAAAAATTATATGGTGTTCAATATATACATTGAGACAAATCTAACATCTCACATGATAGCAATTGATTTTATATATTAGTAGGAATATGGTCAAAGTTAGCAAAATTTTGCAAAAGAAGTAGTGAAGAAAAATCTTAAGTAGGAACTAGATTGAAAGCTTAGCAACAGCCAACAGGGTCAAAGAGCTCAGCAACTCACCAATGGCCTTAGATCCACTAGAACAAGGTGGTTATCGCTCCCACCAGAGACAAGCTTGTATCCCAATTCAGCCAATCGGCTTGCAAGAGCTCTACAGTTTGAGACCACCTGCAAGCCACAACGCCTCAATATCAGCACAAGGAACTGGAATCTAGACACAAATTTGAGCCATCTGTAATAGGAACAATGTGTTTACATTATTTTGGTATGTTTTAAACTCCGGAGACTGTGCATGCTTCAGGCAAACTGCTAGTCCTCCTATGGTGTGGTTATGAGGGCCACCCTGCAAAAATAATGATGACATTTAGAAAAAGGTAACGGGAATGCTGTACAAGATGGAGATATACAACAGGGCAAAGGAAAAACAGTAAATTCAAGGACCAATAACACCTTACCTGTAGGCCAGGAAAGACGGCATTATTGATGGCAGTTTCCATATCAACTCCCAACACCGTATCCTTCTTGTAAAAGATCATTCCACCTCTAGGACCTCGTAGTGACTGGAAAAACATTACAAGTTGCGTAAGGAGAATGAAAATTATATCAAAATGATTTGAGAGAATACACTTATCACCAATTTGCCAAAAGATGATATTGTATAAGCTGAAACCACTGAAGACCTTCACTTTCTAGCCAAATAAAAAGTTTTCATTTTCTTCCCCTGAGGTCATATCTCTTATCAATAAACCTCAAAAATCAGCTTTCTGACATAATAAGCTTTGCTCAAACTATAAACATGTCGGCCAAGCACATGAACCACATCAGTTTGACATGAAGTACAGGCTAAAGTAACAATGATCCTGGCACAAATGAAGTTCATCAAATCATCATGCAGGGTGGGGAGATTTTGTTGACTTCCTTAAATCCCAGTCCAAAGAAGGTAGGGAGATGTCATTGGTGATGGAGAATTATTAAAAATTCAACGCCAAGAAGCCGGGGAGGGGGGGGGGGGGTGTTGAAATTCTAAAGCACGGTATACCAGTAAAAGATAACAGCACATTCTACAACAGTGAAGAGAAGTCCAGAAATACCTTGTGGGTTGTAGTTGTCACTACATCACAGTATTCAAATGGGTTTCCAACCACAGAGGCAGCGACAAGCCCACTTATATGTGCCATATCCATCATAAGAAAAGCACCAACAGCATCTGCAATCTTGTATTTCAACAACACTAAAAATCAATTACGGGCAAATGGAAACAATCAGGAAGGAGAGGGGGGGGGGGGGGGTGTTAGGCATCATTGTATAAAAATACATACCTTCCTCATACGAGGATAATCAAAATCTCGAGGATACGCACTGGCACCAGCAATTATGAGTTTTGGGCGAAACAGAGTCGCAGTTTTCTCAAGCATGTTGTAATCAACCAGACCTTCTCTTCCCATAAAAATACATCAGTGACCAAAATCAAGTGTACAATCACAACTATCCACCTTTTTAGAAACAAAATATATACGTATATACCTGTAGATTCATCAAGCCGATAAGGCATAGATTCGAAATAAATTGATGTGCCTGATACTCGTCTTTTAGGAGTCATGAAACCATGAGATAAATGTCCTCCATGAGGTAAATCTAAACCCTGAATCAATAAGAATGGATTAAATAGAAGTAATGAACCAAATAACTGTGCGATAATATGACTAGTAAATCTAGATGCAGGATAAAAAAACTCACCATGATACGGTCATGTGGATTTAAAAGTGCAGTGTAAACCTCAAAGTTAGCAGGAGAACCAGATAATGGTTGAACATTCACACCCCACTTCTCTCCATCTAAGTGAAATGCTTCTAAAGCCCTCTGTTGACATAGGGTTTCCAGCTCATCAATATATTCATTGCCACCGTAATACCTAGGGCAAGAACCAGTTGTAAGTGCTAAGTCCCATTAGGGCCAGCACATAAGATATAGTAGCAATATAGATACATGCACATAACTCGCTCACAGCAAGCCTTACCTTTTACCCGGTAATCCTTCAGAATATTTGTTAGTGAGACAAGAACCAACAGCCTCCATGACAGCTCTAGATGTAAAATTTTCTGATGCAATAAGTTCCAGACTTTTATATTGCCTATCCTTCTCCTTGCCAATGATCCCATATACTTCTGGATCAGCATGAGTCAGCTCAATATCTTTGAAGATGCTTCCATCATCTGAAATGCACCAGAAATACTCATGATTAAGAACAATTTTTTCCAATATATCAATAATTTATTATACATAATATCCAAAATACATTTTAAGATTGTGGAAGCCTGCAGAGTGCAGAGATAGATGTATATGATGGATAATGAAAAAAGAGCAGCCAAAGCTGAAGAAGAATTTCGCACATTCTGAACATTCAAGCTAACACCATATGTGATGCTACAACACAAGAAGCCTACTGTATCACATGCTCATAATCAGAAAAAGTCGCTAAGCTGAGAACTCTGTGACATCTATTGACTGCCAGAAGAGAACACAGTCAACACACAGTCAGCAGCATATACCAGAACAAACTGTGCCTCAAAACCAAAAGTAGCCAAAATTTAACTCTGGATCAGTCTCACTCAAATCAAGATGTCAATAAAGTAAATCCAGAAGGAAATTAGCTTCCAAAGAATCCATAATAACAACCTACTTCCCCTAAACTAATCAAAACCCAAAATGAAAGTTGTAATATTAATGTCATGAGACTAATCCGCATAAGAACTTGTTTGATTGGGAGGAAAACTTTTCCCAAAAAAGTGGTTCTCCCATCTTCCTTCTTTGGTTTGTCGATGGTGGAAACAGTAGTCCTCCCAAAGAAAGCCACATGTTCCTCCCTAAATCTTACCTCTCTTTCTCTTCTTCCATACCTCCTCTCCTATCCATTTTCATTTTTTCTCCTCCCCAACTTTTCTTGTAAGGAACCAAACAAAGAAAACTCATTTATCATTAGTATTAATTTAAGTTCATCCAAACACAACCTAAATATGATAATATAGAAAATATCATGAAACTAGCTTTCTCAGCGGAAAGACCAAATTCAGATGACATAATTGGCCTGCCACTAGCCCATCATATCAAAAGATGGCAACTGTCAAAGAACCATACTATCAAACCACATATGATACAATGAAGAATTAAACCAAATAACAATCTACAATACCACCAATATTTCACATAAATCAATTTAGGAAGGTACAACAATCTGCCAGTAATAAAATCATAAATGAGCACCTATGCATGCATAAAACAAGAAATGCATAAATCAGAACCGTCTTGAACATTTTTTGTTCTGAATACTTTTTGGTGGTATATTAAGTAAAAAAATAATATATTAATTTATAAAAGGTATATAAAAAAGGTAGTTTATTAAAATCAAACATTTTTTTTATAAGGAAAGATAATTGATCCGAAAACCAAACCCTGCTAGGCTACTGGCCTTCAGGGCACACCAGCTTAGAAGTTTGGTACAAGGCTAAATAGCCCAGAAGTACTTCCCCAACATATTGTTGGGACGAGGATTCGAACCCAGGGAAATGTCCTAGAATTCGGGGTGGTACTCTACTGAGGTACCACCTCTCCTTTTTATAAAAACCCAACATGATTATTGGTATATTAACATAGACATAGTGATGTTTTTGTTCTAATATACTACTTTATTGACTAAATGTACTAAATTTACTAGATATACTACTTTTGTTGATTATTAAAATTAAACAAAAACAATTACACAGAATCGTTCTGAATTGGGCAAAGCTCAAAATAAAACATAAACAAACTAAAATTAAAACGTAAAACACTTATATAGACATGGTCTACACTAAATTAGGATGGACATAATGTTAGTACACGTGATTTATAAAAAGAGGGTCACTATGTCAATTACAAAAGGTGATTATATGAGAAAAAAAATTACTATATCATAACGTGAAGATCCCGTCATGATAAACTAATGTAAGAAAAGGTGACTGTATAGAAAATTGTCATTATGTTAGATAATAACAACTTAGTGTAACTTAAGATTTTAAAAAGGTCACCATATAAGAAAAATGATCACTATGTCAATATGGCATATATGGGTGGTTTTGGTCTTGGTCCACAAGACCTAGACTAGCTCAACTAAAACAGGAAGAAAAATCTACATGCAGCATATCATGATATCTTTGCAACATTCATAATAAAGTAAACTCACCCAGAATAACATATTTTCCTAATAACATTAGCTCAGCATATTAATTCAATAGTACCCATTGCCCAATAATTCCAAGCATAATCCACAGTAAAAAAAATCCACTTTAGTTGCTAAAAAATTTCAACCAAAACAAACCCAAAAAAAAGACCCAGATGCCAGATAAAAAGTAGCCTGTATTTTGAAATATAAACCAATTTAACAGTAACAATCATTAATCATCTAAATAACCAAAAGTGATATAAACTAAAAAAAGGGCACCTGGAATATCAGGAGCTGGAACAGAGACAGAAGAGGGTGGTCTGCCAGTAACCAAACTATTGGAAACAAAATTAAATCTAGAGGGTTTGGAGAAATGATTAATAAAATTGAGATTGTTGGACAATTTATGAGGAAATTGAGAAGGGGAAATTTTGGGGGTGTAAGATGGGTGTTGAATTGAACCCATTATTGCTGCAGTTTCTGCTACACAAGCAGCTTGCATTGTTGCTTATTGAAAGAGAGAAAGATTCTGGAGTTGATAGTAAAGCTTAAGGTGTTAATGAAAGAAAATTGCAGAGTTGAGTTAAAGGTTGAAGATTAGTGTGGGTTTAAAGAAGTATGAGGTGAAGTTTTAACGGAATTAAATGTCAAAAACCCTAACGTTGCGTGGGGTATTCCGCGCCGTTTATGGTTTTGATATTCTTTTTCGCAACTCTCCAAGACCCCAAATTGGGGATTCAAATATTCATCACGAAACCTCGAAACCGGTTCGGCAATCAGTGGATACCTTTTTTTTTTTTTTTATATCCTAAATTACCTTTAACTTTCATGTTTTTGCGAAAAACTACCTTATAAAAAAATTGTTGTCCCAAACTACCTTAATTTTACCATTTTATTGTTTATAGCTACCTTATGTCGGCATCCGGCATTGACTTTTGTTTTTTTCGATTTTTTCAGTTTTTCACGTAATATCACTTGACCTCTTCAAACACTTTTTAATTTTCCCCACCCTAATTGTGCGTGCTCTCTCTTTCTCATATCTATGTGACACTTTGTACCACCAATCCACCATTAAAGTTCTCTTCTATTTTAACTAAAATTGAAACAATCACCCTCCTTAATTTCCACAAGAGTAATGTTGTTTTTCCCACAATTTTGAACTGGAAAAACAAAAGTCAACGTCGCAAATCGGCATAAGGTAGCTATCAACAACAAAATGGTAAAAGTAACGCAGTTTAGGACAGCAATTTTTTAATAAGGTAGTTTCTCGCAAAAACTTGAAAGTCAAAGATAGTTTGGGACAAAAAATCCTTTTTTTTTATCCCTATGAGCCATAAAAATGGTACAAAGAAGGGGAGGGGAATTTGAATCTATGACCTCGTTTACAACATTTCAATTTAAAAATGGATAACTCATAACTCTTAATTGATTATATTAACTTATAGTTGATTGTATTAGTTGGTTGGACTAGTTGATATTGGCGGTTTGTATAAAGGTGTTTGTTAAAAAAAGGATTTTTTGGTAAAAACACCCTTATGTTTGGTGATTTTTAGAACAATTCCCCTTATGTTTTTTTTTTGAAATGCACCCTCAAACGTTTTATAAAAAATTTGGTTGCATCCCCAAAACCTAACTTCCGTCAAATTCAGACGTTTGTGGGGCCCACCTAAGCTATTATATAACAACCACTTCATCCCCAAATCAAGACATTCCCTCTCTCACAATGGTCATTTTCCGACACCCCCAAATTGAAGCTGATAATCCAAATTTTCGAACGAAAAATTGCAATTCCACCCTCAATTGGCAATTCCTGACATCCTTCAAATCAAGTAAGTGTTACATTCATTTCTAGGCATTAAATTTTGGGTAATTTTGCGATTCTAGGGTTTTATCTGCTACAATTAATTTGGGTTAATTGTTCAATTAGGGTTATGACAACCAAATGCAATTGTCGAATTCCTGCTAAGATTTTGAGGTCATGGACTCATGACAACTCTGGAGGAGTTTCTATGCATGCAAATTCCCAGATGTTCATACTGGAAGAGAAGGGTGTGGATTCTTTGGATGGGTTGACAAGAACCAGGAGGAGTGGCAGAAGGTGGTCATTAATGAACTGGTGCTGGAGAAGAGGTTGTTGACACATGAAGTAACGTTTTTTGTGAAATAGCAAGGATTCAAGACACTAAGCCAAAGGTTGAAAATTTCTGACTGAAGCAAGTGAGAGAGATGAATTCAGAGAACGAAGGAATTGAATGAGAGAGATGAAGAGGTTAGTTGAAGGGTTTTATTACCCAAGGATACAAATGTCATTTCATGCAACATTTAGGAGGGAAAATGGAAAAAAGGGCCCCACAAACGTCTGAATTTGACGGAAGTTAGGTTTTGGGGGATGCAACCAAAATTTTTATAAACGTTTGGGGGTGCATTTCCAAAAAAAAAAACATAAGGGGGATTGTTCTAAAAATCACCAAACATAAGGGTGTTTTTACCAAAAAAATCCTTTAAAAAAACTAATAGTTAATTGTCACTCCCTCTGTCCCAATTTAGTTGCTATATTTGCTTTACCACAGTTTATGAGATGTAACTTCAAACACCAATATCTTGAGTTACATATATGAAAAAAATTATAAAATATATATATTTGGAAAATACAAATTGGGACGAATCAAATAAGATCTAACATGACTATGTTTTTTCTTATATATATGGAGTAAAAGATAGTCAAAGTTATGACGTGAATAGTGCCTACAGTCAAAATGTAGCAACTAAATTGGGACGGAGGGAGTACTTAATTGTGTAAAATGACCAAACTCATTATTAACTTTTTATTGTTTATGAATGTAATTTTCAAGAACTTTAGGACATAAATGACCAAACTCATCCCAAACTCTAATGTCAAAAAGTTCACTCCACAACTTTTTCAAATTTTTTTTTTGGGCCAAATCAATTATTTTAGACCTCTCTTTAGCAAATACTCAAATTAAAGGATCGACTAGTCAAATTCTCTATGAGTTCAAATCTCTAATTTTTCCTCAAACCCCTTTTTATCAAACAGGACCTAAGGGTGTACTTCTGTTGTATTCATCTGTAAAAAAGCCTGCCTGTTAGGGACGCCTTGGACAAAAAGAAATCCCTTTCACTAATTGCAACCTCTGTACGTAATTTTCACTAGGGGTGATAGTGAGCCTGACAAGCTCGCAAGCAGCTCGGGATCGGCTCGGTCAAAGCTCGGCTCGTTGAAGCTCGACTCAGGCTCGGCTCGAAACTTAAACGAGCAGAGCCGAGCCGAGCTAGGCAAAGTTCGGCTCGTAAAACTTGTGAACAACTCGATTATTATTTTATACTAAAAAATGTTTTATATTTAAAAAATATTTTATATTAAAAAATATTTTATATTAAAAAATTATTTATATATTAAAATTATTTATATATATTAAAAATTAATCGAGTTCACAAACCGAGCCTAAACGAGCTCACGAGCCGAGCTCGTGCAGCAAATTCTAATCATGAGCTCGACTCCCCCAAGCTCGGCGAGCTCACAAACTGAGCCGAACCCACAAAAAGTTAAACGATCTCGAGCCGAGCCTAGTGCTATTTGGGCTCGGCTCGCTCGATAAGCACCTCTAATTTCCACCATGAAATAATTGACCACCTTTTGTTAACTGTCCGAAATTTCAAGATTTATGGAGTAACCTGTTACTCCAAAAATGGTTGTAGTCCCCCCCTCCTAGTACCCCTCTTACCTTTTTTCAACTCCATCAAGTCTCAGAAAAAACAACTCACCAAACTCATCTTCCTCATTTGGAGCTGTTGGAACGAGAGAAATGATATTCTTTTCAACCTTGTTACCTTTAACCCCAATAGAATCATCCTCAAAGCCTCTTTTATTGCCAAAGAATGGAGTGTGCGCACCTCCATAGACAACTCATCCAACTCTTCCCCACCTCCCTCCCACCCATCCCCCTCCTAACCCTACCTTCATCCCCGTTGCATAGGAAAAACCTCCAGAGCATTCGTTCAAGCTAAATTTTGATGGCTAAGTCCGAAATAGTTCAGCAACAGTAGGAGCAATTATAAGAAATCATCAAGGTCAATTAATTGAAGCCATGACATCTAATCTAGGATATTTAGCAGTTCATATTGTTGAGGTCAAGGGACTCCAAATGGGAATCCAACTTGCAATCAAAAATAACATCCCCAACATTCATATTGAAGGTATTAATTTACTCGTCATCAACTCAGTTAATGGTCTATGGCAACCCCCGTGACAGATTACCCATATTATTCATGATATTCACACTCTACTCAACTCATTCTCATCACATACCATACGTCATATCTACTGCGAAGCAAACAAACCAGCTGATTGAATAGTAAACGTAAGATATCTAGTTCACAATAGTTTTTCCACTACTGACTGTAATAATCCTAAGCTTCATGATATCCTTGCAAATGACTCGTTAGGTATTCCACTTGTGCGAAGGGTTTCCTAACTTATTTTTTCATTACCTTATGTATAAAAAAAATACATATAGTTCCTCTATTTCTAAAATGATACAACATTTTCAAACTAACCACGGTCCATCTACCAACTTTATATTATATTATCTCACAAATGTATACAAATAATCAAATATAATCAAGTGTGGTGTTATTTGATTTTTCATAATGCATACTTTCATAATATCAACTTTTTATAATTTTTTACTTATACATAATTAAAGATTTTAAGGAATAATAGTATATTGATAACATATAGGCAGTAAACGTTGCGCGTATTTAAAAGTCCAGGAAGTATATTTAGTGAGATTCAACCATGAGAGTTCCTTAACTGTGATCACAAATGTTCTATTAGTCAAATTGCGAGTGAGTATCATCATAATGAAAAATATTTACAACAAAAAGATGCAAGGAGTGTAAAATTAATTAGATTTATTTTATCAAAAAAACATCTATATGTTACAATTTGTGTGAAAAAAAGAACACTTTGAAGATTTCTTGTGAAAGCGAGCATGATCAGTGATTGTCCTTTTGTTTATGAAACTATTTATCAGATACTTCACTAAATTCCAGCCAATAAAAGAACCTGTTTTTCTTTTATACAGCAAAGAACGCCACCTTTTCATCTCTCTCTTCTTTCATCATCCTCTGTCCTATATTCTGTATTTTCCTTTCTAACTTCTTTTTCAAGGAAATCTAAGTTGAAATTTTGTTTTGCCTTGAGAAAACAACTTCCATTAAAAATGCTCCATCCAACCAAACTAAGGCTATGTTCAGTTTACCTTATTTTTGCTTATTTCAGATCCAATCAGATCAGATCAGATCAGATCAGAAAAAATAAGTTCAGATCAGATCAGTTCAGATCATGCTTATATTTAAAAATCATTATATCTTTCATTACATATTAGTAAAAATTATAATAATTGAATATTAATAAAGTACTCATTGAGACGAATCAAACAAGACCCCACATGACTATATTTTTTCTTATATATTGAGAAAAATCTAAAAGATAAGATCTTGTAATCAGATAGTCAAGTTCAGTATCAGATCAGAAAAATAAGCATATCAGATCAGATCAGATCAGAAAATTTTCTGATTTGATATGATCTGATCTGAACTTATTTTTCTGATCTGATACTGAGATCTGATCTGATCTACATCAGCTGATCTGATTTACAAGATCTTATCTTTTATAAAAATATTATTACTATTATATTATTACTTTGTAAATCATTATTATGCAATACATTATAAGATCTTCTTTATAGTATTACTATTATTATCATTTTATTTCTATTACAACTTTTACACAACTTTTATTATTAATAATAATAATTATTATCATTATTATAAGCAACAATAATAATTAATAATTATTATTATTACTAAAAATAATTATATAACTCAAGTCATTATTTTATAAGAGCACTTATACAATGTTTCACACTTTCCCTTAAAAAAAAGTTTCACACTTGAGAAGTCGGCAAACTCAACTCTTTTTTTTCCATATAAAATAGAATAAGATATACAAACAACTATGACTTGAGCAAAAAAAATAATAAATATCGTGCAACTTCAAATAGCTAAAGAGATTTGGAATTTGGTAGGAAGAGGTATACCGAATCTAAATTTATAATTTGTATCTCACACTTAGCTTATTTTGAAATGTAATCCGAACATTAGTAGTTTCGTTGTCATGAATTTGAGATATCATATTTTATATATTTCTTATTTTTGCGTCAATCTTATGTTCTTAACACGTGGCTTTTAATTTTCTATTATTTAATAACAACAAAATAACTTAATATAATAATAACAATGACATTTATAATGGTAACAACAAGATTAATAATAATTACCAATATTAATAATTAATAAGTACAACAACAACAACTAATAATTCTTTTGAACAAATGTACTAGTAAATAATAATACTCCCTTTGTATTTTTTTATCTTTCTCACTTAGAATCTTGACACTATTCACAATTAGAGATAATCTTTTAGATTTTTCTCAATATATAAGAAAAAATATAGTCATGTGGGGTCTTGTTTGATTCGTCTCAATGAGTACTTTATTAATATTCAATTATTATAATTTTTATTAATATGTAGTGAAAGATATTTAATAATAATGAGTTTTTAAATATAAGCATGATATGATCTGAACTGATCTGATATGGTCTGATCTGATCTGAACTTATTTTTTCTAATCTGATCTGATCTGAAATAAGCAAAAATAAGGTGAACTGAACATAGCCTAAGCCTTTACATATAAGGCAGAGGCCAACACTTTTCGCAATTATGCGTATCGATTCACGAAAAATTTGCAACGATTTTGCTGCTGAATCACAAGACTTCCCCATGATTCATGAACAGAACGTATATTCATCTGGTGAAGGTTCTTGGTCAAGCATTGCTACTAGACATGCCACAGCTTAAGTAACTTGTCAAAATAAGCACAAGAGATAGCAGAGATACTACAGCAAACTTAATTCCCAAGCGAGAAAGAACCGCATCAATACTGAATAGAACAGTTTTTTCAATCTTTGTCTCTCTCCTGTAGCAGGGTGTTCAGATAACAGGTATAGTTAGTTTTTGGTAGTCGTAAGCACGTAAATATACTAGCAGAGGCATTAACCTAATCCCTCTATGACTTATAGAATGTACAGTATTAAGTTAGTGCATTAACGATCAACAGCTGTTGATGTCACGACCATCACTCAGTTTCAAGTTCTGCTGTGTTAAGGTATTGCAGTAAAGAAGGCAAACATATCAGAAGTCTAATCAGGTATTCTCAGGCATACTGGCTTCATTACACTTCCGAAACACCACCTCCTGTCTCAGCACGTGTCCTGCATAATAATAAGAATGTATTGAGAAGGCAACAAACACAAAAGTGTCGAGAAATGTTGCTGATGTATATATAATTATATAGCATGACGTTTATCATATTTGCTAGCAGCTCTACCCAGCCCATATAAAATTCATTTGACACCTACATACTTCCATTTCCAATCGTTCATCCCACTTTGATTGACTTGCATAACTTTGGCAATTTGAATGCCCAAGAGTCAAGATTATTAAACTGTTGAGGGCTGGTTTGGTAGGTAGTAACAGATTGTGATAACACTAATAAATTTTTAGGTATGTTTTTGAAGAAAATTTTAATCTAATGTCCATGATAATGTTTGTCCATCCTTAACACGTCTCTTTCTTCTTTAAAAACCGTTAACATCCACTACCACTTTAGAGCTGGTATTGAGTGGTGATGGATTTTTGCGGAGAAAAACACATGTTTGGACTTTGGAACATTAGCATGAGACTTTCCTCATAAAATTACAAACAAATTCATTACTAATACCACCAGCCACTCCTGGCTGGCTGACTGTTCAAACTGGTCGTAAGGGTTAAAATACAACAAGGAAATGAAAGCACATAAGATTATCTATTAGCATTCTTGGGAAGACATCATCTTGTCTTTCATTACTTAATTGCAAATTTTAAGGCATAAAAGGCTTACTTGTGGTCAGATGGATTCGGCATAATTTCATAAACAATATTAACTGCTACATCCCTCTTCAGCTGATATCCATTGTGAAAGAAGAACTGTTAGTCAAGTAGACAAGAATAACAATAAACAAGCCATTGATAAATAATCTGTATCTTTGGCAGAAATAATACCTGAGTTGCTTCACCTTTCAAGCCAATGTAATGTATCTGACCTGTGTCTGCACCAAAGTTGTCAGGAAAGTGCAGAGTCAAATTGCCCACACTCTGGAATTTTGAGTACCTGTTCACATAGCCACATGCCACGTCAGAGCATTAAAAAATAAAGCAAGCATGCAAGGTGAGGAAGATGCCGAGATCACAAATAGCAGTCATGGAGATGGCTTTCAGCCGTAAAAACTAAGTCATGATGATGCAGGAATGGACTTTTTCATTTGAATTTTTAGACTTGTTGCAGCATTAGGTGTAAGTGCCAAATCTGGAGAACCCAAGTTCTTAATTATATCAGCTGGTGAGATATGGGCCAAAATAGGATAAAGTACGAAGTAAAAGCGAGATCTAGCTTGATGATATTACAGCAGAACAGCACGCTTTTGACAAATGTCCCAGATCATAGGGGCAACATGAGGGCTCTTACAGTGCCAAACCTATGCACACAAAAGAGTATATGCCGAGAAATGGGTCAGTCTAGGTATTCTTGAGGAAAATACGAGGCAAGATTAGCTAAATGATATGTGTCACTGTTTATTCATGACTGAAAAGCCGGAATGAGTTGCTTTGGTAGCAAAAAGCAACAGGAATGAGAAGAGAGATTACATCTCTCTGGTTCTAGCCACCAGATACCTGGAGTAACAAAGGGAAAAGGCAGCAAGACTATCACCTTGTTTGATATTCCAATACTCCTTGCAGATTCTCAGCCAAGTCCCATTCCTTACGAAATGACAAGGTTCATTAGAAAAGGAAGAAAGAAAAGAGAGTATATAATATATATTAACATAAATCTTGCCTTTAACAAATTGATACCTGGACAGGTTGCATACTTTGCGCATCAGAGAAGTCAATGCCCTCACGATTGATGAACCTAAAGGTAGTTAACAGGGTCATAAGAATAATTATAACTGCAAAGATATTGATGTAAAAACAAATGAAAAAATAAAGGCATTTAAGCTGATGCACCAAAAAATATAGAACCCTCTACTTTCCCTGTAAAACCACAAACATGTTTAGGTTGCTTGCCGAAAAAAACTATTTAAATGTACTAAAACTTGTAGGTATTATATTGCTCCCAATTTCAAAGGTGTAAAATTCAATAAAGACTGTAAAGATTCATTTAAAACGTCTAAGTAGTATTCTGAATTGGGCGACAATTTAGCTGATTTTAGATAAAAGGAACTCAAAAAATTTGTTAGTTTGAGTTGCTGTGACTTTTCAATCATATGATTGAATAGATAAATCAGTACTTTAGTACATTAATTCATATTGCAGCAAGGCAACAGTGAAAAAGTTTAATGCAAGTTCATATAGAGAAGTTGATATGGCATAGATGGTAACAGCCAACAATTTTCTCTTTCCTTCATTCAGCAATAACTACCACTAAACAAGTCTTGAAAAACCCAAACCTCCATAACCCCCCCAACAAGGATCAACTTAACGAAGCTTAAGGTTGATCACCAATTTTAGAATTTGTTGCATATAAAGGGATTTTCATACCTCATTATACAGTAAATGTAGGAGGTCGGGTTATCAGATATTTTGGAAGAAGTCGGGGGGGGGGGGGGGGTCGCAGATGACTAGGATGGAGGGCATTGGAAACAACATGAAGAAATTAGGTTCGCGGGAGCATGTAGCACTCGATAGAAAAGATTGGAGACAGAGGATTTATATAGATGACCAATGAAGATAAAATCTTGACAGTAACACAAAACTTACGCTCTCATCTTTGAAGGACTTGTTCCATCAGCACCACCTACAATTGATATGCCCTTGATCTTGACATCAGAGGTAAATCTGACGATGAAGTTTCCATAGATTAGCATAAAGTCATAAACAGTTTAACAGCACAACCTGACAAGTAAATCCTATCGTACTTACGGAATGAAAACAATCAATTCAGGATCACCATCATTGCTTTCCAAGAATGCCTGGTGCAATAAAGAAGACTTATATTAGACTTCATGCTTACTAGCACACACGGTGCAGCAATGATAGCTAAACCCAAAAAAAGTGACAGGAAAGATAACCATAAAAGAAAGAAAGATACAAAAATGAAAAATGAAACAATGTTTTAACCAAGCGAAAGAATAAACACACCAAAAGGAAGTGCATTATATAAACTAGGTTCGGAAAAATACGAAAATGCCAAATAAGAATGTGAATAGCATTAAAAATTAAATACGGTTCATCAACTAAGTTCCTAACAGCAGAGGCAAAAAATATCAGAACAGACAAGTGGCAAAGCTTCCCTTGGCTTCAGCCACTTTTACATCATCCTGAAGCACAAGCAGGGGAGAAACTATTGTTTCAATCTTATGTTATCAAAGTTCCGAATAAAAATCTTAGCACTCTCATGTCAAGCATTTATGACTCATATACAAAGATTTTGCAGGCAACTGGAATTCTGTGAGGTGCCAAAGGCACACCCTTGGTACCTCAAGCACATAAGGTGCATCAAGTCCATCTCAGTACAATCTATTTGGTGAAAGCTAAGCAAGTCATCCCACCTCGAACCTTCCTCCTAGCTTCTAGAGGCTACCTTTTCAAACGATGCTTGAATCTATTTAGTAAACAAACGGAGGCATTACATTTCACAGCAAAATTAAGGAAAAGTAACACCTGCTTACCATATCAAAGATAAAAGATATTCCCCTGTCTATAACAATATATAACTCAGCAATGCCACCCCCAGTAATTGAAGCTATTTGTGCTTAGTACATGAAATCAGGGAAGTAAAAGAGATCTAGATTTTGAAACTAAATACTATTACATGATAAGCATAATAAAACTATAGAATAGAAATTGTAATACTTAGTAGGATTTTTTGCAAAAAAACTACCTTTTAAATTCATTTTTTTGCGAAAAACTACATAATAAAAAAATTATTGTGAAAAACTACCTAATAAATTATTTTTTGTTGTAAAAGACTACCTTGCACTGGAGTTGGGGAGTTGACTCAGATCTCCGGCGTTGACCAGGTCACGTGAGTTGCATGTGTGTTTTAATAAACCCTTAATCCCCCCTCCCTCAAGTGATTCATTCAACTCACCAGATGTACTAAATGGAAGAAGTTTGCTATTGAGGTGTCTAGTGACGAGGAGTTGAATGAATATGATGATGAAGTACACAGCTAGGGCAAAATTGGAGAAATAAGGGAAAAGTGTTAAAATTTGGGATTTATTAAACCACACGTGCAACTCACGTGACATGGACAATGCCAGAGCTCTGAGTCAACTCCCCAACTCCGATGCAAGGTAGTCTTTCACAACAAATTAGGTAGTTTTTCACAATTTTTTGTTATTAGGTAGTTTTTCGCAAAATAATGAATTATAAGGTAGTTTTTTGCAAAAAAACCTACTTAGTATGATACTAATGGAAATGGACCTAAATTGATAATTGAACAGAGTAGCCAAAAGTAAATGCAACAGCAAGGTCTACTATAGCTCCATAATGTCATAAACAATAACTTCTGTTGCATTACCCCTGAAGAGTTTAGACGCTGCTCCCATGATCTGAAAACTGACTTCGCACTTCCTGGAACCGCTTCATTCAGAGCAGACACCTGCATAAAGCCTATGGTCACAACTTTTACATTTATGGACAACAGGACAAGTGAGCAGTAACAATGTTTGAATGCAGAGTTGTACTTAGAGAATATAACCCAGAAGAAACCAAAATGAGCAGTCTAAATGTGTGTCCTTCATGGGTCACGGGCCTCAGCCAGTGCCAACCACATGTTCATTCACAGGCAAGCAAATGCCACAGTGTATGATGAAACTTGACATTAGGATCATTATATGAAGAATAACATGGACGATTCTTGCAATTGCAATCAACCTTTGAAACAAGTGTATACAACTACTCTAAACAACTTGAAATTTCCCCTTTGGCGTGTAATCTTTCACAAAAGAATCTCTAATCCCAAAGTCTTGTTCATATAAAGAAGGAAAAATCAAAGAAGTCCACATAAACTCTGCATGCAATGATCTGTCAGTTCCCCTTATCCAGATATAGCTTACCCTAAGATCTTCATGCACTCCTAAATCCTAACAGTTCTCCTCCCAAAGCAACATATCCAGTGGTTTGCTAATATCTAGCATCTCTTAGGATCAGTGGCTTTGATCATAATATGCTATAAAATATATAAGTTTTTTTTCTTCCAAAGGATGAAAAAATTCTGTCCATTGGACATGGCTATCTGAGTAAAATGTGACCGATGCTCTTTCCATGCAACAAATAAGCAAAATACCACAACAGTGTGAATAACAAACAACTCATTTCCTTAGTCAGACACAACTTGATTATCACCAATAATCCTGGAAAAGCTAAAGCGCAAGCGCAACACAATCAGCTCATCAGCTCATCAGCTCCTCAATTATGACACCTAGGAAACGGATACCCATTGAAGCCATCATAGATTTACCAAGAGTCACTTTAATAATGCAATCCTAATCCCTTACATGGATCATTGTTTAACAATGACATCCACTTAAACTAATTTTTCTTTTACAAGCCATAGTAATGCCATCTCAACCTCGAACCCAGGAACAGCCAACATTACCCACCTCTTCAGGACCCTAAGTTGGGCCATGTCAGATAGGCCTCAGAGTTGACACTAAAGTGATACTCCTAATCAATTCAGAGTTCTAAATCATAACTGCTCCATAACTTAAACCAATAACAAGCAACCGCACATACATTCGAGTTACACGGCTTTCGCCACCACAAGTACTGCAGGCCGAAGATGGCAAAAGCCACAAGCATCCATAACCCAAAACATAATATATGATTCTCAACTTATATAACTCATCAAATATTCAAATTCAAGGAGTAACGTATTCCTAACTCTTATAAGAGTTAAAAATCTTGAGTTTCACCATAAAATTCACCAGAAGAACAAAATTAAACAATCAAGCATACATTTTTTGGGTGCAACAATCAAGCATAGTACTGAGGCAAACACATTTTACTCTACACTTCCGGATTAATGGAATAACTATTTCATAATAATAAACTTAAATGAACAGAAAACACTAATGGGTATTACATAAACTATTTAACCCATCAAAAAGAACTATTTTTCAGAACAATGGAATATTTTAGACTTTAGAGTTGAGGAAAAATTGATGAAAATTTTATAAAAAAAGGAAAAGAAATGGGAGAGGAAGAAGAACCTTAGAGAGGTCGATGTGTTTGTAAAGAGACCAATCAGATGAACAATTGTGATCTTCGCAGCTATGATCGTGTGAGCATGCCATTTTTTTTCTCTTTCTCTCTCCTAATTTTAACGCAAATTTGGCTACTCTTAAGAAGATGATGAAGCTACTACTGGAAATTGGAATAAAATGCTCTGTTAAATACTTCATTCTTCTGCAAGAAAGGAATTTTGGGTACAAACGCACCGTTTTATGTTTTATCCACTATCACAAATTCCCCCGGCCTTAAAGAAAAAACAAGACCAACACATGCTTAGATCAACTGTAAGGGAGTTGTTCTAGCTTAACCAGAGGTCTCAAGTTCGAGCCCGGGGAACGCAGCAGAGTGTGTTGGGAGAACTTTCCCCCCAATTGGGGCATGACCTAGCCCGAATCCGAATTAGTCGAATCCAGAAATGAATTTCGGAAACCGGGTATGGTTCACCAAAAAAAAAACAATTTTTTTATAAAGGTAAGAAAATAGAAAATTAGGAGGTTTTCTATATGAGGGGAACTCTTAATTTATCGTTACAACAATAGAATCTAAATCGAGTTATTATGTAGAAAAAGAGTTGATTAGGTGACCTACAATCATGGTTATCCAATTTGTTGTTTTATTTGCTTATCTATAGTACTCTCTTCGCTTTTATTTATTTGCTACATTTTGGTTTACACAAAAATTTAGGAGATGTCATTTTCATTCTTTTTTTAGTGTACTTTTTGACCCCTTTAGCATTAAATAGGGTGGGAAAAGAGAAAAAAGTTGTACTTTTTGGTGGAAGAAGGGAAACAAATATAATACTAATACTTTTTGGTGGGCCAAGTCTCCTTATAAGGAAATGTAGCAAATAAAAAAAAAGCAACCCTTTTTGAAAAAATGTACTCCCTCCGTCCCATAATATAGTGCTTGTTTCTTTTTTCACTGTCTCCAAAACGTAACTTTGACCTTTAATATCTTCAATTCCTTATTAATAAAAAATATAAAAGTTGATATTATGAAACTACACATTGAGACGAATCTAACAAGATCCTACATGAATATGTTTTTTATATATACAAATGAGAATATTCGGTCAAAGATTTTAAAGTTTGACCACCAAAAATGAAATAGGCACTATATTATGGGACGGAGGGAGTAGTAAATAAATAAAAGCAGAGGGAGTATAAAGGATGAGGAGCTAGCTCATGTGGTAGAGCACTCCCATCTAATCCTTGAGGTCATCTTCTACCCCAACATTATGTTGGGGTATTTCCTTAGCATGCTTTACCAGCCAATGTGCTGGTAGTTCCTACAAGGCTAGTAGCCTTGGTAGGGGTTAACCATTGGGCTGACTTAATTTCCCAATCAAAAAAAAAAAAAAAAAGCAGAGGGAGTATATGTTTAATCTCTTTAATTTTGTATTACTCTCTCCGATCTTTATTAATTTATCGATTTCTTTTGCACAAAGTTGTAGGAGAAACAATATTGTGGGTAGGGATGGGCATGGGTCCAGGACCCTACCCAGACCCTGTTGGACCCAACCCTAATTTAAGGGTCTGGGTCCAACTTTTTCAGACCCTAAGGGTCCGGGTCCGGGTCTGGGTCCAAGTAAATTTTTTAGGGTCCGGGTCCGGGTCTTAAAGTTTTGGACCCATACCCTACCCAGACCCGACCCTTAGACCCTAAACTTATGTAATATATACATTTTAACTTTTTTTTTGAAAAAACAAACAGATTTTCTAAAAGACTAAAACCTAAACTAAAACACCATTCTAAACTCTTATGTAAGTTGTGTTCATTTCGTTTTTTTTCAGTTCGTATGTTTGTATTTTTATTTCGTTTTTTTTTCAGTTTATATGTTTGTGAATTGTGTTTGTTTCGTTTTTTTTCAGTTTATAAGTTTGTATTTGTGTTTGTTTCGTTTTTTTCAATTTATATGGTTGTGTTTGTTTCATGCGATTTTTTGTGTTTGTTTCATGCGAATTTTAGATGATTATTGATATTAATAATGTTGAAAATTTAGCAAAATAAAAAATTTAGACCTGGACCCTCCAGACCCTCTAGACCCTCCAGACCCTAAGGGTCCGGGTCAGGGTCCAATTTTTTCAGACCCTTAGGGTCCGGGTCCGGGTCTGGGTCTGCAAAAATATTTAGGGTCCGGGTCTAGGGTCCAGCTGGACCCGACCCAGACCCTACCCTTGCCCATCCCTAATTGTGGGACATAGAAGGAAAGAGAAACTATTATTTTATGTCAAAGTTGAATGTATGTGTGATGGAAAATTAGTAGTCTCATTCTAAAAACAAAATAAATGGATAAACTGATAAGGAACATCCCAAAAAAGAATAGAGGTAAACTAATAAAGACCGGAGGTAATATATAACAAAACATGGAAAACACCAAAATATAGATTAAGAAAAAAAAATAACTACCTACTTATTTTAAACAAAAAAAAAGAAAAAAATCACATTTAAACTGAACAACTACTTTTTTAAAACAAATTGTAAAAGACAATTGTTTTACACAATTTGTTATGTTAAAAAATAATGTCATTAGTTTCTCCCAAAGATACCAAATTAAGAAGGTGAATTTAATGACTATATTCTTTCTTGACTTAATAGATTGGTGGGCAATAGGTGATTTAATTTATAACTAGTTATTAGGTTCGGGTTATGTCCTGAGTAAAAAAAAAATTCTATTATTAATATAATTACTTTATGATTATAACACTAAATACAACTTAACCTAGTGGTTAAGACTTTAGTATATGTACTTGAGGTCTTGGGATCAAAACCTATACTATGCAATTTCTAAATATTTTTATTGTACATGGATTACATGAACTAAAACTCCTTAGGGAGAGCGCTACGTGGCACATTTTTTTGTTTATGCACGCCTTTTAATATATTTATATAGACTAGTTATGGGCTATGCCCCGGGTAAGAAAAAAATATTCATTTATTAATATAATATTTCATGATAATAACACTCTATACAACTTAACCTAGTAGTTAGAACTTTAGTATATGTACTTGAGATCTGGAGATCAAACCCTATACTAATGGGAGTAATGAAATCCTTTTTAGAAAATTAAAATTCCTCAAAAAGTGTAAATTTATTCACGCACCTTTTCCTTGGTCATTCAAAATGCCCACATCAATTTATGAAAGTGTGAGTTCCCCGATATCAACCAAACATAATAAGGCAATTTCTTAAGTTTTACATAAAGGAAATAACTTTCTACGGAATGAAACTTCCCGCGAGAATTAAATTCTCATGTAGACCAAACAACCACCCACTTTAATTGATAATACTCCTACTTCAAAACCGTAGTTGATACTTCTATCATATTCTCATAGTTTTGAACACCACCTTTAGTCCTTTACCACATGTCCCCCATCGTTCTATTTTCCAATTTGTAATGAAGCTTTCTCCAAAAAACCCTATTTTCTTTTTGTTTCTGTAAGGAGTACCAACCTTATATGCACCATATGTGTGCGAAGTTGAAGTATAACTGTATAAGTGATAACTTATTGGAAGTTTGTTAAATCAGTTTATCCCTTTTTATTCATTTTTAAACTAATAATACGATAGATATTGTATTTTTTTTTAAAAATAGAGATATATTGATAAAAAGAAAATGAATATCAAAATTCATAATAATTTCCATATATAATAGAAATTTACGAAAGTTGTATTGACATGTGCACCTTCTAATTTGCAGAAACACCACTCTTATGCAGAACAAAATCTTGCTCATAGTTATAACTTATAAACTTGTAGTTCTTCCTCCCACACAAGCCACCACAATCTGAGTCTGACACAAAAAGATGGAAGGGGTTGAGGGAAGCAGTAGCGGCGGAGCACCGTACACATTAAAGGCAACAAAGTACAACAACGAAGACATACTGTTCTGTATTGACGTTGACTCAGAAAGTATGTCCGAAATGAAGAATACGGGTCCAAATGGTCGACCCATAACCCGACTTGATTCAATTAAACAATCCATACTTTTATTCATCCATGCTAAACTCACCATCAACCCCAATCATCGTTTCGCTTTCGCCTCTCTCTCCAAATCTGCTTCTTGGGTACTCATCTCTTTTTTCTATTAAGAATTTGATGAATTGTTCAATTGTTTGAGGGTTTTGTTTTAATGTATGTAGAATTGTCAATTGTTTCGTTTTTTGGGTGTGATCAATTGTTTGAGGGTTTTGTTTTGATGGATGTAGAATTGTCAATTGTTTCGTTTTTTGGGTGTGAAATTCATTAATTGCTTCTGCTGCTTAGATGGGAAATTTTGATGTTTTGATGGTTTGGGGATTTATTTATATGTTGGGAAAGCTGAATTCATAGTACTAACTTTGTTGGCATTTTTTATGTAGGGAATTTTTTTTGGTATTGTTGAATTGGGCATAGTATGATTAAAATGAAAATCTCAGGTGATATTGGGATATGATCAAAATTGGCCTTTTCTATAGTAGAATGGAATTCCGAGGGTTTTGCTAGTTGGGAAGTAACGAGGGTCGAGGGAACTAATTGACATAGATTTGAGTAGGGTTTATGCTTTGTGATTGTTATTATGGTGTTGTTTGTTATAATGCTGTGATTCAAGGTACAAGTTTAAGTTGGAGGCGGATGTTTGGTAAGTTTCTTTCATGATAGTTCGTCATATCAGGCCTTGTTTGGTTGACAAAACAAATCATGGGAAGTGCAAATTCCTAGGAAGTAGAAGTATATGAAATTGTTTGGTTGGCAAAATCATGGGAATTTGCACTTCCTAGGAAGTTCTACTTCCTCCAAAATGGAGGAAGTTACTTACCTAGGTCCCCCTAGGTAAGTAGAGCTTCCCATAGGAAGTTCTACTTCCCATTGTCAACCAAACACAACTTTACACTTCCTAGGAAGTTCAAATACATGGAAAAAATAACTTCCTAGGAAGTATGACTTCCTATATACAACCAAACAAGGCCTCAAATTAAGCCGGGAGTTTGCGTGAGTGCATATTGGCGTGTATTTGATTGCGTTTGTCTACTGTAAGTTAATTATATGTGATTGCTCGAGAAGTCCTTATTGTAGATAGCCAAGATTCTTTATTGTTTGAGTATTGGTGCTCACATCAGTTTGCTCCATGATATAACTTTAGCTTATTAAGTAGGATCTTGGAACAGTTTTGCTCTGAATTTTCATTGAGGTGTCATTTAGGACTCTAGAAGGAGAAATCAATGCAATATTGCAGCATGAGATAGCTTGAGTAACATTGCTGTGACACTGTGTTCAGGTCTTCCCTTAAATCATTTCTTGGCTCAGGAGGAATGCACCTAGACTAGCATTCTTTTGATCTCTTTCTTAAAGTATACTTGCGTAGTTAGTTCGATGTTTTTGAACACGCAAATGAGGTCCTTGTAACCATTTGAACTCAGATGTGAAAATTGTGTTCCCTGGAAATAATACGCCCAGTTTCCTTCTTCATGTCCTCTTTCTTGGTAATTCCAGCTGTATGCGAACTCATTTGACATGACTCTGGCTATAGTTCTCATGCTGCCAAGATTTTGAATCAAGGAAAGCCGTCTCAGATAGGCTGATATGTGCCATAGGTTAATATAGTAGATGGTACTTAAATGTTTTTCCGGGAGTATTAAGAATGTTATTTGACTATGTATATATTACAAGTACTTTATCTGTGAATGCTCACTTACACAAACAAGATTATGGTTCCCGAGTTGATCTTTTGACAGGAAATATTAATGCTTTGCAATTGTTTTGTTGTCCCTCAACTTGTTCGACTTTATGTTTTTACATTCTAATATAATGTGAACATATCTTTGCCATGCCTCCTCCATTTGTATCTTTACAGAGGTGGAGTAAGCTTGGAAGTTCTTTCAGCCTCAGAAATCATTAATTAGGAGTTATATTTACCTGTCTCTTATTTTGTGTGTCTGAAGGTGCGAAAGGAGTTCACTAGTGAAGTTGATTCTGCAACTGCTGCATTTAGAAGTTTGTCTGTGAGCTCATCAGGGGGTCATGCAGACCTTACCCAGCTGTTTCGGATTGCAGCTCATGAAGCGAAAAAATCAAGGTCTCAGAATCGAATATTAAGAGTGGTAAGTGAGTTCTGGAGCCTCTTCATCTATGTAGGCAGACTTGCAGGGCAGAAGTTTAACTGTTGTTAATGTAAAGCTAGAGTCATAGTTAATAAGTCTGCAAAACTTGATCACATGATATCTTTACAGAATGTTTTGCTGATTGATTATTAAGTGCTCTGGGATCGTTATTATTATTTTGACCTAACTGTCAATAATTATTTATTTGACTGATGAACTTATCGTTGAGTCTTGAGGTTTGGTTGGCAGCAAATTGTTTTGCTGGTAAATTATATTCTCATTTTTTTATGTTATTCCTTTCTAAAGGAAGGAATGCCAAATTGTCCTCCCTATTCCTCAGCCTCTACCTTCCTCTGATTCTCTCGTCCCATATTCCCATCCATCCTCTTTCTCCATCTTCATTTTCCCCCCTCTCTAACTTTTCTTATGAGCTATCAAACAAAGGAAAATAAAGTTATAATGGTGTTTCCCTTTTGACTTTCTTTTTCATGGAAAATCGTTTTCTTTTGAAGATGTTTGTCATCTAACCAAATAGATCCCCTCTGACCAAGATTTTTAACTCATTTAGGGTGGTTCTGCATGCTGGATATGTTATAATTGTATGTCTCTGTACTTTATATTACACAAATTGAGTCTTTTATCTAGGTGACAATTGATTTTTGCATATTGGTGAATGGGTTTTGGCATATAGATCTTATATGCTTAATTATAGGCTTTGTGATTATTTTCTGCCTTTTTCCGTTCGAATTATGTGGTCTCAAAACTTCAACATTCTCTATTAGGCCTTTTGGAAATTATGAAGGTTCATGCACACTTATTTGTTAGATGCTGCCACAAACTTGTCTAACTTATTTTTCTTAATCCCTATGGTATGCGTAGATCTTACTATATTGTCGTTCATCGCTACAACCGCGATTTCAATGGCCTGCAAACCAGAAACTCTTCACTTTGGATGTGATCTACCTTCATGACAAGCCAGGACCTGATAATTGCCCCCAAAAAGTGTATGATGCTCTTGTAGAAGCACTGGAACATGTTACAGAGTATGAGGGCTACATCTTTGAAAGTGGTCAGGGCTTACAACGGGTTCTTTTCCGTCACATGTGCTTGTTATTGTCACACCCTCAGCAGCGATGCCTACAAGACGACCTTGGTTTACCCACGACCCTAGCAAAGAAATTGCCAGCAACTGACTCTACACCAGGTGAAGACACCATCTCTGTGTCTAGCCAATGAGAATGTTGATGACTTGGTATTCAGTTTCTGCAGCAGGTGTTAAGGTGATTTATTTTTCGAGATTTTGCTGTAATTATCAAGGTCATCTTCAGGCATTGTATGAAAGTTGAAAAAAAGGCAGCAGTTGCAACTTTTCTTTTCTTCTTCTTCTTCTTCTTTAGCTTTTCTCTGCTAAACTGCTTTGCTTTCAAGTCAGCATTATGTAAATTTAGGAGCTTTTAACGGCTGTTGCTCAGTAGGTGTAATTGGAGTAATATGACTAATATCAATTTAATTCTCGTTACTACATAATTACAGTAGTTAGAAAGATAAAATTTTGCTGGATATGGTGGTTGTTTTTATGATGTTGAACAGCAAGTTTTTATCAACTCATTTAGGGATTATTAAGTCCCCTCAAAAGATAACCTCCATAACAGTTGAAAAAACGTAAAACCCCATTTGAGTGAGTTAGGTTATGGTTTAAACTGAATTAAACTTAATTCGTCTGAATTGAATTGAACTCAATTTGTATGAACTGAATTGAATTGAATTAGACCGAATTAAAAATGCGACACAAAACTAATTTGTCTAACTTGAATTGAGTTTATCTAAACTGAATTATTTAGTCTAAAAAACAGAGCTTTAGTCCGAGATATAGTCATATAACAAATGTGACCGAATTTGCCCATCAAATTGAGTGCAAAGAAGAACACCTAAACACAGGGCTATATTATAGAGTATATCTTTTTCCATAATTTTTTTAAAGTAGTTTATCATTCAATATTTTTAATGTTTTCCAAATTTCGTACTCTGTATAATTTTTAGTGAATTTCTGTAACTTATACTTTAGGACCACTTCCTTAGGACCTACACAAGCTACACAGGTACACTACACCCACTTTTAAGGAATATTTAGAAGATATGTCAAATACTACATTGTAGTACTTGGTCTAGTAGTTTGGTTGGTACATCAATTTTGAGGTTGTGGAATCAAATCCCACTAGAGGCACAGACACTTTGAGGACGGGAATTTCCTCTTATCATTCTCTATCCACTCCCGCGGAGCCTTGTCTACAAACCCGAGCTGGGTTTATTTGTACGAGGTTATGGTCCGATTATAACGCCTTCTTCTCACCTAAGTCAAATACTACATCTTACCTATGGATAATAATTATATTTGTTGAATAAGCACTATAAAGTCAACCCTAAGTGACAGCTCATTAAAAGAATAAAAGTATTAAGTAATTTTTAATCAACATCCTCTTTCAATATAGTTTTATGTCAACTTCCTAAAATAAAATGACATTTTTTTAATGTGCTTGGTACTTTATTCTGTTACCATATTCCACTTCCGGGAAGTTTTCAATTTGTAAGACTTTAATTTAAAGAACATTTTGGTAGTAGAAAAAATTTGTAAAATGGGAAATAGAGTAGTATCAAATAAATCCGTTCCAGAGGGTCTTGGATGCATTATACATAATGAAGATGAAATGAATGATATTCATAATGATCAGATCAAATTTGGGTCAGTCTACTCTAAACGTGGTGGTAAGATTGTAAATCAAGATTCTGCTGTCCTTTGCCAGGTACTACTAATATTGTTGTTACTTTGTTACCTAATTTTTTTGTCAACTTATGTTGTTCTTTCACATATAGATTAATCATCAAAGATAAGTTCGTTTTGTTATACCTTGTTGGAAAAATGAAACTTATATTTTGTGGAGTTCGTATCTAGATTATTTACGCATTTTGCCTTATTTTTTTTAAGTTGGTAAGATGAAGGGACCCTACTGAACTAGCACTTCGCATAGGTATAAGTTACAACCAGTCAGGTTTGGAGGTCAAATACTTTGGAGCCCCTAGTGGGATTTGATCCTATGATCTTGAATCATAAGGCCAAATCTTTACCACTAGGCCAATCCTTACTTGGTTACGCATTTTGGTTTATGTTTGACATGTATTTTTTGGATGTAGGAGTTTATTTTCCGATATTATGAATCTATGATTGTCCCCTGTAGTGTACTTCCTATATTTAAGATTGAATAAGTGCAGTGACAAACACACACAGTTAAGGTAGGAAAGACAACTTAACATGTAATTAAAGTGTATTGAACCCTGTTTGCAATTCAATTAAAAGAACAAACTTGTAGTATGTAAATTTGTTACTATCTTTAATAGGTTGTCTAGAAGTACTTTATTCTTTTCTGATTTAGACGGTGTGTTAGAAGATGTCTTATTTTTTAGTAAAGATTTTGAGTCTATTAGATGGTCGCATGTGCTATGGGATGGGAATTATGTTACCCACCACCTAGCTCGACTGATTCCTTTTGGTGTTGAACAACGTTGGGAACTGTCATTGTCCAACGGAGTTAGCCCCCTATGTGCTTATGGACGCTTTGTCCTATGGTTAATATATGCACTAGCTATCTCCCCTCAAAAAAAAAAAAAGCTTATAGGCATGTTTTGAAGGTTGTGAAAATCAAACAATATGGTGACCTACTAGCTATGATCTGTTTTTGAAGGGCTATGGATCAACATTAGATGGTGTACTTTGTGGAGTATTCGATGGTCATGGCGAATATGGTCATGTTGTGAGCAAAGCTGCTAGTCGTCGCTTGCCATTGTTATTGCTTAATCAAAAGAATGCAGTATTGTCGTCTGAGGTACCAACTGAAAGTCAATCAAGTAATTGCAATGGTTCATCATCACTAGACAAGGAACTTGTTGAATGGAAGACGGCATTTTTGAATTCTTTCAAAGAAATGGATGATGAAGTGATGAAAATGGCGCTCAAGGAGCGCTACTTTACGAGTGGAAGTACTGCTGTAGTAGCCCTGAAACAGGTCTGTTATATTACTATGCAGACTAATATTAAGCATTTAGTAAACCATCATTTTATCATCTCTGTTCTTTTTGGTTCTACTTGCTTTCCATGTAAACAAAAACACATAAAACAATGGTTTGGATTCTTCGTATTATTTCAAGTACCAGCCAGTGTCGGATCTTCGACACTCAAACATGAGTATAACACTTAGACACTTCATTTTGGGTCAAAATCCTCGAAAAATTTCACAAAATAGCCGAGTCAGACACTGAGACATGTATCCGTGGCTGATTGTGGGTACCTAAGTCTGTGTAACATTGGTTTTAACATATCTTGGCTCTCTGAAATGAGGGATCGTGTGTAGGTACATCACTTTGCACCTTTTTCGACGGCCTAAAAAGTATCTGCATAACTGAATATACTTTGTATTATATCCCTTTTAAGTTTAATATGAGCAGGGTGATGATCTTCTCATTGCTAACCTTGGGGATTCAAGGGCAATCCTAGGAACTAAAGGAGATAATGGAGTTAAAGCTGTTCTACTGACCATTGATTTAACACCTAGAATACCTGGTAATCAATCAATTATATATGTTTTCATATTTCGGTTCTTTTGCAAATGATCAAATCAAATGTATTCTGGACTTGTAACTTGTGATGTGTAGATGAAGCTGATAGAATACGAAGTTTCGATGGTAGGGTGTTTGCATTGAAGAATGAACCAGGGGTTGAACGAGCATGGATGCCTCGTCGTAATTCTCCAGGGATGGCTATGTCTCGTTCTTTTGGAGATTTTTTTATGAAGCAGTGTGGCATAATTTCCACTCCAGTCATCACTCATCACCATATAACTTCTGATGACCTCTTTATCTTGCTTGCAACTGATGGAGTAAGCTTAATTTTTCCAAATTTTTAACTACAATCGCTTAAATTTGTAACTAAGGATGCGTTCTCTGCACCTAATTATCACTCATCTAAATCTATATGAATTTACATTAATTAACCAATCGGAACTTACTCGCCATGAACTTAACTCATTTGAACATGAGCTTATTGGCTATGTACTTATCTAGACTTTTTATTCATATACAACTTTTTTGAACTCATCATTCCTGAGTAACTGAAATTATGGAGAGGAGATCAAACTTGTTAAAAAAAAAAAAGAAAGATACGAAACTGCTGTTTTGTCGGTATAAAAGATGAAATTTGAACTAACATATTGGAAGTAATAACAGATATGGGATGTCCTTAGCAATGAGAAAGTAGCATCAATTGTATGGGGTGTTGAGAATGAAAAGATGGCATCAAAAGCAGTTGTAGACGCGGCTGTTGTAGAATGGAAGGCGAAGTATTCACTTGATCGACCTGATGATTGCACTGCTGTTTGCTACTTTCTGCAGAAGAAAGTTCAGACACCAAGTAAACCTACCTGATCTTCATGATGACTGATGATTGATGAAGGAACCTTGTACTTAAAGACCAATTGTTCATTTTTAAAGTAAGTTGTAACTTGTAACATAATATGTGGATATTAGAAACTAACCATGTAGATATATTTGGTGATTTTGACTCGAAAATGGAGGGACTCGCTCTTTGGTGATTTTGACTCGAAAATGGAGGGACTCTATGAAGAGGTTCTTCATGTCTTTGATGGTCTGATGGATACATAAACAAGCTTGAAGGATTGGGGCATGGATGCGGAATGTTTTTGAATTCTTTAGCTTGTGATGGTCCAAACTTCAAATAGATCCTTTAGAATGAGGGAAATTAGTAAAGGGATTAGAGGCTTTCTTACCCATTCTCCTGTCTCGTCTATTCACTTTGTAAAAAGGATCGTAAATGTGCATATTGTACCAATTGATTGCAAAGCTAGATCTTATGAGTTACTAGTATATCTTTCCGTTCCTTTTTATTTGACATAGGCTGATTAAGCAATGGAACATTACTGATTAGTAGTGAAAGATAGTACTACAATGGTTAGTAGCAAACTAGCAATCTTAATAGTAACTTGAGAAAATGCAAGAGAGAGACTGTTAGCGAGAGAAAAGCTTTGTAGTACCACTCACACGGAATAAAGTCAACCTCCTAATTAGAACTTTGGTTCGACAGATGTTCATAGACTTCAAATTCAGAGGTTGTTTGACAATCGGTTGTTGGCTTTTAGCGTGGTTTAGTTGGCTTATTTGACTGGGTGGAAGCATTGGTGGTATGTATTGGCTTTTTAGGTTGGCTGTTTAAGCCAGCTGTTTGCAAAAGTGTTTGGTAAAATTAGTTATTTGACCAAATTAAAAAGTCAAAAGCCAATGAAAAAGCCATATACCAAACATGATCCTAGTCTGAGCGTTTGCCTTCCTTTTTGCACCGCAAGGTGTGATAAGATAATAATATGTACTAATTATATTTATGTACATATATCGTTTTCCACTAAATGTTGTATATAGTGTAAATATTGCAATTTCACTAAGCGTTCATAATGGGAAGTGGGAACAACCCAAGACAAAGGAACTTACACAATCTCATACCTTGTGATCTTTGTGACTTTCTATTACTCTTTTCACCGAGTGCACAAATTAAAAGATCTATGTTATATACTTTCTCCATTTTTTCAATTATAACATTTTTCTTATCTAAAAGTTTCATATTAATTACAATATCTTCTTATTGTTAATAATTTAGAGTAACATTATATTTTACACCATAATTAACGTAAAACGACGACCGTTAAAATTATGTTATACACACCACAGTGGCGGATGCATGTACATGAAAAGTGGGGTCACTTGACTCCACCAGGGGGAAAATAATATAAAAAAAACCTAATTTTTATTGTATAAATGTAGATAAAAGTGTTAATTAGTAGTAAAAAGGACCCCATTCAACACTAAAAATAACATTACTGTTTCGGATACTTATGATAAGTGACCCCATTGCATATAATTTCTAGATCCGCCACTGACACACCACAACGACCACAATTTTTCTTTGTAGTCTACATATGGTTGTCTTATTTCACTATCATAGATTTTTTGAACACTAAGAGTGAGCCTATTGGATGATCTACAAGCAAGATCATGAGGAGAGAGGGAGAAAAATATTATAAAGAATTAGGAGAGAGAAAAAAAGAGGAGAGAGACAAGGATGATCAGATCATTACAATGATATCATTGGATCATAGTTAAAATTCATGAAAGAGAATAATTGGTAGGCCCCATGTATGATGAGTTGGCAACAATCTAATGGCATTAATAAAAGCAATCCAATGGTTAAAAAGCCTAAATTTTAGATCATCCATTGTGGGTAAAAAAAGCATAAAAAGTAATGATAGATAATAAGTGAAGTGGAAGAGAGAGGAAATATTAAAATAATTGATGATCCAAATTTTTGGATCAACCATTGTGTATGCTCTAATCATTGAGAACTTCTTGAGCAATAATGTTCAGTTCGATATATAAAGGGTGAAAAGACTCTAGATTATAAACTGCTATCTACGGGAAAATCTATTCAGTGCATGAAGCTAGGTTATTTGATGACTGTAAGAGTAGTGATGGGTACAAAAGAAGGTATAAAGTGCAAGGATGTATGTCAAGAGAAGATTATGGTTGCATCTTCCGATTCTGGTCAATCAAATCGCATTGGTGTAATAGGAGATACCATTATGGAGTTGGAAGATCAAACGACACGGAGTGTAACTCAGATTCCCGTTGAGTCACAAAAGGGAGATGAGTACAAAGAGAAAGCGGAAGATAATGAAGCTAAAAAAAGTGTTAAAGATAACAAGTATCATAAGGACACACTCATGTCTGAGGTTGGATCATTTTCCAGTCTGTCACGAGGTTCAAGTGGGAAGAGAAGGTTTTCTCCTACACCAAGAAGAATGAAGACAGTGAGAAGTGGTTTAAGGAAGATACGCACTAAGGGTAAGGACATTTCTTATTCAATATCTAATTGTTCCTCTGAATGCAGGTTAAGCGTTGGTAGGAAAAGGAAAGATCGGATACCCCCTTCCTCATGTTTCTGCAACCCTCCAAGCAAAAGGCGTCATTGTATTACTGGTTTTGGATCGGTTAATAGCTATGCTAATATTGGTTCTCTTTGTCAGATTTGTAGTGCTTCTAATAATGTAGCTCGTGAGATGATGTATGTTGGTAGTCAGGTGGTTAAGGGTGCCCATGAACTGGCAACTGTTGTCAGCGGAATGTCTGGGTCCTTTAGCTTCTCCTAAGGTTTTCTTTGTACGTTTGTTCTTGTCGCCAAAAAAAATAAAAAATGTTCAGTTCGAACCCAGCTCATTGAAAACGAGTCAACTCGAGCAAATCTTTTTTTACTCGTACGGATTCCGAACACTTCACGAGCTAGCTTATTTGTAGCCCTTCGGTATCGAGAAAAGACTACTTTAATATCTTGGCGGTATTGAGTATTGACAATATGTTAATCTCAACTTGGAACTAATGTGACCATTGTGGATAAAATCATAAAATTGATGATGATTGACAAAGACATTTGATGTAAATGAAAAAATAAAATTGTCAATTCTGTGGGTTGTCTGTTATTAGTGTGGATAAAGCTTCAAGTTTATCAATAATCAATTACAATAATTTCGACCTTTTTGAATCCTTATCGACTCATTCAAAAAAAGTGCTACTTTTTAACTATTACCAAGCAGCAGCTTGTTGTGTTTTGAAGGATGATGTTAGATTTCCTATGTTAAATATTGCATAAGCTGATTAATTTCTTGAGTGAAGCAGATTTTCTGACTCAGGTAGTGTAACATATCTATTAAGCATGTTGTCAATTTGACAATATACTAGGCTAAGTAGTTGGATACTTGGATTCGCCGTTTGGGTTAATCAAATGGCAAAACTATTACGAAGTGGAGACTGGAAAATGAAGATGTCTGTTGCCCTCATCCCACATTAACGGGCTTTTGTGTTATATATATATGTATGTATAAGTTATAATAAATTGGCCTGATCTTCTATTAGATTGTCTGATTTAATTAAACCATTAACTTTTTTTTTTATGTTTGCTGTATAAATTTTTATGGAATAACTATATATCTAGTATCTATTTTCTTTGAAACCTTATTGACTAGACCAAATCCTCTAAATAAATAGTTGTGATGCGTAATTGTGTATATATGTAATATATATTTGTTTATTTATTTTCTAGGGCAATTGATGTATAATATATTTTGAAGAGGGAACAACTTGTTTTTTACAAGATAAAAAGGCAAATTAGAATATTATACTATACATTATCTGCAAAATAATCAATATTATACCTGTTGTCATCGTTCACATAAGCAATTTATTTAGGTGGTCTTTTGGTTGTTAAGATTGGTGGAATATAGAATAACAAGTATAATTTATAAGATGATAATACCGTGAAAGAATATATCTCTATTAAATAAATGAAGGGGAGGAAGATGGTGTCCCATTACAAAAGTCTTATATACCCTTAATGAAATTAGATTGTAATATATATTAATTTTTTTTGTTTTTCCTACTTATCATACATATTGAACAAGTTAATAATGAAATTGAATTTGAAATTTTCATTAAATATTAAATTTTGAAAAATGATTTCCTATTCTTAAATATGGGTGAAAATTTCTGATAAAAAATTAATTTGACAAATAAGTTGATTGACACAATCAAAAGAAAAAATAAAAACATGAATTTCATATTAATAGTTATATTGATAATATTTTAAAACCTAATTGTTGATTATTATTCGGTAATCTTTAGTATATAAAACAAACACCTCCACTTTATTAATATTCAACGATTGAACCTTGTTGGGTTTGGTGAAGCAAGACAAGGAATCGAAGGAGAGGCGAATATTGAGCTGCCAGCCTAGCAGCCCGGGCGGGCAGCAGGAGGTGGCCAGGAGGACAGTTTGGGCATGGGCGGGCGCCCTTCTTTGAGGCCTAGGGCAGAATAGTGGTGAGTTTCTTTCCCCAGGTGAGCATGTGTTTGAGACTGGGCGAGCTTCTCGGCCTAGGCGGGCAATCTTGTTGCTATAGCTTTTGCCTTCGAGGCAGGAAGTTGTAGTGAGTTATGGCCCGAGGGGCAATGTTGTGGCCTGCGCGGGCGACTGGGCCTGGAAGGGAAGTTTTTCAGGATCGCCCGGGCGACCTAGTCTGCGTGTGTTTTTTTGCACGTGTTTTTTACGATTCAAGTTTAAATCGTGGCCCTTAGATTGCTTTTAGTCATATGAGTACGTATAACACACAACTTCATTGTTCAAACTTTAAATCTCATCTTTTCTAGGGTTTTAGGAGAGTGAGTGAGTTTGTGGGAGTGTTGAAACTTGTATGTTCACCATTGATTCCATAGTGCAAGTTTGTGGGATTGTTGAAACTTGTATGTTCACCATTGATTCCATAGTGCAAGTTTGTGGGTTTACTTGGTTATTGTTTCAATTTCTTATTTCTTCTTGATCATTGTTGATTATTGTACAAACAAGTTACCACTTGTTTCTTAATCACAACAAATCCGATACACAAATTCTTCTACTTTATTTGAATACAAGTTTTCCTCTGTTTTATATATCCTTCTCTAATTGACAAAAAAAAAAACGTTTATATGACAAGCACACATAGCGTGCAAGAAATGCTAATTTACATATAAAGCAAACAATAAAATTCCAACAAATTTTAATAATTACAGTTTCATAGAAATTTGTAATTTGTACCTAAAAAAAACCAACAATTCATTGTAATCTTTTATATATATTCCCAAATTTTGCTTCATTTCATGTTTGATAATAAACATTTTCTCCCATCCCCCCTACATGTATTTACTTGATGCATCAAAAAACACCCATGATTCTCAACAATTTTTTCTCTATTGACAAAAATATTGAGAAAAGTACTTTAAATAAAAAACCTTACTTTCCACTAACTCTCTTCTTTATTTAAACCTAATTATTGGTCTAAAGAAAAACAAATTAAAATTCATATCAGGTTCTAGATTATACCTAATAATACCTCTGTGAGAAGAACCTGATAACAACTCCTAAACCATGGAACTAAAAATAATTTATTTTATTTAGGTCCAAGTTTCAAAAAAACAACTAAAAACAATTTTTGGAAGAACTTTTCCTGTTGAATCCACTTAAAATAAAAGGACAATAAACTACACAACAATTAAACTAAAGGACATATCAATCCTACATGTCTACACCTCATGATCATTTTAGAGGACAATATATGGTAAGTCATCAACAAATAAAATAATGAAAAAGAGCCAACTTGACTTTAAATAAAGGTAAATAAAATGAACCCTACCCTTTATTTATTTATTTATCATTTTTAGTGCCCTTTTTTCTGTTATATAATCATCTAATTCTGTGAATTCTTTTCAAAATTGCAAGACTTTTAGAAGAACAAACATTTGCATTGTGAAAAAGTAACATTAAAAGTTTCATAAAATTTAGTAGTAAAATGGGAGTTAATGCATCTGCTCCAGTAATTCCAGAGGGATTAGGAAGTGTTATTTATGATCAAGATGGGATGAAAATTAATCATCAGATTAAATCTGGATCAGTTCATTCTCAACGTGGTGGTAAAGTTGTTAATCAAGATTCTGCTGTTCTTTGTCAGGTACTTTTTCTTGCTTAATTTTTGGTCAACTTTTCATTTTCTTGAACACAATTTCTTATTCCTTAATATTCTACTTTTCTGTTTTATATTTGTTCAGTTGAAAGTTTTTGTGAATTGGTATTCTTTATGGGATTTGAGCATTTTTTCCAGAAAAATGTTGGTATATACTATATACTCCATGTAGAGTTAGATTTAACAAAAAAAAAAGGAATATGATGATACCATGTTAATCAGATTCTGGAATTCATAACATACAGTATGTGTGTATATATGTCATATTTGTTCGAAAATTCGAACGTAATATTTGTCTATTTTTTTATTGTTAAAAAACATAGCGATGTTTCCATATCTATGTCAGAGTGTTTTAACATTGATATACGAGAGAGATAATGTAAAGTTCGAGTGACATAGATATGGTGTTCATTGTTCATGTAGCAAATTCTATATATGTGTTCCTTTTTTTTTTTTATCCATTGAGCCACGAGGCAGTACAAAAAAGGAAATGAAGGATTCAAATCTGTGACCTATCGTTCACAACACCTCAATCTTAACCATTAAGTCAAAACATCATTAATCTATATGTGTTTTCCTAATGTAGCTATTAAAGATAATTATTGATATGTTGGGCTTCTGAATCCTCAATCTAGACATTCGTTTGAATTAATTTTGTTGTAATCTAGCGTTAGAATAATGAAAAATAAAGAGTGTGATCGTGTGTGCTAAAATTTTCGATTTAGGAGCTTATATTATAGAATTTGATGACGGTGGAAAAAACTTTGTCTATCAATAGGTAATCCACTCATTAGAGATATAATTAGTACTATAGTCCAATTGAACATATTTCATAATTATTTAGTGGATTGCTTATCCCATGAATATGGATGTCTCTTTGATCATTTGATGTAGTAGAGGCCAGTTCATAACTATCACAAATCATAATAGTAGTACAATCCAAATTTCTAGAGGGAAAAAGTAACTAAGTGGGGGTGCTGATTGAGATTGAATTGGGACGATGGAAAAATGGTTCGGTTGGTGTTTAGAAAATGGGCGAATATCGACAAAATTGCAATCCACAACTGGCCTTGCCAAGTTCGCTAGATGGTCCACTATTTAGTCATGGACATGGTCCATACCTTTTTAAGGAAATTTCCTAAGGTATTTTTGAGGTTTAGTTTAAAAATATTTTTATTGAATTTCGAAGTTTAAAGTTTAAGTTCCAAGGGTATCTTAGGAAATTAATGCACTTGAATTTGGTTATATGATAAGGGTATTTTGAACCAAAATACAAAGTTAAGGGGTATCTGAGGAATTTCCCTAAATATGAGGGGGTAATTTGAGAATTACGTCAAGCTTCAAGGGTACCTGAAAAAAATTTCCAATCTTTTATAAGTTGCTATTGTTTTTTTATCCATACCATTAAAATTTAAGGGTTTCGAGTAACTATTAGAATCTTTTAGTTGTAACCTACTTATTAAAGTAGGCCTACTTTTAGCGATTGATCAGTTATTAACCGTTTGTATACAAGTTAATGTATAACTTGTTTTTTAGTCTTACTATTTCATAGTTGTTTATTGGGCTTCTGTTATCGCTTCGTTGCTAGAATTCCAACTTAGAGCATGTTTGATTCAATATTTCTTGGGTTACAAACTTACAATAAATAGAATCGATTCTTAAAATGCATAAAGAAAGAAAGGTGAATAGGGAAGTTGAGAATCCAAACATATGTTGCACAAAGTGGAAAAAAAGTCCACACACATCTAGTACAATTCAAGACGAATCATTCTTTTAAGCCTTAATACTTTAAGTTATAACAAGAGCAAAACTAGTTTATCTAAAGAAGAAGTCTGAATTCTTGTAATATTATCTTTGTTTTCTTTATAAACATAGTAATTTAACACAATATTAGGAGTAATCAAAGTGACCAGCGTTGCAAAAAGGGAGGATTCACTCACCTATTCACAACATTATAAGTTATAAATGCAATCAAACATTCTGCTAGATGTGTGCTTGTTTGCGATTTCGTATTTGGAAGTAATTAACCAAGTTTTGTTTCTCTATTAAAGGGATATGGATCAGAAGATGGTGTGCTTTGTGGAGTATTTGATGGTCATGGTAAAAACGGTCATTTCGTGAGCAAGGCTATCAAACAGCGCTTGCCATTACTAATAATTGATCAAAAGAATGCAGTGTCTAAGGCCAATGAGCATTATTCTGAATGTCAATCAACAACTTTCAAGAGTTCATTACCAACTCAAGAGCTACGCGAATGGGAGGAGGCGTGTATGAATGCCTTTGAAGAAATGGATGAAGAGATTAAAATGGTGAAAAAACTGGATTATTCTTTTAGTGGCAGTACTGCTGTCATCGCTTTAAAACAGGTCCGAAACTTTTAGAGTATACTTCTATGTATCTTCGCTACTCATCACCCCTCTGCTTGTTATTAGTTATTCCAATTTTGACATCTGACACTATTCACATACATCACTTTAGCCATATTTTGGAATTTGGCAAATGTGATGATGTCAAAGCGAAACAACTGATAACAAATGGAAGAAGCTAAGTATTATGATATGATCACTTCTGACAATAAAGAAATTTTGCGCAGGGTGATGATCTTCTCATTGCTAACCTTGGAGATTCAAGGGCCATATTAGGAACTAAAGGAGAAAATGGAGTTACAGCTGTTCAATTAACCATTGATTTAAAGCCCGGGACACCTGGTAACTAAGCAAATTGTGTTAATTTGCATTCTGTAAAGGGCATTTTTTTCAAGTATGAAATTATAGTTGATGTTGTATATATGGCTTGTGTTACAGATGAAGCTGATAGAATAAGAAGGTCCAGAGGTAGAGTGTTTGCATTGAAGGATGAACCAGGTATGGAGCGAGCTTGGTTGCCTCGTATTTGCAGTCCGGGGATAGCTATGTCTCGAGCCTTTGGAGACTGTGTTATGAAACACTATGGTATAATAGCTACACCAGTTATCACGCATCATTGCATAACTTCTGATGACCAGTTCATACTGCTTGCTAGTGATGGGGTAAGCTGCTTTGGCAAATATTCAACTCCTGTTGCTTAAAATTTGCACAATTTGTTTGTATGAGTGGCAATTGTGCCAGATTTGCCTTCAACCACCTGGCCTAGCCTCGAATCTGGTTACGTAGGTCTAGCCCAATCATGAAAATTTAACACACGTAGGAAAGAAGAAAAGGAGTCTTAATTAAGTTTGGGTTTTTGCAAAGTCTCATTTTGAATGAAACTTGTTTGATCACAGATATGGGATGTCCTTAGCAATGAGGAAGTAGCATCAATCGTATGCAGCGTAGAGCATGAAGAGATGGCAGCGAAAGCAGTAGTAGACGCAGCTGTTGCAGAATGGAAGAAGAAAGTTTTGTTTGACAAGCGTGATGATTGCACAGCTGTTTGCTACTTTTTGCAGAAGAAGGTTCATACACAAACACACTTGCCACTTGAAAGATGAGATTCGCTTGGATTTGTACTTAAAGACCTCTAATTGTAACATATGTGGAAATCAGTTTCTTTGCTAATTAGATAAGGACATAAGGTGATCTGTCTGAGCTCGAAATGGAGGGACTCAACGGCTTTTTTGTGGATAAGCAAGCTTAAAGTTTGAGGTACGAACGAAATGAAGGGTTACCGAAATCCTTGATTCGTCATGATTCTTAAGTTCAGATCCCTTCGAACAAGGGAAAATTAGAGGTTCTTTTCATGTTTCCTCCTCTTTTCTTCTTCTTGTGAATGTGCATTGTGCAAATATATTGTGAAGGTTTTGTGGGCAAATGTAAGAGTATGTGTTGGATGATACACTAATACTTGTAACTTTCTTTTATTCCTTTTGAGATTTGGAGATTTCGTACAGATGTGATCTTATGAGTATAAATGTAGTTTTCGGCTCTAATAAGACTCAAACTTTTGGATGATTCTTTAGTTATTACATATGGCTCATTCAATCTAAGCATGATTATAGTCATGATTCAATCTGCTCGACTCCATCGTGTAAGTGTTACAAGCCAAGATTCGCAAATCAACCATGTAAATACAACAGGGGTGTTTGGCAATTAAAGTTTTGGAGCAAAAAGACAGGTTTGGATCACTTTTAGAGTTTTGACTAGTCAAAAACTCTAAATTCTAAAAGGGGTGCTTGGTAAAAGAGAGTTTTAGAGAGAGTTTTGGAATGAAAACTCTCAAAATGAAAAAGCTTCTATTAGGAGCTTTTTCTTTAGAGGATTAGGTAGAAATATATTTAATGACTTTTTTGCCCCTAATAATAATACTACACATATGTATTAAAATGTCTATAAAAGTCATTTTACACAAACAAATGGCAATAAGCTTTTAGTAATCAGTTAATTTTTACCAAACATATTTATTAAAAAAAAGTTGTCAAATCAGCAGTCAAATCTGCTAAACAAAAGTTAAAACTCTAACAGCAAATTCTAAATTAAACTCTAACCGCTAAACTCTAAAATCTATATGCCAAATAGGGCCAAAACAAAATAACAGTAAGAATATAATAGCGTAAGACGAGAGATAAGTGATTATGAACGAAGTTTTAATTTACCAAAGAAGTACATTCAAATTGGGTCTAACCCTTCTATTGTAGGCTAAATCGGAAAATGCTCTATTAGGCCATGTGTATAGTTGTACTTGGTTGGGCTCATTAATGTACGTAATTATGGGCTTCATTAGTCAAAGCCTAATGACTCTTGTATATATATTTGCTACTGTACAAGAATACAACACCACAAATTATCTATCCTAATCATTCTGTCATGCTCTACCATCATACTTATGGCCTTGTTTGGTAAAAAGAGCTTAGGGGATAAATTTGAGTGTTTTATCAATAGTGGTTTTAATTAGCTTATTAAGCTTAAAAAGCTCTTTTTGAAAAAGTTGAAAGAGTAGCTTTTTGATATTAGAGTGAGGTTTAGGATGAGTGGACCAATTACATTAATGTCCTAAAGTTGTTAAAATTACATTAACAGATAATGAAAGATACAAGAATAATGTAGCAATCAGTTATCAGCTACTTACCAAACACTTTTATACAAACAACCAATACAATAAGCTAATAGCTATCAGCTAACAACTATCCACTAATTGCTAAACAAGACCTATCCCCTTGTTAGGCCTTGTTTGGTAAAGAGATGTATGGGGCAAAATTAGTGGTTTGAGCTCATATTAGAGGATTTGACTAATCAATCCTCTAATAAGAGTGTTTGGTAAAAAGAGGTTTCAATTAGCTTATTGAGCCCAAAAAGATTTTTTTGAAAAAGTTGAAGGGAGGAGTCTTTTGACATTAGAGGTTTGGAAATGATTAGAGCAATTACATTTATGTCTTAAAGTTGTTAAAAACTATATTAATAAATAATAAAAATACAATAGATTATGCACATGTCCTTATTGGTCATGTTACACAATAATGTAGCAATCAACTATCAGCTACTTACCAAGCACCTTTATACAAACAGCTAATACAATCAGCTAACAACTATCAATTAATACAATCATCTAACAACTAACAACTATCTAATAATTGCCAAACAGAGCCATATTACTTACTATTTAATCTAAATAATTCTAAAGAATATTACATCTTATAATATATAAGTATATAGGTAATTGATTAAAACCCAAATTGAAAAAAGATCCTAATTAATTTTTAAAAAAACTAATATGAACCCGGTGCACACTAATTAGTGTGCACCCGATCCATATCACGTGAGTTTATAATAGTGTATATTGATATGATATAGTGTATGTTAAAATGATATAGTGTATGTTAAAATGATACAGTGTATATGTTAAAATGATATTGTGTATGTTAAAATGATATAGTGTATGTTACAGTGATATAGTGTATGTTAAATTGATATAGTGTATGTTATAGTGATACAGTGTATGTTATAGTGATATAGTGTATGTTAAAATGATATAGTGTATGTTAAAGTGATATAGTGTGTTAAAGTGATATATTGTGTGTTAAAATGATATGGTGTATGTTAAAGTGATATAGTGTATGTTAAAATGATATAGTGTGTGTTACAATGATATAGTGTATGTTAAAGTGATATAGTGTATGTTAAAGTGATATAAGGTCACGTGCCTGGGCCTGGTCCACACTATTTTTAGTGTGAACCGGGTCCACACTAGTTGGATTGATTAATTTTTCCTCGTATCTCATAAGTAGTAGTGGTACAGTGAAACTTGTTGTAAATATGAGTGGGTCGGTAAATTATTTATAGAAAAACGTATCAAATAAGTGTTTGGAACAAAGTTACAATCATACTTATGTATCAAATTCGGTTACTCACATTCATACTTATTTTCTAACTAAACAATCATACAGTCATAGAGTAAAGTGGTGCAAAACTAGTTTTGGGTAGGAATGAAAGTTATCTGAATAGAAAATCGAAATTTAATCCAATCGAAACCAAATTAATAATTCGGATTGGACCCCAACTATGTTCAAATTGGATTGAGTTTTTTTCTTTTGAAAAATTTGGATTTTCGGATTGATTAGATTGAGAGTACGGTGATTGGATCCAAAATAGAAGAAAATAATCCCTATATTGTGTATTTGGGATTGGATTTAAGTGTCTTCCATAAAATTTATGAGTTTATATGAATTATAAGTTGTTATTGCTAATTTTTTTGGGATTGTATGAATCAATTTTATTATCGAACACTTTATTTTGATGCCCGTGCCTAACTTACTTCATTAAAGGAATAAAGTTTAAATTTTAAATATTTCGAATTGGATCCAATCTAATGTGTGAAAACTTGGATTGGATTGGTTTGGACTATGAAAATTAAAATCCAAATTTTGTTTAGATTGGATTGGACAAAATCTAAGTCCAAGTGTTATTTGTGACTTGAAATCTTGTGAAACTAACATAAGGCTGACTTTGAATGCATATATATATCTCCAATATTAATGGTTTTGATATGATTCAAATTGGAGGTGTAGCTTGTTCCAATAGCTTTTCAACGACATGTCATATGCCAAATTCCGCTGATAAACAAGAAAGTTATGGTTGTTTTACAAAGAACGGTTGAAACTGAAATTTCGCCCAACCGGGCGGGTTTTGGTCCAACGGGCCGCAACGACCGACCGGGGACACATATTTCATGGTTATTATATATTTTTAATCCTAAGTTTTTAATCCGTCATTAGAGTTATACTAGGAGACTATTTTAGGTTTTATTAGGGTTTCCTTATGTTATAAAAGAACCCTCTTGTTGATCACTGTTTGACACACAATTTCAGCCACCTAGAATTTTAGGACTCCTTGTAATTACTCTACTCGCTTTTCTCCATTATAGTGAAAAAGCTCTCGAATCCCCGACTTGTAAACGTAAGTCTATTTTGACCGAACATCTTTGTGTCTCTTTTGTTTATTTCCTTTGCCGTTCTTCTTATTCTTATTATTTCATTGACTTGTTATGCATTAATCAAACGCTACACCCCTGTTACCTAACACAAACTGTACTCCGAACATTCACCCCTAATTTTAGGTGTTGTAACTAGAACTCTCGATGATAGAAAAACAACGACTATGGCTTTCGATCAATATCACTTTTTCAATAGTCATGAGTTTCTTCGTCTATCAGAACAAATTAGCAACTAACGAACTGTCGAACTTCATAGTAAATTCATAGCTAACATTGACAATTTCTGTATTTGACCAATGTAATTAGTAATAGAGGTCAGTTTGATGGTTCCTAACTTATAAAGGTGCAAGTCAAACGGATCTTGATCGGGTTTTGGATCAATCAGCGATAAATCCGGTAATAGTTATGACCTACTCTGTGCGATACTGCGAATCTGCGATTGTCTCAATTGGGCTAAACTCATATCTCTATTCAGGCCCAATTTCTTTTGTGGGCTTACCTCCAATAACCTTGTTGCTGTACTTCGTCAAAGTAGGACTATCAAAATGTTGGCACAAATTAAAGTGGATCATTATTAGCTTCAAATTTAATGAACTCATGATTAGGATCGAGGATACTAATCGAGCCACTAGTTTAACTTGTTTGTCAACTGTTTTGCAATCTGGTGTAAAGGACATAGTTTAGAGTTTTTAGTTTTAGTACTTCCTAGTTCCTCCGTACATAAGCATTGCACCGAGTAAATCGATACACTATTAATCAATTATTATTATACAAACAATGACGGAGTAAATATAGATATTGTTAGATTTGTGTGAATGTATACTTTTATAATGCTTTTTATAATGTTTACTTGTGGAGAATCTTTATGGTAAACCTGGGTGTACCATGCTCATGGTACACCCAAGGCTATTTTCGCCAAATGAGCAAAATGGGCAAATTAGCAAAATGAGCAAATGAGCAAATAAGCAAATTAAGCAAATGATCAAATGAGCAAATGAGTAAAATGAGCAGATGAACAAGTATTTCTACTCATTTAAGAAAATGAGCAAACTTGGTGCAAATGAGCAGTTACGAAAACGAACTAATTACGGGTGAACAAAAAAGAAAATGAAGAAAGAGATGAAATGAATAGAAAAAAAAAAACTAGAGCAAGTATAAGAGTTGACTAAACAACAATAATCATCTAACACAAATAATGTAAATGAGCACATAATCTTCAATCATTCTAAATAAGCATAGATGCTTGACTCATTTGAATACTAGCCTTCATATGCACACGATGCGTGCGTTAATTTCAAAATTTGTTATTCTATTAGATACTCCATTCGTACTTTATTTATGATTAAACTTAAATGTGAAAAATTCAACAGTTAGATGAATTTAGATATATTAATTCGCTAATGTAAAAAAATAAAAAGGTTGTGAGTGATTGTTAACATTAATTTTTTGTGAATGAATATTGAACTGAAAAAACAAAAATAATGAGTTGGTTTAACTGAATTAAAGAATATCAAAGGATGTGAATGTTCAGACTTTTCATGTGCACGTTATGTATGCCATCTTTTTTTTTATGAGGTATAAATATTTTGTCCATTTAATTTTTGATTGAAGTAATTGATGCATATACCATTTTAAACTTGTTTTAAATGGCAAGTTGGAATGAGAATTTTTAAATGATTTGTTTTTGTAATTTTTTTCATTCCATTAATTAGATCATTAAGGGTATTTTAGTCACTTCAAAAGAGGACACCACACCTCCTCCCTTGGCTTATATAATAGAGATTAGAATTCAAAATTATTGCAGAATAGATTTGCTCATTCCTACAATGATAGTTCAAAATCAGCACCCATAATTTTGTTCATGTCCTGATAATGTAAAATAACCAAAAACATCTGGTTTATGCAATACGAATAATTGAGGGGAAATGAGAAAAACAACAACAACAAAACAAATGAGCAAAAACATAATCAGATCTGGGTCGTGGGTCTTCATCACCGTCGTGGATAGGTTGTGGGTCCCTTCAGTCGCCTCATCATCATCATCTCATCGTTCATCTCGTGAATTTCAGATCTGGAATTTTTTTTCGCGAATTTCAGATCTCCATTGTTGTGTTTGAAAGCTTTGAAAGGAGGAGAGAGAAAAGAATTGAAAATCAGATTTTTCTGATGAGGAAGAATTGAGAGAAATGAGCGAGAAAGAAGAATTGGATTCAGATTTTTGCTTTTTGCTTTTTGTCATTTATTGCCCCGAAATTACCAGCATGCCCCTTAACTTGCAATTAATTACAGAAATACCCCTGGGTGTACCATGAGCATGGTACACCCGGGTGTACCATGAGTGGACTCTTACTTGTGTCCAGTTAAAGATATTAATAATCAAAGAAGCGCAATGAATCACGTAAAGAAGTGAATGTAACACTTATTTAGGAACAGAGAACGTGTTATTCATGGAGTTATCAACAAGTAAAAAAATATAATCACCAATAATATATTACGTATATATTTTTCTTATTTGAAAATGTTATAATAAGTACCCATAGCTCAAAACAGATAAAAGAAGCTTCCATTCACTAGTAGAATAAATGCTATTTGCTGCGGTGATATTGCTGCGGTTTTACCCATACGCAGCAATATATCACGTAAAAAGAAAAGGAAAAATAGAAAATAAAGATATTGCTGCGGTTTCGACCAAAAACCGCAGCAATATGGTAACAGTAGAAATTTTTTTAAAAAAAGTTGACTTTTTGACCAAAACTATTGCTGCGGTTTTTGTAACACCCCGATAATTCTCTCTTTCTAGAAAATACTTTTATAACAAATCTAGAGAATTACCCAGGCATTATCGCCCGTGTGAAAACGTTTCGGCTTACTCAGAATTTTGCAGCGGAAAACTTACTAAAACAAAACCAACTTTATTAAACTTATGAAATAAGAGTCAAACAATGTTTGAACTGAAACACACCAACTTAAAGCTAAAGTCTGAAAATATAACTCCTAGAAACAACTTAAATACTACTATCACAAAAGCCTCTCCATTCCAGATTCCCCAATGGTATGCATCTTCGAACCTGTAATGTCAATGCTTTCTTGACTCTGCTCCCCCGAAGGATCACCACAGGATCAATAGGCAAAGCCATGATCACAAACACAGACAAGCACGTAATCAGCAAAGCTGAGTACTACATATCAGCAAACAATAATCCTAAACATGATACTACAACAACTTATAGAATAAAATAATAATAACATAACAACTGCAGATGACTCTTACTGAACTAGACTCTAACTTTTATTTCTTCTTTAAATGGAATAGTTATTGGGACGAGTTGCATATACTGAAATAGGAAATACGGTCATGACTCCGTAAACCAGAATGACCTACGATATCGAGGAACCTTTGAACTAAAGAGGAATGGTGATCAATCCAACCTCGAAGATACATATCACGGCGGACTATGTACCCAACCCTTAGTGTCCAACTCTAGACGTGCACCAGTCTAAAGTCTATAACCTATTCTCGTTTCACTTTACGTTGCATTCATTTTATACTTGTGTTGACACCAACCAAGCACATAATACTCACAACTACTAATCACATAACATCACAAAACTCCTTTTTAATCTTAGAATTAATAAGTGTTCACAACTTAGCATCCAAGACTCTTTTAACTTCTTTTATTCTTTACTAACTTGCCTGTTGAACCTAGCCAACAGTAAACTGTACCTTTATATAGGTATAACTCAAAATTACCAAATAAGATCCTCGGTTCTTATAAGATAAATAGATAAACTCAAAGAATCCATGATTCCAATTTACTCTTAATTCACTACGAATTAATACCAAACTAAACTTAGTTGCTTGCATCAAACTTCCATACAAACAAGTCATACTTAACATATTCTTAGTTTACATGTAGCATACAAGCAAATAACATGTAAAGCCATCTCAGTAAATCATATATATGAAACACAAGGTCCTATACATGATACTACAAATTAAAACATCCCTAGAGCATGTTTCTAACCATTTAGCACGTAGACTATGTACGTACCTCGTATAAACGTAACGGTAGGCCACTTTTAAGCACTAAAAGTCCCCTACAGTGAATTCTCCGCCTAAAACAACCAAAAAAATCAAGTAAATACTTGTACTAAAAAAAATACAGCAACTTTAAAACGTCCCAAACCCTTTTAAACTTCTTTAAAAATCGTTTTTATAATTTAAACTCTCATTATTTTTAATCCCTAGTATAGATAAACTATTCTAGTGATTAAAAACCATTAAAAACCTTAAAATATTAACTTTCTGAATTTCCAGCAACTATAAAATTTTCTAAACCTTCTGAAAATATTTTAAATGAATATAAAAATCGTATTCCAATCAAAATTCATATTCATACTCTAAATATACGATTTCTAGTGATTTAAAACCCTAAAAATCACATCTTTCATGATTAAAACTAAAAATAATAAATCTGAAATTTTTCTTTTATACATATGATCCGAAAAATACATATTTCATAATAAAAATAATCAAATCGAAATCATGCAAATAATAATAAAATAACAATAAAAATTAGAACTTTAATGGAATCTTAAAGGAGAAGTAAAGAAAACAACCAAAATAAAGGAGGAAAGAGGGCGCCGGACTGAGGACAGCAGCAAGGACCGGCGGCAGCAAATTTCGGCTTCAAGAAAAGGTTTGTGACGTTTCTTGTTCAACAAGAAACGTTACTTAGCGAAGAAGAAACGATTTTTGAGAGAAAGAATGAAAGTCACGCTCAAGAGGAAGAGGAGAGAGAAAATGTCGAGTGGGAGAGGAAGGCTCGAAATCACGTGCAAGTGAGGAGAGAGAAAATAAGTGTAGGGCAAAATATTTGGGTTTTAGGATATTTAAATAGGCTAATCCTATTGGGCTTAGGAAAAAGGAATTCAATAATTAAAACAATAGGCTAATCCTATTGGGCTTAGGAAAAGGAATTCAATAATTAAAACTTTGATGACTAACAAGATGGGCTTGTTAGGACTTTAGTCATCAAATTATCCTTTCCCTTTTTATTTCTTTTGGGCTTTCGATTCCATTAAGTTTTCTTTTCAAATATGCTTTTAATAATTAAACTCTTATTTAAAACACGCTTAATTAAAATATTACAAACTTTATTAAGCTTAGAAAAATATTTTTAGTTGACTTTTAAAATAGTCAACCCTTTTTAAAAGTCAAATCATTTTCCAAACTCATTTGGATTTAATATAATTACATAAATAACTTAATATGTTTATGAAAATCCTTTAAAAATGTGGGGGATTACAGTTTTCGTCAAAAACCGCAGCAATATATTAAAATAATTAAAAAAAATAATATTTTAATATATTGCTGCAGTTCTTGATAAAAACCGCAGCAATATTATTAAAAAATATTTTTTAAAAAAGTATAAAGGGGTGCTAGTTAGGGTTTTTCTCTCTTTCATCTCTCGCCCCTTTCCTCACTTCTCTGCCTTCTTTTTCCTCTCACTTAGGGTTTTTTCCCCATTTCATTTCTCCTCTTCAGCGCCTCTTTTTCACTCCTCTGCCTTCTCTTTCCTCTCACTTCTCTATTTCTCTAGTTTCACCCTCTCTTCACCCAACCGTTTTCCTCCTCTCTATCTCTCCTGCGTTTCCTCCCTCCTCACCAACCGGCCTTCTCCTCTCTATCTCTTCGGATCTCCTCATCGCCATCATCTTTCGTCTTCTCGCCATCATCTTTCGTCTTCGTCGCCATCATCTTGGAGGTGGGTTTGAAGGTGCGTACATTTTGCATTGAATTTCATGGATAAAGCTTCAAACTTTTTTGAAGGATTTTCGAGGAGGTTAAGGATTTTTCTGGGATTTCATTGAGTTTTGGAAGAACATCTCCTCGTCGCGTCGCCATCAACACTCGTCCGTTCGGTGTGGTTTGTTCGCTCCGGTTCGTTAGCTCCAGTTCGTTAGCTCGTGGCTCCGGTCTCCGCTGTGGCTCCGGTCTTCGCTTTGGGTGGCGAATTTCTGTCAAGTTTTCATGCGTGAGCAGATCTGGTTTAGGATGTAAATGCGAGATGTTTTCTTTTTCTTTTTCTTTTTCTCGTTTTCTTTTCGGTTATGTTCTTCTTCCCTTTTTTCATTTTTTTTTCTTTTTTTAGATATATAGATTTTTTGTGTTTTAGGATTTTTTTGATTTTCAGTTTCTTATTTTTTTTAATATATTTTTTGTTTTTATTATATTATTTGTAATTAGTCATTGTAACTAAAATTTAAGTTCTCAAAGATGCAGACAAATTTATTTTCATCTCTAAGTCACACATACTTGAGTTTAACAGTTTAATATTGGGAATATAGGGAACTACGTTATAATAGGATTTTTTTTTTCAAATTTAATTGCAAAATGCAAAAAAAAAGAATTTTTTTTTTTACCCACACCTGTACCTATTGCTGCGGTTTCTGGTAAAAATCGCAGCAATATTACTTTTATTATTTTTTAATTTAACAATATTGCTGCAGTTTTGGGCCAAAAACCGCAGCAATATTCCGTGTTAACTAGATAATAAATAAAAATATTGCTGCGGTTTGACCTAAAAACCGCAGCAATATAATTAATACCTATTGCTACCCTCTTAATTGCTGCGCGCCCAAAAACGCAGCAATAGGCCACTTTTTAACCGCAGCAAATAGCATTTATTCTACTAGTGATTTATTCATAAAATTGCCACCCACTTTTACTTTATTCACTTAGGCTATGTACAGTTCACCTTATTTTTGCTTATTTCAGATCTAATCATATCATATCAGATCAGATCATATCATATCATATCAGAAAAAGTAAGTTAAGATCAGATCGTGCTTATATTTAAAAACTCATTATTACTATTAAATATCTTTCATTACATATTAGTAAAAATTATAATAATTAAATATTAATAAAGTACTCATTGAGACGAATCAAACAACACCCCACATGACTACATTTTTTCTTATATATTGAGAAAAATCTAAAAGATTCTCTCGAGTTGTGAATAATGTCAAGATTCTAAGGGAGAAAGATAAAAAAATACAAGAGAGTATTATTATTTACTAGTACATTTGTTCAAAAGGAATAATATTATTGTTGTTCTACTTATTAATTATTAATATTGGTAATTATTATTAATCTTGTTGTGATTATTATAAATGTCACTGTTTTCATTATTTTGACTTTTTAAGTTGTTTTGTTGTTATTAAATAATAGAAAATTGAAAGCCATGTGTTAAGAACATAAGATTGACGCAAAAAAATAAAATAAAATATGATAGCTCAAATTCATGACAACGAAACTACTAAGTTCGGATTACATTTCAAAATAAGCTAAGTGCGAGATACAAATTATAAATTTAGATTCAGTATACCTCTTCCTACCGAATTCCAAATTTCTCTAGCTATTTGAAGTTGCACGCTATATATTTCTTTTTTGAGCAAGTCATAGTTATTTGTATATCTTATTTTATTTTATATGAAAAAAAAAGAGTTGAGTCTGCCGACTTCTCAAGTGTGAAACATTTTTTTTAAGGGAAAGTGTGAAACATTGTATAAGTGCTCTTATAAATTAATGACTTGGGTTATATAATTATTTTTAGTAATAATAATAATTATTATTAATATACTTATTGATGTTGTTCTTATAATAATGATAATAATAATTATTATTAATAATAAAAGTTGTGTAAAAGTTATAATAGAAATAAAATGATAATAATAGTAATACTATAAATAAGATCTTATAATGTATTGCATAATAATGTATTACAAAGTAATAATATAATAGTAATATTTTTTGTAAAAGATAAGATCTTGTAAATCAGATCAGATCAGATCAGTTCAGATCAGATTAGAAAAAATAAGTTCCGATGAGATCAGATCAAATCAGATCACATAAGTTCAGATCAGAAAATTTCAGGTGAACTAAACATAACCTTAATATCTCTTTAACCACGTGGTCCCAATTTACTCTCTAAAGTCCTTGGTGTTCCCCCACATTCTCTCTCAATCACTTAGAAAGAAACACAAAACGCTAACCAATCGTGTGTTTCTTGAAAACAAAATGAAAATTATGTGCGAAAAATAGAAAAGATAAGCTAGCCAATCTTTTTTCGTAACTTTTACAGGTTAATGTTGTTACTTTAAAAAACAAGTCAATATTGCAAATTTAAGTTAAGAAATAGCAAATAATCCCTTTGGCTTTACGTCATTGTAAATCTATTCCCCTCAACTTCTCAATGCAGTACAACTTAGATCATACACGGGGACATGGTACACCCAAAGCTATTTTTTTTACTCATTGTTCATTTGAAACCTTTAATGAGCATAATCACATAATAATTAGTGTTTCAAATGCAAAAATAAGCAAAAAAATAGCTTTGGGCCGGGTGTACCATGTACTCCTCAATGTAGCAATCTCTCATCAATCGTCACATTCAAACACAAATTATAATTAGGGCTGAACTTTTCAATTTGATCAAAGTAATACTTCCTTTATTTTTATTGCACCAATTCATTTTTGAAAATATTAATTAACCAACTTTATTAAGCTACCTCGCATCATTATATAAGAGAAAACATAGTAAAATGGGGTCTTATTAGATTCAAATCAATGCAAAGATTTCAAATATCAAAATTCTAATTTTTTTACTTATACACGACGTTTATAAAAACGTTTCGGCAAACGTGAAAAATGAAATGGTGTAATTAAAAAACAAACACTGTAGTTAACAATTAATTTTCGCAATTACTCAAAACGAAAGGTTAACTTGCCACATTGGTTGGCCTTGCTTTTTAATTTTTTCTAGGGACATCAACCCTAACTTGACTGTTAACAACGGAAAATGGTAATGTCGATATCTCATCGATACATAAACCCTAGAATTTCAATTTCAAAATGCGGGCTATTACTTTTTATTTTGGCAAATCATGGGTAATTAAAATCATCAAATCGTCTCAGTCGCACTTTAATTGGGTAAAAATCTTAGAGAATAACAAATTTGCAACCTACTTTAGGCATGACCAATCCAATAAGGAGTAGGAGAGCTCAAAACACTTACAAGCGCAAGTAATATTCTAAAAAATAAAACTAATTGAGCTTATAATATGGTATATTCTTATATACTCTCTCCTCATTCTCTAATGTGAGACCATTGTGTACAATGCACAAGGGGTTCAACAGTTTTCAGCTTGTTGCTTGCAATGTTTCTATATTTGGTAATATCTTAGGGCATGTTTTCTTCGGCATAAAACAACTAAACTGAACTGAACTGAATTGAACTGAACTAAAATGAAATGAATAGTGATATGTAAGAGTAAAAGTATTGTCCAGAGCTGAATTGAACTGAATTGAAAAGAACTGAAAATAAGTTGGGGAGAACAGGCTACTCTCTATCTAGTTTATGTTTACATGAGTTCTACTTTTTATGTATTTTTTTATCAATTTCCTCTATATTGCTATGTTGCACAGATAAGGATACGAAAATGGGTACATGTTCAGGTATACGCGGATGGAAAACGACAGGAATTTGAAATTTTAGGAATGGGTATGCCATACGCATATCCATAAAGGATACGTATTGTATCAGGCACAGTTATAAATACGTGACGTCAATGAAGTACCCGTGAGGCCGTGCTACATAGTCCATAGACATTACTTCTTTTTTTAAAAAGTGTGATATTCAATAATAATGGAATGAAAGAAGTATTAGCTTAAGTTAGCCCATTTCTTAAGAGAGTTTGACCGTTTGAAGTTAGTTGAAGATTTCGGTTGTGAAGACAACGTGGGACGGACGAGTAGCAAATGGGTTACTGGTATGTTTTTTTTCCAACAAGATATGGCTAATAATTTGGTTGACCAAATTATTTGGAGGTCAATTTCCCTAATTTGGTGTATCATTTCATTGAGAAGATGGAATATGAATAATTGATTTTTGATTATTTCGAGGTCAATTTTCCAAGATTTGTCTATGATTGAAGTAGTTGCTGTGGATATGATTAGAGGAGCTCCAGTTTCTTAATAAATCATAATGAGATAAGGCAGTGACTTTGGCCTGGTACAAACATTAATGCTGTATAGTTTAATTATACTATGCTTTGATAATGGCCATTTTTGTCTTGCTTAGTTTTTGCTTAATTATTTTAAGAGTTTTACCCCGTTCATAACATAACTAAACGAATTTTGTTCATATCAACAAAAATAAGTGATATATGAAATAGAAAAAAGTAGTATATTTGATAGAGTTGAAAATTGGCCTGGACAATCAATAAAGAGGAGGTGAAAAGGATGAGGAGCTAGCTCATGTGGTAGAACACTCCCCTCTTATCCTTGAGGTCAGGGGTTCGATCCTTACCCCCAGCATTATGTTGGGGTATTTCCTTAGCATGCTTTGCATGCTTTACCAGCTAATGTGGTGGTAGTTCCTACAAAGCTAGTAGCCTTGGTAGGGGTTAGCCCTTGGGCTAACTTAATTTCCCAATCAAAAAAAAAAAAAAAAATCAAAAAAAAATAAAGAGGAGGAGAATTTGGTCCACATACAAGCTCAAAAAAAATTTCAGACTAAAACCAATTGACAATAGTAGAAATAGCTACTCTAGCTTATATTGTGTTACTTTCATTTCTATCATCATTGATCGCCTAATATAACTAACAATATTAAAGTTGAAATTATCATCCATCCTAATAAATGGGTGGTTATATACTTATATGTTACTTTTTCTATATTACTTTTTTTGAATTCAACTACTACCTTTTTTTTTGCTGAATCAATGTATTACCAAAAGATTATAAATACAATTTGTTTAAAAACAAACCTGTCATTTTTCTTAATTTGATACTGAGATTTTGGTTGTTACTTAAAGTATTTATTTAATGCCAGAGGTGGTCATTGTGAATTGTGAACATTATTTGTTGATTAAATGATTGATATTTGAACATAATTCATTTATATATCAACTTTTTCAATGGGTTGACATTAACAATGTGATCTCTTTTCTCTACCTTCCAATTGCCATTTCATGGTGGTTTGGTGTTACTCTATTAAATTCTTAACCATGTGGGCTATGGCTGAAGTAGTCCATGGTTGAAAATTTGTGTTGGGCCACATGGCATGTGATAAATACATGATACATCATACAAACATTATTACATGCATTTGCTAATATGGATAAGTCAACTTAGATTGCTGATCTATCTTTGCCATTGCATTATTAGTTGCCTTTCAGTTTGCTCTTAGACATCTGCATACATACATGAGAAACAAAAGTCATAATATACTGTAGCCTACTTGGATTTGTATTTATGTAACTATTTTTTTTTTCTCCTTTCAAAAATCTGTGGTAAGATGAATTTTCTTTGAGCTGCCATCGCAGAAGACTCTTCACCCAGAAAACAATCCCCAACCCCCCCCCCCCTCCCCAAAAAAAAAAACAATATTGAAATTTTTCCACCAAAATTTGAACTTTGGTATCCCATGTGGTAGATAGGAAGCCATATCATTAGATTCAAGGGTCCTTGGTATTTATGTAGCTACTTGAATTTGTAAATAGTTAATATATATGTAGCTACTTGGATTCGTATTTATTCCAAAAGAGTTGAAAATATAATTGTCCTTTTTGTAAATCTATATTTTTGGATGCATATGCTCAAATATGTGTTGCTGCATAATTGCTGATCCATAAACAATTTTAATTTTATTTCTCCTGGGTCTTTATAAAGGACTCCGAATCCACGTGAGTTAGATCCTGAATCCGCCATAGTATGTAGGATAATAAAAATTAATGAGTTATACTAGATAATTTCATTGTTAGGGTCTTCTTTACTACTAGTTTCATGGGATTGCTAAATATGGTTAATCGATTTCTGGTGTCTTATGTGGTGTTTCTTAGGCAGTAAACCCCTAGCACGTCTCACTTGTCAGTCGTGCCCATCAGTTCTATATCAACCCTTTCGAGGTCACTATGTCTTTTTCTAGTTAGACATTACAAAAAATTCATAATGTATGCTAATTAATCATAACTCTGTTACCATTAGTTTCAGATTTGTATGCAAGTTTGAGCCTTTGAGGCATGAACTCTGTTTCTAGAACATGCAATTATGTTCGAACATTTATAGTGTAATGAGTTTATAAGTTCATATGGTTTTATACTAGAAGAGGAGGAGGTCTAGTATGCTAAGATTAGAAGACGCAAAACACGTGAAACAATCAAGCGAAACAGGAAAGGTCGTTACTGGTCGCAACATCCGTCGCGGGTCGCGACTTGGGTGCCGTCACTGGTCGTGACACCTGTCGTGGGTCGCGACTAGCGTGCTGTCGTGGCTCGCGATCTGTATCGTGCCTAGCGACGTGCGTACTGTTTCGGAGCGTGAAATTTTGCGTGAACGCTTTATAACCGTTGTATAGTATACGTTATCCTTTTAATGACGATTTGAAATTTTAATCAGAGGATTAAAAGGATATTAAGGCAATAACTACTCTAATCTAATAAGGTAATATAAGTACTACCTTTGTCATTCATATGAAGGGTGGAAAAAACTGTGGAAAAATCAGTTTTCATATATATCACAAAACTTGCTTTGCTTGAGAGAAACTTTTGTATTTTCTCTCTAGTGTTCTTCACAAACAACAAACATAAAAGCTCTTGTTGATTCACATAGAAGATCATTTTGTGAATTTCTTTCTCTATTGTATCGCATTAGTTATTTCGTGTTAACCCGTTGATCCTAAAGGGATGAAATTAAACTAATAAGAAAGCATAGTTTCCATACCTTAGAGTGGTATATTTGATTCTTTGTTGATCATACATCTAACAAATTTCACTACTTTTAAAGATGTTTAAGTACTATATTCTTGATGGTAGTTGAGATTACGAGTTAGAAGGGATGGAAACAGAGGTAGATAAGAAAAATATGCTTATCTGGAGCCTACCAATTGAGCAGATAAGAAGAAACATGGCTATCTGCATTCTGGAGCTTATCAACTGAGCTATTATTCATATAGAGTATTATTTATATATGTGAGTCAATAGCATCCTAATCTAGAGGTGTCAATCTGGGTCACTGGCTGGGTTTGGGTTGACCCAAGCTGGGTCGGAATGCTTTGGGTCGGAATAATCTGGGTGACAGTGTGTCATGGGTCGGAACTGGGTGGGTCGGGTGAACTTAGGTCGGGTGAAACAGGGTGAGGGGATCTCGGAACTGGGTCGGGTGAGACTGGGTCGGTCGATATCTGGGTTGGGTGAATTTGGGTCGGAATGGAATAAGGTGAAGTCGGTCGAAATCGGCTTTCGGAATGACTTGGGTCGGAAGAAATCGGCTTTCGGAATGACTTGGATCGGAAGAAATCAGCTTTCGGAATGACTTGGGTCGGAATGAATCGGGTTTCGGAATGACTTGGGTCGGAAGAAATCGGCTTTCGGATTACTTGGGTCGGAATAACTTGGGTCGGAATTAATCGGCTTTGGAATGACTTGGGTCGACTTGCGGAATTACTTGGGTCGGAAGAAATCGGCTTTCGGGTTACTTGGGTCGGAAGAATCGGCTTTCGAAGATATTAAGGTCGGAAGAAATCCATATCGGAATGAATTGGGTCAGAATAAATCGACCTTCAAATCAATTGAGTATCCAAGAAATCGACTATCGGAGTGACTTGGGTTAGAATAAATCGGATTTCGACTTGGGTCGGAATAAATCGGATCTCAGTAGGTCTTGGTTCTTGGAACAGCTGAAATATCAAACCGGCGGCGCCGCGGCGTATTGATTTGGGTCGAGATTGTTATAAACTTATAACATGTGATATTGTGGTATATATTATACTTTATAGTGATATATTATAGTAATTATACTAATATTGTGAATTGTGATTGATTCATTGTGAATTTTTTAATAGTACATTGAATCATTAATAGTTTGATACTTATATTACTAATTTGAAATGTTACTAAAGTAAGACTTATAAGTTATACTTATATTATTGGGCCATTCACCATTGGGCATTGGCTATTGGCCTGTTGCCTAAGTATCGCCTATCGGTTATTCACTTATTCTTTTCATGATTGCAGAAGTATTCAAGTAACAACTAATAACAACTAACAACCATAAGGATTAAGCATTTAAGTTGTTAAGGGCTTAAGGCATAAGTCCATACTCCATAGTCCATACTGATTATTGATTATAGACTTATAGTGTTAGAGTCAATACACTATTAAACTTAAACATTTTGTTAGTTAGTGACTTACTCACTCTCAAGTTTGAATCAGTAACTATATAGCAATAAAAAGAGTTAGACTTTCATCGTTCATGGAACAACTCAACAAGTAGTGAAGTAACAATGATCATCGTTAATCACTTATCACTAAATCGAATATGTCAATATGTCATATGAAGACGATACATAATAAAACATTATATTAATAGAGGATGAACATGATCGAATTTCATTAAGTTAAGGTTCGCAATCTTGGCATAAATTAATTAATGAAATGATCATAAGATTGATTATCTTCGACATTAATCAAAAGTAGTCAAAACCATCAAATGATCACAAGATTGATCATCAATGTTATTATACTTTCACTGTTTCACATCAATACATCTAATTCAGTTGCAACAGATGTAGAACAGTGTAACTCGATAGATTAGAATGCTTCATTTAAGTTAATTGTCTCTAAGTTACATTCATATTGAACTCAAAACATCTCATTTAAATTGAAACAAGTTGATATTGGATTAAATCAATTTATCAATGTAAGTCAATTAGCTAATTTAAGATGACCTAAGTTCGTTTAAGATAACTGTCATTACGTTGTATTCATTTCGAAACTCAACATCCAATTGAACTAAAATAATAATAATAATAATAATAATAATAATAATAATAATAATAATAATAATAATAATAATAATAATAATAATAATAATAATAATAATAATATTATTATTATTATTATATTATTATTATTATTATTATTATTATTATTATTATTATTATTATTATTATTATTATTATTATTATTATTATTATTATTATTATTGTTGCTGTTATTAGATATTACATTCAAAATGTTTATCAAAATTTGTAAAGAACACAAAAGGTAAAATTGATAGATTTAAGTATAATCTAATCTCATCCATATATTAAATACTTAGATGAGTAAAATCCAACAAAAAAAAAACCACTTCATCCAAACCATTGATCAAATAAAACATATGGCTGAAACCAAACTAACACACCTCACATGGATTACCATTTGTAGCCGTCAGATTCAACTCAAATCCACGATGTAAAACCAATCCCCTTCCCCCATATTTAAACCATAAACTCTATCCTCACCTCATTCATTTTTCTGAACCGGTGAACCCTAAACCCGCCTCCCTTTCTCTCTGTTTTCTTACTCTTTTTTTTTTTTTTTTTTTTTTTTGAAGGAGAACTCTGTTTTCTTACTTAATCTCTCTTTTTGCATATTGTTATTCGAATTTCTAATAATTCGTGAGGAAAATAATGGCAATTTTATACTGTTAAAATTTGCTTCAAAATTGTAAGTCAATTTTCATTATTGTTCAATTAGAATTGGCAGATGTACTGAATTTATGTTAATTTCCACAAACACAAGCACTTTTATGTTTATGTATTTTGAATGTTAAGTAATTTTTTCTCCAATGTTGCTGTCAATGGTTATGTTTTTTTTTCTTGCTTTGCATATATCCATATCTTATTAGAGGTGGTTTTGGTTCTGTTTTGGTGATTACTACTACCAATCTATTGCATGTTTTAAGTTTTAGTGAGATTATGCTTGAAGTTTTTAGAAACTTTGGATTTTGGGTTTAATTTTAGAATGTTTGGATTTTACATTATTCCAAGTTAAAATCTGTTTGTATTTCGTTTATCTTACATGCTTGAATTATGTTCGATTTTTTCGTGCTATAGCTTCAGATCTGATTATTTTTTTGTTAGTTTTTTCGTTTATTTTCATGTTTGAACTATGGTTGTTTCTATTTTTTATTGCAACTTGAGTTTTGCTTTTTTCATCTTTATATTTATTATTTATGCTCACATTTTCTTTTTGTTTTGTAGATGGGAAGGTCTTGTACGTAGATGGAGATGTGCCTCTAAATTGCCATGAATTGGGAGTAATTATACCCAATTGGATCCCTCAATTTTTAGGAAATTACTTGCAAAGGAGAGAAAATACATTCTAAATTTTATCATCTTTCCTAAAGTAAACTTGAGAAATAAGCGGTAGAAATCTTGAACATAGACCTTGCTGGATGATTATTGTGCGTGAGAGATGAAAGTAGGAAACCTTCTTGTTTTGTTTCGCAAGTTGCTGCTAGTCGGATTAGGATAGATTAGTTTCCTTTGCTTGTAAATGTTGTGCTGGGTTATTTGATTACTCATGTGACGCATCCATATCATGGCTTTGTTTTAATGCCTCCTTTTATGCTAAATGCCCACTTGTATTCCATATTGCTAGGTTTTCCCATTAAACACCTATAACACATAACAAACTAATAAAGTTTATTATTCAATAATATATAATACTTCTATATAAATAAACTAATCTTTAGTAAATAATAATAAATATTATCGTAAAATTATCACATAAAAGATAACTAAAAGGCTAATATTAGGGAGTAAAAATATAATATAATATGCACTTATCATGTACATAATACCACTTGGTTTACTATTATTGTTAAAATACCGTACAATGGAGAACTTAACAAAAAACAACTGCGTAGGGCCGTAAGGGTTGAATATTGTGGGTTTTAAATTTAAACGAGGTGGTTATAAATGATAGAGATCACAATTATGTGTTTATGTCTTGATAAATAATATTTGTCAATTACTTTGACCAAAAACAGTTACGAAATATTTTCTATTCAAAAATTATATAAATTGACCAAAAAGAGTACGCTCATAAACTCATTTACTCATTGCCGGTTTGTATTGGGTTGGAATGGTGTTGGGTCGGGTTTACTTGGGTCGGAATAGTGTTGGATCGGGTTTACTTGTGTCGGGTTTAGTTGGGTTGGGTCAAAATTGGGTTGGGTCATAACTGGGTTGGATCACAACTGGGTCGATGATAGCTGGGTTGGGTCACAACTGGGTTGGGTGGTAACTGGGTTGGGTGATAACTGGGTTGGGTGATAACTGGGTGGGTTTAACTGGGTCATTGGCGGGTGAAGTTGGGTGCGGGTCATTTTGGGTCGGAAACTGGTTGGGTCTGGGTCGTTATTCACGGGTGCAACTGGGTACGGGTACAACTGGGTCGGCCCAACTCAGGTTGGGTTACTGATTCCACGGGTTAAACTGGGCACGGGTGAACACTGGGTCGGAATGGGTCGGCTTTCCAACCGACCACTCTCGGCTCGGAACAGGTTGGGTCTGGGTCGCATGCGGGTTCACCCGTGGGTCGGCCCAGTTTTTGACACCTCTATCCTAATCCATTATCAATACACCAAGTAGTATTTGGCCGGTCTAATGATTAGATTTGTATCTCACAACCTCAAGATTGTGGGATCAAAACCCACTAGAGTCACTTTAGGCGTTGGGATTTCCTTTTACCATTCCCCCCTACTCCCAAGGACCTTCCCTGCAAACCCGAGTCAGATTGACCGGAGCGAAGTTCTAATGCAATTAGGACACCTTCTTTCCTTAAAAAAAAAATCACTATCAATACAGTCATTCAAATTTCATTATTGTGTACTTTACTCATAAAATAGATTGTATACCAATGATTCTATACATTACAGCAAGAGAATCTTCTCTTCCCATGTGCTTGCTGAGGATTTTTTTCATGACTATTGAAGTTGCTTTTATCATCAGTATTTCTGTTGACCTTAGCATCTTCATTTAAGCCATAAATCATCCTTTGCTTTCTTCCTTGTTTTTGTTCAACCATTCAATTCACAATCTGTCAGTTTAATATCTGTTCATACCTTATCAACCATTTATATGATACTACTCCTGTTTTGTAAAGATCTTCCTACTTGAAATTCGCACTGTCTCCAAAATAAGTTTTCCATTTTTATTTTATGTTTATATAACTTTAGATTTTTTGTCCCAAATTATCTTTAACTTTCAAATTTTCGCGAAAAACTACCTTATAAAAAATTGTTGTCATAAACTACCTTACTTTGCAATTTTGTTGTTGACAGCTACCTTATGCCGGTTTCCCGTGTTGACTTTTTTTTATAGTTCAAAATTGCGAGAAAAACAAAATTACCCTTGCATAAATTGAGGGTGATTTTTTTAATTTTAGTTAAAATAGAAGAGAAATTTAATGGTGGATTGGTGGTATAAAGTGTCAAATAGATTTAAAAAAGAGAGCAAGCGCACACGGGGAAATGGGGAAATTAGAGTGGGAAAAATTAATAAAAGGGGTTTGAAGAGATCAAGTGATATAATGTGACATTAAAAAAATCGAAAAACACAAAATTAAACGATAGAAACCGGCATAAGGTAGCTGTCAACAACAAGATGGTAAAAATAAGATAGTTTGGGACAATAATTTTTTTATAAGGTAGTTTCTCGCAAAAACATGAAAGTTAAAGGTAATTTTGGGACAAAAAATCCTATGACTTTTTAAGAAGATTCATTTTTGTGAAGGTACTTCTGAGAGCAAATCTAATAATGATAAATTTTAGACTATAACCATTCTAAAGTTGAAGACAATAATGGTTAAAGTTTCCAAAGTTCGAACATAAAGAAAAGTAAGTAAGAAAAACTTAACGGAACGGGAAGTAAGTCAAGTAACAAGCGTTGAAAATTCATCTTAAATATAACAATGGAATATTATTTGTGAGATATAAAATATTCATTTGTTTCATTTAAAATGAAACGGAGGAAGTATATTATTTCAGGTGAGTACTATTTTTGTTTGTCTATCTATATCTGATAAGTACTTGTGCTGATCTAGCAATGAAATGGAGTATTATTGGCCTGAATATACTTATGTGGGCCAGAGGATTATTTCTTCTAATAATTGAGCTTATTTTTCTTCATCTTGGCTGAATTTTCTAAGCTGCTGATCTGTCGTTTGTACTCTGTACCTAAGCTTAAATTTCATTAATCTATACTTTTCAACTTGTAATGATCACCCCATTTTCAAATTGATGACATGATTGTGCCTCTCTTTTCTTCTGGCCTGCAAACTGATCGTTGTCGTTTTGTGCCTAAGATCATTGTCATTGTTTGTTTATCAGTATTCATTGTACGGCATTGTCTCTTCATATGAAGCTAAAGATTTTTATCTTAGACAAACTATTAGCATGCTGTTGATTTTCCATCATTTGTTCAATCTGTGTGCAAGTCTGTTAAAATTTAACTCAGTTGAGTGAAGTTTTTGTATCGATGGTACAATGAATCTTATTAACAAGTTTACCTACAGGTTGACCATTAGTATGACATTGTCCGCTTTGAGCTCCTTCCCAGACAGCTTCATACTAATTATTATCTCTCTGATGTGGGACTTGGGCTATATTATATCCAATGGGGCTTTTCTTCTTCCATAACATTTCCAATTTACTATGGCCGATGATGTCATATACGTTTGACCGATCTAAGCATGTAGGAAAGGTAGCTATCACTTTAGAGTGAACCACTAAAAGTCAACTGGTAGGTGAATATATAGAAAGCAAATTATACTTCCTCCCTTTTATAATACTCGTTACACTTTTCATTGTGGAAAGTTTCACATTACTTGTTACACTTTCTTTTTGGGCAATAAATTCTCTCCATCTCTTTCCTCTCACATGGCCGTGGGTCTTTTTTTCTTTTTTCTTTTTTTTTACTTCTACCTCTCTCTTATCCAAAAATTTGCCAGGAAGTCCGATAATTGAGAAGTGTAGCGAGTAATATGAAACGGAGGAAGTAAGAGAAATTTGAGGGTTAGTCCAAGTCCTTGGAATCTCTTATTAGTTTCTTTAATGGTAAGTTATTAACAATTAAACTTGTTCTTAACTCCTGTTAATTCTCTTCATCTGACACGTCCAATTTCCTTGATGACCATTTCATACATACAAAATTTTCACCGTAAGCCTGACTATTCCCACATACTTTGTTTTCATTAGAGATACGAATCCTACAAGTGTACACCTCAGATGCCTGTTAAGAATGATCTAAGGGTATTTTGAAGTATTAGATTACAATTAAATTATTGAATCAAGTTGTAGTTTTCAACTCTTTACAGAGCTATTTAGCCGTACATACATGTATTCTTCCTTCTTCAATTATATATGAGGCTGTAAAGGTTCCTTAATTTGTAAAGATTTTTCCTTCCAAGTGACTGAATATTCTAGTAGGTCGGCACAGAGATACCAGTACCTAAGAAATGGGAAACTGCACGTCCTGTGTAACTTCTGATATTCAAGTGCACGAGTATGGTTCACATGAAAATGCGTTGCAGATTCAAGCCGCGGTTGATGGCAATGTAAGGCATAAGGTAGGTTCTGTCCACTCTCATCAAGGAGCCAAAGGTGTCAACCAAGATTCTGCTATTCTATACCAGGTTTGTTCTCTATACCAATATCATGTCATATTGCTTAAAACATTGAATTTTACAATGTTTGTTGTGGCCTTTGTTGGGTTGTTTATGCTTACTTTTGCTGTGTTTCTGTTTATAAAGGGGTATGGGATGGAAGATGGAGAATTATGTGCCGTTTTTGATGGGCACGGAAGCAATGGGCACATAGTGAGTAGGGTAGCAAGGAACCAGTTGCCGTCATTACTACTGAACCAAAGGAAATTTATGGAATGGGATCAGGCTTTTGTCAGTGCTTTCAAAGCATTGGACAAGGAGATTAAGCTGCTGGAGACTGTGGATTGTTCTTTTAGTGGAAGTACTGCTGTGGTTGTTGTTAGACAGGTAAGGAAATAATTCATGAACTATGTACCATGATTTTTAGACGTGCTATATGTAATTAGGAGGAGAAAGTGATTAGATTTTTGTGTGTGTTAATTCTAACGTTATGTTGTGAGCAGGGTGAAGATCTTGTTATAGCCAATCTTGGAGATTCCAGGGCTGTCCTTGGAACATCAACTGAAAACGGCATCCAAGCTACTCAACTGACGGAGGATTTGAAGCCTGATGTACCTGGTGAAGCTGATCGTATTAAGAAAGCTAATGGTAGGGTGTTTGCTCATGAGAGTCAACCACACATCCAGCGTGTGTGGTTACCAAATGAGGATATCCCAGGTCTTGCCATGTCTCGAGCTTTTGGAGATTTTGATATGAAGAACTGTGGAATTATTGCCACCCCTGTGGTCACTCATAGGCGTTTAACGTCTAAAGACCAATTTCTTGTGCTGGCTTGTGATGGGGTAAGCTTGCTGCTTGTGGCGCTCCTAGAAAGTTTGCTTCATGGGAAACAAGAGAATAATAGAAAATACCTTTTCTTATATAACTTGGTGCTTTACTTGACACTTCAACCACAAACTTTTAACTCTTACAATAGTCTTAGAGTCAATTTTCCCAATGTTTTCACTAGTGTCACTATATCACAAAGGAAACATGTCCCTCCTTTCTAGTACACGAAGACTTGGTATTTGCTTATTTTCTTATTCGTTTTTATTTTCGGTCTTTTGTGGAGGGGAGGAGAGGAGAGGATGGAGGATGGTTGACGCTTGATTCACATTTTCTATGGGTTTTTTCCCCTTAGAAAAAAGAGGATCTTGTATACATTTAGTAAGATTTTCGTTGTCGTTTGTCGTTCTACATTAGGAATTTAGGATTGATATCTGAAGAAGCAAACATGCAACTCTATGGTTGCATTTGTTTCACCAATTTTTTATAGCTTCATATGCAAGTTTAATTACTTTTGTACTGATGGTTTTTCATCTGTGAAATTACAGGTGTGGGATGTGCTGAGCAACGATGAAGTTGTATCAGTTGTGGTGTCAACAAAGAACAAAGAAGCAGCTGCAAAAGCAGTAGTAGACGAAGCCCATGCTGCTTGGAAGCGAAAATTTCCTTTAGCCAAGATCGATGATTGTACAGTGGTGTGCCTGTTCCTGGAGGATAGAGAAGACAGTCTTTTCACTCCTACAACTTGAGTTTACACACACTTAATTAAATACCTTATAGTAAATGCCAAATTTATGTATGTAAATGCCACCACTTGTGGTGATGCACATGTATTATGTATATAATAAATACGACTTAACAGATAGCTAATTCTTCTTGATTTCACATTGCATTTATTTGGGGTTTTTTCACCAATTACCCTTGATCTTTCACGAAATACACCAGGTACCCCATTTGTTTCAGAATTGCACTCGAAATTCTTGTGGTTTGCATAAAATGCATCAAATACCCTTAATGACTAACAATGTCAAGTTTTCGATAGTCATTAAGCTTAAACCTAATTGACTTTCTTTTTATTGATTACTCTCCCCCATCCATTTCATTTCCTCCATGGAAGACCTTCCCTTTTATTCCCTTTTCTGGGCCCTCCACCTAGACCACCACCACCTAACAGAAATTACCCCCCAACACCCACCCATGACCCACCCACCAACCGGAAACAATCAACCCCAGTCCCTCTTCCTCTCAAACAACCTACGAAATTAATAACAAAAAATACGAATCAATTGTTCAACAATTCATTCAGAGGAAACCCTCATTCTTCATCTATCCCCTGTCTCTGTTTTCCCTCACATGTCCCTCTTTCCTTCTTGCCAGTTCACTGCCGAATTTGCCGCCATCAGTTTGCCAGAGTTTCATTGTCTAATCAACCACACTCCCTCTTCCTCTCAAACCACCAAACAAAATCAAGCATATTATAAAGTATTTCCAATTAAAACCCCTAATTTCTGTAACAAACTATATGAGATATGATTGAAAAAAAAAAAAAATAGAATAACAAAATTGAAATTTTGAAAGAGCTAATTTCTTACTTCAATGTTGTTCTTGTTGCTCGAATAGTACTAACGACCTGTTTGATAGTTGGTTATAAATGGTCGTAATAGGAATGCATTGATATGTAAATTTGCAAGAAATTTCATTTTTCATTCTAGAGATGGCAATGAGGATTTGGACAGGGTCCTCTAGGTTTCAGATCCAGATTCGTTTTGTAGGCAAGGATCCATATCCTACCCGGATCCACCGGGTAATAAAAATGAGGATCCAGATCCATATGGTTCCGGGTCCTAAACGGATCCAAAACGGATCCTTGCCTATTGTCTTCAAACTAACCTAATTTTCACAATAGTTAAAGATTTTAAACGATATAGTTATCTAATATCAACCAAAAAATACATTTAATTTTTGAAAAATAACAATTGCAACTACTTACAAGTATTCAATTATCAAACTGTATATTAGTTATCAACCCAATTTTCGAACTTAATTATCCGGTAAATTCGCACAAAAATCACATATTAATTAAAATAATAATATGAAATTCAAGCGAAAATCCGTTTTACATGTACTAACTAATATTATAATATTATCAAAATATAATATTAAATTATAATAATATTATAAAAATGGATAAACGGATCTGGATTTGGGTAATAATTTAGGACCCGGTCCAGATCCCTTTTTTTCAAGGAGGATCCAGATCCTACCCGGATCCATAGGGTCCAAAATTTGAGGATCCAAATCCGTCAAAAATGGATCTCGATCCACGGATCCGGGTAGGATCCATTACCCACTGCCATCTCTAGTTCATTCCCATGGTAATGTTAATTTTACTAAAGTTTACATTTTTCTTCTTGAATTTTCATTCCCATGCAATACCACCTTGTTAAGTGGTAATGAGTGTTAATGAAAATTAGGGGTGAGATTGCTTATCCATTGAGAAAAAACTATAAACTTGAGAATTGAAATTGTCAATTGTCTCCCCACAGAAATTTTAAGGGTGCTTCCCTTATAACCTACACTTAAAATTCATTCTCATTACCGCAATTTATTAACGACTTTCAAACGGGCCGTAAGAGCTAGCTGGACTGGGAAGCGGCTTGTTCCACCGTTAAAGGTTGATTGCAGCTAAATTGAAACGAGTTGCTAAATGGAATTAGGATTTTTCAACAAAAATTGATTTTGGGTAGGGGAGATGTATGTGATTTGTGAATTCAGTAATGTAATGGGAAATTGATTTGAGTTTAGTGATTTGTGAATAGTAATCTAATTAACTACTTGTTGGTATCACTGCTTTGCTTCCATCGAAGGCGTGGCAGAGAGAGAAGGACTCATGGCGGTGGCGTGTGTAATGGAGGAAATAATTAAAGATAGGGGATGAGGTGGTTGAAAGGGTAGTTTTCAGGGCTAGGGTGGTGGGTGAGTGACGGGGGTGGCTAGGCATGCCATAAGTGGGATAGTTGGATGGTGGGTGACTGGGTGGGTGGGTGAGGGTTCTCAAGGATGAGATGTAGGTGTTTAATTAGGGTTAATTAGGAGTTATGTAGAATAATTGGGATAATTAGAATGATTAGGTTGATTTCCCGTAATGACTATCTCCCTTAATGACTAACATAAACTTGATGTCGTTCGTCATCATGGGTATATGGTGCATTTTATGCAAACTAAAAAGGTATTTGATTTCTGAAATAAGAGGGGTACCTGGTGCATTTCGTGAAACTTTAGGGTACGTGGTGAAAACCGTAAAATTTAAGATAAGATATTGTGTATTGGTAGGAAATGATGATATGCTTGTACGACAATTTAAAAAAGAACTTCTTCCATACGGGATGTTAATTATGTTTGGTGGTTTAAAAGTCTGTTTTAACCGGCATATGAACTGTAAAAGAGCAATATAGAAGCATCAGCAACCAGAAAAGCCATGGGACACGGTTTTGTAGATCATAGAAGAAAAGTTGCATAGCAGAGTAGTTTCAATGGGAATTTACCATGTACTAGCATTATCTATGGGAATTTGCCATGTACTAACATCACAAGAAGTTGATACTTTAAATGTATACATTAAATCAAATCTAACGAGTACTTATATGGCTATAGTCTCTACTTTCTTATATACAATGGTGAGAATTTATGTTCAAAATTTACAATACTTGACCTTGAAATTAAAAATGAATATGAAAAGTCTACTAAAAATTACTCTGTTTTAAAATTCGTAGAAAAGTCACAATGTGTTATGGAAATTCTAAAATATCTTGGTCCATTATAGGCTTTTGGGAATATGTAAGCAACTTGATCTTGTCTTGATATTATTTTGTTCAGTATGAATTTCACCCCATCATATCTTTTAGGTAATTTAATTTGGGTGATTTTTCACAGTGGTCTATTTGAAATGTTGTGCAATGTCCTTCTGTTATACAAAAGGATATAAACCTATACAAGTTTTGTTCTTCTATGAGAAGACTGGTGGATTTTTTTAATACATATATCGCTGACTATCTATTATTGTGTAATTAAGTCTATGATCAACTTAATAGTGCAAATCTTTTGAAGGCTCTGAGCCACACAAGCGCTTGTGTTGATATATTAAATTCTAGTTGTTGACAACATCAAAGGTTGTCAATAATTGCTAGTATTTCTATTACATAAGGGAAAGGGGAGTTATGGTGTCCCTGAATGAAGAGACTATTTTACCCCTTTTTCTAAATTACAAATTCACTTACAAATGAAAGGGGTCTTCAAACAAAAAATACTGGAAATAAAATTATAACAATCACTCACAAGTCAACTAAAATCATAGAATTGCATAATTTATATTATACAAATCACTCAAATAAAAAAACTTTAATTTACAAAAGTAAAAAATTCACTTAAAAACTACAACCAATGCACTAAAACGTCAATACATACAAAAATATTCACAAAAATTTGACTTGAAATCAAAATGTCCACTTTCTTCACAATCTATGAAGTAGTGTACTTAATTAAAAAATCAACTAAAAAACTATAATATTAGAAATCATAAATAAGTTCAATAAAAATTTCTATTTTGTCCAATGTGTATATATGTCGTGTCAATTAACAAAAGTAAAAGGAAAAATTGGCAATAGAGGTCTGAACTTTGGGCAATAATTTTTAAAAGGTTTGAACTATTGATTAACCTGTGTAGGTCCTAACTTTAGGGGGTCTTAACTTTTAGCGGGCCTCGGTGACTTAAAACTAACGATTTTTTTTAAAAAATCTCACCTAGTTCCTACTTCCCTCCCTCAATTAACCCTTCTGGTGTGACCCAAGTTTTACAAGTTATGACCTATTAAGCCAATTTCAAGTCACTAAGGCCCGCTAGAAGTTAATACCCCCTAAAGTTGGGACCTACACAGGTTAATCAATAGTTCAGATCTTTTAAAAATTATCACCCAAAGTTGAGACCTCTATCGTTAATTTTTCCAAAGTAAAATGATCTTGCAACAAGATTTGAACCCGTGACCTTTTGCTATTATACATGACACAATTACCATCTCAACCAACTTTCAATTATGCTTTAAGTATCCACATTATTATATTTGTATAGTTTAAATGTTGAGTTTTGTATAGTATATTTTAATGGGAATGGAAAAAAATGCATATCAAGTTCGAAAAACAATACCAATGCGGGGCAACGCTAGGGCCCAAATACTAGTAACTAAAAGTGAAAGTTTGGGTACGGATTGGATTTATGCGTAGTCCAATCCAATCTGAACAAATTTCAAATTTTCAATTCAAATCCAAAACAATCAGAGTTTGAGTGCAAACCAATCCAATTCGAATGTTTAGACATTAGATTGGATCCAATCCGAAATATCCAAGTATATAAACTCTATTTTTTGACGAAATAAATTAAGCCTGAGCATCAATATAGAGTGTTCTAACAAAAAGTAATTTATAAAATCCCATAAAAATTCAGTACCAAATAATATGACATACGAACCCATAAATTATCGAAATGACTTAAGCCCAATCCCAAATATACAAATATACAATTTCAATGTACTTGCCTTCTTAAGTCCCCAATATTATTTGCAACTATTGGGGATGAGCAAATTTTTAAGTTCCCTACTTTGGATCATAGGGATCGGTAGGATCAAATCATAGGATCGTAAGATCCTACAATATGATAAAATAGAGATAATTACGCTAGAATATGGTGAGAACCTCATGTTAAAAATCTATACGTACTAAGAATGACTTATTTCATTAGCAAATGGTGATAGTTTTTTTAATACTTTAATATTGAATTATCATACAACCAAAATCTAATAGGAGAAATATAATATGTAAAATTACTTTATGATTTTTTTACGATAGGATCAGATCGTAAAGTCGTAGGATCATATTAAGATCCATCCTACCATATGATTAAGAACACATAAGGCAATAAAAGAAAACCCGATGAGAGAGAAAGAGCGAGAAAACCATAAGGCGAAAAAGAAAGCGAAAACCAAAACCATTGAAACCCTAGAAAACCAGTATCATAATTCAGCCCAAAGCCGTACTTTAAATCCCCCATCTCAATGCTCCAAATTACAGACGAGTAGTCTCTTCGTTATCTGCGCATGGATGAGTGTCCTTCCTCTAGTTATTTGTTGCTTTTCTCATAAAGTATTGTACCCTACCAATTTAGCCCCAAATCAATTTGAAGACTTCTCTGCCATAGCTAGACCTAGTAAATCATTAAGATTTCAAAGTTCCTCCCTAAAGCAGATTCTAGAGCTACTCAAAGCTATAATTCAAAGCAGAGTTTACTTGCTTGGCTTATTAGATATAAAATTCTTCAATTTTGTCTCAATCCAGCTGGTGATTCTAGGGTTTTGGGTTTCAGAGCATTAAATGCTAATCCTCATTTTCTCTCTAAAGTTGAGTTGGTTAATCAAAAGTGGGTAAGAGTGACTGTTCAGAGGTGTAATCTGGCGCATGGTGAAGCTTATTTTTTATTTTCTGCTCAATCAGTTCTTCAAGAAGGTATAATTTCATCTGTCAGTGCATTAAATGTGATAGAACTTCTCCCTATGGAAATTTTACTGGTCTTCTATCATACCCCCCCCCCCCTTGGTGAAGGATTATTTAGTCTATAAAAGGAGAGGTATGGTGAGTTATTACAACACACCAAAAATCTCCTTTATTTATAGTTGTGTTATTCCTGCTTCTTTCTTGCAAATTAATATGAGTACCCCTCCCTCTTTTAAGAATGCTTTGCTTGGTAGCCCTAAACCTATAAATAATTTGCCTTCTGTTGGTTCTTTGAATGCCAACCTTAGTCTAGTAAATGAGTCTGCTGGTATGAGTCCTGTTCAATTGAATGTTGCTGCCACTCCCTTAGATTTGTCTTCCCCTTCTGTGCAAGACCCCCCCTTCTTTCATAGAATCTTGTGTCCTAGATGACCTCCCTCAGGTTCAAAAGGATATCTCTGAGTTATCAAAGTCTTGTTTATTAGCTAAAATGTTGTCAGCTCCTTTAGACATTCGCACTATAATTTCTCGTACTAAAGCCGATTGGAGGGTTGTGAAAGGGGATGTGGATTATTTGGAGATGGGAAATGGGTGGATTCTCCTGAGATTTGCCAATCCCCAGGACCTAGCTCTAGCTTGGAGTGAACGTCCATGGCATATCCAGGGGGACCTGCTTGTCTCCAACCTTGGAAACCATCTTTTGACCCATACCTTGAGGAAATCAGGTGGGTGGATCTTTGGGTGAGAATCCCTCGATTACCCACTGAGCTTCTTAATTTTGATTCAATTGATAATATGTTGGTTGCTAATGATATTGGAGCTTTGATTAAACTTGATCAAAGGTCCCTGTTAAGAAACAAAATCAGGTTTACTCGTGCTTGTGTCTGGGTAGATATTCAAGGTCCTCTCTTGGAATTTGCTGAAGTAAGTCGGAGTGGTGATCTTGTGAATGGCTATGTTATTTGGTACGAAGACTTCTCCTCAGGCTGCTCCTTTTGTGGTGAGATTGCTCATTTAATTGATGTTTGCCCATTGCTGAATTCCCCTAAAAAAGATCTTACTATTCAACTCTTGAAGAATCCTAAACAGCATACTCTCTATAAAACTCTTGCTATGGCTGCTGGGCAAGTCCCTAACAACACCACTGCTGATCCAACAAGAGTGGTGTGTGTTAAGCCTAAGCACCTTAGCAAGAAGCCAGCTGCTGCTCCTGTTAAAGCAAAGAATGTGTTGCCTTCTAATGCTTCTGGTATCCTCCCCCTTCCTTATGGGAAGAACTCTAATCATGGTATAGTGATTAAAGAATCTGTTGGTCATGCTTCTAAATTGCCCCCCCTCCTGTGTATGGGAAAGGGAAAGGTAAGCTTGTGATGTCTGAACCAATTGTCTCCAGTGATTCCTCTGATGATGAGGCTTTATTCTTAGACACTCATGTCTCTTCTCCTATTATTGCTGCTGTTTGTACTATGGAGGGCTCCATAGATGTGGGAGTGCCCCCCTCACTGCCTCTGTCTTCTATGCATACAACTATTCCTGCCCATAATGATGATGAGTCTCAGATACTTCCCTTGGTTAAGGGGACCAACCAGGTAAGTTTTAGCCCTGATGACAATCTGGAAAATGAGAACACTTATCTTCTGGATGATGTGCAATCGGATGAGCTGGGTGAGCTAAATGCTTTTGCGGAAAATTCCTTTCATTCAATTCAGTCAGATAGCTCTATTGTGAGGCAGATTCAGCATATGGGGATGGATCCTTCCTTCCCTGTGGAGCTCTCCTCTCATTCTGGTTCAGCAAAACGGAGAATTGAAGACAACGAGTGTGATGACGATGCCTCTTCAGCCCTGAAGAGGAAAAGGAACTAACCCCAGCCCCTTTTTTTGTTTTAGACATGGTGTTATTTTTTAGCAAAATTTGTGTGATGTGTGAGCTGTATTGTAATTATCCATGTCTATAGGTTTTTGGAATATCCGTGGTGGAGTAAGGAAAAATGCATTAGAAGAGTCAAGGGACTTTTGTGTTAGTAACAACATTAATATCTTAATGTTGTGTTAGGTTAAATCTCAGATCCCCCCTCCCAAGCAACTGCCAGTAAGGCTGGTTTTCAATATTTTGATTCAATTCCGACGCTTGGGTTTGGAGGGGGTATCTGGATCTTTTGGAAGAATTGTAATAAATATCCCTTCTCATTATCAGTTATTTATAAATCATTGCGGTTTTTAGCATGTGAAATTAGCCTTTTAAATTTAAATATCCAGTATATTGCCATATTCATTTATGCTCCAGCAAGAAAGGAATGGAAACTAGAATTCTGGATAGAATTAATTGATTATGTAAATTCATTATCCCTCCCTTTTATAATCTTAGGCGATTTTAATGAAATTTCGGATGTATCGGATAAGATGGGAGGAGCTGAATATAATTCCTCCAGGTCGTTAGTAATGCAGAATTTGCTTAGTAGTGTTCCATGCATTGAAATAGCCTTTATTGGCCAAAGATTCACTTGGAGAAAGAAAAGAGCAGGCCCTAATAATATTCTTGAACGTCTGGATAGAGGAGTAGCAAGTTCCTCTTGGCTTGGAATTTTTCCACAAGCCAAAGTTAAATATCATATTTTCACCTCCTCTGATCATTGTCAGATGTCCTTAGAGTACCTACCTATGGAAAATTGTAAAGCCCCACCCTTTAGATTTGAGAAAATGTGGTGTTCACGGAAGGATTATGATGTGCTTGTTAAAAAGACTTGGAGTCGAAGATTCAATGGATCTTATATGTATAACCTAACTCAAAAGTGTAAGCTATTAAAAACCAGTTCTAAGAATTGGAATAAAACCCAATTTGGTAATATTTTCCGTCAAATGCGGCAGGTGGATAGTAAACTTCTTGAAATCCAATCTCTCCTAATAATACGCCCTGAAGATGAGAGCCTCCAATCTAAACAAGACATCTTTTTAATGAAGAGAAATAAACTAATGGAGTATAACCTTGAGTACTGGAAACAAAAAAGTAAAGCTAATTATATGCTTCTAGGTGATACCAACTCAAAATTCTATCACACTCATGCAACGGTAAGGCGGAATCGTAACCAAATAAAAGAGTTTGTAACGGCAAATTCGCAAATTATCTCTCAGCCTTCTTTAATAGCACATGAAATCACTAAGGCTTTCAAGGAGCGTTTTATTTCTAATTCTAGTTTCCACTTTGATACGCATGAGGATTTTCACCTCATCTCTCCTATTGTTTCAAGTGAAGATAATAATTTTTTAATAGCAACTGTTAGTAAGGAAGAAATAAGAGAAGCAGTGTTTGACCTTGCTCCGGATAAGTCTCCTGACCCTGATGGTTTTCCTCCTTTCTTCTTTCAAGAATATTGGGTGTTAGTAGGTAATTCAGTATGCCGGGCAGTCCAAGCTTTCTTCCATTCAGGGCACATGCTTAAGGAAATTAATCATACATTTCTTGCGCTCATTCCTAAAATTGATAATCCCTCTACATCCAACCATTTTCGACCAATAAGCCTCTGTACTACGATTTATAAAGTTATCTCCAAAGTTCTTTCTAATCGGCTTAAAGTTATTTTGGGGAAGATTATTCACCCTCTTCAAGGAGCTTTTGTTCCAGAGAGATTGATCCAAGATAATATTCTTATTGCCCATGAGGTCTTTCACTCTTTTCAAAATAAATCAAGTAGAGAAGGTTGGATAGCAATTAAACTGGATATGGAAAAAGGCTATGATCGATTGGAGTGGGGCTACATTTTAGCAACGTTAGACAAATTAGGTTTTAGCCCAGTTTGGATAAATTGGATTCGGAGTTGCATTACGTCAACGTCTTTTTCAGTTCTTGTTAACGGTATTCCGGGTGACCGATTTTTTCCATCAAGGGGGATCCGTCAAGGTGACCCTCTTTCTCCGTACCTCTTTATCCTTTGTGCGGAATTACTTGCGCGTGAACTTTCTCAGGCTAGTAATTGTCCAGAGAAATTAATAGGGGTGTCGCTTGGTAGATCTAAGGTGAGGATCCCATTCCTCACTTTTGCGGATGACACGATGATCTTTGCTAAAGCTACAGATAGTAGCTGTATGAAAATTCGCCAAATTTTGGACAAATATTGTTCCATGTCAGGTCAGCTCGTAAATTACCACAAATCTGCCTTTCAATGTTCCCCCAATGTTTCTGATAATAGTAAAGCAAATTTTGCTTCTATTCTTGGAATGACAGAGACTCAATCAATGGGAGATTATTTAGGTTGCCCAATCATAGTATCAAAGGTGACCAGGAGACCTTTGCAGGGGTCATTGACAAGTCGACAGCCCAGCTGGCTAAATGGAAAGCTAATTCCTTGTCACAAGCTGGTAGAACAGTGTTAATTCAATCTAATCTAGCCTCTAAAGCTAGCTTTCAAATGCAAAGCTTCTCGCTGCCTAGAAAATTCTTGTTAAGCTTGATGCTACGTACAGGATTTTTTTTTGGAACAAAGCTAATTTGGCCAAATCTGCCAATATGATAGGGTGGAACAAAGTTTGCCAATCGAAAAGTGCGGGGGGAGTAGGCTTACGCAAAGCTGAGGTAAATAATGTTCGCTGCAATTGAAATTATTATGGAGGCTTATCTCTTCAGATGATAATATGTGGGTGCAACTAATGAAAAGGAAATATGCTTGGAATAAAGATATTATTAATTATAAAACTCCTATTTCTGCTTCCTGGCAATGGAAAAAACTCCTGGCCCATAGGACGGTATTTGTCCAAGGGCTTAGGTGGACGATTGGAATGGTCATAGTATAAGGTTTGGTCGGACAACTGGGTATTCCAGTTTCCTCTTATCTCAAAGTTCACTCCCACGGTTGGGTCGGAAGATCTAAAGGTTAGTGAGTGCATTACGGAGTCTGGTGTCTGGGACTATGGTTAGCTTCTCACTCTAGTTCCTCCTTACATTTCCAAAATTATTTCCTCTCTTTTTATTCCCCTGTCTCCCCAAAATGATAAATTGGTGTGGGGTCTCACGTCGGATGGAGAATACTCTGTAAAGTCAGGAGCCGACCTTATTCAAAGCAGTTCTGGTATTAACTCCCAGAAAGTTGAGTATAGTTGGATCTGGGGGTTATGTGTCCCCCCGAAAATAAAAAATTTCATCTGGAAAGCGTGCAATGATGGGATTGCTACCTCATCTCGGCTGGAAAAAAGCTTGTGATAACCCCTCGGAGACTTTATGCCATCTTTGTTTTGAATGTCCTTTCACAATGGATGTTCTAGCTTGCTTGGTAGATAAATTTCAGTGGCCTTCTCTCCCTTTTGGATTAACTCTTTGGAGCTCTCTTCTTTTCGGTCCATTTAGAAGTGTGCCACACGAATCTTTCATTATCAGATCTGACGTATTTTATATTTGTATGGTGGCATATTGTGTTTTTTAGAAATAAAGTGATTTTCAATAATGAAAGTACTTCCTTCACCCAAGCCAGCCATATTATTAACTCTTATGTAAAGAATTGGGATAAAGCTTCTTGTGTCCTTTCTGTAGACCATCCGGTCCGCCTTGCCCCTTTTCAGTAAAGAAGCTTCCCCCCCGCACAGGCGTTAATCTGCTTTGGGCCCCCCCTCCTGACAATTTTTGTAAACTTAATTTTGATGGCTCCAAGCTTTCTAATGGGCAAGCTTCATATGGGTTTGTCATTAGGAATAGTCTAGGTGAGGTGCTTATGGCCTCTGCCAAGGCTTTTGGGGTGATTATTTTAGTATTCTAATGGCTGAGGCTATGGGTCTTTATGAAGGCATTAAAGGAGCTTTGTCTCTCCAAATTAGAAACTTAATTATAGAGGGCGATAATATTGCAGTTATTAACTCCATCAAGCACTGTTCTAATCCTCCTTGATAATTGCTAATATTATTTGTGATGCAATGTGTTATCTCTCGGTTCGATGAGGTGGTCATCCATCACTGCTACGTGAGGCTAATCGTGCGGCGGATTTCATGGCGCATAAGGGTCATCTCTTCCCAATGTGTTAAATTGGACTCCTCCTTATTGTATTGATTTTTCCCTTCTTATCCGTAAGGATATTTTAGGTTGGCCTCCCCATTAGGGAGGGTAGCTTAAGGTTTTTCTTTCCGTATCAAAAAGAAAAAAAAATAAAAAAATAAAAATCCTACCATATGATTTTTTATGGTTGGATAGGATCGAAATATCCTACAAAATCAAGATCCTACCGTGAAGTTCTTCCGAATTGTTGAATAGTAGGATCGTAAGATCCGGATCCAAATTTTAAATAATGCCTATAACGTCCAAAATTATGTATTCACTCCTCACCCGCATGAAAAAGTTAAGAGTGAAAAAAGTATCCTCATTTTTGTATACCTTGTCCAAAGTCCAAATACTCCGAAAATTATATTGTTGTCTTCAACAAGCAATACATGTTGGCTGATGTTGCATGTACGCCGCATATAGTTTAGTTAGTAGTTACATGCCCATATCAACATAAGAAAGGGTTGGACGACTAATTCTGTGCCTCTTTGAGATACCAAATTATCATATAACTCGAATCTTAATTGTTGACTTTTTATTTTTCTTCTCTTTTAATTTTTCATTGGACATACGAATCCAACAGATGTACACCTCATATGCCCTTTGAGAAGAATCTACAGGTAATTTAAAATTATATAAAACTCCTAAACAACATTATGTTATAATTATATGAAATTATTTAGACTAAAATAATGTTACCAACACCTCCCAACTCTGTTGGGCCAGACACTTGTACATAACTTCGTCACCAACACTATATATATATTAAGGCTTCAAAGGACCTTATTCATTAGTTTAAGTTTGTGAATCAATATCTTGCAAGTTATTGAATATTCATTCAAGCACAAGAGTAGGTCCTAAGAAATGGGAAACTGTACATCTTCAAAAACTCAAGTGCATGAATATGGCTTCCATGACAACTCCTGGCACGTTGAAGCCGATGTCGACGACAACCGGAATCATAAGAAGGTTGGTTGTATGCAGTCCCAGCAAGGAGCCAAAGGTCTTAACCAAGATGCTGCCATTCTCTATGAGGTTTGCTTACCAACTGTATATTTATCTGTCCAATTCTGTAGTGAAATTTTTTGTTCCTACATTAATTTTAACTATGCTAATTTTTCTTACTAAATGAACTATGTAGGGGTACGGCATGAAGGATGGAACATTGTGTGCTGTTTTCGATGGGCATGGAAGACTTGGACATAAAGTGAGCAAGTTCATAAGGAACCAGTTACCATCATTACTATTAAATCAGAGGAAGTCCATGAAATGGAATGAGGCTTTTGTTAGTGCTTTCGAAACAATGGACGAAGAAATTAAGCTGCATGAGGATGTCGACTTCATTAACAGTGGAACGACTGCTCTAGTAGCCATCAAACAGGGCGACGATGTTGTTATCGCTAATCTTGGAGATTCTCGAGCTGTGTTGGGAACATTAACTGAAAATGGAATTCAAGCTACTCAGTTGACAGTGGATTTAAAGCCTGATCTACCTGGTGAGCAGATTTCTCTACACATAAATCCCTGTTTGTACTGATATTGAGTTATTGTAAAACAAGTATCAAGTCTTCTTTCTTTTTTCCTTACCTCATATTTAATTTGCAGCTGAAGCTGAACGGATAAAGAAATGTAATGGTCTGGTGTACGCACTAAAGCATCAACCAGACGTCCAGCGAGTATGGTCACCTGAAGAAGACGGCCCGTGCCTTGCCATGTCTCGAACATTTGGGGACTTTGATATGAAGAGCTATGGAGTGATTGCCACTCCTGAAATCTCTCATCATCGCGTAACTACAAAAGACCAATTCATCGTGTTGGCTAGTGATGGGGTAAGATTCACACTTCATGTCAAGAATCCGAAATTCTGCTCCTTAAGAAACATGGTTTCATAGACTCATAATATGCAACTGTGAAATTCAGGTTTGGGATGCGCTAAGCAACGAGGAAGTTGTCTCGGTGGTGTGGGCAACGAAGAACAAGGAGTCAGCCGCAAAAGCTGTTGTATATGAAGCTCGCACAGCTTGGAAACGCAAGTTTCCATCGACAAGAGTTGATGATTGCACGGTCGTCTGTCTGTTCTTGCAAGAAAGATAGAACAGTCTCTCATCCCGTTCACTCCAGCTTAAAAAAGCAATAGTAAATATAAGTTTTGATCAATACCAATCAATATAGTTAGAAAATCAATTTGGAAAAAAAAAAAAAAAGGTTGGCTTGAATTAGTGAAGATTAGTTTAAATTAGTAAATATTAGTAATCTACATAAGGAAAAAAAAAAACAGTAGAACATCGGCAGAAAGTTTTAATTGCCAAAAGTATCATTATGTAAAACTAAATTTTATGTAAAGATCATTTTAACTAGTAAAAATAATCTCGAGTGAGTAAAGATCATATGAAGTTAACAAGGCCCTTCAACAACTCATTTGTACTTTGTACTCGTACAACACAACTATCATCTATCGGAACCAGCGTCGTATGTCCTTATTCTGAAGCTGCAATGGCTGATTAATGGTTTCTCACCAAAATGTCCACGTTGAAACGTGGAACGAATATCATCGTCTCCACGAGCAACATATATTTACGTACACACAAGTTACAAACAGAACAGTAGAACACACCAGATATTGAGCACCAAAATTATCCCTGGTGAAGTCTTTCGGAAACTCCCACAGTTGGTTACCAACACTTTCTTTACATATTGTAGCTGATTGTACTTGCATCTACCTTTTTTTGAAATCTTAGCAGTTGTATTTTTGAACACTGCAGAATAAGATTTTTGTATGAAGTTTAATAAAATTAGCCATGGATTGTTATGCTAATAATGTCTATTAATCTAGATATGTAACACAAAGGTCAAGGAATTACCATAATTTCCTTTCAATAGAAATTTTGTTAAATTAAGTTTGTTCATCTGAAAATCCATTGTTACCAACTCATGCGCCTCACGTCAAGAAGGGGAGACAACAGCAGACCCCTCCCCTCTCAACCAAAAAAAAAAACAAAAAGAGGAAGAAAAATTAAGATTAACAGTAAGATATGAGGGATAAATGAGTAACTGACTACAAAATTGATCATATACCCTCAACTGGTTCCTCTCCAGGCAGATCATCGTAAGTCACAGGCACTCTAATCCTATCATGTACAGAGGTTCGTTTCTCTACTTCAGTGCTGGGCTGTGCTGATTGTTCTGGTGCTGGAGTTTTTATCTCAACATCATTTGAAGTGCTAGCGGTATGCTTACTAGTAATTGCACCTGAAGCACCAAGCGGTTGCATACTTGCTCGCCTGAATGCTTTCTGCAAATCACGAAACATGACATTACATATCATTTTAGAAATTGTAGCAAGTTGGTAATGTACAAGAAGAGAGGGCGTAACATAACATGACATATGATTCAAACCCCTACGACTTAGCTACGTGATGGCTCAACCTCCACCCTTATGATTGTTGAAAACAAAGCCCCACATGTCTAATTATCTAAAGGCAGTCAAGAACCAATATAAACTTCAAATAAAAAGTACTATGTTCGATAACCGTTTGTATTTGGTGATGCAGAACAACAGGTTAGTTTAGCATAAAAGATAAATGTAAAAGCAACATAAGTCGTACTATTAGTTAGCCAGCCAGTTTTCGTTCTTGGATAAGAAAGGTTTGGAACCCAATGCAAGTGTGCAATAGATTTCTTGTCAAGAGCTGGTCTTTCTGCACGCAAACTGGAACAAAATCTCAAAATTCCCTTAACGGGAGAGCTATTGGATGGCCTATCTATGTAAGACAGATGGTACTGATGCTTAACCTGTTCAATCCACAAGCAAATCTAACAGCCAAAATGAAAAAGCTCATGGCAAGCATTACAGGGACCAGAAATATACTTTGACAACACTTCTAAAAATAAAATAAAATGCCGAATTCACACAAAACCTCTTGCTTTGTCATTGACAGTGCCAGAGACACTGATGAAACATACATACAAAAGGAACAAAGAATAGTTTTGCTCCTAATTAAGTATGATAAAACCTGTTCTGCTTCACTTGATAATGAGTTGTCCGGAATTTCCAAGTTATCAATGAAAATATAGTGCAGGAGAATTATCCTGCTTTGCCTTTCAGTGTGAGCAAACAATTAATTTCTTATACAGATCAATTAATTTCAGTGTGTGGAGAAAGCTACGGGGCCAGATGGTATACCTATAGAAGTTTGGAGGTGTTTAGGGGGGACAGGAATCGAATGGTTGACAACATTCTTCAACATGATTTGGAGACACAAAAATGCCATTAGAGTGGAGGAAGAGTACTTTGATTCCTTTGTATAAGACAAAGGCATGTACAGATTGTACCAACTACCGAGGAATCAAACTAATGAGTCATACTATGAAAACTCTGGGAACGGGTGATGAGCAAAGACTTAGGAAACATGTAAAGATATCGGAGAACCAATTTGGATTTATGCCTGGAAGATCGACTATAGAGGCCATCCACCTAATAAGACAAACAATGACCGTGATGAAAAGGATCTACATATGGTTTTCATTGATTTGGAAAGGCATATGATAGAGTACCAAGAGAAATACTTTGGTGGGCGTTGGCAAGGAAAGATGTTCCACTGAAATATATAGATATCATCAAGGATATGTATGAGGGGGCAACTACGAGTGTGCGGACTACGGTGGGGAGGACAAAAGAGTTTCCTATTACAATCGGAGTGCATCAAGGTTCTACACTTAGTCCCTTTCTCTTTGCTCTAGTCATGGACGAAATAACGAGGTCAGTTCAAGATGATATACCATGGTGTATGATGTTTGCGGATGATATTGTGTTGATTGATGAGACAAAGGAAGGTGTTGAGAGTAAGTTGGAATTGTGGAGGCATACATTAGAAGCTCGTGGTTTTAGATTGAGCAGAAGTAAGACGGAGTATATGGAGTGCAAGTTCAGTGGGGTTACAAGCAGCGAGGCGGGGGCGGTCACTTTGGATAGCAAAGTGATTCAAGGATCGAACGTCTTCCGTTACCTAGGATCCATTCTCCAAAAGGATGGAGAACTGGATGGAGACGTGGCGCATAGAATTAACGCGGGTTGGTTAAAGTGGAAAAGTGCCACCGGATTCCTTTGTGATTCCGGCATTCCCCAAAGATTGAAGGGAAAGTTCTACCGCACTGCAATTAGGCCTGCTTCGTTATATGGCACCGAATGTTGGGCGGTGAAACAATGCCACGTTCATAAGATGAACGTGGCGGAGATGCGTATGTTGCGGTGGATGTGTGGCCACACAAGGAAGGACCGATTAAGAAATGAAGTGATCCGGGAAAAAGTTGGAGTTGCATCCATTGAAGAAAAGATGAGGGAGAATCGGTTAAGATGGTTTGGTCATGTGAAAAGGAGATCAGGAGATGCACCGGTGAGAAGAATTGAAGAGTGGAGGAGTAATCAAATTGTAAAGGGTAGGGGAAGACCTAAGATGACTTGGCTGAGGGTAATTGAAAGTGATATGAGGTTACTTGGGATTGAGGAGAGCATGACGTTGGATAGAAGTGGGTGGAGGGGTAGTATCTATGTGGAGGAAGGGGTCTGATTACTACATTTATTTGCTTTTCTCAATTCTGTTGGTATTAAAACCTTTTGCTGAAAACCTTTTCTAAACACTTTTTGGTGTAAACCTTGTTTTAAAAAAAAAAAAAAACTTTTATCACTCTTGACGATGCCATCTCCTCTGGTCACGATTCCAGTTGACGATTCATGTTAGCCGACCCCAATCACCTTGGGAATAAGGCTTAGTTGTTGTTGTTGTTGTTGTTGTTGTTGTGCAGATCAATAAAATCATCCATATGGGCCAAATTCTAATAGTCTTGATTACCTATAATTTCTATGGTATTTCCCTTAATAAGATACTGACAATGTAATCAGTAGCAATATCACTTCAAAAGGACAGAATTAGAGAGTGTGATAAAGGATGAATATTGAACAATACGACAATACATACCTCAAACTCCCTTCCTTTCTTCATTATCTCTTTATAGGCATTGGGGTCCCGTGCTTTAAGTATATTCCATAATACGCCTCCACCTGTTCTACATCGATCACCTAAAGAAGTCTTCTGACCTCCACAAGCTTGAACAGCATGTACCTGCACACAATGACATCTTTTAGAGAGAGAAAGAGAAACCCATGTAAACAAACTAAGCACCCTAGTAGAGTTATCTTTGAAATATGATGATATAAATTTCTGAATAACAACATGTAACAAATAAAAAATTAAGTAGTATACTAAAACAAGACAAATAATAATCCCAATGATTTAATTGCTAAAAAAGAAATGATGAAGATAGAACAAAAACATGTAGAAAGAAATCATCCTAAATGTTAAGATAGAAAATATGAACCAAGTCACAAGCAACTATCCACACACAAATGCATAATGGAGAAAAATTATTTCCACAAAGCAATCTACATCACATGAAACCTTCATTAGTGCTTCTTAAATAACCATATAAAAATCTATCGAAGAAATTAAAAACGAAGGAAGAAGCAAAAGGAGGACTAATTCCCAGAAAAAGGCAACTGAAGATGGCGAAAGGAAATGGGAGGATTTGGTTTATAGGAAGGGGGTCAAATAAATCTTTTAGAATTCAAAAACTAGCAAATTTCTTTGACTTCCAAGTTGAGTATAAATGGCGAGTCAATATATCTGGTATCCTATCTCAAGTCACACACAACATATAAGCCTTCATTTCAATTTTTGTTTGTAAGAAACATAACTGTAAGTTCCTTGATAGGCTCAGCAGCTTGTCATGACCTACATTAGTAGTATTGCAAAGTCAATCACCCACAGAGTATCTCACTCCAGAAATCTGAATAATTGAAATAAGTAACAAGCTTCCGCAAAGGTATCTGCAAAGGTTGGAAAATAACATTCTGCATCAGAAACTCAGAAAAGTTATAAGACCATATGCCTTGGGTCTGGATAAGGATTGGCTAGAGAAACCCTTATTTGTCTCACCTCTTGTTAGTAATTTAGGTTGAAAACTGACCCTTAATCTGAGTAGATCAAACAAGTACTCTCTTCAGCCATTGAGACAGTCAGATGGATATTTGCTGCAAGACGCAAACTCACTTTTACAAATACCTTATGACCTTGCATACTAACCGTCTGCTTATACTCAACTATTAGGGCATATTCTAATAACTAAAATGAGGTGCACTACAAGTGGCAATAAAAAGAAGCAATTTCTGCTACAAAAAGCATCACGGAGAGTTAATACTTGATATCTAAAGTGGTGCAATGGCATGTAATTGCAATTACTGAAGTTGAAAATATATGGCCAAAAGCTGTTAATAACTTTAGCTACACAACAAATAGAGCTCAGGTAGTTTAGACAACCACAATCAACTAACATCAATGTGGAGACAGTTTTCCGTAGTGCATTTGGTTCGTTTAAGGAGCACATGGTTCGTTTATGGATCACAAAGAAGGTACAAAGACATCCCTATCAGCACCGATGACAAAGATATCAGGAATTTAATATGATAATTTATAGTCACTGTTACCTCTTTTACAAGATCCTTTATAGCAGATACTCCCAGAATACCAACAGCGGTATAGACCAGATATGACTTTTGCTCTCTTAACTGCTTGCAAACACCCATGACAAACCTGTAGCAAGGCCACATTCATAATTCAATCAGCTAAAAAAATCTCTCAGGCAAGACGTTGCATAAAGTTAAGCAGCCATGCATGAAACTGAGATCGACCTGAAATGGCATGCAATTGAATATACACACTGTTCTAATGTAACATGTATTATATCAATGCTTCCATGTATTTGAGTCAATTACTTTAACGGAAAATCGGAGTAATGCAGTCCTGTTAGTACAACATAAGTCATGACTCATGAGTCATTATTAAGGCCTACTGGCCTACACAAGGCTTCGTCAACCCATAAATTTTGAGACTGAAATGGAAGAAAGAGCCCCTAATGAACTGATATGAAGCAGGTGGCGCATCAGGACCGAATGCATATTGCATACTATTACATCTATCATAAAAAAATTCAAATCAATCTCACATATACTATGTAATACAAAATTGACAATGCAGACAAGAATTGAACGGCAACTAAGATCATGATTTCAGATCAATCCAAAGGAGCCAAGAAGCCATTAGTTACTTAAACCATCACATAATCAAGGCAGAACAAAACCTGTCCATGTCAACAACATCATCTGATATAGGTATGCCTTTCTTTCTCTTATTCTTCTTCTTTCTTCTCTTCTTATTGTTCATATTCTTTGCAGGTTGTGGATTACCATTTTGCAAATCTGTCTTCATTTCCTTGTCATTCTTGTCAGTAATTTCCAAGACAATATGCCTGTCCACGACTTCTCCGTCTTCTACTTCCATCATCTCCACATCTTCACCATCTCCACAGCTCAACTCTTCATCCAGAGAATCTAATATGCTCTCCCCAAAGTCCATGATAGAGCCTAAACATATCAAACATTGCACCAAAATTTATGGCATTATCAAATCCAAACCCACAAAGCATTTCAAGCCCTCAAAAGTGAAAACACCTACAAATTTTATTATACACCCTGAGCCAGGGCAGGAGGGGCGGCCGCCCTGGGCCTAGGGATAACAGGTCATTCATTCCTGATTTCCAGCCACAACACTTGAAAAATTGATCTCATGAAATTAAACAGGAACAAGTGAACACAAATATGCTTGCACATCTACAAATTGTAACATGAATAAATTTTGTTATCATTTAGTTCCATGAAACGAACATGAATTAACAAGTTATTATACCAGAAATTCATTCGAATCATAAGTTTTATAACATGTAAATTATCCATCCCTAAAAACATGAAATAACATATATGAGATAAAGAAAAAATAAGTTGAATTCATGAAACAAACAATAACAACCGCATAAAACCAATGGCATGAATAATCACATGAATTAAATCTTAAAAATCGCAATTTCACACCAAAATCCGCAACAAAACAAGTAGATTCATCTAAGGAACAAAACAAGAACCTGCAATTCGAGCTTTGGAATTTGTGTATGAGTGACGAATTTGCGAATGAGTGACGAATTTGCGTATGAGAGGTTCACCGTGAGGCCTGAGAGTGTTGTATAACTATAATACTGCTATACGCTTATAGTTATACCTATGTAGTTGAAGATTTTTTTATATGCAAAAAAACCCCTCAAAATATAACACTCAAAAGATCTAAAAAGAAAAAACTTAAATTGATCGAAATTTTTATTCACAGTTTTTTCACCAAATACCCCCGACAAATTAAAAAAATTTCTCATATATCTTTAGTGTTTCACAAATACATCATATACCCATGAATTTCAAAAACTGTGCAACATATATCCTTTTCCTAACTGTCGTTAGCTCACCGTTAGCTTTATATACGATTTTGTCACTATTAACCCTAAACCCTCATTCTAATCTAACCCTTACGCTTACCCTAATCTAAAACATAAACCCTTACCCTAACTCCTTAGCATCCCCCACCCCCACCCCCTCCCATCCACTTACCCTAATCCAACCCTTACCTTTACGATTTTGTGAGTATTAGGGTTAAGGTATGAATATTTATTTTTGTGGTGGTTATAATATACTTCCTCCGTTCCAAAATAAGTGAAACACTTGTCTCAAAAAGCTCTCACATAAATGAGAGAAGTGTTTCACTTATTTTGGAACGAAGGAAGTATTTATTTATATAAATTTTATGAAGTTACTATTATTATTTTTATATTTTGGATTTCATGTGAAATTAGTTGAGCAGTTTTTGCCAAAATAAAAACCAAAGTCGGATACCCCTTTTATTCTTTTTTTAGTCGGTTAATTGGGAAACAAAAATTTCAACCCACTTATTAACTCTCACAACATTTCCCACTCACCAAAAGGAAAACCCCAAAACTCTCACTCCCTCTCCAATCCGTGAAAACCCTTGTTCCCTTTTGCTCTCCTCCCTGCGTTGCTGCCTCGCCAGCGTCCCAAGCTCACCGAAGCTGCGCGTACCCGACCCCCTTGCACGGTGTTGCTGTTGTTGTGCTTCGTTCCCCTGCTCGGTCTTCTCACTCATCTTCGTAGTGGTAGTGTTGGGTCGCGCCGCTGCTATTTGGTTAGCCTTGCTGCTGCTTGTTCGTTACTATCCATCGAAGAACATGGCTGGCCTTCTACCGTCATTAGGGGTGTAAGTTATTTGGTTAAAATCGAAAACCAAACCAAACCAAACCGAATTAGTAATTGGGTTTGGTTTTTTTCGAAATTCGGTTTGGTTCGGATTCAAAAAAAAATCGGTTTTTCGGTTTGGATCGATTTTGGGTTTGGAAAACCGAAATTATAAGCTGGGCTAGGCGTCCAGCCCAGCCCACTTAATATCTTTTGATTTTTGAATGTCGTTTCCTAACTCCTAAAACCTAAACTAAACCAGTAAACCTAAACCCTAACTCCTCTAGTCCTCTCCTCTTCTCTCCCTGATGGCTGCGACAGACCCCCACGGCAGCGGCACGACGGCAAAGCGACAATTGACTCTCCCTGACGGCACGCGACAGACACGGTTCTACCTCTTTCTCTCTCTCCTCTCGCCGGTTCCGTTGAAGTGTTGAACTTGAAGAGGTATATTAATCTCTGTTTTTTTGTCTATATTTAATATTTATCTCTGAGTTTGTCTATATTAATCTCTGTTTTTTTTGTGTATATTAATCTCTGTGTTTTTTTTGTGTATTTTTTTTAATATTAGTTGCGAAGAATAGAAAATATGAAAATATTGTCATTGATCTCTGTTATTTTTTTGTGTTTATTTTTTTTAATATTAGTTACGAAAATACCAAATTATTGTCACTTAACATACGAATTTTGTCTGTTATTTTTTGTGTTTCTTTTTTTTTAATAATAATTACGAAAATAGAATAATTGTTTTAGTAGTATAAATGTCAGTGACTCAGTGTATTGTCCCTTAAATTAGTAGTGTTAGTAGATTTTGTTGCTATTAATTATGTTTTTCTTTTGTATTTTTCCTTTCATTTCAAGATTTGAGTAAGATTGTGCTTGAGGACGTTGATGAGGATGATGGCTTGATCCCCGAGACCGTTAATATTGAATATGACTAAGCTATGCCTACGAGATGTTTCTTGCTCCTAGCTTTATGAAGTTGATTTAGCATTTAGAATGAGGTGTTTGTATTTTAAAAAATTGTTTGTTACTATCACCATAAACATGTATCAAATGGTGGAAATTTTACGTTGGTGGCATTGTATGATGTAACTTGGTAGTTGGTAGACTTAGAGCTTGGAAGCAGGGTTATTTTTTATGACAAAGTTTGGTTTACATTCGGTTTGGTTTTTATCTTGGTTTGATTTAATTTCATTTCGGTTTGGTTTGGATTTTGGAATATGAAAAAAATATGGTTTGGTTTTGATTTTAAAAGATAAAAAAAAATTGGTTTGGTTTGGTTTGGTTTTTGGTTTTATATTTTGGTTTGGTTTGGTTTGGTTTGGATTGAGTCGAATTTCGGTTTGGAAATTTCAAAATGGGATTTATTTCGGTTTGGTTTGGTTTTGACCTAAAACCAAACCAAAAACCGAACTTACACCCCTAGCCGCCATGCCTGCTGCTTTCCTCCCTGCCAACGCCCTTCGTTCTCCTCTCTCCTCCAATGCGTGTATCAGTTAGTATAATCGCTTTTCTCTTTCCCTAATTCTGATTTTTTTTATGATTTTCAATTTTGGATGAAAATTGATGATGGGGTCGTGGATTGCTGTTACTTGTTGTGAGATGTTAATGCTGCTCAAGTTATTGTTTGTTGTGTATCGAAATCCCAAATTCATGTGTGTTGTATGGTTATATGAAGTGTTAATTGATCGATTTTGGAAACCTACATGATAGAGTGAGACTAAAGAGTTATTAAAATTCCTAAAATAGATAATATGTTATCAAGTAGTTGTTAATGATTGGTTAAGAATCCAAGCTAGAATAGTCTCAATGTTAACTCATAGTCTTAGTTAGTTTTAATTGTAACTTGGAAAGGGTTATGAACCTGGTTTAATGGAGTTTGATGGTCCAGTATGATTTATAGTTTTTTGTTGATGAAAGACATTGAGATATAACTAATAGTCAATCAGTGAGTAATTGGTTAATGAGTTGGTTCATCGAGATTGTTAATATATGTGATTTTGAACACAAACCCTTATAATGAGTTAACTTGATAATCCTATATATGTGAATGTCCTAATTATTACTAGAATTGTTTTATGAAATTGTAGAATATAACTCTAAGGATTTGTTTAAATGGTTGGTGTAATTTGCTTGGAGTTACCCCATGGTTAATGAGGAAGGTTGTTTGACTAGACACTATAAGTGAGTTGATTTAACTTGTAAACTCATACGGAGCTAGAAAAAGAAGTAATGATCATTGTTAGCAGTATGGGGATCATTGGATATTGATTAACTAAGTATGGACTAAATTATGGAGGTCGTATTTAAGGAGTATAAATGGAGTTTGTAACAAATTCAGACTGTGTGATTAGAGTCAACCATAATGAGTTAGTTTGTGAATTTAAATAAGTAAGCGAATAAAATTTTGAGTTACCTCAAAGATGCCTCAAGTATATGTGTTGAGTTGTTCCAATAGGGATGTGTTCGACTCATTCTATGTAATCATAAGTTGATTCATTAATGATTCGTTATTGATTATGTTAACTGGAGTTTAAGTATTGGTGCAACTTGGATCATTCTTTGAATTAATCTTGCAAGGAACACCGAGTTGTGGAGTTTTTAAACTTCAATCTCATTATCTAACCTCTATTAAGAGACCTATCATTATTTTGGTTGATCTTTCATTGAGTTTAAAGTAGTTTAACGATATAGATGTTGAATGACTTATCGTTACAAAACAAGCATTATGTTTCTTGAAATGATTTGGAAGGACATAAAAATGACTTATGTGTATTATGAATTACGAGAGATGAAATGTATTCTCTAAAATGACATTTGTGAAACCAGGTGTTATGAAGAAGGGTCTTATGTTATGTTTATGTACATGATTTGAAACTATGAAGGGATCATGATGACATTTCTGCTATGTATTCTAGATTACATTTAAGGTTATAAGATATGTTTACAAGTCTCCAAATATGAAAAATTATAAGGTATTATTATTTTGACACAATACGAATGTATGAAAATTTATGACTCTGCAATGATATCTGAAAGACGCTTAAAAGGAAACACAATGTAATTTATGAAAGCGTGTTCTAAGAAATCCTTATGTTATGTATGTAATGTCTTATGCTAACACCTACAACCCTTTATAAATACGTTTTTTGGTAGCTCGCACTATGGTATTGTTATATGGATTGTGCGATATGAAATGTTTTTATGAATATGATGATTATCGAAGTTATGACGAATTTCATGAAATAACGATGATTTTACGAACGTATGATTATGACTATGTTATGAATATGATTATTACGACTATGTATGATTGCGATTACGCTTCATGATTACGATTACATTTATGTAATGTGATTATGATTCGTAAAAGGAACGAAACATGATAAAGTTAAGTGAAAGACGATTCTCGGCAGTACTATGTTATGTTGGGTCGTGCATACCCTCGGACGGGTCAACCACCTTCTACTTTTTATTGGGTGGTTCCATGTTATGTTTTGGGCATTAAGTATCACCTTCTGTAATGTGAGGGCCAAGGTCCTCGAGTGATAACCTTCCGTTAATGAAAATGAAAATCGGGTCATGCACGTACCTTCTGGCAGGTCAGCCACCTTCTACTTATTGGGGTGGTTTCGTGTCATGTTTTGGGTCATATACCACCTTCTGTTATGTGGGGGCCAAGGTCCTCAGGTGGTAGCCTTCCGTTTACGAAAATAAAATTGGTGAGACATCCCTTCCGTTATATTTGTAAAGTTACCAATATGATTAAGTAAGATGAAAAGATAATGATGAAACTCATGATATGTTTATGGAATGATCTATGTGTTTATGAAATGGTTTATGATGTTTTCCTCTCTGTTAAACACACGTTCTCTCTTGTTGTATAAAGTGTGGACATAAATTAAGTTATGGTATGAGTTATAATATGAGTTGTAATAAGTTATATTTGTTACTATGAGTTTTCTAGCAAAAGATTAAAGCAACAAAGTTGTAGACCATTATCACATTATCTTAAATTCCTGATAAGGAGTCGATATATGAAAGTATCATAATGTAATGCTTTAAATGCTTTTAGAAAGGATCAAAGATAGTTATGTATTTACTCCATGCTAAGCTTAGTTAATGAGTAGAAGTCGTGATAAGTAAAAGACGAATGAATGAAAGAATAAAGATGGGTTAAGGTATGCATTATCGATGTGAATGTTGTTATATTGTTATGATATGATTATGAACACTGTGTACATGTTGAGTTTGTGAGAGTCCTAGACACTAAAGCATTGTGCTAATGTGTCTGCCAATGTTTTCTTTTGTCACTACTGCGACCTGTCACTCGGTGGATGGCAGTGTTACAATGGTTTCAGGTTGAGGTTCTCTGGAGCATCTTTTCCAAGATAGAAGTAGTTATGTGCTAAGAGTTCAGCTATAATTGTTTTACATTTCTTTTGAGGCGAGGACATCCCACATTGTAATAACTAGTCTTAGTGGTTTAAATTTTATTTCTGTTTCCTGGATGAGCGACGATGCTCCTAATTCCCTTTAGTTGCTGCTCCGCGAAAACGTTGAGCTCTGGATTTGGAAATATTTTTAGTTGTAACAGGTTTATAAACATCTTTCCATTTTGGGTTGTCCAATTTACAAAGAAAACTCTGTCGAAATTCTTAGAAAATATTATTTCATTATTGAAGTGTTTCTTTGAAGAAGTGGAGAATCAAAGTAATGTCACTGTATAACATGTTGAATGTTGCAATATAGTTTCCCCAAGTGAAAAGTATGACGGTAAAGCGCCGACTAAGCCAGGTCCTCCACTGCTAATCTATCTTGATTAATTTAGTTAATAAGAATGCTTAGAAGTCGGGGCGTTACAAAAAGACTAACGTATCTACAAACTAGTGTGAACACGTCTATTGCTCTTTGAGTTACTCTATGTTAGACAACCAATTAGGCAAAAGTTTAAGGGGTTAAAAGGTAAAAAAAAAATGACAATTAAATAGTATGAACACATTTTTTGCAACTTAATACTAATGCATATTTTTCTTCTTTTTTTTTTTGAGCTGCTTTTTTAAAAAAAAATTGGGGATACAACTGTACGACCCCATGTACTCAACCATGGAAATTGAATAATCTTGGAGAAAATTGAACAAACAAACTTGCATATGATTCTCTTGGAATTACATTGTAACAGCCCTCCCTAATTAGCAGCTTACTTATGACTAACTCTAATTAATTAAACGAATAAGCTACTAATTAGAGATGCTGTTAATACAGATTCCTAACCCCCCTGCCCTTGGAAGGTTAAGAACCTGCATATATCTGAGCATAGTTTATGAAAATCCACTTAAAATACTTAATTATTACATCGTAGTCTAAGTAATTAAAAGTTGAATTTATAAATATAAGTTACATCCCATAATTGATTTATACAATAACGTCACGCAGCAGCAAAACATATATCACGAACTTTTCAAATAAAATTTATCTTTGACCTTCAGCTTATTCCTGCAAAACAACTGAATCTGCCCCCACCAGGACAGGTTCAAAGGAACAAAACAGTCAGCTACGCTGGTACACAAGTCCCACTAGTTTTCAAATATTAAGGTGGCGGAAATTAGACTTTAATGTTTAAATAACATCATAATCCATAAATCTCGATATTTCTTTTGCTATAAATATTATAATACTCCTTCTTCATAATTAGGTAGCATAATAGTAGTAATACATCATAACAATTAACTTTCCAAAAACAATAATTATGCTTTTCCAAAACTCACTAAAGTATATCGATACAAAACTCAAAATACTTTCAATTAGGGAAGGAACACAAATGGAACTTTTTGAGGGACGTCTCCCTACTTATTTACTTTTCTGCTTGCAAGACTTTCTAGGTCATGACCCTATATAACAGAGCAATCCCGCTCCGGAGCAATACCCGCTCTAATAACTTAAAGAGCAAACCCGCTCTACAATTATTGTTCATCACTGCCAATGCAGTTACTTCCCTTAAAAATAGCTTTTAACTTATAACTTAATTATATTCAAAATTTATTTGCCAATACTTGATCAACCAACTTAATAATCAACTTAGCTTAGTTATCAAAACAAGTTTCGAAAACGCAATTGCTATGTCAAGTTCCGCTATGTTTGGAATGATGACTTAATAATCATGAATCGAAAGGATGTGATAGTTAAATAAAGTGATTAAAGGATGGTTTAGCAAGATAGGACAGTAGATAAAAGGTCTATAAATACTCTTATCATAAGAAAGATTACTGTACACAAATAGAACATAGGTTCATTAATTGGTTCTCGGTTTGGTGTTATTAACAAAGGTTCTAGGCGATGAATTAATAGGATTTCTTGAGTTCAACCAAGGTTTAGGATTTTCACTTCATATATAGGTACATACAGTAGGGATTCATCAAAAGAAACACATCGAAAAGATTGAAAGCACAAAGGTTTATAAGTCCAAAAGTTGTTACGCGAATAGTTGAGTTTTTAGGTGTAGTTCCCTTCGCAAAAGAGGTTATATTTAATCTATGGAAAAGATGTGTTACAATGTCATCAAGCAGCAACATAAGGGTATTTACAGTAGGTTCTCATATAATGGTAATAACAATGGAAGCAACTAATACCAAAATACAATCGAAAGAGAAACACGGTTAAATCGGTTTTTAAGAGGAACTTGACATGCAATGGTTTTTGATTCGAAATCATCAATCCTAAAGTATAATTAACATATTGAAATCACTTACTTATAACTCATTACCAATACAGTAGGTTCTCAACATAAAAACACACATTCGTAGCTCAAAAATTCCCATAAACAAGCTTTAAGACAAAAATTGAGAAAATCAGCTTTAACGGTGGTTCTTGTGTACCTTAATTTGGTGTTTAGGAATTTAGCCCTTGCTTAGCAACTCGTACTACTCCTCCAGCAACTCTTTAAGACCTTAATAAACACATTCATCACCTTAAAGTTAATAATAAACCCAAAGAAATCAAATTTAAAACCAATATACCTCATGCATGCTGAAAATCAGCCATATCTCACCTTCCTTAGTTTTTCTTTGGCTTACAATGTTGAAACCTCAAAACTAACGTCTACCCAGTATGAACAACACCTTGAAGAACTAGGGAAGTGATTGCATGTGAGAAATCAGAGCAAGAAGCCAAGAGAACAAGCTGCCAAAGAGTCCTCTGCTGGACGCCAGAAATGGCGTGAGGAGAGAGAGAAGAAAAAATGTGTTTCTGTGTTTGTTTGTGGAATGATTTGATGATACTGAATAGGATCTTCCCCTCTCCTATATACAGAATGGGTAAGGGAATTTGTCATTTTCGGTTTAGTAATAGGGGTAAAATCGTCCTTTCACTTACTTATGCACTAATCAGATTTTTCTAAGCTTCAACTTGGATTTTCTTCTTAATTCCTACCTAATCCTTAATTATTCTTAGCTAAATTCTCCAAAGTATACCACATATCTTAATGAAGGTATCTTAACCTAATCAACTCCTTAATCTTATTTCCTCGGCAATACCTCGATATCAACTACTAACACAAATCCTAAATTCAGAGGCAATATTCAATGTACCTATCATAATCCATAAATTTCTTAATTATCACATAGCTCATGTTATTAGTTAACTAATAACCAAAATATCCACATAGCAACAAATTCATATAACATTTATTTACACTTTTAAAATTCGAGCGTATCGATTACAATTACTTTAATCGTCATTAACTTAGTTAATTATGGATTATTGATTCTAATATTAGCTTAATAATTCAGGCTATTACACTCTACCACCCTTAAAGAAGTTTCGTCCCGAAACTTATAACATACCTTGGAACAATTGGGGGTATCGCTCTTGCATATCTCTTTCTTTTTCCCAGGTTGCTTCTTCTGTTCCGTGATTGGTCCATAATACCTTGACTAAAGGTATGGTTTGGTTTCGCAACACTTTTTCTCGTTTGTCCAGAATCTTTATAGGCCTTTCCTCATAACACAACGATTCATCTATTTGTAATGGTTCGTAGGATAGCACATGTGAAGGATCATGTATATATCTTCGTAGTTGTGAGACGTGAAAAACATTGTGCACCCTAGACAGTTCTATTGGTAAGGCTAATTCATATGCGACTTCACCGATTCTGCGCAAAATCTCAAATGGTCCTATGAATTTAGGACTCAATTTTCCTCGCAGTCCAAATCTTTTCACCCCTTTAGTAGGTGAAACACGGAGAAACACTTTATCCCCTTCTTAAAATCCAGCTTCATTCTCCTCAAATCAGCATATTTCTTTTGTCGATCTTGCGCGATTTTCATTTTCTCCCGTATTACCCGAACCTGCTCCATTGTATCTTGAATCAACTCAGGTCCGACTGGTATCCCTGGACTTACTCATCCCAACAAATAGGGTTCGACATTTACGCCCATACAAAGCTTCATATGGAGCCATACCAATGCTAGATTGATAACTGTTATTATAGGCAAATTCTATTAATGCCAATTTATCCTCCCAGGAGCCTTTAAATTCCAATACACAGGCTCGTAACATATCTTCTAATATTTGGATTACTCGCTCCGTTTGCCCATCTGTTGCTGGATGGAATGCTGTACTAAATTTCTGAGTTGACCCTAAAGCTTCTTGCAATTTCTCCCAGAAATGTGACAGGAACCGGGTATCTCGGTCCGAAATAATGGTGGTTGGAACGCCATGCAATCGAACAATTTCTCTGATATATGCATCTGCTAGCTGTTTCTTGCTCCAAGTTACTCCCATGGGAATAAACCGAGCTGTCTTTGTCAATCTGTCCACTACCACCCATATAGAATCATTTCCCCTTCTTGATTTAGGTAAGCTTGATATAAAATCCATGGAAATCGAATCCCATTTCCATTCTGGTACTGGCAATGGCTGCAGCAATCCAGATACCTTCTTCCGCTCAAATTTTACCTTCTGACAAATTAAACACTTTGCCACAACTGTGAGATACTTCTCTTTAACCCTTTCCACCAGAAATATTTCTTCACATCCTGAATCATTTTATCTCTCCCGGATGAACTGAATAAGCACTGCTATGCCTTCCTTCAGAATTTTATTCTTCAGCTCTTCCATCATTAGGAATGCACCATCTTCCATTTAAACGAATACTTCCATCAGCATATTCTTGGAAGCCGTCGTCTCATTCTTTTCTATCTTTGACTTCAACTCCTTGATGAAATCATCTTTATCCTGCTTTTCCCGAATTTCTTCAAAGAGAGATGGTTTCATCATAATTGCATTTAATTCTCCCTGTAATTGACCTCTTGCAACCACTGAAATCTAATTGTACCAGCTCGTTATACAACTCCTGTGGCACGGATATTAATGCATTCACTTCCCGACGCGGTCTTCTACTCAGAGCATCTGCAACTTTATTTGCTTTTCCCGGATGATATTGAATATCTATATCATAATCTTTAAGTAATTCCAACCATCTCCGTTGCCTCATATTCATTTCCTTCTGGGTGAAGATATATTTTAAACTCTTATGATCAGTATAAACCTTGCAAGAGACTCCATATAAATAATGTCTCCACAATTTCAATGCAAAGACGACTGCTGCCAACTCCAAATCATGCACAGGATAATTCTTTTCATGAATCTTCAATTGCCTGGAAGCGTAAGCTATAACCCGCTGGTTCTGCATTAACACACATCCTAATCCTTCCTGAGAGGCATCACTATAAACCTCAAATCCTTCTGTCCCAGAAGGTAGAGCTAAGACTGGAGCGCTAGTCAATTTTCTTTTAACTCCCGAAAAGCTTTCTCACATTTCCCGTCCACTGAAATCTTGTATTCTTCTTGATCAAATTCGTAATCGGTAAAGCTATTCGCGAAAAATTCTCCACAAATCTTCTTAATATCCAGCAAGCCCAAGAAAACTTCTAACTTCCCCAACATTTGTAGGTGCAGGCCATTCTTTTACCGCTTTTATCTTTTCAGGGTCCACTGCTATACCTTCTTTGGTTACAACATGCCCTAAGAACATTACTTGATCCAACCAAAAATCACACTTACTCAGCTTTGCATAGAGTTTCTCTCTTCGCAATATTTCCAATACCTCCCTCAAATGTTCTTCATGCTCTTGGCGATCTTTAGAATACACCAATATATCATCAATGAAAATTACCACAAACCGATCGAGCAAGGCTTAAAGTACCTCTGCATTAAATCCATAAAAGCTGCCGGTGCATTTGTGAGTCCAAACGGCATCACCACGAACTCATAATGTCCATATCTCGTCCTGAATGCTGTTTTCGGTATATCTTCCTCCACGATGCGCATTTGATGATACCCCGACCTTAAATCGATCTTTGAGAATACTCCTGCCCCCTTCAACTGATCGAACAATCATCAATTCGGGGTAATGGATATCTATTCCGGATTGTGATTTTATTAATTTCCCGATAATCTATCACAATCTCATCGTACCATCCTTTTTCTTCACAAACAATACTGGTGCGCCCCATGGAGACACACTAGGTCGGATATAACCTTTCTGCAACAATTCTTCTAATTGCTTTTTCAATTCAGCCATTTCTGCAGGAGCCATCCTATAAGGAGCTCTAGATATCGGTGTCGCCCCCGGCACCAGATCAATATGAAAATCAACCACCCGATGCGGTGGCAGTCCCGGTAAATCTCCTGGAAATACATCCTGGAAATCTCTGACCACCGGAATTTCTTCAATTTTCTTTTCCTCCTTTTTACACTCTTCTATTTGATTCACATAACCGATACCTTCAGGTATTAACTCTATATCATTCCCAATTATTACCTCACCTTTTTCATCGGTCTACCTTTCTTCTTTATACACAATGTTATCTCCGCAGGAGACCTCAATCTGACGGCTCTAGCATAACATTCTATCACCGCCCTTTTTTACTTAACCAATTCATTCCCAAAATCACATATAATAATCCAGATTAAAGGGTATCAGATCTACCTGCCAATTCGGACCCTGCTATTCTAATTTCACAATTTCTAAATATCCATTTACAACATATCGACTCCCATTTGGCATACAAATACGCATATTTAAAGGTTACACATGGTCTACACGGCAGATTGCTAACAAACACATTTGAAACAAATGAATGGAAGCTCCAGAATCAAATAACACCTTGGCCATAAGTTACATACAAGAAACTCCCTGAAATTACATTACCTGGCAATCCTGCAGCTCAGGAATCTCCTTCGCTTCTGTTTTAACAGCAAATAACTTCCCTGCTGCTTTCCCTTGATTCCATCTGATTCCCTTTTCCGGCCCTACCTTGACTTGAGCTTCCTTCTCCAGCCGCCAGCATCAACATATTCCCTGATTTATTATTTCCTCCTATCCTTCCTGATTCTTTCCACAAAGGGCACTCACTAATTCGATGCCCAACATTTTTACATTTAAAACACACCTCTGCCCCGAACAATTTTTGCCTAATGATTCTTCCCACAACGATTGCACTTCCATTCTGTTCTACCCTCTTGCCATTCCAGCTAGCCCTCTGAACTGATTGGGGCTGTATTTCGTTTTTGCCTTCTTGAATCCCCCTCTTTAAATTTCCTCCATTTCTTTTCTTTCTGAACTCCTCATCCTTCATCTCAATTCTCTCTGTTCCAAGCACGATCATACAACTCTTCAAAGGTGGTTATGTCCCAATTCGTTTCTGATACTTTAAATTCAGACCCTCAAAGAATCGCATCATTTTCACCCTTTCATTACTCACGAAGTCAGGTGCAAATCGAGACAATTCAAGAAATTTTGCTGCATACTCCAATACAGACATTTTCGCTTGCTTCAGAAATAAAAATTCATTTTCCTTCATCCTCCGTAATGCTGGAGGAAAGAATTTATTCTTCATTTTCTCAACAAACTCTGTCCAAGTAATTCTGATTTCTGAGCTATTCCCTTGGTGGTATTCCACCAAATAGTCAGCTGGACCTTCCAAATAAAAAGTAGCCATCTTCACCTTCAAAGCTTCAGGGCAACTGACTACATCCAGCAATTTGCCCATATATGTAATCCAATCCTCGAACTTGACGGGATCAGATTCACCGTCATAGGTGCGTGGCTTATGAGCAGCCAACCGCTTATAAAACTTCCTTCATCGTCATTCTTATTCTGATTCTGTTTTTCCAGTATCTCCAAGAGTCGAGCATTCATCTCTTTCAGTTCCTGTATTTGCTTATCTTTATCATTCTCGACCTCTAGTGATTTGGATGCACCTTCTTGACTTGCCATTTCCTACATATTCAATTGCAATACTCAGTCAAATATTCATACACATTTTTTCTTTTTACACTTACTTAATATAATGACTTCGCAAACTTACTTCATATATATATATTTCATGATACATTGCAACCTTGCTGTTTATTTATATATGTTTGGATACAAACAAACTGATTCTTCCTTATTATTTAATTACACCTTTCATGCAACATACATACTAATCTTAGATAAATGAGCATTACATAAAGAAATAACATATTTCAGAAGTTCCCCTCCACTTTTCCTCCTTATTACATTCTCTTGATTAATCTAATTTATAAGGATCATAATAATAACCACTATCATCACTGCTAATTGGCGGAGTCTCCGGAACATAGTCAGGCCCACAAATCTTACATCCTTCATCTTCCCCAAAAGTGGTACCAGATTGGTTTGAATTAGTAGTAGTACTTGACCCTTGCACTGTTGAGGTTCTGAGGTAGAGTGACTCCTAGTTCCACTGGACGAACTTGAGCCACCTCCAAACATTCCAGCCATCCGCTCTTCCTCTCTATGGGTAATACGATCATACATTTCCCTCCAATGTGGATCATTTGGGTAAATTTGGCCCCGTCTGCTGTTCCAGAGTGATATCCATCTCTTGCCTAACTTCCTCCACTGTCCTTCCCAGCGTATCAAGCTCTTATCTATATTTTCCATAGTCACTCCGTACCCTTGGATTGCCCTGTAGCCACATACATTCTTAACAAACTCCAATAAGTTCTACGGAAACTAGCCCACGGTTCACAACTCGGTAAAGTCTTTATTATGGCGTATGCCTGTATCCCAGTCCGCCAATAATGGTTATTGCTAGTCGGCCCCATTAACTCATTCCATTCCCGATGTATCCTAATACCTCATTTGCATGATCAACAGCATCATCCCACCACTTACCAACAGCGGTATAGGTGTCAGGTTCTCTTAAATAGGGTACCTCCTGGTTAACACTCTCCTGGATGATCTTGAAGCCATCTACACAGAATTCTACTATTTATAAAATCATAACATACTATTGTATGACATAAACTTGATACACATAAACACATATTCACGTCATCACATAAAATTTTTATTCTATTATTATCATTATATATATATATAATTTTTTTTTTTTATTTTTTTTTTTATTACTAATATATATATATATATATATCATTATAAATTTAAACTCAAAATACTTAGTTTAATAAGATTTCAAATCGTTTGCTCTGATACCAAGTGTAACAGCCCTCCCTAATTAGCAGCTTACTTATGACTAACTCTAATTAATTAAATGAATAAGCTACTAATTAGAGATGCTGTTAATACAGATTCCTAACCCCCTGCCCTTGGAAGGTTAAGAACCTGCATATATCTGAGCATAGTTTATGAAAATCCACTTAAATACTTAATTATTACATCGTAGTCTAAGTAATTAAAAGTTGAATTATAAATATAAGATCCCATAATTAATTTATACAATAACATCACGCAGCAGCAAAACATATATCATGAACTTTCCAAATAAAGTTATCTTTGACCTTCAGCTTATTCCTGCAAAACAACTGAATCTGCCCCCACCAGGACAGGTTCAAAGGAACAAAACAGTCAGCTACGCTGGTACACAAGTCCCACTAGTTTTCAAATATTAAGGTGGCGGAAATTAGACTTTAATGTTAAATAACATCATAATCCATAATCTCGATATTTCTTTGCTATAAATATTATAATACTCCTCTTCATAATTAGTAGCATAATAGTAGTAATACATCATAACAATTAACTTTCCAAAAACAATATTATGCTTTTCCAAAACTCACTAAAGTATATCGATACAAAACTCAAAATACTTTCAATTAGGGAAGGAACACAAATGGAACTTTTGAGGGACGTCTCCCTACTTTTATTTACTTCTGCTTGCAAGACTTTCTAGGTCATGACCCTATATAACAGAGCAATCCCGCTCCGGAGCAATACCCGCTCTAATAACTTAAAGAGCAAACCCGCTCTACAATTATTGTTCATCACTGCCAATGCAGTTACTTCCCTTAAAAATAGCTTTTAACTTATAACTTAATTATATTCAAAACTTATTTGCCAATACTTGATCAACCAACTTAATAATCAACTTAGCTTAGTTATCAAAACAAGTTTCGAAAACGCAATTGCTATGTCAAGTTCCGCTATGTTTGGAATGATGACTTAATAATCATGAATCGAAAGGATGTGATAGTTAAATAAAGTGATTAAAGGATGGTTTAGCAAGATAGGACAGTAGTAAAAGGTCTATAAATACTCTTATCATAAGAAAGATTACTTACACAAATAGAACATAGGTTCATTAATTGGTTCTCGGTTTGGTGTTATTAACAAAGGTTCTAGGCGATGAATTAATAGGATTTCTTGAGTTCAACCAAGGTTTAGGATTTTCACTTCATATATAGGTACATACAGTAGGGATTCATCAAAAGAAACACATCGAAAAGATTGAAAGCACAAAGGTTTATAAGTCCAAAAGTTGTTACGCGAATAGTTGATTTTTAGGTGTATTCCTTCGCAAAAGAGGTTATATTTAATCTATGGAAAAGATGTGTTACAATGTCATCAAGCAGCAACATAAGGGTATTTACAGTAGGTTCTCATATAATGGTAATAACAATGGAAGCAACTAATACCAAAATACAATCGAAAGAGAAACACGGTTAAATCGGTTTTTAAGAGGAACTTGACATGCAATGGTTTTTGATTCGAAATCATCAATCCTAAAGTATAATTAACATATTGAAATCACTTACTTATAACTCATTACCAATACAGTAGTTCTCAACATAAAAACATATTCGTAGCTCAAAAATTCCATAAACAAGCTTTAAGACAAAAATTGAGAAAATCAGCTTTAACGGTGGTTCTTGTGTACCTTAATTTGGTGTTTAGGAATTTAGCCCTTGCTTAGCAACTCGTACTACTCCTCCAGCAACTCTTTAAGACCTTAATAAACACATTCATCACCTTAAAGTTAATATAAACCCAAAGAAATCAAATTTAAAACCAATATACCTCATGCATGCTGAAAATCAGCCATATCTCACCTTCCTTAGTTTTTCTTTGGCTTACAATGTTGAAACCTCAAAACTAACGTCTACCCAGTATGAACAACACCTTGAAGAACCTAGGGAAGTGATTGCATGTGAGAAATCAGAGCAAGGAAGCCAAGAGAACAAGCTGCCAAAGAGTCCTCTGCTGGACGCCAGAAATGGCGTGAGGAGAGAGAGTAAGAAAAAATTGTGTTTTTGTGTTTGTTTGTGGAATGATGTTGATGATACTGAATGAGGATCTTCCCCTCTCCTATATACAGAATGGGTAAGGGTAATTTTGTCATTTTCGGTTTAGTAATAGGGGTAAAATCGTCCTTTCACTTACTTATGCACTAATCAGATTTTCTTAAGCTTCAACTTGGATTTTCTTCTTAATTCCTACCTAATCCTTAATTATTCTTAGCTAAATTCCTCCAAAGTATACCACATATCTTAATGAAGGTATCTTAACCTAATCAACTCCTTAATCTTATTTCCTCGGCAATACCTCGATATCAACTACTAACACAAATCCTAAATTCAGAGGCAATATTCAATGTACCTATCATAATCCATAAATTTCTTAATTATCACATAGCTCATGTTATTAGTTAACTAATAACACAAAATATCCACATAGCAACAAATTCATATAACATTTATTTACACTTTTAAAATTCAGAGCGTATCGATTACAATTACTTTAATCGTCATTAACTTAGTTAATTATGGATTATTGATTCTAATATTAGCTTAGTAATTCAGGCTATTACATACATTTACTTTTGTGAAGTATTTTATATATAGTTTGAAACTAAAATTACGATAGTATATGATATGTTGATTACCTAATGCTAATTATATATGTACAACGTGACATCTATACAGGTTTCAAATGGAAAGATAGAGAGATCCTCCATGTTAAGTGGAAAGAAAGAGTATGATAAAACTCTTTTCAGTGGAGGGATCATCACCAATTTGGATTGCTATCGACATAGCTTTGCAACTGTAAACGAGTTAGGCTCCATAGAATTGATGAATTTTGATTTGGATCTTTCCAACAGATTCACGGATCAACATCCAAAGCCAATTTCACTCCGTAAGGGAGACTGCTTAATTCGACAAGCTCAAGCTTGAAATTATGACAGTTGGGAGATGATGATACCTTCATTTGGGAACCCATATCAGGTGGGTCCGCCATTGCCTTCATCTTCTCTTATACACCAAATCCATATATATATCTCTCACATCTCCATTCTTTATACCGTTATTTCACCAAATACCCCCGACAAATCAAAAAATTCAATATACCCTTAATGTTTCAACAATTCACCATATACCCCTGACTTTTCATTTTTGTGCACCATATACCCTTTTTCTAACGGACGTTAGGCTGCCGTTTGCTTTATTTACAATTTTGCCATCATTATTCACTAATCCTAATTTAAACCCTAATCCCTAACATCTAAACCTAACCCTAAAATCCAAACCCTAACCCACCCCTCCCCTACACCAGCCCCCCACCCACCCAGCCCCCACCCCTCCCCCTCCCCCACCGCCACAGCACGCTCCCTCTCCCCTCCCCCTCCACCGCCTCTACCGTCGCAAGCCTTGCAGCCCCTCCCCTACTCCCTCGCCGTCAATTTCTCGAAGGGTTGTAAAATCTCCGGCGAAGCAGCGACACAACGCGAGGAAGTAAAGCTCCGGCGAGCGGGAAAATCGATGGGTGGGGGTTTAGCGTTCGAGGGGGAGGGTGGATTTTTCGAAGGTTGTAAAATCGGGGTTGGGAAATCGACGGGGTTGGGAAGTCGGTGGCTGGGAATCGACGGTGAGGGTAGGGGCTGGGAAATCGCCGGGGAAATCACCGGGGAATGGGTGAGGGGAAGCCGGCGGTGACAGACGCGCAGGCAGTGGGGAAGGCCGGCGGTGGGGGAGGCCGATGATGGGGGAGGCCGGCGGTGGGGGAGGGGGAAGGGTAGGGGCTGGGGTGGGGTGGAGGGGAGGGGGTGGGGCTGCCAAAGAGGTAGGGTTAGGGTTAGGGTTTAGGGGAAGGATTAGGGTTGAATTAGGATTAGGGTTAGGTTAGATTAGATTAGGGTTAGGGTTTAATGATGGCAAAAACGTAAATAAAGCTAACGGTGGGTTAACGGAAGTTAAGAAAAGGGTATCTGTTGCACGTTTTCGAAAACTCAAGGGTATACGGTGAATTGTTGAAACATTGAGGGTATATTGTGAATTTTTTGATTTGTCGGGGTATTTGGTGAAAAAACCGTTCTTTCTAATATATAAAAAAAAGCTATTAATAATAATTTTTGATATAATATCCATAAAAAATACATAAAAATATTGTAAAAAATGAAATTTTCTATAGAAGTTATGTAAAAGCCAAAAAACAAAATTATTCGCAGTCCGGACTGAAAATCAAAATTTCAAAAAATACAGAACAAAAAACATTTTCGACCTGAAACGAAAAATCAAACATTCAAAAAATTTGGACCTAATTAGGGCCATAATATGTAGGTTCGCCCTGTTGCTCCAAAATCTCATAAATGGGGCTGACACCTATGTATACCGTGAGCGTGATACAACCAAGGCTATTTTTTTCTCATAAATGAGCAAAAATTCTAAAAAGGAGACTTCCAATGAGCATAATTTAGTCTTGAGTGTATCATGCACATGATATACCCATGTATTTGATGAATGAATTTCAAAAAAACGCCTCAAAAGAATATGCTTAACAGTAGGAAAACAGTAAAACACTGAATTATCTCAAAAGATTTCGTTCACCAAAGTAACAATATAATGTTCACTCAAGACATGCACAAACAAATAAAACAAAATTAACTATCTCTAAGCCAATTTCTCAACAACAACAACAAAATAAACCTTAATTTCAAAATTGCTTTGTGGATGGTTAACATGAATCGTCGTAAGAAATCAGTGGTGACATCATATTATGAGAGTAACTACATTCAAAATATAATAAGATGAGAATCATGCACATATAAATACCCAAAACCCAAAATTTCAGGTGACAATTACGAACCAATTCTAGCAAGAACACCCATAATCACAATGATTCTGACAAAAAAATAAATAATATACTGTACATATGCATCAAAAAAAAAAAAAAAACTAGTAAGAAGATTTAAATGCAGATTAACCCCCATTAATAATCAGAGATTATAGGTTAAGGGTCTGTTCTCTTTGGGCATAAAACAGCTGAACTGAACTGAATTGAACTTATTGGAGCTGAACTGAACTGAACTTATCAGAGCTGAACTGAATTGAACTGAATTGAATTGAATTGAATTGAATTGAATTGAATTAAATTAAATTGAAATAAATTGAATGTAATAAATATATAAATAATATTTTAAACAATAATAATATGATTATTAAATAATAATTATAATGATAAGTTATAATAATGAATAATAATAATAATAATAATAATAATAATAATAGTATTTTGGATTTTTTAAATGATAGTTATAAATAAATAATATTAATAGTCATAAATTAATAATAATAATAATTAATGTTAATAATGATAATTAATAATAATTATTTTATATTATTTGTATTAATATATTAATACTTGATGATGATATATAATAACAATAATATCTAAGAAGTAAATTAATATTACTATTTTAATAATTAGATTTAATAATATAAAAATATTTAGTAATAAACATAATGATTGGGTTGGACCACAAAAATTACATCATAAACCGTCTTGACGCGATTTGATTGGTTTATGGGCTAAAAAAAGTGGGTTTATTTGTGCTTTGACCTAAATCATGTTCCTCCTAATAATAATAGTTTAATAATGAGTAAAGCTATAATAAACAAAATAATATATAGAAACAACAATAATAATACTTATTAGTAATGATATATATTTAAATAATAATAATGATAATAATAATAATAATAATAATAATAATAATAAGAGTAATTAGTAAAATAAATTATACCAACATAATAATAATATTTAACAAAATGTTTATAAAAGAATGGAGCTGAACTGAACTGAATTGAATTGATTGGAGCTGAACTGAACTGAACTGAACTGAACTGAACTGATTGGAGCTGAACTGAACTGAAAATAAGGTGGGGAGAACCAGCCCTAAAAATTGCAACAAATAGTACTGTAAATTACCTCAAAATGAATAGTGAAAATCACACCAAAATACAGTAAATTGGAGGAGTTTCTTAATCTGAGTATCACAAATTTGTTGTTGAATTGAGGATGACGAGGGTTTATTGAGAATACGCGGCGATGACGTGGGGTTATGTTATGAGGAGCTTGAGTTGTCCACTAAAGATATGAAGGACGAGCCCAATTGGAGTATGAATTGGCCAATCTTTGATGAATTATTTGTTATAGTAGATTTCTATTTGGAATTTTGACACTATTTAGACTTTACATAGTTTTTTCTTATTTTTTTATATGTAGAATAAAAAAACATAGTCATCATGTGGATTGTTATTTGATTTGTGTCAATAAGGTGAAAGTGCTCATAGTCACTTTTTTTTTTCCACTTTTTACCCATAATTTTACGAGCTTCTTTTTATTTATTTTAGCTGGATTTTTTTGTTGGATATAAATGTATCAAACGCCAAATTTAACCCCAAAAAATTGCATTGTCACTAAAAATATAGGTAAGTCTGTATTAACTTAAAAGAAAAAAGTAATACTTTGAAACAAGGATAATGAACAATATAGGACCAATTCGAAAATATTTATCTTTTCCCAGTTGTAATGTGAGTATAGTATATTTGGGGTTATTTTTTTTTGCTCATTGCTCATTTGAAATCATTTAGATGAGCAAAATTACTAAAAAAAAAAAAAATTGTTTCAAATGAATAAATGAGCAAAAATTAATCTTATATAATATACTCGGGTATATGATGAATGAATTAGGAACCCATCTCTTGAATTTGAACTTACATGTGAGTTTATATGTCGTCGACTGTTTCTTCTACTCAAAGGTGGGTTTATTGAACTTACGTGTAAGTTTAAGCCCATATCAGATTTGGTGGCATACCGAAGCACTTGTGTGTGCTCAATGTTTTCTTTGGGCCCATATGATATCTTATCCTTATGTTTTTTCATGAAAATTGTCGGGTCTAACTGCTCAATATAATAGTATAACTAGCTCTTTAGGGCCTTTCTTTCTCTTCTTCCTGGATTCAACCCATTTCTCATTTTGCATTTCAAAACTACCACGCAAGCCCCAGCCCCAGCCCCAGCCCCAGCCGCAGCCGCAGCCGCAGCCGCAGCCTGCAATGGCTTTTATATCTTCTGAACAATATTAGTATTTTGGCTCGGATTATTATCAATTTTATAATTGATTCTATTAGCTTTTCTTAATATTCTGTCTACTATGAGAATGAAAAATGGACGTTATGACATGATAAGTCGTCGTTCAAAAAACAACTTCTAAAGAATTGGGAACAAAAATAACAATTTCAATGGAACATGGGTAAAAAAAATGTTAATACTTGATAGGGATAAAGATCAAAAAGCTTGTCTGTATATATATATTTTTTATAATTACAAATAATTGTAAGACTTTATTATTATATTTTACTTCGAAACATTAAGTATTCAATTATAATGGATTAACGGTTAAACTCTCATATCTTCATTTCAAAGGTCATGTCACGTAGCACTGTTTCCTTGACATTAGCCTTAATTTTTTTTCTACCGATGTTGACTTTGTTCTATTTTCCAATGTCAAAAAACAAAGGACTGCATGATTAATTTTTGCGGACAATATAATTGTAGCTAACAAGGAATATGTGGTTTAGGTACCTCTTTGTAAGACATTTGTGTGTAGTATTATTGATTCTCAATTCGCATTTCGCAAGTAGATAAAAAGGTGAAGCATCATAACTAATTTGAGGGAACACTTGATTGAATTAGCGAATTGACATATAGCAAAACCATCACCAACCTCTGAAATAATTGGCTTAAAGATTCTAGATTCCAGAATATGCAATCAAGAATAGCCACGCAAATTGCAAATTGCAACTTGCAGGGCAATTAGTTGAGATTCCATGGAGTAACTATCAAGGGCCATAGTTTTATTTTATGTTTCGTGTCAAATGCAAACTTCATTAATTTTTTCAAGTGATTGAAGTACTATTGAGCATTTGTACTTTGTAGTAATGTTTATCCTATGTTTTTGTTTTACAAACCAACAATATTCACTTGATAACAAATTCCTAGTTCCTTTAAGGAAAGAATAAATAACATTCGTATATTTTGCCAATATGGTAAACAATACTATCATATAATTTTGTCCACTGAATGACTCTACCAATTTCGAATATAACTTAAATCCTATTTGTAATTTTTTTTTTATAAGATGAAGATCTCTTGCAAGTAAGGAAAAAGGGGATATGGGAATCCCACTTTACAAAGAGTTAGAATTGAACTTCTATCACATAGATGGATATAAGGTATTCAACTAATTAGACCAACCTTGATTCTTAAGTTGATAATTCAAATGATACTTCATGGGGTATGAACAATAAAAATATCAAAAGAAATTCAAATGATACATTAAGACGAATGTAAAAGGATACTACATAACATTTATACTTTCTCTTTTTTCTTTAAATCACAAAGTTTGACATGTACACTTGTCAATGTACAATTTCGACCATTGATATATATACATGTTTATTAGTTAAAATTATAAAAAATATATTTAATGTACGCATCGAGACAAATCCAATAACATCTTCTAGAAAGAATTTTATATAATAGCATTATTTATTTTTATATAATTCAAGAGTTTCTCAATACTTGCAATCATTAACCTAAAAAAACTTACATCTGTTTAACTTTCGTACTTGTCATTGTTGTCAACATACATCTTTAATCTAATTTGAAATTTTTGAAAAAAAGGAAATATTACAACTAAGGGGTCTATTCTCCCCAGATTATTTTCAGTTCAGTTCAGTTCAGTTTAGTTCAACTCTGGACAATACTTTTACTCTCACATATCACTATTCATTTCAGTTCAATTTAGTTAAGTTCAATTCAATTCAACTATTTTATGTTGAATAAAACAAACCTAAATGAAATCGAGGTATAAGGGGCCCTAATATAAATTTTGGAGGGAATGACGATCAGATGGCTAAGCAACATCATCAATATTCACTAGTAATTCGAGGGGGACCTAATTGTATATTCAAAGTTTCGTGTGAAAGACGTAGGCATATATTGTTCTTTTCAAGTTACCGTCAAAAGAACAAAATTAATTTTCATGTGATTGTGAGATACTGTTAAACAATACAACGACATCCCTAAATAGAATTTAGTATTCACCTTTTTTTTTTGAAAAAGAAAATTCTGAAGGGGACAAAAGAGCCACAAAATAATAATAGTGAAAGTATTGGGTCAGACCGTCTGACCCAAACATTTGGTCAGACGGGCTGGCCCATGTTCATTATAGAGCAACTGATATAAGATGCGTTCTTTCTTCTCCATCACAACTTAACACCTTCAGCTACCTCCCTCTCCTTGACGACCTCCATACCTTCTGCAACTGGAGTGGGACCATTAGTCGAGAAGGGAGGAGAAGATAAGAGCAGGTCGGTGTCGCCGTCGAAATCGAACCGGGTCAACCTGACCACATTATTTGCACCGACTGGAACTAAGATGCATTATTACAGTAGCTAAGATGCATTCTTTGTTGTTGTTGCTGTTGTTGCGGCGGTTGTTGCAGAGTTTAGAGATGACCGGTGAAGTAGAATTGTTGCAGTAGCCTTGTTATTGTAGTAGGTTTTGGAGGAGGATGGGGAGGGGTATGGTTGTGGAGCTCCAACGAAGATGAAAGAATTAAAACAAGATCAAATCAACGCAATAAAAAAAAAAACCTGAAGAATGCTCCAATTGAATGTCATTGATTCGGAAATGATAAGTAGAAAAGCAATCATCTGCAACAGAATCGAAGTGTTTCTGAACATGAGATAAGAATATTCGTGCTTCAACTCTAGTTTGAGGATTTTCAAGCTTTTCTAACACTGATCGTAGTTCACTGTACGCTGCATCTCCTGATTGTTTGCATTTCTTCAAGAACTATCCTCATCGTTATCATCATCATCATCATCACTATCCTCATCTGAATCTCCGATCAAGACTATCTACCTGAAAAACCCAAATCCAGAGACACGAGGAATGAAGAAGGAGAAAGTGAGAGAAAGCAGAGGTTAGTGTTTTATTTTCTTTTCAGTTGGACTTTGTTTTCTTTCAGTTGGACTTTGTTTTCTTTCAGTTAGACTTTGTTTTATTTCAGTTGGACTTTGTTTTCTTTCAGTTGGACTTTGTTTTCTTTCAGTTGGACCTTGTTTTCTTTCAGTTGGACTTTGTTTTCTTTCAGTTGGACCTTGTTTTCTTTCAGTTGGACTTTGTGTTTCTTTCAGTTGGACTTTGTTTTGTTTCAGTTGGACTTTGTTTTTTTCAGTTGGACTACCTGAAAAAAAATGAAGACTACCTGAAAAAGAATGAAGACTACCTGAAAAAGAATAAAGACCCACTGAAACCCAAAGTAAGTCTAACTGAAGTACAAAAACCAACTGAAAAAAAAGAAAGACTAACTGAAAACAAAATGAAGACTACCTGAAAAAAAATGAAGACTACCTGAAAAAAAATTAAGACTACCTGAAAAAAAATTAAGACTAACTGAAAAAAAATTGGAACCACCTGAAAGTTGTCCGACCAAAGATTATGGTCGGACGAGTCCGACACAATACGTTCTCATAATAATATAGGTTAAATTTGACAAAGATTTTGGGTATTACTCCAGAGTTTAGGGGGAGGATTCACGGTTTTAATCTCTTTTCTTTTTTTCTTTTTTTTTTTTGACAAAGGGGGAAAAAAACTAGAAATTAAAAACTAGTAGTGGTGAATTGCGAAAAAGTTCTAGCACACTGTTGAGCTATATCATGTGCTCCTTGAACTTGTTGGCGATTCACCTTTAAGAGAAAACACCATGAAAAGGATAAAGCGTCCTACTTGATCTTGTTATTAGTCCAGAAAAGCGATGTCGGCACCGCTAAAGAAGATTGTAGCGCATAAAAAAGGTTTGAGCAATCAGTAAGAAAGGTAACATGTGCAAGCCTTGCCCGTGGGCCCACTATAAGGCTTGAAGAAACGTTTGGCTTTCTGCATGGAGTGCTGAACTAGCTAAACCATATGTACCACCCCCTTTTGCAATAAGCTGCAAGGAAGAAGAGGGGAAGTGAATATTCTAAGCACCACTCATTACCTTTGTTTCTTTCTTCCATGCTGCATCAAAGGCGATTACATATTGTGGACTGCTAGACAGAGCTGTCCCTAGATGAATCCCAAGAAAGCCTGGCGAAGCATGCAAATCTTGTTCCGGGGGATGAAGAAATCTGAGATTGTTAAAACACAGTAGAGATGCAAGTTGAGAGTCTACTTGAGTAATAGCCTGAAGTTGTCCTAAAACGCAGGCCACATCAGGGTCTATACTCCGAAAAAGGCGCTCATTGCGATGTAGCCATAAACTCCAAAGGGTCCAAATAAACCTTTTAAGGTTTGAACCCTGCGTAGCATCCTTGCTATTATAAAGCAGGATATGTATAGCAACCCAATCAGAGCAATAAATTGGGGTACCATGTTGAATTTGAAAAGGAAGGTTGAGTTGTTGCCAGGTCCGTTGAACTATGGGACACACTTGAAAAAGGTGATGTAAAGTTTCAGTTTCTTTATGGCAAATGTCACAATAAAGATCAATATGGATCTTTTGTTTAACCAGCTGCTCCTTTGTAGGTAATTTATCAACTAAGATGCGCTAGAGAAAGTATTTCCATTTTGGGAGGACAGGGAGATGCCATAGAATTTTATATATCTTTAGATTTATTTCCCTTAGACGACTGGAAGAATGAAGTGGGATTTGCTGTAGCAGTAAACATGCATAGGCTGTTTTGGTTGTGAATTGACCAGAAAAGTGATGAGTCCAAACCATAAAATCATCCCTCGACTGGAAGGAAAGTTCAGTTGAGAGCACATCTTTAGCATCTTCAAAAGAGAAAAAAGGATCTGACCAAGGCTGTTTTCCATACCTTGTTTTCTACATCAATGAAATCTCTAACACGAGAGTTTGCTATTTGACGTATTAGGGAAACTGAACTTTTCGCGATTGGAACTCGACCATAGAAAAGGTTTTTAGAGACGCCCCATTTCCAAGCTTCCAAGAACAATTCTTAAATAATGAACCTTCTGCTATCTGTAGTCCTTTAAAACCCTACGATCTATTTGCTCCTAACTTGCGAACATACAAACTAGTAGATAAAGATAATGGCTTGATAGAGCGGTAGAAAGTAGACAACAAAAGATCACGGTTTTAATCTTAAGGACTCGATAAGTACTTCTTGAAGGTTCTCTAGTTGGATTATAGTTTAATCAACCACGTCTTATCATCTAATAAGAGGACAATGATATAAAATTAGAATCACACAATTTGACTTTTTTAATTTATAACTTCTAAAATTGTATCATTAATTTATTTACATTTACTTTACAATTTTCAAATTAACATTCAACTTAACAATTTATAATATACATAAACATCATTGATAGAATTATATTCATGATTCTAATTTGGACTTCCTTATGATATTATTGAGTTTGTTGACAAATTGAGTATTGAGTATTCTATTCATATTTCATAATATATAAATTTTGATGAAATTAACAAACTTGTGTATAAAAAAATATCAATTAAACAAAAAGTGTTAATAATGCAATTAACAACTTAAGAAAAACAAAGAAAATTTGCATGAACTTTCAAAAAACATACAAATAGAAAACAAGCAAAAACTTGCTTTTGTAGAAATCAAAAAAGAGAAACTTTGAAAAAAAAAAATTAGGGCATGTTTGATTATTCAACTTATCTTATCTTATCTAGAATGAGTGAAGAAAAGTTGCACCATTATGAACTTATCTTATCTGGTCTTATATGGTCTTATCTTATCTTATTTTTTCTGAAATAAGTTAAAATAAGTTGAACAGAACAATGCCTTAAAGAAACTAATGGAGTGATGGGTTAGCAAAGCCTACCGAGTAATGCGAACTGATGACTAATTAAATAAATTAGTAAAAACATATTTTCATTTGTTTCGTAATGTATGTCTCTAATGTTTTTCATTTGTTTCCTATTTTAAGGATTATGATAAATAGATTAGTAAAAAAATATTTTCTCAAAAATCATACTTATTTCCACTCTTAATTTCTAATCATTGATTTAAAAATCTTAAGGTCCGTTTGGTATCACCGTGGTTTTCAATTTTTTGCTTTGGAAGTCATATAATATATGTCCTATAATGAACCAAATAATAATAGAACTTATTGAAATGATGATTTTGGAAACTGACAACCAAAATGTGCAAACCAATTTTTCTAGTATTCTGTTTTTTGTTTTTAGTTTTCATAAAAACAGAAAAACTGAAAAGTGAAAAGAAAAAACGATAACAAACATGCCCTTAATTACTGCCTTGTTTTTGGTTGATATTCCCTTTCCCCATCTCCCTGCTTACTCCATTTTCAATTTCATATTTTTACATTCATTAATGAATAATTCTCGCCATGCACTTTAAAGAAAAGGTCGATGTAATATCTCTCTCTCTACCCCCAAAAAAGGAAACCCTAAAACTCTCAAACCTCACATGCCGCAGGCTCACTGGTGGCCATAAGGTCGTCGGCGAGGCTACTGTTTCTTCTTGTTATTACTTCTTCGTCGTTCCCATAGGTTCCCTTGTTTCCCTCTTCCTCTCCGTTGCCTTTTCTTCTTGTTCTTACTTCATCGTCCGTTTCCTCAATTTTTTTTGTCGGCGGCGAATCTCCGCCCTGTCGTTTTCTCAGCCTCCCCCCGTTGTGTGTGCCGGCTTCTCCTTCCTCTTGTTGCATTCGTCAGTTTCCCCCCCTCCCTGTTGTGTTCGTGGGCTTCATTCTCTTTTCCCCTCCCCAGTCACGTTCGCTGATTAGTATGCACGTTGGTGCGTCGACTAACCCTCTCCTTTTAGTGTTGTCGTGCTGCCCACCACAAGTTGTCTTGTAGACTGTAGCTTCACCCTTTGCGTTCCCGTAGAGTCTTCCGTCGTTTTTAGGTTATCTTAGTTTTGGGGTTAACTCCCCCTCCTCATACCTGGTTTTAGGTGCTTGAAGTTTAAGATAAGAATTCCCTTTCCCCAATCTTCCGTTTGAATTCGCAGTGGTAAGTTCTAGGTTTCCCCTCTCCATTCCCGTGCTCTAATCTTGAGCTTTAGAGTTTATTGTTCCTTTTCCCGTTCCCCACTAGTGTTATTTGTTGTCGGTTTGCTTGGCTCGCTAAGGACGCCATCATTGGTTCGTGCAGATTTCATGCAGTTTCCAAAGCTTGTGTGGTGTTGGTTTTGGTGTGGTATTATGTTTTGGACATTTGTCTGCTTCGTGTATCTTGTTTATACTCTTTCTATCAACTTTAATTTTGGTTTATTCAGATTTAGGTATGTATCTGTTGGGGTTGAAGTATTGGGTAAGATGAAGTGAATATTTTAATCATGTTGTGGTTAGATCTTCTAGGTTCGAGATTGCAAGGTAGTTGGATCTTCGAATCCGTAGATGGGGTGAATTTCTTCAATATAATTCGCCCAAATTTCATTTATTGACATTGGAGTCATCACACCTAAAAAATGCATCTTGTCTGAGACCCTCCTATTTAATTTGGAGATAGTCATGATCTCCACGCATTTTGAGTTTCAGTCTTGCTAGACTAAACTCTGGTTACCCTTGCAAAAGGGTCAGAAGTCACCAAAGGAGGTGACTTCTTGGTTACTTTCATCAGTATAATCCCAGGAAGGTTTTCATGTTCAAGGACCTTGGGATTTTGTGGCTAGTAGACATTGGGGGCTATACTAGCTGAGTTGCGACAATCTACTTCTGAAGATTGTATGTGTGTCGTCTTTCAACAGGTTCCCTCTCATATCAGGTCTGCTTCATCAGGACTAGCTTTCTCCCACACCTTCCTACCATCGTCTGAGATTAGTCTAAGTTGGTCTGAATATGTAATAGTTTGCTTTTATTTCATAGAGTATGTAATAGAAAAAAAAAATGAAGTTCCTCTAGTTTCATTTTGCTTTGTTTTTACGTTTGGTTGTATTAACATTAAGTAGTATTTTCGATTTAAATTAATGTAAGTTTTCTTCGTTGTCCAAAAATTAAAAAAACTCTCTCATGCAAGAAAAGCTATGGGGAGAATAATCCTATGTATGTCTTTGATGCATAGAGATACATTCAATAGTAAATTTTAATTTATTGATTGAACCTTGTTTTTGTTAATTTATATTGATTTTTTTTGTTGATGTCCCAATGTATCTCTCTTATTCAATCTACAATTTTTTATTGACATGAACTAATTTTTGATGATTAAATTGGTTTTTAGCTTTTAGTCAAAGACAAAAAAATTTATCAGCACAAAAACATACAACATATATACATACATACATACATATATATATATATACTCAGCTGAAATTCTCTAATTAACTATTCTCTTACCTCTACTCTAATTAAGAAATACTTTCTGTGTTTCTCAATAGATGTATTATATTGACTGGACACACATGTTGAAGCAAATCTTTGACCATCAATATCTTCGTCACATATTATAAAAAATTATTTAAAAATATACATTGAGATCAACCCACTTAACAATTGAAATTATGACATTTATCTTTACTAAATGCAACCCTTAAAACCCTCATTATCATATTCTCTCTAAAAAAACCTTCTTTCTAAAAAATATTCTTTCCTCCTTTCAAAGACTTAGAGAAATAAAAATTATAAAAGACCTAATTCACAAATTTTAATTTGATACTCAATGGATGATAATTTTGACCCAAACGAATTTCAATCTAATGTATATTTTTTATTTTTTTTGTTTAGTAACTAAGCAATTTTGTGCAATTCTCATGAAACACCTAACCCTATCTCGTGCAATCCTCATTAAACACATTACTCCGTTTCTTACAAATTGGAACAAAACAGGCTAAATTCTTTCTTCCAAATTGTATGAAAGAAGTAAAACTAGTTCGTGCAACTTGAATGAAAGAGGGTAACGGTTTTCAATTGTCTTGCACAAAATAGGCTAAATTGGTTTGTGCGTATTATACGAAGTTCATAAATCTATATTTTTTGTGTTTGAGATTGATGATTTTAAATTAACATGAAATTATTGATGTATGAACATTTTAAAAAAAATCTTTACCGGCACGTGAGTTCCTTCTCAACCTATCAAAAAACAAAAACATGTATGCAACTAGTTATGGCCACTGGTGCGGACTGGACGGGCCGAACCGTGGGCCGTAGCTGGTTGGGCTGAGATTTCACGGTCCAGGACCGGACCGTGAAATTCATGGGTTGGATGGGTTGGTCCGCGGGCTGAAAAATCTTGGCCCACACCGATTTGTTATCGGTTTTCACGATTCGGGAAGCGGTTTGTGGGTCTGGTAGCTAGGCTGGACCGGGCTGGCGGGCCGACATGAATTTTTTTTTTCAAAATTATTTAATCATTGAAATTATTCATTATTGTTACATAAAATCATTAAAATGAATCAAAATATATACAAATATTAATATTAATGAATAATTTCATTATTTTTAAATTTGATAGAATTATAATATATGCAATTTGATTAAAATATATACAATTTGAATAAAATATACACAATTTGGTTCAATATTAACTTGGATTGGGCTGTTCTGGTTCATGGGCCGGGCTGGACCAGTTTCGTGGTTCAGGTTGGGCGGTTTTAGCAGCGGGCTTTAGTGGGCTGAGCTCAAGAAATCTGGCCCACGACCCACCCGCCGATTTCACGGTTTGAGTTGGGTTGGACTAGGCTTTTACTGGCCCGGCCCACACGACCCACGAGATGAGTTGGGCTTGATTGGCCCGCACTATTAGCCATCTCTACATACAACTCTTCCCCAATCACGAATCCCCCCTTTCATTAGTTTTCAATTTGAATTTTTTTCATTTTGCTGCTCGATTCATCTCAACAAACATACATATTCCTATATTAGTTTTTGTGAGGATCAAATGTAATATATGATGGCAAATTTATTATATGCACCCGAGTATTTTTTTTACAAAAAATGCAATTCCTTTCCCTAATGGCTGAAATATTCTTAGGCTTGTTCTCCCAACTTATTTTCAGTTCAATTAAGTTCAATCGCAATCAGTTTAGTTTAGTTCTGTTCAATTCAATCCAGTTCTGTTCAATTCAATTCAATTTAGTTCAACTCCAGCTATCATTTTTATTAGTAATTATAATTTAATTCATTTCAATTCAATTCAGTTTAGTTGCAATAAGTTCAGTTCAGTTCAATTACAATCAGTTCAATTGAATTCAATTCAATTCAGTTGTTTTATGTCGAAGAAAACAGAACCTTTGGATCTTACATTTACTTTCATGATTAAAAATTTTAAGATCAAGGCTACTTTTGAATGAAAAGATTTAATTGCATAATTGAATAGTAGTATGCCTTATATCAGTTATAAGTATACTAATATCTTGAATCAAAGACATAAGGAAAAAAAATATGTTACTTTAATTTCTTCATGATCTTGTCAATATATATTTCATCACAGGGAAATAATATTTTTTAAAAACAAAAATCTTCAATCTGATTTATCATATTTATAGGATTCAATTTGATATATTATTTCATTGAACCATCAAATACCGATAACCAATAATTTGAAGTCCAGAAAGTTACAATAAAATTGGAAAAAAAAACAGAAGAACCACCCATCAATGAATTGCTTCCCTTTATAACCAATTTCCTTCAAAATGGAGACACAACGCTCAGCAAGAACACAATATCTCATGGAAACCGCACCAACTTTGGTTTCATCGAATGAAAAACCAAGTTATACCACATGTAAATGGAGAAAGAAGGAAAAACATGTTGGTAGTATTATGGAGAAATGGGGAAAAACCAGCCTTAATTTGGACAACATACGAGGAGGGAAAATAGAGAGAGCTAGGAGTATTTACAGAGAGAAATGGGTTATGAGAACAAGGATATTTTAGATTAAAAAAAAACTAATATGAACCCAGTGCACACCAATTAGTGTGCATCCGATCCATATCACGTGAATTTAGGATAGTGTATATTGATATGATATAGTGTATGTTAAAATGATATAGTGTATGTTAAAATGATATAGTGTATGTTAAAATGATATAGTATATCTATTTTTGATATAGTGTATCTATTTTTGATATAGTGTATCTATTTTTGATATAATGTATGTTTCTGTAATGCGTTTAAGTAAATATTTTCCTATAGGATATAGTGTACCTAGTTATGATATATATAGTGTTCCTATAGGATATAGTGTACCTAGTTATGATATAATGTAACTCTGTATGATATAGTGTACGTAGTTATGATATAGTGTACGTAGTTATGATATAGTGTATCTATTTTTGATATAGTGTACCTATGTATCATATAGTGTATCTATTTTTGATATAGTGTACTATGTATCATATAGTGTTCTTAACCGGTCACGTGCCTGGGCCTGGTCCACACTATTTTTAGTGTGAACCGGATCCATGCAAGACGGATTGATTTTAGATATTTTAAGGGTTGTATTTAATAAAGTGACGTTATATTTAGCAACTAAATAACCTAAAGCTTTGTCTCATCAGGAGCGGGGCAAACATAAAAGGGTCACATACACTCTTTTGAAATTGGGCCCTTCATATTTATTTTATAAAAAATATTAGATTTTCAATTAAAAAATTACTTTTATATTTAAAATAACATCTAATTATATCATATCAAAATAATCACCCATTGCTTGAACTTCTCCGACAAAATTTGTTGAATTGAAGTTTAAGAATAATTTTTATTGAAAAATTGCAAAAAAAATATGGGAGGATCGAGGATGAGTAGAAATTAATGAAAGAGAGTTATGAGGAAAGAGTAGCCATTCATGGAAAATTGAGAATTTGAAGCAGCAAAAAAAATAAATAAATAAAACCACGAGTGATGCGGTTATGGACTGATGTTATTAATGTGATGTCATAATTGAAACAATAAAAATTAAATAAATTTTGTTCCTAACCAACCAGGATTGAACCTACGTCCCTTTTTCCCATCCCTTACCACTTTATCACTGATCCAAATGCTTTGCTTTTGTGTTTCTTTCAAACATCTAATACATATAATATATTTCAGGGTCCCTCTATTTTTGGGGCCATATTCCGTCGCCTATACTGTATGGGCCAAGAATCACCCCTGCTATGTCTCGCAACTCATTTAGAGATGGCAATGGGTAGGATCTGGACTTTAGACAAGGATCCATATCCTACCCGGATCCACTAGGTAATAAGAGTGAGGATCAAGATCCACATCCGTATGGATCCGGCCTACGGATCCGGGTCCTAAACGGATCCTTGCCTATTGTCTTGAAACTACCCTAATTTTCACAATAATTAAAGATTTTAAACAATAAAGTCATCTAATATCAACTAAAAAATACATTTAATTTTTGAAAAATAACCATTGCAACTACAACTATTCAATTATCAACTGTAGATTAGTTATCAACCCAATTTTCGAACTTAATTATCCAGTAAATTCACACATAAATCACACATTAATTAGAACAATAATTCGAAATTCAAGCGAAAATTCGTTTTACATGTAATAACTAATATTATAATATTATGAAAATATAATATTAAAATTATAATAATATTATAAAAACGGGTAAATAGATATGGATCCGGGTAATAATTTAGGACTCAGTCTGGATCCTTTTTTTCAAGGAGGATCCAGATCCTACCCGGATCCATAGCATCCAAAATTTGAGGATCTAAATCTGTCAAAAATGAATTTGGCTCCACGAATTCGAATAGGGTCCATTATCCATTGCCATCTCTAACCTTAGATGATACTACTAATTACGGAGTTGGAATATGTAAGGTGCTGTAATAAGTAGTGTTATTTGGTGCATACCTTGGATAATATTTATGGAGTAAAGGACTTATAGATTGATATATGTTTTGACTTTTGAGTAACTTCTTAAAATAAGGGCTAGACTCTAATTTGATTCTCAATCTCTGCCATATTTATTTCCCCAATAAAAAAATTTACTCATTTCTAGCTACTTAAAATATTATTTCTGCTTCTTTCATTTCAAAATATAAGAGATTCATGCTTTAAGAAAATTTAATTTGATCACAAATATCTCTTATAATATGTAAAATAAAAATTATAAAAACAATATCATTAGCAGATTCGTCTTGAAAAATACTACGATAATACTACTTTCTTATTATTTTAAACAATAAATATTAAGAGTAATTAACGAATAAAGTTTGACCTCAAATATTGCGTGCAAACCTTTGTTTCGAAATGGAGGGAGTACACATGACTCATATAATAAGCTACCTTATTAGTTTCATCAACTTATTGTTATGATCTCAAGAGGTTTGATGATGATGATGATAAACATAAATTATAGCATCACGATTGCTTTATATTTTCTTATGATGCAATGTTTGCTTTTGAAAAGCCGGATGCTCAAGTTTGAAGAAAGAAAATTTAAGAGTAGCTGGGTTTTCCTATATAGCAAACAATGTAACAGTGATTAACTTGGTTTAATGTTAGTATGCATGCTATGAGTAAAATATTGTTTAAAATATGATTAATATATATATATATCTCTATTATATAAGCCAAGGGGGGAGCTATGGTATCCCCTCGATCTTGAAAATACTTATATACCCTTAATCTCAAAAAAAAAAAATAAAGAAAAGATTTTCTAAATTCTTTTCTTATTTACAAATATGGGTAGTAAAGAAGCTTTTACATTACTACATAAAAATGTGTAAAAAGAGGAAACTCACAATTAAAAATATAGATTGATGACTAAATAAATTTTCAAACAATTATAAAAACAAAGATTGACAAGATTCTTACTATGTAAACTCTCAGTTGCAATAACAATTCAAATAACATGCATTAACAAACCATAAAAGAATTAAAAAAACGTAATTAGATAATATTCATTTTTTAAATTTTTTCTGGAGCACAATCAGTTGGGATAATAAATAATTAAAGATATAAACATACATCATCAGATAATATCAATTTATAATTTTTTTTTATTGAAGCACTACTCACCATAATATGCCTAAAAAGTAAAAACCTCTATTATCCAGTGAAATTAAATTTAACTACTATTCATAAAATACGCATATAAAATATATATATGTATTTTTAAACAAATAAATAACATAATTTAGATCATTGTTTAAAAGGAGAGTTGTTGAATATTCTTCCAAATACACGATAACATTTCCTACTTTGACTTAGTCCTTTATGTAAACCATTACTCTTTACACTAGCAATGCAAATAAAAAATCATAACGCTCATAATATATTCACCATAAATATTACACTCTTAAGTTAGTTTTTTTTAATACTTTTTGATGTTACTATTAATTTTAATATACTATCGCACGCATCGCGTGCATAGATTACTAGTAAGGGAAGGGGGGGGGGGGGAGCTATGGTGTCCCCTAATAAATTTACTTAATTACCTCTTAGTAAATCAACAACTACTCTACCAAAAAAAGATGAAAGAAAATCAAACTCAAAAACTTAACAAAGAAAATTATATCAATCAAATATTTGATCAATCAATACACAATCAAGTAGTAATATCAAAAAGGAAAATACAATCAATTAAAAAAGTGAAATGATTAAATTAAAACAAAACACTTTGCTGATAGAAATATAAGAAATACTTAATAAATCTGCGTAATATTTTTTTTTATCGCTCATCAGATTTAATTTAAAAGATCTTAAAGAAAATATAAAATAAAAGATGGGTTTGGTTAAGTGGTATATGCTTAATCAACAAAATTAGCTAGCCCAAAAAACATGTCTAATGTTCAAATTTTACCTTTTTTTATAAAAAAGTGAGGCACGCGTGCACAAATTGCTAGTTTATGACTATTAGAATTATAGATAATGGGAATAAAGACATTTTATAATAAATAAATTTTAAATAAAAGAAAAAGATTTTTGAAAATATTATTTATGGAAAATATCTCAATCAAATACAATATTATCTTAACAAAAATCTTATCTCTTTTAAAAGGAAATATTTAACAAGATAATATTTTATTTGTTGAAGATTGCTTCTATTGTTAAGAGATATGATTTATCTTAATTGATGTCATCATATCTCTAAACAAGGAAAGATTGAGTCATGGGAATTTTTGACTCTATATAACGTATCCTTTTGTTTTGTTAAAGGTACGACTTTCATGTTTTTTTTTTTGTTTTTTTTTATTTTATATGGGAGCTCTACAAGAGTAAACCACAAATCAGTGGCACAAAACATAACACAGTATTACAAACATTGCCAAGTTTACTTAAGAAGAACTTTTTTGAGGATAAAATATTTTTATAATTTTCACATTATTATAGACAGTGTTAGGTTGAGTTTGAGAGTGTATTCAATTCAATTAGGCAACACTAGAGTTAAGTGTTGACGAGCAATACTAGAGTTAGTATGACTAGTGGGGACTTGTACATTAAGTGAGGTATAGGGAATTCGCTATTGGTGGATTTGGTGGATGTAGATCTCGGAGTAGATATTGAACCACGTTAAAACTCTTTTGTTTTCCCATTATTGTTTATCATCCGCTTATCTCTATTATATAAGCCAAGGGATGAGGTGTGGTGTCCTCTTTTGAACTGACTAAAATACCCTTAATGATCTAATTAATGAAATGAAAAAAATTACAAAAGCAAATCATTTAAAAATTCTCATTCCAACTTGCCATTTAAAACAAGTTTAAAATGGTATATGCATCAAATACTTCAATCAAAAATTAAATGGACAAAATATTATACCTTATTAAAAAGATGGCATACATAACGTGCACATGAAAAGTCTGAACATTCACTACCTTTGATATTCTTTAATTCAGTTAAACCAACTCATTATTTTTGTTTTTTTGTTCAATATTCATTCACAAAAAATAAATGTTAACAATCACTCACAACCTTTTTATTTTTTTACATTAGCGAATTAATATATCTAAATTCATCTAACTGTTGAATTTTTTACATTTAAGTTTAATCATTAATAAAGTACGAATGGAGTATCTAATAGAATAACAAATTTTGAAATGAACGCACGCATCGCGTGCATATGAAGGCTAGTACAATGTGTTTCAACTCAATCTCGAATCTCAATTTCAGTTGAAACACAATACATGTTATAGTGCCGTAACTTTTAATCTCGATTTTTTGCAAGATTATTTTCAATCAAATCAATTCCATCCATTTGTGATTAGTATCTTGCTAACTATCACAACTCAAACAAAAAACTGCCTTATATCAGTCGTCAACTTTACCATTAAGCTAATTTATAAATTTAGTTGCATTCTAGCTAATATTACCAAACATAACTTAATAATAAATTTAGAAAATATCCTGTAAATCTATGACATCACGAAAATAGAAATATGATATACTCCAGTACTCCACTATATATTACTCCATCTTGAAATCAAAGGTGTGTTAGACTACATGTAGACATGTAGTCCACTTACCATTTATATTTTATCAAGCGATTGATGAAGTATTTACTAGTAGTACTATAGAGAGAACTGCATAGTGGTGGAGCAATAGTGCAATACTCCAGCTTCCAGTAAGATAGTAAGTGGGTTTGGTAAAACCCCATGCTCTCTTGTCAATGCATGCCTGCAATAATCGTGCTTTTCGATTCTTTTCTTATTATACTTAAAACTATATCTTCATGGTATGATCCAGCACTATATAGCAGTGTAGCACAATGTATAAGCAGCGTATTAGATTAGTTTCACAATTATTGTATCTTTGACATTTTATTATGTTTGATATTTTACATATTCCTAATGTATGGATGATAACTATAGCTATATATGTTAATCGGTAAAATATTATAATGGTTATTTCTGAGACTTACAATTAAATATCATCTACAACACTATATTTTGGGACTTTTGCTCACAAAAACAAAAAACAATGTATAATACATAACCTTAGTATCGATATCTAGATGCTTGATATTATAAATTACTAGAATTTTTTGCACGCCATGCGTGCTTGAATTTTTTTCGAAACATAAACTCAATTTTCTTCGGCATAAGAGTCGAAATTTGAACATTAGACATACAAAGTATAATTGTTTTTAGTTGCAAAATTTGATTGGTTTAGTTTCTGTCACTTAAGTCTCTCACCATTTTTTTTTTTTTTTACTTTTGAAAGTTAAATTCTATGAACAAAATAGAAATTTTATTGAATTTATTTGTGATTTCTAATATTATAATTTTTTAGTTGATTTTTGAATTAAGTATAGTACTTTAGAAATTGTAAAGAAAGTGGACACTTTGATTTCAAGTCAATTTTTTCATAGGTTGTCGTTTGTGAGTGATTGTTATATTTATATTTTTGGTATATTTGTTTGATGCCCCATTTGATTTGTAAGTAAATTTGTAATATAGAATGGGAAGGGGATAGCATAGTCTCTTCATTCGGGGACACCATAGCTCCCTCCTTCCCTTATATAATAGAGATATGTTGTACTTTAATTCTTGAATGATATTTTACATAAACCTTTTTACCTTCATAATTAATCGCTAGTATAAAATAGAAAAAGATAGGTCCAAATATATGTAAAAGTTTTATTATATATAGGAAACACTATAAAAAAAAGTAAATAATTTTTTTCCTTGTCTAACTTCTAATTGATTTCACTATAAATACACCTCTATTTTTTTTATCATGGCCCACCATTAATTGTGAATGATTCTTGAGAATAGTGATTTGTAAGTGAATTTTTGTAAATGTTTTTGTATGTATTGACGTTCTAGGTTAGTAGTTTTAGTTTGTATGTTAATTTTAATTAGTTTTAATAAAGTTTCCTGATTATTTGAGCGATTTGCGTGATTTTTATAACGTGATTTTGTCAATTGTATGAGTGATTTGTAAAGTTTCTTCTTTTAAGTGATTTGTGAGTGAGTGTTGTAAATTAATTTTCGGTAATATTCTTTGAGTGTCGATTTTGATTTTGACATTCCTTTTGTAATTTAGAAAGGGAAGGGGGGCAAAATAGGCATTTCAAAAGAGGACACCATTGCTTCCCCCTTTCCTTATATAATAGAGATTTAAAGGGATGAGATGCTTGCATCAATTTCTTTTTCTAGTACAAGGTAAACAGAAAAGAAGTTTCACTATATCTCTATTATATAAGTCAAGGAAGAGTTATGGTGTCCTCCAGTGAAATGTCTTTTTTGTCCTTAGCTAGATATATATTTAATTGAATATTCAGATTTTGTATAATTATATTCTTTCCTAATTTTAAAATGAGTCAAAATTCCAATAATAAACTAAATAAGTATTAACAAAGTAACTTGACATGATGAGAAAAATGGTTACTCAATTAAAAAAATTACAAATTTAATTTGACTACAAAACTTTACATGTAAATTTTTATCTCAATTTCTAAACACTTTATAAATTACAGTAGTTTGTATAACAATAATTATAAACACTTGTATAATTATATTTTGAAGAAATTTATTAAGAATAAATCCAAACAATCGACGTACGCATCGCGTGCATAGAAAACTAGTTTAATAGAATGAAACTATACAAGCTGCTACAACCTTTTTTTGGGATAGTTTTTGATAGAATATGTGAATATTCTTAATTAGTTGTAAATATATCTTTGTAATCTCCTGTAATCTTGGCATATCTTTAGTTAGTTAGTTTCCTAATTTCTACCTTTCCCTTAGTCTTGTATATAAACAATTTTGTATGATCTTGTTCATTAAGGAAATCATTAATTCTATTATGGTATCAAGAGCCTAGGTTATTTTTTCCCTCTCACTTCTCTAACCTTGTCGTCCCTTAGTCCCCACTCGTCCCCTAACTTGCTCGTCCACCATGACCATCGATGTCGAAGATCCTAACCCTCCTACCATTCTGCTCCCTCTCTCTCTATCTGTTAATATCAAACAACATCTTCCTCTCATCCTTAACATGGACAACAATTACTATTCTTCATGGACCAAGCTTTTCAAAATTACCACTCATGCTAATCAAGTGCTTGATCACATCATTCCTCCTGATGACAAGTCTGCCATCAAGGACAAAGAATTATGGGGATGCCTTGATGTCGTGGTCCTTCAATGGATCTATGGGACTATCCACGAGGATCTCTTGCTGACAATCCTCGAACTGGACTCCACGAATCAACAAGAGTGGGAGCGCCTTCGTGAAATATTCCAAGACAATAAGCACTCTCGTGTCGTATATTTGAAAAATAAGTTTTCCAATACTCACCTTGAAAACTTCAAGAACGTCTCCTCTTATTGTCAAACGTAAAAATGCTCTTTGATCAACTTGCCGGCGTTGGTTCACTGGTGTCAGTGGCGGATCCAGAAATTGAGCCACGTGGGTTCGGAGTAAACATAAATTTCAAATTATATTTTACTATCCACAGTTATATTTTTTATTAAATAGGAAAACTTTCAACAACTGTATCTAACAAAGCTTTCATTCTTGGTTACATTGTAACAAAAAATCAAAAATACTATACTAACAAAAGATTATAAATATCTTATAAAACATATACAGAGTTATAAAAAGAATTACCGCTTGAATATCAATTATTAAGATAGTTTTCATTCAATCAAACTATCAATTAAGTGTTGAAAGTAATTATATATCTAAGATATGAAACAATGAAAAAAAAATATTAGCAACTAGCACACTTTCATTACATATGATATAAAGATATGAGCAGTGAATCAAATAATTAACATAGTATTTGACTTAGTGCATGATTAATTGGAGAACGGGAAAAGAACGAAACATAAGCTAGATTCATTACCTTTTGATGTATTAATACTTGGTGGAAGGGTAAGATTTATAGATATAAAGGAGACTTAATTAATAAAGGGAGGATTAAAAAATGGAAATAGAAGACCAAATAATGAAATATAAGTTCTAGACTTTTAGTAACAAAAGATAAGAAAAAAGCAAAAAAAAAAAAAAAAAACAAAAAAAAACAACTCCCCCTAAAGAGTAGAACCCGCGACCTTCTCTCGCCTTGAAAAAAAGCTGACACGCACACTTTACCACTGAGGCAAATTACTATCATAAAACATATGATGCGCATTTATTATATATCCTTTCCTTATTTCCTTTAGTTTTCAGTTTTTCCTACGGATCCGCGTGGGTTCAGTTGAACCCACTGAGCCCACGCTGGATCCGCCACTGACTGGTGTCCAACCAACGCTTGGTTCTTCAACTCGTCGCCGGTCTCACTGACGCTTATGATAATGTAGCTTCACTCATCCAACAGCGTTACCCACTGCCACCCTTCTACACTGCTCGCTCGATGCTGACTTTGGAAGAATTCTGCAAAGCACAACAACTCGGGTCCTCCATTAATGCTTTACTCGCCTCTTTCGACTCTCTTAATGGGAAGTCCTCTGATGGTATTGCGAATAAATCTCCTCCATCGTCGCGACACGCTCAGCAGTCTAACTACGGTCGCAGGCGCGGTGGCCGAGGCGGCAGATTTTATGGTGGCAGCAGGGAACGTGGCCGCGACCGCTAGCAGTCCCAGCACTCGGGAACACCACAACAACATCCACGGTATGGGCCTCCTCAACACTCCTATTATTATGGGCCATACCTATATGCATATGGGCCTCCTCTTTCATATGGTTCTCCTCCTTCATGGACCCCTGTTCGGTGCCCATACCCTACAGCCCAGTCGGGCCGAGTTAGCGCCCCCCACCCACGCCCGACCTGCTTGGACCAAGGCCTCTCCAAGCATATGCTGCTACCGTGGAGCCTAATCCATCTTCTTATGAGTACATGGACATTGACTCCGCCATGCACACTATGACTCTCAATCCACCGGATGAAAATTGGTATATGGACACTGTCACCACCTTCCATATGACGGGTGACTCTGGTACTCTCTCGTCCTATTTTAATTCTAGTATTTAATAAAAATATTCTTGTTGGTAATGGCAATACTATTCCTGTTTATGGTCATGGTCACACTATCATTCCCTGTAAAACTCCTTCCCGTTCCCCTCTTAATCTCAAATATGTCTTACATGCTCCCCAAATTATCAAAAATCTAATTTATGTGCGTAAATTTACCAGTGACAATCATATTTCTGTGGAATTTGATCCCTTTGATTTTCATGTGAAGGATCTTCAGACAGGGACTATTATTCTGAGATGTGATAGCACATGAGATCTATACCCTATTTCTTCCACTACTCTTCCTTCAACTCAAGCCCTTGCCACTCTCTCCACCACCACTTGGCACAACCGTCTAGGCCATCCCGGTTCCCCTAATTTTAACTCTCTCAAGTCTAAAAATATTATTTCATGTAATTCTAGTAGTGTTTGTTTTTGTCATGGTTGTCAACTTAGAAAATATATTAAGTCACCCTTTTCTCCCTTTAATAATACTACTATTGCGCCCTTTGATATTGTGCATAGTGATCTTTAGACCTCCCCTACTTTGAGTTCCATGGGTCATCGCTATTATATATTGTTTTTGGATGATTATACGAATTTCTTATGGACCTTCCCTCTCACTAATAAATCTCAAGTCCTATCAACTTTCATTACCTTTTGCGACTTCATTCACACTCAATTTGAACGCAAAATTAAAAGTTTCTAATGTACAATGGCGGCGAGTTTGATAGCTCTCCCTTCCACAAACAATGTGCACAACATGGCATGTATTTTCGTTTCTCTTACCCTTACATTCCTCTCAAAATGGTAAAGCAGAACGCCAAATCCGCTTTATCAACAACACCGTCCACACTCTCCTCCTCCATGCTTCCGTTGCATCCTTCTACTAGCCTCACGCCCTTCAAATGACCACCTACCTCCATAATATTCTCCCTAGCAAAGCTTCACCCTTTGCGTTCCCCACCCAAGCCCTCTACAATCGCCTCCCTTCTTACTCTCACCTTCGTACTTTTGGGTGCCTCTGCTACCCTCATCTCCCCTCTTCGTCAATCAACAAACTCCAAGCTCGCACAACTCCTTGTGTCTTCCTTGGATTTCCCTCCAACCACTATTGTTACAAGTGCCTCGATCTTAGTTCCAACAAAATTTATATCTCCCGACACGTCACTTTCAATGAAAATGTCTACCCCTTTGCCACTATCCATACTCCTCAACCCCACACATACTCTTTTTTGGATTCCTATACTCCCCCTCACCCTCCCTTACTGTCTACTGCCCAACCCAACCCGTCATGCCCATCCCCTACACCTACAACCCAGCAGCCTATAACCACACCCCTTTAAATACAAACCCACCTCCCTCGTTACATACAATCCCAACCCACCCTCCCATTATCCTCATGATTAAAATTCCGCCTCTGAGCTCAACCCCACCGGAACCTCCTCAACGACCCCCAGCCCAGCCCATTCCCCTTCACCCGCCCAGACCATGCAACCTTCCAGCCTCACACATTCCCCTTCACCCGTCTTGACCCAAACCCCATCCACACCTCCCACTCCCACACTCTCGTCATCCCAAACCCACAACCAAGCCCAGCCCACCTCCCCGCCTTATCATCCCACCTCCTCTCCCATTCCTCCCTCCCCTCCTCCTCCCCCTCCTATTACCCATGCTCGGACTGGGGCTAGCAATAGCATTTTCAAGATAAAAAATCCTTTATACCTCTCAGCCACCACCACCCCTCTTTCTCTATCTCCCATTCCTACCTCTCCCCTCTTTGTTCTCCATGATCCTAATTGGAAAGTAGCCATGACTGACGAGTTTAATGCTTTAATTAAAAATGAGACATGGGAGCTTGTTCCCCGTCCCGTGGATGTCAATACTGTTTGGTGTATGTGGTTATTTAAACATATATTTTGATCTAATGGTTCCCTTGAGCGGCACAAAGCCCGTCTTGTTGCTAATGGCAGGTCTCAGCAGATCGGCATTGATTGTAAGGAAACCTTCAGTCATGTGGTCAAACTAGCCACCATACGCACCGTGCTTTCTTTGGCTCTCAGTAAGTCCTGGTCTATTCATCAGCTGGATGTTAAAAATGCCTTTCTACATGGGCACCTGCAGGACACAATTTATATGCATAAACAACATGGTTTTCGGGATCGCACTCACCCTGACTATGTTTGCCGTCTCCGCAAATCTCTCTATGGGCTCAAACAAGCTCTTCGAGCTTGGTACCAGCGGTTTGCCACCTATGTCTCGTCTTTTGGTTTTCATTATAGCCAGTCTGATCACTCACTCTTAATCTATCATCATGGCCAAGATGTGGCTTATTTACTTTTGTACGTGGATGATATTATATTAACTGCCTCATCGGACATCCCCCGTACCACTATTATGTCTCATCTTAGTGTTGAGTTCGCTATGACTGATCCGGGTCCCTTGAGTTTTTTTCTTGGTATTGCAGTCACTAAAAATGCACGTGGTTTGTTTATCTCTCAAAGAAAGTATGCCAAGAAAATCTTGGCCCGTGCCAATATGTCTTCTTGCAAACCCTTAGCTACTCCCGCTGATACTAAGGCTAAACTCAGTGCCTCCACTGCGCCATCTGTGGCCGATCCTACTCTATCGCAGTCTGGCAGGTGCTCTTCAGTACCTGACTTTCACCAGACCCGATCTCTCCTATGCAGTCCAGCAAATCTGTCAATTCATGCATGCCCCCTGGGAACCACATCTTCATGTGCTCAAACGTATTATGCGGTACGTTCATGGCACTTTTCATTTGGGCCTGTATCTCTACTCTTCTTCATCATCTATACTCATATCTTATACTGATGCTGATTGGGGTAGTTATCCTGACACTCATTGCTCCACTTCGAGTTATTGCATCTTTCTTGGTGATAATCTCATCTATTGGTCGTCTAAGCGACATGCTACTTTGTCTCGCTCCAGTGCTGAATCAGAATATCGTGGTGTTGCCAATGTTGTTGCGTAGGCATGTTGGCTACACCATCTTCTTTTGGAGCTTCGATGTCTCATGCACCGTGCTACACTTGTTTACTGTGATAATGTTGGTGCGGTTTACCTTTCTGGCACTCCCGTGCAACACCATCACAGAAAACACATTGAGATGGATATTCACTTTGTGCGGGAAAAGGTCACCAAAGGTGTTGTTCGGGTTCTTCATGTTCCTTCCCGCTACCAGTACGCTAACGATTTTACTAAGGGCCTTCCACGCCCTCTCTTTGAGGAATTTCGATTCAGTCTCAGCGTCCTCCGTATTCCCACTTCGACTACGGGGGTGTGATAGAATATGTGAATATTTTTAATTAGTTGTAAATATATCTTTTGTAATCTCCTGTAATCTTGGCATATCTTGAGTTAGTTAGTTTCCTAATTACTAGCTTTCCCTTAGTCTTGTATATAAACAATTTTGTATGATCTTGTTCATTAAGGAAATCAGTAATTCTATTAGTTTTAACCTATAGCGTAATTTTTCATCTTTGATCAGAATTCATGGCATATTTCTAACATGCAAATTTTTTTGGTAAGATTTAGTATATTTTGTTGCTAAAGACGGGCGAAAATAGACAAAAATAGATCAGAAAAACTAAGATATAGCAAATCGTGGTAAAGCCACACCTATAATATACCGCTCCTAGAATTCTATGAAGTTCGTTGCATATTTCAAATGTGCAAATAATTTGGTGACATTTAGTGCATTCGTAGAAATCTTCTACTCCTTACATATTGCTTTGCTCCTAAATCACTAACTTGCATGTAATAAATAAGCTTAATCAGATTAGCACTCAAAAAAAAAAAAAAGCTCTCTCAGTTTTTTTTTCTCAAGGAAATAGAACAATCCATTAATCCTTAAATCATAATTTATGAAGTAGGGACCGTCGTAGATCTTATGGCGTGCAAGTTATGTGGTTAATGCTATAGATAAGATTTAGTAAAATAATTTGGAGTATTATTTTAGGCAGTGTCGATTAGCATTGGCGCTTACCAAACCCACTTGTTGGAGCATTTCCTATATGCTAGCATCGCATATGATTCATATAAATTTTTTTAAAGTATACTTTTCCTAAATTCTATCTTTTGGACTTTAATTTACTCTTTTCTTTTAAAGGTTGGAAGAAATCTATTGAGCTGCTTTAGCACATGGTCATATCCTGAGACTCATACAAGCCAAATATCCCCGGCCGATCTCCCCTCTTCAATCCCAAGCATATGATTAGAGTAGAAATTGAACCCTATATTATATTAGAGAAGATGGAAAAGCTCATCACTTAAACCAACCGCAATTCCTACTTTAATTTACTTCATCTACTCTATTTATCGAGTATTATCAAATAAGTTATAGAATACTTTCTCTCACGAAAATATTATAGTGCTCATCCAAGCCTCTTTTCTAGTAAGCATCTCCTACTATCCTAATCTTTTTTGTTTGATTAGGAGACAAAAAAATTGCCGTGATGTATTCTTTTTTTTTTTTTTTTTTTTGACAGGAGCGGTGATGTATTCTAATATAACCATACAATATCCTTAATTATGAAAGATTGAAACATTATTGCAGTCAAGACATGGATAATATATACAAATATATTAAGAGTCGTGCCTAAGGAAGTCTATGTGCCACGTGACACTCTTCTCAAACTTCTAATGCAAATGCTTTATGTCCATGTGTACCCCTTAATTAAAAAAAGTCGTGCCTAAAGAAGTCTATGTGTCATGCCGTCATGCGTCACTCTTCTCAAACTTCTAATGCAGATGCTTTATGTCCATGTGTAACCCTCAATCAAAAAGAAATTGTGTAATTTCAAGCATTGTTGTTGAAATTCCGATACGAATCTTATGATCCTACGAGTCTACGATCCGAAAGGACCTCACCGATCCCGATCCTACATATGATCTTAATTTTGTAGGATATTTTGATCCTATCCAACCACAAAAAATCACATGGTAGAATCTTAACACGATTCTACGATCTTACGACTCTACGATCCGATCCTACATAAAGTAATTTCACATATTATATTTCAGTTATTATATTTTAGTTGCTTGTTATTTCAATATTATAGTATTGAAAGACCATCACCATTTGCTAATGAAATAAGTCATTATTAATCTTTATAAATTTTTAACATGAGGTTCTCACCATATTTATGCATAATTATTTCTATTTTTCCGTATTGTAGGATCTTACGATCTTGGGATTCGATCCCACTTGATTCGATTCTAGCACCTCTTATAACATTGATTGCAAGCTAAGGTCCCGAAAACGTGATCATTGAAATGAAAAGTAAGAGTTTAACCATCAATACGCCCTGACTTTATTGTGTGATGTTTGAAATAAGATATAAAAGTCTTATAGTAAATATACCTGACTAAAAAGACTTAAACAAGTAGATACATCTCTAACACTCTTATTACGTAACTAACAAGAAACTATTGATGTCATATTCACTTACCACAATTTCTTTTAAACTGTTATTTACAAACTTAAACCTTTCAAATTTTTTTACTTATCACGTCATCATGTAAACTTTTCAATTTTTCAATGGACAAAAATACAATAAGGGGCAATATAAATTATGAAATATTAGAATAATAACATATTTATTTATTATAACTGACCCGAGATATCCCCGTGCCAAAATACTAGGTTAGCTACTAAGAACCGCAATCACCTTATTAAACATAGTTATAAATAAGTTCTAAATTAAACCAATCTTATCTTTAATTTGATGTCTCGGAGAACAATACCACATAAATTAACTCGCCTAATTAATTAATAGAGCAGTATCCTAACTTTGTAAAATCCTCACATTAAATTCCCTTTGAGTGGAAACAAGCAAGAAACAAGACATATGTTCTCTATTGTTTTGTTTACTTCATAGAATGGGAGCTAAATTAAAGAGAATATACAGGTGCGTGGTCTACTCCGAAGGTTATATTTTCTTTTGCGTGTGGACCATATCTATATATTGAAGATGGTTTTCTCATCGTCAATGATCTTCTTCTCAATGCTAATAATCATACTTCCTTACCTTAGCTTGCTGTAATTCATATTGTCTTTGTTTCAACTTTCAAGGTCGTCTTATACCAGTCAACCATAATAAAAAAGTAAAGACTTGATGACTTTGGTCCCCCACTTGATAAATTTCCGCTGGTGGGAAATTGTTGATAATTAGTCCAAGTAGACTCCACTATTGATCGAGGGCATTGTACGCATGACAAAAGATTTGCTATTATTTTCTAAAAGCATGAAAATATGAGCATACACTAATTCTTAAGTGGGTATGCTCGACTAAGTGTTCCAATTTTAGTGCAACAAGATATTATTGGTTAGTGGATGATAATTGGGAGCTACTAAGTAGATGATAAATTGAGGGAAGAAAAAGCCACCATCAGTAATCAAGTTAAGGGTATCTTTCTATATATATTAATTTTGTTAATGTAAAAATGCAAACAATCAAATGATATTTCATTGCTAAAGGTCTAGAGTGTCTCAAGGGAATTAATGCCCTTAGGAATGTTGCAGTCGGAGTTAATGGAAGAAAAGCAAGCGCAATTCTTATTACGGACAGACAGATTTCAATCGATAAATCTGTAGAAATTTTGTAATCTACCAGAAAAGAGTTACTCTCAAATATTATTATCAAAATAAAAGCCGCCTCTTAATGACGGCTAAAAACATTTAAATAGTCTAAACAGAACCCTAATACAAAAATTAGACAAAAATAAAATCCGGAAATTATTAAAATGCTGTTTTCGGGACTTAAACAAACTTGGATGACTTAAAAAGCTTGTAGATCACAGCATAGCAGTGAGTTGGACTCGTTGGCCTTTTTCCCTTTCTAAAAAGGTATATTATTAAGCATTTTGACACTGGGAGCCTGACTAGTAAAAATCATTTCAGGCTTTTTGACCTTCTTCATTGAACTATGCAACTAATCTTTAATTCCTACATATGTCTCCTCCATCTCTGAAGAAGTCGCGCTCGAGTTCGTATCTTCATAAAGAACCTCATTTGCGTGGTACTCGTAAATGTTAGGAAAAAATATTTTTAATAAGTTAACATTTACGCGTTATTCTTAAAATACGTCAACCTTTCGATTAACTATGAATAAGTTAACACTGTATCTACTTTTTCTATAAATGAGTTAAATCACAATGTCATCCTATGAAAATATGACACGTATCATAATTTCAATGTCATTAACTCGTTTACAGCGGAAGTAGATACAAGGTTAACTTATTCTAAGATAATCAAAAGATTGACTGATTTTGAGAAGATCAACCAAATGTTGACTTATTAAAAATAATTTTTCCTAAATGTTAGCAACATTGAAAGTGCTAGATACGTTCATGTCATCTGGAAGAGCTACCACATAAGCATTGTCATTGATCTTCCTAGTCACCTTGAATGACCCATATTTTCGTGGCTTCAACTTACTGTAAGTACCAACTGGAAATCTCTCCTTACGCAGAAGCACCATCACATCATCCCCCAGACTGAATACTCATATCTTTTTTTTTTTTGCTAAGTAAGGAGAGATATATTAAACAACCAACACACCATTACAACCTAGATACCCTTAGCCTAGAGGGGACAAACCAACTAGGTTGGACCCTCCCCAAAACTAGACTAAAGCATACAAAACAGACTAATTACTAAATACTTTATCTCTTCTGTGTTTATCAGCAGCAACCTTTTTTTTTTTTTTTGCCCAGTAGCATGTAACTTAGCCTTGACAACTTCTTTAACAACAACAATCTGCTCAACCATATACCCAGCTGTTGTACTAGCTCCAGGTGTTTTAGGCAATTTAATCAAATCAACCACATGCCTGGGAACGAACAGAAGTATAAACCAGAAAAAATGGTGACTTTCCTGTGGCCAAATGCACAACACTGTTGTATGCAAATACTGCCTAGGGTAACGTCAAATCACATTAATTTAGTTTAACTCCACAAAACAATACAAATGATATTTCTTGGGGTCCGGTTAGTCACCTTAGTCTGCCCATTTATTGAGCTACAGAATTTCTATTCAGCGCAGTCCCAAACATCCTCCAAACACTAATTTAGAAATGACTAAGAACTCTAGTGTCCCTATCTAAAGTGATAGAGTTAGGAATCTCATGAAGTCTCACCACCTCCCTTTAGTAGAATTCTTACAAGCAATTAAATGAGTCATTTTGGAGAAACGATCAACGACCACAAAAACGAAATCCACGCATCGTTGAGTGCGAGGTAATTAAAACCAACACAAAATCCATTGCCAAATCTTGCCAAATGTCATCACGAATGGGCAAAGGCATATAAAGACCAATATTTAGGGACTGACCTTTCGACACTTGACAAGCATGACATCTTCTGACTATAACACCAACATCTCTCCTCAAGTGAGCCCAATAATACCTCTCTTCTAAACCAACAATTGTCTTGTCTCTACCCAGATGACCACCAAGCCCACCACCGTGAAGATGAACAAGGTGAACAAAATGAACTCCCACTAAACTGATTATGTTTCACTAACGCAGTACCCCAAATACCGCGTAAAACTCCTGATCATAAGTACTTCATTTCTGCCTAGCTAGCATCACTCAACTTTTCACCGAAATTAGCCATCGGTCTCTTTTCTTGGAACAAAACGGCTCCAATACCCACCCCACTGACATCACACTTAACTTGGAACACTTTATCAAAATCGAGAAGGGCTAACACTGGGGCACTACATAGCTTTTCTTTAATCAAGGCAAAAGTCCGTTCCTGCTCATCTCCTTATTTAGACTTCCCTTTCTTCAAACATTCAGTTATTGATGCAGTAATGGTACTAGAGTCCAAGTAAACATTATCACACTACCCCTTCATCGATAAGTCACATTATTATCAAACTGCCAAGGTCTACCAAGCAAAATATGTCAAACATCGATCCATATCAAGAACATCACATATTACCTCTTCCTTGTAGTGTTTCTCTATGGAGATGGGAACTCTGCAAGTCATTGTGACTCGAACTTGGGACCCCTTGCTTACCCAGTTGAGTGTGTATGTTTTCTCATGAAGTTATGTTTGGGTAAATTCAAGTAGTCTACCAACTTCTGTGACACTAGATTCTCCTTGCCTCCATTATCCATGATCAAGTTACAAACCTTGTTCAGAATTGAATAATGGTCTTAAATAGATTCTTGCGCTGACCCTCCTCTTTGGATGTTAACAAGACCTTTTGCAGCACTATGTTAACTCTCTCATCAGATTCCTCCTCTATTATAAACTCCACATCTGCATACTCATTATTTTATTATTCAAACTCCTCTCATCTCCTTCTAAGATAACAACTACTCTCTAGGTTGGGCAAACATTGGATTGGTGACCTTTGCCATTACAACGATAACACGTGTCTCCACTGGGTTGCACATATGGATTATTCTACTATTGAACAGTCTTACCCTGCTGCGCACTACTAGAGCTTCCTTTATTTGCTAGGCTGGATTCTTTAGCTATTGCACTCTTCTCCTTATCACCTACTGATTCAAAATTATTCTAGGGAGAGTACTTTTTAAAAAATGAGAAATTTCGAGGGGATTTCTCTATCATTTCCGCCTTTTAAGCTAAACTGGATGCCTCCTCAACGGTCCAAATAGTTTGCAAGACATCATCTCTTGTCGACCACTCTTCAAACCACTAATGTATCGAGCCACTTTATGAGTTTCCAACTCTCCCAAATCATTGCGTTTAGAAAAACGCAAAAACTCCGCTTTAATTCTTTCACAGTCTAGTCCTCTACCATTGAACACACTCGATATACATCTTGTACCTAATATGCTCATAATCTTTTGGCAAAAATCGCTCCAACATCAACTTTTTCGTTTTCCGCCAAGTCTTGATTGGCCCCTTTCTTTGTCTTTGCCTATGCACAACCAACTTATTCCACCAAACAGTAGCAATGCTCTTCAACCTAATCGCCACCATCTTAACTTGCTTGTTCTCAAACTTCCATCACTTCGAAAATCTATCAACATCAATTTGCCAATCCAGGAACTCCTCCACTCCTATAGTTCCATAGAACAAAGGAATGTCAACTTTCACTTGATAATCATGTTTATGGTAATGATTACCTTCATCACTCGTTTCTTCCTTGAAGGGCTCTTCTTCCTCAGAATTCGAACTATCTATTATAACTGTTCGTTTAGTTCTACCCCATGAAACTTTATTCGACTCCGGCCACTCTCCTGTCTCCTTGTTGATTCATTTTATTTTTCATATTTTTCATATGTGTAGTCAACGCTATCATCTGATCGGTCAAAGCAGTGAAGGTTGGGGTAAAAGTCGCAGTAAACCTTCAAGATCTACTCTGGTCACTAGTTCTCCCATGGCTATTCAAGATACAAAAAGAAATAGGAGAAAGCCTACTCTGATACCACCTGGCGCGGTCAAAATTAATGGAGGAAAAGCAAGCAAGCGTAATTTCTAATACGAACAAACATATTTACAAGTGAGAAATCTGTAGAAACTCCGGAATCCACCAAAAAGAGTTGAACTCTCAAATATTATTATTAGAATAAAAGCTGCCTCTTAATTACGGCTAAAACACATTTAAATAGTCTAAACAAGACCCTAATACGAAAATTAGACAACAATAAAATCAGAAATTACTAAAATTTTGTTTTCGAGCCTTAAACGAACTCAGATGGCTTACAAAGCCCGTAGGTCACATTATATATAGTAGTGTGTTGGACTCGTTGGCCCATTTCCCTATCCGAATTGTTATTTTATTACGCATTCTGATACCAGGAGCTTGACTAGTAGAAATCATTTCAGGCTTTTTCGACGATGAACTTCTTCGTCGAACTGTGCATCTAACCTTCCTACGTCAAGGGACTACTAGTCCTTGTAAATAAAGATTTCTAGCTAACATATGAGTAATATATAAATAGAAGATTAGCAAAAATAGAAGCGCAAGAAATGTAGATATGAGTCTACTTTTAGTATGGGAATATAACAACAAAAGGAATGCTCACACAAACTTATAGCACAAAAGAGAGCTAGATAGTTAGGTGTAGTGCCTCATTGTGTAGATGGAACCTTCATTAGAACTTAAACTAGAGCAAAGTGTAGAATGTACACCAGAACTCCTTTCCCTTTATCATTCTAGACTACTTACCATCTTTAGTGATACATATGCACAACCAAAAGATAGTGATATTAATCACATGGTGCAAATATGGAATTAATAATTACTTGACAAGAAGAACAATCTTTTAGACTTGACTTTCTCAGTAATCAAATAGTACTTAGCATCTCTTTAGCTAACTAGTTAATAATTGGAATCTTCCATGCAATATCACATCAAATCATCAAACATACGTTACTATTGCTGATGTAGATTGCAATATATATACACTATAAATACCCCACTTTGTCATTCCAAAGTACTGGCATCACATATCACTACAATCAAAAGTTCTCCTTATGGCTTCCTACCACTACTCTCCTATCTTATTCATGCTCTTGACATTACTCACTCAACTTGCTGAGAGCCGTTTAACACAAGAAACATTGACAACAGCTTTTGGAGCTACGTCAAAATCTTCCGCTAATGAAGGAACAAAATGGGCTGTACTTGTGGCTGGTTCGATGGGTTTTGGTAATTATAGACATCAGGTATTGTTCATCGTCTTTTATCATTTAGTTCAAATAAGGACTAATAAGTTCAAATAAGGTCTTTCGACGTGACAATAAAGAACACTTAGTTCATTCCTTTTTTTTCTCAATTCTTTTACAGGCTGATATATGCCATGCTTACCAAATCTTGAAGAGAGGTGGTCTCAAAGATGAAAATATCATTGTTTTCATGTATGATGACATTGCTCATAACGATGAAAATCCAAGAAAAGGGACTATCATAAATAACCCAAAAGGAGGAGATGTTTACAAAGGAGTTCCCAAGGTATGGTTTAACATCACTTCTTATTTACGTTATAGTATAAGTTATTGGTAGGTTGAATCTATATATTCTTAGCTTCTTGATTACTTTGAGTTGTTCATACGGTATTATCTTCCTTATGTAGGATTATACGGGTGACAGTTTGACAACTCTCAATCTTTTAGCTGCCATACTTGGAAATAAAACAGCTATAAAAGGAGGTAGCGGTAAAGTTGTGGATAGTGGCCCAAATGATCGAATTTTTATTTACTACTCCGACCATGGTAGTCCTGGTGTACTAAGTAAGTAACTTTTTTTACATAATTAGGTGCTAAGTAACTTTTTTTACATAAATAGGTACTAAGTAACTTTTTTTACTAAGTAACTTTTTGTACATAAATATTCCTTCTATATCAAAATACTATTTACACTTTTCTTTCTCATTTATCTTCTAATAAACTTTATATTTAAAATCTTAATAATCATTTATCCACTAATATATCAATACAAATTTTCACTCGTACTATCAAAAGCTGAAAGGTCCCACATATATACTATATTTCATTAAAAAAAGGAAAAAAGTAGCCCCAATACATTCTTTCATAAATCAACATTTGCAATGAAAAGAACATTCCTCTAACTTCTATGATTGCATAACATTTACCTTTTTAATATAAAAAAATTGATAATGAAACAACAATGTTTCTTAAAGTTGTGCACCGTAATATGTGTAAAGAGTATTTGAGAAGGAGGAAAGTAACTTTTTTTACTAATTAAGTATGTTGAACTGACCTTTATATCCTCGAAAAATTACTCGTGTGACAAAAGCTATGCCTAATGACGACGATCTATATGCGAAAGATTTGATCAACACCTTGAAGAAAAAGCACCTTATGGGAACATACAAAAGCATGGTAAGCTCTCTATGTTTATGTTGTACCAAGGTTGTTTGTTGTTATAATTGGTAAGGACTCTAATATGTGACTTATGAAAGGTTGATTCATCATACACACAGTACCATGTGTATAGTACACCCAAAACTGATTTTAGGTCATCAGGAACTCTCCTTTTTTTTTTTTTTTACTATATTGAGCTTATTTGGATGATTCAAATGAACAATGAATAAAAAATAGTCTTAAATGTACCATATTCACTGTACATCCGGGTATATGATAAAAATTTTAGACTTATATGACACACAAGTCCAATTATTGCTAATTGAACGTTATTGGACCGATTGGACGTGAAATTCACCCTTATATTTTCGCCTGTCGCAAGTATCAACCCTCGGGGCTTTGCTTGCAACTGTCGTCTATAATTGTGTGTGTATATATAATTCCTTGGATAGTTTTGGTAAAGTTTTGTTTACAAATGTGCAGGTAATATATGTAGAAGCATGTGAAGCTGGTAGTCTATTTGCGGGTCTTCTGCCCAAAGATTGGAATATATACGTAACAACTGCATCAAATCCTGATGAAAGTAGTTGGGCAGTTTATTGCCCAGGCTTTGATCCGAGTCCTCCTTCTGAATTTGATACATGTTTGGGTGACTTGTATAGTGTTGCTTGGATGGAGGACATGTACGTAATTTTATTCTTTCCTTCAAAAATAAGTTCATATTTTTGCCACTATTTTTCTTGTTAATATTTCTTAATTAGACTTTTCTAACCTATGTCTAACCTATGCCACTAGATATAGGTTAAAAATTTCAAGATTTCACTAAAATATAACATAATCGAACAAGATTACATTTGAGAATAATAAATAAGGATAAATACGGAAGATAGAGAAAATCATTTAAGATTTTTAATGTGATTGAATTTTGAAATAAAACTTTTTTATATTATGATATTAAACACGGCCTTATCATATACTTCTTTAATGAACGTGTGCCTATACATAGTCATTTTATCTCTAACAACATGGATGTTGATGTTGATGTTGATGTTGATGTTGATGTTGATGTTATGAGTTACGACTTATGACTTATGACTTATGACAATGAAATAGAGAGATTGTATAGACTGATATGTTGGTCTTCCTTTTCTTCAATGTTGAACAGTGAGATACATAACGCCGACACCGAGACATTAGCACAACAATATCAAGTGGTAAGAATTTGCGAATCTTTATTATATGATTAGCGTAATCTCACATTAAGCCCATAACACGTACATAGAATAATTTGAACAATAATTTGCAAGCGACTTAATGAAGGAGTAGACTTCAGTAAGGAGGATCGATCATCCAATGATCATATATAATTTTTAACTTTCCATCAAAACGGATAATATATCTAGAAGATAGATGTAACTATCTCCTTCAAATGTACAAAAGCTCTTCCAATTAGGATAAATAGATTGTCCTCCCAATATTTATTAGAAATCTTAAAATTAAAATGGGTCTAGTTGGTTGGAGACCCTCCTTCCACTTATCCTCATAACAAGAATTTGATTCTTGCTCATTGCAAAGAGAATCCCAAAATTTCCCCCAGTTGCAAAAGATTTTTATTTACCTAATAAACGATATATATTTTGAAAAACTGTACGAAATAGTGTTTTTTGTTTGTTTGGTTTGAATCAAATTAATTTCAAGAAAACTAATATTTTGTTATCCTACATTTGATTTGTAAAGAGTAAAAAATAATTCTCTTGATAATGGATCTTATCTTTCAATCTAAAAGTACCTTATTTTCTAATTGTTTCTTTACTTGATATCTTGTTCTCTTTTCATATACTTCCATCTTAGAGAACAATCATCATACGCTCGAGTATATTATACAGACTTCTTTTGATCCTTTGCTTATTTAAAGGATATAAATGAGCAATGAGTAAAAAAGAAAGTATATTCACGATATATTTGTATGAAAAAAGTTGTATCCACGCTTATATTTTTGGCATATCCATTTCTCACTAAATTATATTTTATCCAAAACAATATTGACAGGTAAAGAAACGGACCGCAGCTGGAGGAGATCATGGATCACACGTCATGGAATATGGTAATATGAACTTCAATGCGGAACCTCTGTCACTATATTTGGGCTCAGCCCCTAATTCGGCCCATAAGCATCACAATAAAGGGGGAAAGGGTAGTCACAAGCCAATATCATCAATAGCTGCTGTTGAACAACATGAAGCTGACATTCTCTATTTAAGACGAAAGGTTTGTCTATCTATCCTTTTGCATGCAATAAGTAACTCTTGTCTTTTGCACAAGAAATTGTGTCTTAGGATTTGTATAATGTCTTAATCTGATATAATTTCTTTGAAACTAATAAACAATTTATAAGCTAAAACCACTTTGTATTGAGTATTTATACATATCTATACAATATATTAAAAGGCGTGCATAAAAAAATTAAGAAATTGCACATAATAGGATTTGATCTTGAGACCTCAAGTACATGTACTAAACTTTTAACCACTAGGCTAAGTTGTATTTAGTATTATTATCATAAAGTATTATATTAATAAATGAAATTTTTTCTTATCCGGGGCATAGCCCGGGCCTAATAACTAGTTCTTATATATTAAAAGTGTTTCTAAGTAATGAATGGTGCCACATGACGCTCTCGCTTAGGATATTTTATTCAATGTAGACATGTAGTACGTATACAATAAAAAAGAATTTAAAAATGAACTGTAGAATATTTGATCCCGTGACTTCAAGTTTATATACCAAAGTCTTAATCACTAAACTAAGTCATATTTGATGTAATTATTTGAAAGTAAAACATTAGTAAATGAAAAATATAATTAACCCGAATTGTAGCCTGGGCCTAAAAACTAGTGTATACAAATATATTAAAAAGGCATACCTGAATAAGTCGATGTGCCACATGATACTCTCCTCAAATTTCTAATGCAAATGCTTTATTTCCATGTCTACCCCTCTTTTAAAAAATATAAATATTGTATAACTGCAAGGTATCGAACACGTGACCTTTGAAATGAAAAGAAGAGATTAACCATCAATACATTATGGCTTTATTTTTTAATGTTTCAAATACAATATGATAAAGTCTTTTAAAAATTGAGTAAAAAGATTTAAACAAGTATATACATCTCTAAACACTCTTATTACGTACGCCTAACAAGAGACTATTGATGTCATATTATCTGACCACAATTCTTTTTAAGCTATTATTTTCAAACTTAAACCTTTTAGATTTTTTTACTTATCATGTCATGACGTGAATTTTTCAATTTCTTAATGAACGAAAAATACAAAAGTATTTGTGTATTGTAACTGACCCGAGACATCGTCTGGATCAAAATACTATTTACATATTTAAAAGGTGTTTTCTTTATATTGTGCCATGTTGTTGCTTTAATGCTAGAACACATGACCCTTTCAAATAGATCCATATGAAGGGATTTTAATTTACCTGTTATACAATTGGTAAAGTGATCATCTTTGACGTAATTCAATATAAAAGGTACACTAGTTAGTAATATCTTTGTGTTATAGTGTTCACTTCTCATTTTTCGCAGGAATTAAAGAAAATAAAAGGAGTAGTAGGATTTCTCAAAAAAAAAATCTAAGAAAGTATTACTTTTGTCTTGTAACTAGTTCTTATTTTATTTTTCCTTTTCAAAAAGTCAAAAAGTAATGAATGTTTCATGTAATGGTAAAACAATAAATAGATAGAGCACATATTTTGAAAGAAAAGTAGGGGTGTTTTGAAAAGTTTGTGTAGATATTGAGGATAATTTAGTCCAAGTAATTAATAAAAAAGAAAACAAACACAATATTTTGAAATACCCAAAAAAGAATGTGAGCACTATATTACAAAACGGAGGGAATCTACAAAGAATAACTAAATAAAAATATACTTGTCAATTTGCTATAATGATAACATGGCTCATATAGCTAATTGGGCTCATTAACCTATTTCCCACTTGTACTAAACCAAAAAAAAAAAAAAAAAATCGGGGGTCGTTTGGTTCACTATTTTTGGATTTCAAGAAATAGAATCAATTACCGATTTCCTTTCTTCTTGTTTGGTTCAACCCCTCGTCAATCCCTTACCATTACTTGATGGTAATGGATTCCCCCAATTTGTTATCTTCCCTCCCCCTCAAGTAGCAAAATCCATTATTTGAAGTTAATGGTTGCCCTTCATTTTCATTCCTTGGCTTGAACCAAACACTCAATAAAGGTAACCATCTTTGTTATCATTTCCCTCCTCTATTTGTATCCATTCCCTTTCCATTTCATATTTTAAACCAAACGATCCCATATTTATTAGTGAAGCTCTATGTTTTCACAAAACAAGGTTTTGCCAACTATTCTTAATCAACGCGTAGTGTTTTTATAGAATTTAGGATTATGTTGGTGGAATATGTTATTTATTGTTCTGCGAATCGTCCCAAATGGTACCACCTTTATTTTCCAAAGTGATAGAGACTGAATGCACATACATAAGTAATGTTATCTTATAAATTATAATCCATATCCTTATATCAAAAGGTTACATCAATGACAAATTTAGAGAACTTTTAAACTATAACTTGTTCGTGTCCCGAACAATATGTCCCGGATTATTTACCAAAGTGTCTTTAAAGTCTTCAAAAATGGAAATATTATCTTGTCTTTAAGTGATTTTTTCCTCAAAAAATACATCAACCGAGTATTGTAGTGGAGTTGGTTAGTGCATTACAATATCAAATGAGAGGTCATAAATTCAAGTCTTGAAACACACATTTTTATTGTTTAGCGTCTCATTTGATTGTGTGGAGAAGGGGAGAATACACGTGGCAGCATGATATTTGTTTGTCTTGGATTTTAGATATATATATATATAGATTATCTACCACAAAATTGGCAATTGGTCGGTCTAAGCTCCGATTTCTTTTTTTTTTTGGGGCAGCCGTTCTAATATATTTTTTTCCGATAATTGTGAAAAACAGGTTTTGAGAGCTCCGGAAGGGTCTGTTAAGAGAAAACAATATGAAAAGGAGTTGGAAGATGCAATATCTCATAGGGAGCAGGTAGACTGTACCTTTGAAGAGATTGGAAAAGCTGTTTTTGGTGATGATAATGGTATTCAGATGATTAAAACCGTTCGATCAGCGGGACAACCAGTCGTGGACGATTGGGATTGTTTCAAAACACTGGTATATATGAACTTCTCTATCGTTTTTTGGTTAAATGTCTCGTTTATTGCGTTGTTTATAGAAAAAAATAGTGTTTTGGTTCCAGCGATGGACGGAGTAAGTTACATTTATCAAACATATTATTATTTATAAATTTCTTAATTAATTTTATTAATTTTTCACAATTTTTAATCTAGTGCGAAGTTGAAAAATGTAAATTATAGCATGATAATTGATCATGATTCAACTTTGTTTGATTACCCACCTCTTGTAGGGGTATGATAAAACTAGCTATCAGTAGATATACTAAATTTAGTAATTTCTTTGATAAATTTCGTCATGATTCAAATTTCTTGTTTTTATATTATTATCATCCTAGTATAAATAAATTTGACAATGGAAGACATACATATTTCATATTGATCTGTGAAATAGTCACCTCATCGTTTTTATGCTTCTATATAAAAATTTTAGTAGATATACTAAGATTAGTAATTTCTAGTAGTGTACACTAATACTTCATTAACATATGCAATATTCACATCTATAATGCTTTGTAGTAGTGCAGACTGTAGAGCAATACTTCATTAACATATGCAATATTATCACATCTATCATGTTTTGTAGTAGTGTACTCTTTCTTTTCCTTGTTCTTACTTTCGTTTTTGGGATCTCTGTTTGTTTGGTTTTCTCTATTTTTAGACAAAAGCAACACATTTGATTATAGTTGTCCTCACCACTAACTCACATCACTTGATAACTTACCAATATCAAAGTAAGAACAAAACGTAATATAAAGAGTCTATTTTATGCGTTTGGATTTAATTGAATAAATTAGACTTATAAATAGAAAAATTAATTATCATATGAGTATACTATTATTCCAATCAAAATTTGATGAATTTATATCTATTTAAATTTATAGCACCGAAAAGTTTCTCATTGATATTATGCACCTAGCGATATTGTTTTATAAAAAAGCAGGAAAGTTAGCTTTGACCTATAAAAAAGAAAAATATGTTACTTCAAGAAAAGTTATTGACCATAATCTGCGGCCAATTTTATGCCTTTTTTTTTTTTTTTTTTTTTCTGTTTTCGGATACTAATGTAGTGTTAAAAAATACTTCATGTAGGTTGACACTTATAAGACACATTGTGGACCACTCTCCACCTATGGAAAGAAACATATGCGGGCATTTGCAAACATGTGCAATGCTGGGGTGCAACAAGCTCAATTGGCTAAAGTAGCATCACAATTGTGTGGGAACAACTTCAATTAAGAAGTGCGCATAAGCCTCAACAACCTGTAACCAAAAATAAATACGTGTGTATGTGAGATATATAATGAACCGTGGGATATTAACAATACAACGCACTATAGAAGCGCATGCGCAAGAATGTCCATATATAGTATGCGCAAACTAAGCTTTGTTTCTAGTTTCTACTTTATTACAATTTGCAAGCAATGAACAAGTGTAAAATTATTATATAAAGTTGTTAAAGCTTCCCATATTAGGTCTTTGTGATTTTTGTGTTAGCCAATATCAACTATCCTCCGCAAGTCCGCATTATCGATTATCAAATTAAAAGTGGGTTTTGACAATCATTTCCATGTCCTAAATCAAACCAAAACTTATTTTTCTTTTTTTTTAGAAAAAGGAGCAATACTATTAACAAAAATTAGTTCATTACAGCCCTAGGATGGGTAATTTCGGTTTGGAGTGAGTCCAAACCCCTACCAACCATGCTAGAATACAAGTTTTGTTTATCATCCATCAAAATGTTATTACAAGCCAGGGGTGAGGTGATCAAAATACATAGCTTGTTAAAACCATCTGTCATTCCTTTTGCATACTTTGCCACACTATCCGCAAGCTTGTTTGCTCCTCTTCCTTCAAATGAAAGTCTAACGCCTTTGAGTTCTCGAAGCAACTCCCTGCATGATATAACCACGTCCAAAGTATTATCATATATGAAATCACAAAATTGCAGTTAAATATATGTGTAATGATCCTTATCAATGTAGCTTACTTTCAATTGCTCCTAATCCTAATCACTCAAGTTTGTCCAATGACACTCTAATTATGTTCTTAATACATGAAATTCATCAAAGAATATATATCAAAAACACACAAAATGAGTAATATTTTGCAAATTATGTAATAGTATGCAATTATGAACTATAATGCACCTAAATATTCCTAAAATGCAACCTAAATACCTCTAAAACCTACATAAAAATACAATACATCAACTATTTTTTTCTTTTTCTCACTTCGACTCTTGAAACTATTCATGCTTTAAGAGAACCTTCTCAAATTTTTCAATTTATAAGAAGAAACATAGTCATGTGGGATGACTATTTGTTTTGAAAGTTGAAACTATCAATTATGATCTTGGAAACTAACCATTAATTCTAAACAAAATTAGCTATTTTAGATTTTGGTAAGAGATTTTGTCATATAAGGAAACAAATATTCATGATGTGAAAAAGTCTTTTATGATGCATATATCAATATGAAATCACAAAACACCCTCATGAAATTTTATAATGTTTTTATTATGAAAAAAATACATCATCTTCGTTGTCAATTTAATAAATATTAATATAATGAAAGCACACATTATATTTCTTGTAAAACAACTTTTTATGAAAATATCCAATAAATCCAAATTGTTTTCAAAATTGTCATCTTAGTTTTTGGTAAAAAAATTTAAATGAAATTGCATTGAGTTATATTATTAGAAAAAAGAGTAACCTTGTATTATTACCAAAAAGATATCATATAGAGTACTATACATGGCAACTCTATACACTAGAAACTTGTTCTTACAAGACCCTGCTTATTATCGGGTATACTAAGGGTCTGTTCGGTAACAACTTTTGCACTAGCTTTTAGTGTTTTGACTAGGTCAAAACACTAATTAAGTGTTTGGCATGGTAGAGGTTGGAGTAGCTGTTGGAATTTCAAATAGCTTTTGGATAATTTTTCCCAAATGTTATACTACCCCCGTCCTTCATTAGTTTACCCACTTTGACTTATAACACTATTCATCTTTATTACTTTGACCGTCATTTGTACTTTATATGTAAGGAAAATATAATCATATGTGATATTGTTTGATTCGTTTCAATATATAGTTTTGGAATATCTAATTTTTATAATTTTTACAAATACATAATTAGAGATATTATTACTCAAAGTTTTACATCGATAAATGTGAAAAGTCAAAAGGGGTAAACTAATAAAGGATGGAGGGAGTATTTTATAGTGTTCAGTTTCTGTAAGTAGCGTTCTACTTTTTTTATTTTTTTTTCAAAGGAAAAAAATCTCACTTTTAAAGGATAAAATTTTGCGATTAACAAAATATCATATATTCAGGAGCTATTACGTTTCCTCTGCATGACAACATTATTGAATTATTGGATTAATTTTAATTTTTCATATTTTATTCATTACAGGTTGGTTTTAGTTTTTATAAAGTGTATACATTTGAATATATATCATATTAAGAGTCGCAAAATCCAACTAAAATTTATCAGTTATGACAAGAAAATATTGCATTGTGTTCATAATATAAACATTTGATTTAACCATATAGTAATTAATCATATAATTATAATGAATATTATAATGAAAAAATAGGTTATTTTTATCATATATAAGCATAACAACTACTTTTACTGAACACTTATATGGTAAACAACTAATTTCACAGTTAAGAGCTAACAACTACTAGCCGACAGCTAACAGCTACCCGAACAGCTGACAACTACTCCAACAACTAACATCTACTTTTGCCGAACATGCCTTAAAACAACTCTAAACCTCAAATAAAAGCTCTAGAAAATTATCTATTTTCAATTGCGCACGCTAGAAAAATCTAATTAATGTGAAAAGTGTTATTCTAGAAATATGTGTAGGCTATCATGAAAATTTTTCCTTTTTTTTTTTTGGCATGATTAGATAAATTAAATTCTGGGTAGTTATTAAATTAATCATGTCAAATAAGGAAACAAATTTTGAAAATCAGGAAAAAAGACTTCAAACATAAACATACATTTGAAAATATCTAGGCATGGCAAACAAATTCACTCATAATTCGACAGTTGACACCGCTTTCGAATGTCAAATGTCCTCACATTTATTATAACGTTACTATTTGATACTAGTAGTATTTTGATAGTATATGGCATTTGATACTTGTTTGGGCTTATTTCCTGGTTTAAGCTTACCAAGGATAATCCAGCCCAATAAAGGCCTTAGAACCTCCAGTGGGCCCCACCTGTGATGGTGCATTCCAGCTGTCAGTGCCCCCAGCTGGCCTACAGTTGGGATATCCCAGCACTATAAATACTCAACCCCCTCATCAATGAGAAGGTATTGAATTCTTACCTAACAAACCAGAGCATCTCTCTCTAGACTTTATCTCTCTAAGCTTGATCACTGACTTGAGCGTCGGAGAGGCGATCCCGGAACAACCCCCGGGGCAGTCTAACCGTTACTTTTGCAGGATTCCGGCGTACGGACTTTGAACTCAGGACATTCGAATCTGACCCGGTATCCCTAAGCAAAGGAATCAGAACCCTTAATTTCTAGACAGAAACAGTTTGGCGCCGTCTGTGGGGATAGTACAAAAAGTTACTTCGCCACCACTCACTCAGATTTATTCTCAGCTACTCAGCTCAGAACGCCAATTGACCATGGCACCAACCAAAAACACTCGCGGCAAGCCAGCCTCCGAGCAGGTCTCTCGGCCAGAGAGAGGCCACTCGCCCGCACATAATCGGGATCCCCCAATCCCCGACCGGAGCGAGGCCATTCGCCTGCGCATAACCGAGAGGCCGAGCGGACTCCCTCACCGCTCGGAGGTCACCTACCGTCCAAACTCTGGACCCTCGGTCAGTGTCCCAGCATATCCAGCATGTGGAGCCTCAGCCGCTCTTCGCGTCTGACCTGGCCCTTATCACGGCTCAGCTCCGGAGACATTCCAAAAGGGTATGATGGACATGATGGCCATGCTTCAGCAGAGGCACCACAACAAGTCGTCCCGCTCAATCAGCATGACCCAGGGAGCGCACGGTCGTCCGCTCTCAGAGGGACAACTCTCGTTCTAATCGAGACCCGCAGCCTAGCCGGCCACGGTCCGATGCGAGAGACCCGAGCCACCGGGAAAGGAAAAGTCGCGCGACAGGGGTCGGCCCGTCAGCATGCAGAGACCCATGTATCTAAATCCCCAAGGGGGGTGCGGGTCGGAAACCCCAAGATGCCCGAGATTCCTTAACAACAAGAAGCGCCTCAGCCAAGGCTATGACGCTCGGGAGTTCCTCAGGAAGAAAGCAAATGACCGAGAGGGCCAAGGGGACTCGGCTCATTCTCAGCCCCTAGGCTAGCTGGAGGAGGGCTCAAGTTCCTGATCCCCTTCAGTCAGGAAATCCTAGGGACCCAACCTCCGGGTAAAATTAAAACCCCCCTGATCGAGCCATTTGCGGGCCTAACCGACCCAGATGATCATATGGCTAGTTACAAGGCTCAAATGAGCGTGCAGACAAGCTGCGAGGCCACTTGGTGCCGCTTCTTCCCTACCACCCTCAGAGGGTTGGCTCTGAATTGGTTCCAAGAACTGCCGGCGGGGTCATCACTGACTTCGCCATATTGGAGCACCTCTTCATCCATCAGTTCGTAGCGGGAAAGAGGCAAAGAAAAACCAGCCTTCACCTCATGGGGGTGAAGCAAGACAAGAATGAATCCTTGTCGGACTACATCAAGAGGTTCAACGAAGAGTCTCTCAAAATAACCGACCTACAGGACGCTGTAGCCTTCGCTGCCCTCATGTCCGGCCTCCAACCGGGTCGGCTCAGATGGTCATTGGCCGAGAATGAAGTCAAGACTTACTCGGAAGCCATGGCTCGGGCCAAAGATTCATCCAAGCAACGGATATCTGCCGTTACTCGGACGAGGTTGGCAAGAAAAGGAAGGATGAAGGGAATCAGCGGGTCAGCCTAAGCATCAAAGAACAGGGGGCCGAGGGGATCGGCTCACTGATAATGGCAACGACCCCCGATTCAATAAAAACCGGAAGGAAATCTACTTTGGCATCCGGGACAAAAATTGGCTTCCCAGGCCAACGCCCATCCGGACGTCATCGTCTCGGAGGGACAAAAGTTTGTGGTGTGACTACCACAAGGAATGTGGCACACCACCAAGACTGTCGGGAGCTCAAGAAATCCTTGAACGGTCTGGCCGACCAGGGCAAGCTCAACCACTACCTCAAGCGTTCGAGCGAGGAAAAGGGAAAGCAAAAGGTGGGTCAGTCGAACAGTGGGACACCGAAGGCTTCATTGGTGTCATCGCTGGAGGATTTGCGTCGGGAGGCCTAACCGGCCGAGCGCGCAAGGCTCACCTCCAGAACCTTAAACATCAGGTGCTTGATGTTCAGCTCCCCGAGCAGCTGCCCCGTCATGACATTTGGGGAACCTAGTCGGACGTTGCTGTTCCGCACGACGACCCCCTTGTCATCGAGCTCAAGGTAGCGAATACAAAGGTGAAGAGGGTATTGGTGGATAGCGGCTCATCCGCTGATATAATCACCCTTGACTGCCTCAAAAAGCTGAAGTACACCGAACGGGATGTTACCCCCATGGCTCAGCCGCTCATAGGCTTCGGGGGCAACTCTGTCCACCCGGTCGGATCAATAAAATTACCCACTCGGATGGGTGAAAAGGGTAAGGGGAGAAGCCTACCGATCGACTTCTTGGTGGTAGACATCCCTTTGCCTTACAACATAATAATGGGGAGGCCCATGCTAAACAAGGCCAAGGCCGCCATCTCCACCTACCAGCTCCTCTTGCAGTTTGAGACTGATGACGGGAAGGTAGGAAAAATTCAAGGCGACCAACAGGCCGCAAGAGAGTGCTATGTGAATAGCCTAAAAAATACCGACGTCCAAAAGGACTCGGACAACGACGTCCAAAAGGACTCGAAAAAAAGAAAGTATGAAGGGGGTCAGCCCTCAACGAGCCTCGGGGTGTACATAACTGAAAACCCCAAGCAATATGAACGTCCTCAACCAGCCGAAGAGGACGAAGAAGTCGCGATCGGCCAGGACCCCGGTCGGACTGTCAGGGTAGGCAAGGCCATGGACCCGCAAACAAGGCAAGATATCATCCAAGTGCTCACGGAGTACCAAGATGTCTTTGCCTATGAGGCCACAGAAATGCCGGGGCTCGACCCAAAATCATGTGCCATGAGCTTAACATCAAAGAGGGGTTCAGACCTATCAAGCAGAAGCTCAGGCACCAAGGTCCCGAAAGAAATGCCGCGGCAGCAGCAGAAGTCAAGAAGCTGCTCGAGCGGGTTTCATAGAAGAGTGTCAATACTCGGAATGGCTGGCCAAGTTGGTCTTGGTCAAAAAGCCGAGTGGGGCATGGCGAATGTGTGTCGACTTCACCGACTTAAACAAAGCCTGCCCAAAAGACAATCACCCTCTGCCAAAGATCGATAGGCTGGTCGATTCAACGGCAGGGCACGCCCTTCTCAGCTTCATGGATGCAAATGCCGGCTATCATCAAATTCCCATGGCCGAGAAGGATAGGGTTCATACGCTTCATCACTCCCCAGGGTGTCTATTGCTACAAAATGATGCCATTCGGCCTCAAAAATGCCGGGGCGACATATCAGCGTACCGTCAACAAAATCTTCAGCGACCAATTGGGTCGGAACATTGAGGTATAGTTTGACGATATGATAGTCAAAAGCAAGGCCCAGTCGGATCACCTGCAGATCTGAAAGAAACGCTGAGCACCCTAAGGAAATACCGAATGATGCTCAACCCTAAAAAATGCGTCTTCGGAGTTAAAGGGGGAAAGTGCCTCGGATTTCTGGATGAGAGAGGTATAGAGGCCAACCCGGACAAAATCAAAGCGGTCTTAGAAATGAAATCGCCTCGGAATGTTCGGGAAGTACAGCGCCTAACCGGCTGCTTAGCGGCACTCGGTCGGTTCCTCTCCCGGTCGGCCGATAAAAGCTTGTTGTTCTTCAAGGCCCTGAAGCGAAAAGAGTTCGCATGGGATGACGAAGCCGAGCAAGCCTTCGCTGACCTCAAGAATCACTTGGCATCTTTGCCCAAACTGATCTCCCCCTTGCCGGGGAACCCCTGTTTATCTACTTGGCTGTCTCGGACTATGCTCTAAGCGCCGTCCTAATAGCCGAGCGAGAAGGAAAGCAACATCCTGTTTACTTCATCAGCCACGCCTATAGGGGGGCCGAAGCGAAGTACAGCGATGTTGAGAAAATGGTCTTTGCCTTGGTAATGGCGAGCCGGAAGCTCAAGCCCTATTTTCAAGCACATCCCATCAAAGTCCTAACCGGACAACCGCTCCGGAAGCTTATTGAGAATAGAAATCACTCGAGTCGGATGAGTGATTGGGCAGACCAGTTAGCAGATTTTGGGCTCGAGTTCGAGCCCCGAAGAGCCATCAAGGCCCAAGCACTCGCTGACTTCATCACTGAATGCGCAACTCGACCCCCGGTCGGTTCGCAAGAGGAGTGGGAATTGCTTGTTGACGGATCATCCACAAAGAGTGGTTGTGGAGCCGGATTGGTCATCAAACCTCCGGTCGGAGAAAAAATTGAATATGCTGTTAAGTTCGAATTTCTCGGATCTAACAATGAAGCCGAGTATGAGGCCCTCATCCTCGGAATACAGCTATGCATCCTAGCGGGCAACCTCAATCATAGCCAAGTCCGACTCACAACTCATAGTGGGTCAGATTTCCGGAGACTATGAGGCCAAGGAGGACAACATGAGGATGTACTTGGCCAAAGCCCGAGCTGTCATTGCAAGGTTGTCCGGATTCCGGATTACCCACATTCCTCGCTCGGAAAATCAGCAAGCTGATGCACTGGCTCGGATGGCTAGTTCTGCTGAGGGTCGGCCCCCAGAACCATAACTTGGGAAGTGTTGAAGGAGCCTAGCATAAATGCAAAGAGCAGCTCGTACTCAATCGATCCTCAAACTGGATGGGTGAAATTGTGGAGTACTTGCGGGACGGGACCTTACCCAGTGATCCTAAAGAAGCCGACCGGATCAAGCATAAGTCGGTTGGTTCCTTTGGCATGAAAGGCAGCTCTATAAAAAGTCTTTCACTCATCCCCTCCTCAAATGTATAACTCCCGAGGAAGGAAATTATGTCCTCCGGAAATACACCAAGGAGCCTGGAAGCCATCAAGGGGGTCGACTATAGCCGGAAAGGCGCTAAGAGCAGGGTACTATTGGCCTACCTTGAAAGCTGATGCCTCGGACTTAGTCCGACGGTGTCCCTCCTGCCAGATTCACTCGGACATCCAGGGCGCCGCCACTCCCCTCACCACCATTCAAGCAGTCCTGCCTTCGACAAGTGGGGCATGGACCTGCTCGGACCTTTCCCCCGGCTTCTGGGCAAAGGAAGTTCCTAATTGTGGCATTGATTATTCACCAAGTGGACCGAAGCCGAGCCACTGGCGTCAATTACTGACAAGCAGGTTCAGTTGTTCATATGGAGGAAATCATTACCCGGTTCGGAATTCCAAGAGCCTTGGTATCAGACAATGGCCGACAGTTCAACAGTGGGCCGACTCGAGAATATTGTCCCGGTTCGGCATTCAAACAAGGTTTTCGCGGTCTCCCGCCCTCAGACCAATGGGCAAGCCGAGTCGGCTAATAAAATTGTCCTGAAGGGTATCAAGAAGTCCCTTGATGCCGCTAAAGGGGCATGGGTAGACGACCTACCTGGAGTACTCTGGTCGGCTCGAACAACGGTAAAGGAGCCACGGGCACTCCCTTTCGGCTTGGTCTATGGAAGCGAGGCTGTCCTTCCGGTCGAGGTGGGAATTCCTTCCCCTCGGATGACATTCTATGAGTTCGACCAAAATGAAGAAGAAAAGCCCATCAACTTAGACCTATTGCCAGAAACCCGAGGCAATGCTTTGCTACAAGCCATCCGGTACAAGCAAAGAATCACAAGGCATTTAACCGGCGAGTAAAGCCTCGGCCAATCAGTCTAGGCGACTGGGTCGTCCGAAAGGTCGAAGCCACGGACTTTCCCATCTCAAAGGGAAGTTGGGGGCAAATTGGGACGGCCCTTACAAGGTTACAGAAATCATCAAGCCAGGGACTTCCGACTCGAATCTCCCGAAGGGGTCCCCTGGCTCGGCCTTGGAACCTAGACAATCTCAAAAGATTCTATGTTAACTTTTTTTCGTTACTTGCACTAGGGGCATGATGTAAGGCCAGCATACCTGGTCGGTTAGCAAGCAAATCAAATTGTAACTCGGACTTAACCAGTCCATGTACAAGTCGGTTTTTACCCCAGAAATAAAGAGACTTAACCAGTCTATTATTTGAACAAAAAGGCAAGCAAAACTTAACCAGTTTATTGTCTATTAATGTTGTAATATTGCAAATAACGAAAAATATGCGACAAATGACAGTTGCAAAATAGTAGTTGTATTCCAATTGATAAAAGTTGAAAATACAACCAAGAGTTTACAAAAGCAGTGGATCGGAAAGCAGAAAAGCTAAAAGGGCCGACAAGGCCAAAGCTAAGAAAATAAAAATCCTAAGGAAGCTAAGTAGAAGGACCAGTGGCAGGTTGCTCGGCGCAGGTTGCTCTGGTGGAGGTGGCTCGGTGCTACCAGCATCTTCCTCTCCATCATCAGAGTCAGAGTCGCTGTCCGAGCTCATCTCTTCAGCCATCTGGCCTTAATCTCGCTGCTCGGCATCGGCCAGCTCCTGGTAGCGAGACCAGACTGAATTCCAGTCGGCCCGGGACAGGAATCAGCAAAGGCTCTTAAGCCTAGCAAGCGCCTCGTCCTCGCCCATCTTATGGGAAGATTGGCCCACGTCGCGCAGAAATCGGTACAGTCATCCGACTTCTGCCAAGCTTGGAACACTCCCCCGAGAGCGAGAAACGGCCGCTTGGGCCTCTTTCAGTTGCGCCTCGGCCGCAGAGAGTTTGAGCTTGACCTCCTCCAGCTCCTTCTCAGCTTGAGCCTGCTTGGTTTCGGCCGTGACCTTAGCCGCCTCAGCATTCTTCTTGGCCAGGGAGAGATTGGCCCTCTCTTCCTTCCACTCCGTCTGCTCCTTTTGCCAGGCCTCCTCGCCCTTCCGGATCTTCTCCTCCACCTCTTCCTTTCGCAGCTCGGCCAATCGTTTGGCCTCCTTGGCCTGGTACACTTCATCAAAGTGCGACCGAGCCGCCTCCTTCAGGTCCGAGACCTCCTGTACCAGGGCAAGCCGATCTTCGGCCACTTTAGTCATTCGGATGGAGAACTGCATGGACAATAAGCGAAAGTTAGAAGTTGGCCAATAAAAAGCAAGTAAAAGGGCGGAGAAAAATTCACTTACGTCCATCCAAGAGCGGAAGAGCTCACTCGACTCATTCCTCTGGTTGACCTCATTGATGTGGTCTCGGTCAGTTTGAGTACATAGGATCTCCAGTGCGTCGGAGATCCTCTTCTTCTTGTCCGTCTTGGACATCTGGGTAAACGGGACCGGCGCCTCGGACAAAGAGCGCTCGACCGGAGAAGGGTGAGAGGCCCCCGGTACGTACCCCGGACTCCGAACAGGCTCGAAATCTGAGGGATGGACTGAGACATGTGTCTCCCCACCTTCAGATTCGGGTCGAGGACTGTTCACCTCAACAGAAGGCTCTTGCCTTGCCTTCTTGGCCGAGGCCTCCTTCTCGGCTCGGGCCTTCGCCAAGGCCTTTTCCGTCATTTCCACCCTCTCTTCAGTGCGCTCCTTGCGTTCCTCGGCTTAGGGTTGGAAGGATCCTGCAAACACATTAAAAGTTGGTGAGAAATTGAAAAATTAAAGCAAACCGGGTCGGAAGAAAAAGGGTCTCACTTTTGGCTTGAGAGCTTGTTAATCTTGTTGGCCTTCATCTCGGCCCTAATCCGAGCCGCCTTCAGTGCAGCGGAGGTCAATCGTTCGGCCATCTCTGAGTCGGTCTCTTTGAGAAAGGCTAGGGAGGCTTCTGCAAAAGGAAAAAGAGTTAGAGCAAAATATCAAAGCAAGCAAATATAAGTCAACCGACCCCCTTTTGCCGAATTACCCTTGGGAAAGGCCGGACTCAGGCCGAATGCGGCGAGGAAGTGCTCGTTCTTGAACATTTTGCAGCTCGGGAGCCATTCCCGCTACGAACACCTCGCCACCGTCGACTATCTTAGCCTCCAGTTGAAAGTAGATGGCGGCCACGGCTTCCTCGTCGGATAGCTCTGGCACCTTGAAGTTCAAGCAGTGGTTCGGCTCGGATGACGGGGGCACGGTGGGGATGCCCCATTCCCCACCATAGTACACGAAGGCGAATCCTCGGCGGAACCCCTTCTGGAAGTGGGAGATCAAGAACTGTACGATAGCCCCGCCGAGCCTGAAAACACCACCAGCCCGGACCATGGTCCCCGGCTGGCATTTCGTACAATTTGTACATATGCCGCCAAAGGGTCAGGGTCGGCTTGACACTCGATGTGCAGATCACCTGAACCGCTAAGATCCCGCCCCAAGAGTTTGGGGAGAGCTGACCCAAGCACATGTTGTAGGCGTTCAGGATGTCTTCTCGAATGGGGTCAGCGGGAATCTTAAGCCTAGTTCCATGGCCTTATAGTAAAACGCCGTGCACCCGGGCGGCGGAGACAAGATTGTATGGCTAGCATCGGGTCGGACCAGTATGTAGGGGTCCTTTATTTGGAACTTCGCTGCTTGGCCTCGGGCATCCTCCAATAGGCCTTTATTAAAGATGGAAGTGGAAATTTGCCCCGGACCGCCTTTGGGGTCGATCTCGGGATACGCGAGCCGACCCGATGTAGAGCTTCGCCTTCCTCTCCTGGCATAGCTATCCTAACTACACCATCAGACAAATATTTGTCTAAGTAACTCCTCGAAGAAGGATAGGCCAGGGACACCTCCCAGGGTAGGGGGATGGTACCCTCGGCCTCCTCCTCCTCGGCTTGCGAAGGAGTACTTGGGAGGGAAAGCGCCTCAGGCACGCCGAGGATCCGGGCAACTTATTAAAGTTGACAAAAACCATTCCCATACCCCTCACTTCCTCGGCTAAATTATAAGGAGGTGAGGGAGGGGTGTCACTGACTCGGACGAGCTCCCCATTATTTATCAACAGAAGGGGGTCGGCCGATTTTATTAAAAGAAAGAGAAGAAAAACTTAGTAAAAAAGCAAAACAAAGGCGTACCTGGTCGGACGAAGAAGATGGGGCTCGGACTTAGAGAGAGAAAATGCTCTAAAGTAGAGAGAGAGAGAGCAGAAAACTCAAATTTAGAGAGAGAGAGAGAATTGTAAAAGTGACAAAAATCTCTCCCCTCTCTCCTACTTATAGGCAGAATCCTCGATCTCCGCGTGCCACGTCACCTCTTGGACCGGGCCTTGTGTCTTCAACACCTTAATGGGCCTCCCAACTGCCCAAAACTGTTCAAAAGGCACAACCCCTCGGAATACCAATCGTCACAAAAGTCATAAATAACCAGAAGTTGAATCGCCACCATGTTTTCAAGCACCCCAATAATCCACCGTTGCCACGTGGCACTTGGGTTCCCAAGAAACTATTAAGTTCACCAGCTCAGCATTACCAGTTCATCAGCTCAAGGTTACCCACTCGGTCACCTCAGCCAGTGGTCCAAAACCTTAGGCACCGGCTCGGACAAGCATGGGGCTCATTGGCCCCTCATCCGAGCCGCGTCCACCCAGCTCGGCCCAGGAGGCACTCCTCCTTGGTTGAGTAAGTCTCCTAAGTCCCAGATTGACTTAGCGAGAGCAGGCACCGGCTCGGACAAGCATGGGGCTCATTGGCCCCTCATCCGAGCCGCGTCCACCAGCTCGGCCCTTGGAGGCACTCCTCCTTGGTTGAGTAAGTCTCCTAAGTCCCAGATTGACTTAGCGAGAGCAGGCACCGGCTCGGACAAGCATGGGGCTCATTGGCCCCTCATCCGAGCCGCGTCCACCAGCTCGGCCCTTGGAGGCACTCCTCCTTGGTTGAGTAAGTCTCCTAAGTCCCAGATTGACTTAGCGAGAGCAGGCACCGGCTCGGACAAGCATGGGGCTCATTGGCCCCTCATCCGAGCCGCGTCCACCCAGCTCGGCCCTTGGAGGCACTCCTCCTTGGTTGAGTAAGTCTCCTAAGTCCCAGATTGACTTAGCGAGAGCAGGCACCGGCTCGGACAAGCATGGGGCTCATTGGCCCCTCATCCGAGCCGCGTACACCCAGCTCGGCCCTTGGAGGATACCGGCTCGGACAACCATGTGGCCCATTGGTCCCTAGGCTGAGCCGTACACCAAACACACCTCGCCTTGAGGAGACCGGGTCGGCACTCAAGCCACCCCTTTCCTAAGGGAGACTGGGTCGGCACTCAAGCCCCCTCTTTCCCAAGGGAGACCGGGTCGGCACTGAGGCCATCCTTCTCCTTTAGGAGACCGGGTCGGCACTCAGGCCACCCTTCTCCTCGAGGAGACCGGGTCGGCACTCAAGCCACCCCTTTCCTAAGGGAGACTGGGTCGGCACTCAAGCCACCTCTTTCCCAAGGGAGACCGGGTCGGCACTGAGGCCATCCTTCTCCTTTAGGAGACCGGGTCGGCCCTCAGGCCACCCTTCTCCTCGAGGAGACCGGGTCGGCACTCAAGCCACCCCCCTCCTTGAGGAGACCGGGTCGGCACTCAGGCCACCCTTCTCCTCGAGGAGACCGGGTCGGCACTCAAGCCACCCCCTCCTTGAGGAGACCGGGTCGGCACTCGAGCCACCCCTCTCCTTTAGGAGACCGGGTCGGCACTCAAGCCACCCTTCTCCTCGAGGGGACCGGGTCGGCACTCTAGCCACCCCTCCCCCTTGAGGAGACTGGGTCGGCACGTGCCCTCCTTTCCTGCCTAGAAGCAGGGCAACCTGGGTTCCAAACTGTCTAGGTTCCGCCACGAACTGGAAATATTTCAGCAAGGCCTCGATATTTCCCATTCCTGGCGTGGGGCTAATTGTTTGGGCTTATTTCCTGGTTTAAGCTTACCAAGGATAATCCAGCCCAATAAAGGCCTTAGAACCTCCAGTGGGCCCCACCTGTGATGGTGCATTCCAGCTGTCAGTGCCCCCAGCTAGCCTACAGTTGGGATATCCCCAACACTATAAATACTCAACCCCCTCATCAATGAAAAGGTATTGAATTCTTACCTAACAAACCAGAGCATCTCTCACTAGACTTTATCTCTCTAAGCTTGATCACTGACTTGAGCGTCGGAGAGGCGATCCCGGAACAACCCCCGGGGCAGTCTAACCGTTACTTTTGCAGGATTCCGGCGTACGGATTTTGGACTCAGGACATTCGAATCTGACCCGGTATTCCCTAAGCAAAGGAATCAGAACCCTTAATTTCTAGACAGAAACAATACTATTAACCGACTATGATGTCTCTATTATTTTATATGTGATCAAAATAGATAATTTTTTTTAATAATATAAAAGATAGTTGAAATTATTAATCATGAAGTATAATCTTTCGATAATTTTAATTTCCACCCAATTGTTGAATTATTTAGTAAGTTCATAATTTATTCTATCCAAATTAACAATAAATGCACTTATCATTACTATAGCAAATTCCAATCCGTGTATAACTAACACGGTCACAATTGTAGAGCCACATTTTTAGATTTCATTTATAACAATTTACTTATAAGTCAAGAAACTCCAATTTATTACCCTAATGAGCACTATTACACTTATTATTGATTTTAGGACAAATATAATCTTCTATTGTTTTTTTTAAGTGGGCATGAAATCAGGTTATCTTAAATGTCATAGATTTTTCATTTAAATTATGTAGCTTGTAGATAATAATCTCTTACTACCTATAAATATGAATACCTGGCCTCCTCATAATGCAAATCTTATAACATTATTATCTTAGTTATATTCTCATTTCTCAAAAGTTTACTAAACTCCCTATCTAAATGGATTTATTTCACTTAATGATACTGATGGCAACCATAGCTGTTGCATTGTCTTTCTCCTTATTTGTTGAAGGGCGTCTGACACATCAAATGTTTAACAAGTTTTCTGGACTTTCATCAACTTCTGAAGCTGTTCATCATCCAGGCACAAAATGGGCAGTCCTAGTGGCTGGCTCGAATGGTTACGAGAATTATAGACACCAGGTACCCTCTTTTCCACTTATCTACTTTTTCTTAGAAGTCCAATACATACAAGTATTATATAGAACCGCATGAAATCTACTATTTTCCCATGTATAATCCTCTAATTATACATTCTTAAAATGGTTGCACTAGCTCCAAGGCGGTCTTGGATATTTATGGGGTCCTGTTCAGCTGTTCTATAATGGAAATTATTGGGCTCTTTCTTTTCCTTTAGTGAGAGAAAAGGGCCACAAAATTTTTCATAGAGAGTAGAGAGAATCAATACTAAGTGATGGATTGATTTTATTATTGATAATTATGAAAAAGTATTGTTCCACAATACTACAGTTAAAGATATGGAAGGTTGAATTTTTGGTGAGAGAGACTGAGGAAGATGATAGGGGATAGCGTGAATTATGGAGTCCGGAGATGAAGATGTACTGGAGCGTTTGCCGTTTATACATTATATTTTTCAAATTAGGCCCTTTTAAGTAAAAAAAAATGTGGATTGGAGTCTGTGTGCGGAGGGCTATTTGCACATCCGCAACTACGACTCTGATTATATCTAAATAAATAATTATTCCATTAGGAACAAAAGTTATGTTATTGCAAGCAAGGTTAGCTCACTCAGCAAGATTTTTACCTCATAATTCTTGATCCATGTATAATATGTATGTCGAGTCCTAATGAAGGGTGATACATATGCATGATTTGCAGGCAGATATTTGTCATGCATATCAAATTATGAAGAAAGGTGGTCTCAAAGATGAAAACATTGTGGTCTTCATGTATGACGATATTGCGTTTAATAAAGATAACCCTAAACCAGGCGTTATAATAAATAGACCACGAGGCAAAAATGTGTATCGACATGTTCCTAAGGTTAGGGTTGCATTATTCCATAAACGTGTATATTAAACATTTATGATCGAATAAATAATATATTATCAATACTAATAATAATTCTCAAACAACAAATAAAACAGGATTATACAGGTTATAATTTGACTGCAAGCAATCTCTTCTCAGTTATACTTGGTAACAAAACAGCCATTAAAGGAGGCAGTGGAAAGGTTGTGAAGAGTGGTCCAAATGATCATATATTCATATACTATTCTGACCATGGTGGTCCAGGGGTGCTTGGTAAATTATAATTACTATATATGTTAGCTTGCAAATTTTATTGTTTTAGATTGTAACCAACTTTCTAGTGCATTAGTATATAATTTTGCTCTGTTCACCAATTTTATTTTATTTTTGAAAAAAAAAATCTTGCGATTAAAATAATTGTTCTGATGCTTTGTTGTCTCGTTGATTGTTGTTGACTTGTTGTTACACACCAATTAAATTTACCGAAAGTGTAATTTAAATTCGATGTGCCCTAATTTATTATTCTTTGTCTCGTTTATAATTGTTATGACGTGTCATACAATGATGTCTTTTGCATATAATGATGCTTTTTTTTTATTAATTTCTAACTAGTTTTTTTTGGCCCGGGCGATGCCTCGGGTCAGTTATAATAAACAAATACTTCCTCCGTTTCTAAATAAGTGCAACATTTGCATAGTATTTACTATTCACAGTTTAAACTTTAATTAGCTTTGGTGATTTACATTTTAGGAAAAACATAGTCATGTGGGATCTTGTTAGATTCGTCTGAATGTGAATTTTTTTAATATCAACTTTTTATAATTTTTACTTATTGATAATTGAAGATACTAATGATTAAAATAATGCATTGACAAACGTGAAAACAAGAAGTGTTGCACTTATTTAAAAACGGAGGAAGTATGTTATTATTTTTAAATTTCATAATTTAATTTGCAACTTTTCGTATTTTTTGTCCATTAGGAAATGGGCAAAGTGATGATTAAGCCCCTTAGGTTTGCTCAAAAGTGAGATTAGGCCCCTTAAGTTTCACTTGTGGTGATTAACCCCTACAACTTTACCCAAATGTGAGATTACACACTTTTTAGTATATACAACCATTTTTTTTTCTTTACAAATGTTTTCTTAAGGAGAAATTCTTGGAAAAAAAATTCAAAAATCATTTATGATGATATGAAATATCTTAAATACATAAATAATACATATTAAGTACAAAATTACATCATAAATAAATAAAACAACTTCTTCATTGGACGTGCATCTCTCTTTCCTCATAGCCTTGCCAGATTAGACCCTATCACTATGCAATCATTCTCATCTTCCTCATAGCCTTGCCAGGAAGAATAAGTTGTATAAAAATACGTATAATCTAATATCTTAGTATTCAAAAAAAAAAAATTATTTACTAAAGAGAAAATGACTAATATTATAATAAGTGTGTAATCTCACATTTGTGTAAACTTGTGGGAGTTAATCACCACAAGTGAAACTTGAAGGGCCTAATCACACTTTTGAGCAAACTTAAGGGGCTTAATCACCACTTTCGCGATTAAGAAATTGAAAAGTTCATGTCACGATGTGATAACTAAAAATATTGAAAGGTTTGAATTTGAAAACAATACCTTAAAAGGAATTGTTGTAAGAGAATATAACATTAATATTCTCTTGTAAGCTACGTAATAAGAGTGTTAGAGATGTATATAATTGTTTAAGTATTTTTAGTTAATTATAATTATTACAAGACTTCATCATATTTTATCTGAAACGTTAGACAACAAAGTCATAGTTATTGATGGTTAAGCTCTTACTTTACAATTCAAAGGTCACGTATTCGATACTTTGCACTTATACACATTTTTTTAAAGGGAGGAGTACACATATACATAAAACATTTGCATTAGAAATTTGAGGAGAGTGCCAAGTGACACATAGACTTTCTTTCGCACGCCTTTTAATATATTTGTATAGATGATGCTCTTTTTCTTTTATTTTGTAATCTGGATAAGTGGCATATTGTTTGTACAATGGGTCTGTTTGGCTATACTAATTAAAAAGGAGCTAAATTCATAGGTTAGCTGAAATTAATAAAATACTTGCTGATGAAACGAATCATATTTTGAAACTGATAAGGTAGTTGATTAAATTACTAATAATATCTAGAGTGAAATAAATTACAATACTCAAAGTTAAAACATTTTCAATAACACTTTTTTTTGCATATCAATATGAAGGAATGAAAGAATTTAACTAAATAATTAATGCCAGCCTATGTAGAGTAAGCACGTGCCATTTACAATACTACAAAATAGTGATTCTGATTTTTTGTCCCTCTCCTGGAATTACTTAGCAATGCCTGGTGACAGCCAGATGATTTACGCAAAGGACTTGATTGATGTTCTGAAAATGAAGCATGCTTCGAAGTCCTACAAAACCATGGTAAATTCCGCTTCATTTAGTGCAACCTCTTTAGTACTCATTTACCATATGTTTTAATGTGTATTTGCACTAATTTTTTTTTGTTATAAATGTACTACATTTATAGGTTATTTACGTCGAGGCTTGTGAATCTGGAAGTATTTTTGATGGTCTTTTGCCTGAAAACCTAAACATATTTGTGACCACTGCATCAAATCCTACAGAAAGTAGTTATGCAACCTATTGTGGTGGAGACCGTGACGTTCCCCAAGAGTACAATAATACATGTTTGGGTGACTTGTATAGTGTCTCTTGGTTGGAAGATAGGTAAACGTTTTTCACATGGAATGCTCAAGTTATTAAAATAATAAAATAGCAGACATCACTTATTTTAAAAAAAATTCTCACGCAAGTATTAACTATAATTTGAAAGCTTGAGAAAAAAGACTACCATTGTTTTCTGTTGTAGTTTCCATATATTAGTTTAGACAATTTAGCACTTTTGGTCAAATTCCAAAAATTTTAGTCATGAAGTTATAGTCAATGTATGAAAAAATAGTCTTATGAGATCGATCATATTAAAGTCTTTATATCGTGAAATATTAAAATAACAGTATGAATAATTTAATTTCACTCATACATATATATTTTTATATATCGACCCGTAACCATTTAATTAAAATAGCTTAGGGGAGTTTGTTATTTTTTACTCCCTCCGTCCCAAAATATAGTTCCCATTTTCCTTTTTTCGCGGTAATTTATGCAAGTAGAAAATAAGAGGGATAATAAAGATTTTTTGTTTATTCAAATAAATGTTGTATGGGAAAAGATGATTTTAGGAGAGAGAATGGAGAATAATTGGTGAAAGAGCATTAATTCTAACATTTTGGTTGAATAAACAAAGGAAAAAAACAAAATTCAAGAAGCAAATAAACGATGTGACACGTTTTTTCTAGACAAATTACGGAAAAATATGGAGTTAAATATGAAAATGGGAACTATATTTTGGGACACCCAAAATGGAAATAGGAACTATATTTTTGGGACGGAGGGAGTATATCATATGAAAATGGGCCTGGGTAACCCAATAAGGAGGAGGATAGTTCAGCCCACTTACAAGTTAGGAGGTTCCATCCTAAAACCAATTGGTGATAGGAGGAGTAACTCCTTATCTTATGAAGTGGTTTATTCTCTCCTCTTTCTCCAATGTGGGACACTAAAAAATGGGCACTTAATGAGTTTCAACAGAGTTATCTTTTTTTTTTTTTTTGAAAATTTCAACAGAGTTATCTAACATTACTTAATAGAACATATAAAACACGTATTATCATTTCATTTCTCTTCGTTTTTTTAAGCAAAAGGATTGAGGGTTAAGCAAATATTTCTAGTCGAAACGAGGATCATGGATATATATGGATTTATATTTTTTTTTGGGTTAATTCAACAGTGACAAAACAGATCCGAGAAAGGAAACTTTGGAACAACAATATACCTTGGTAAGACTTATAAATCATTATAAGCTACTCCTACATTACGTAATTAACAAATATTTCTTGTGTATTCCTCCATCAAACTTCTTTCTCTCTAATTAACTTCACAGGTGAAGAAGAGAACGAGTAAATTGTCTCATGTAATGCAATATGGTGATTCTCAACTAAGTACAGAATTTCTTTCTCTGTACTTCATTTCCGGTTCAAGCAAGCATAACCATACTTATTTCGCGAACCAACCTGAGCCAATTACTGCTTCACTTGCGGTCGAGCAACGTGAAGCTGATCTTATTTACTTTAAGGAAATGGTATTAATTATATCTCTAATCTTAAAAAATTTCCCTTTTTAATTGCAATGCAATTCTCATTAACATGATAAACTTCATTGGGCCCGTATACATTGCCCACGTTGGAGGAGAGAGTGACCACATAAAGGTTGGTAAGGTTCCATCCTAAAACCAATTGGTGATAGACTGATAGGTGGAGTAATCCACCAATCTATATGTTAGTCATTCTCTCTTTAATTTTTCAATAATGTAGGCCGACAAGTATTCCTAACTCACATGTTTGTTTTTCAATAGGCTCGAACTGCTCCTGAAGGCTCCAAGGAGAAGATTGAGGCTCAAAAGCGATTAGATGATTTGATTTCTCAAAGAAAACACTTGGATCGAAGCGTACAAAAAATTGCAAATGTTTTATTTGGTGAAGTTAAAGGTCCTTCATATCTTACAATGGTCAGGCCAGTAGGATCACCTCTTGTTGATGATTGGGATTGCCTCAAAGCTATGGTATGTTTTATCGATTATTGTCAATGATATATTTGATCCTTTAAGGCAAAGATGCACGGTTTTTTTTGGTATGTTATACTTGAACAAATTTATGAATAAACTGATAAGTTAGATTAGATTAGAATTGATTATGGGTCAAATTGGACTAAGAAGGAAAGCCACAAGCCACTTTGGTACATCATGTCACATTTGAAATTGCACCCATGCTTAGTAAACGGCCCGATTGAATGAGCCACAGATTGAATTAATATTGTCTAAAGTCCAAATTACCCAATCCCCCTAGTTATTGTATGGATGTGTATCGGAATGATTGTAAGACTATTTTTAATATAGTAATATAAGACGATTGCTTTGTTCACCAAAAAAAAAAAAGTCCAAATTAAATAGTGTGTAGATTGGAAGCCAAAATTCCAATCGATCTATACTTGATCAATTCTACTAGTATATTGTTTGGTAGTTCACCATAATTATAAATTTACATAATTTTGGTTAATTAATGATATGCAGGTAAGAACTTATGAAGAACGTTGTGGACTTTTACGAACCTATGGAAAGAAATACATGCGGGCATTCGCAAACTTCTGCAATGCAGGGGTTCATGAGAATCGGATGGCTCAGGCATCAGCTCAAGTTTGTTTTATGTGAAGCAAGCAGCTTGATTAATTATAATAATGATATGTAAAAGGGATTAAGGGATCAGCGTACGTAAGAGAAGAATCAATGTAGTAATACTCTTATCAGATCAAGCTTATAATATATGCATTTTCATTTAGTTTATGGACTAATTAATATCCATTGGCGAATTCAAATTCTTTTAGGGCCTGTTTGGGAACCAGGATTTCATTTGAAATTCTGAATTTGGCCCAAATCAGGTGTTTGGGTACTCAATAGAATTGGATTTGGAATTGGGCCAATTACAATTCAATTACAAACCATGTTAGAAAATCCTATTTTCAAATCAGACCCCCTCCCCATGTGATTTCAAATTATGGCCCAATCCAAATGTCACCCCTTCCCTAAAAAAACCACGATTCTCTCTCCTCCTTCAACGCTTGATTTCTCGACAATCCCTTCCCCTAAAAAAACCACGATTCTCTCTCCTCCTTCAACGCTTGATTTCTCGACAATGAAATTTCAGTTCAAAGATTGAGAAATTTGCGATTCTTGCACGAAGATTGAGGAACGATTTTACATCTTAAGGTACAATTTTTTTTTGTGTTTTTCCTACTTCTGTAATTAGGTTTTTTCTAATATAGTCGATTTTATGATTTTTTTTGCTTTTTTGATGATTAAATTTGTGAATTTGATATTTCTTTGGCTATAATCATATTGCGTTTTACTTATTTATGTCGGATTTTGCGAAATTAGGGTTTGGTTTTGGATTGTACATTATTTATTGTTTAACTGGCGCAAACATGCGTGTGTATAGATAGAATGAAGTTGAGCAAATTATGATTCATGACCGCCTATGATCTCGTCAAGTGTTAGGGTATAATATGGGTTATGAAGTTGGTACGGGTGTGGTTTTGGTTCGTCAACCTTGATTTGTGGATGTATAGAATTAATTCAGAAAAATTGGCAGCTTCCTCTTCAAAGCAACACCAATCTATCACCCAGATCCAATATGTTTGAAAGTAGATCATGTAGTTGATATTGTTTTCCTTAGTCCTTTCCCGTCGTTTATATGTGTCAGATTCAATTCTGGTGAAATGGTGCCTTTATTTTTAATAGATTACTGCAATTTTTCACATGTCAACATATAAATTGACAATCTATCACCATTAATGGAACTTATTTGTCGTTGAAAACCTGGACAAACTACTGAAAACTTTCTAGATCACATTTGGAATCAGGTGTCATTAGCAATTTTGTCAGAGTATCTATCAATTCTCTGTGCATTTCTTCTCACTGAATGTTTTACTTATATATGACCATGAAGCAGTAAGCACTGAAGTGGCCTAATAGACAAGATTGGAAAATTATGCTCCTGTTTTTGTGTTTTTTGTTGCTATGAGATAGTGATGGGTTTGTTATTTTTATTAATCTTTGGCTATTTTTATGTCTCAGTATATAACAAGATACAATATGTCTCATGATCAACAAGTTTCTACTATTAGAAAGCGAACTAGAGATGACAATGATGATGAAATGGAACTTATTGCAATAGTTAGTGGCTTTATTATGGTAGCAGTGGGTGCATGGCATAATAGGTTTAAGCATAAGGACATGCCTTGGAATGAACATGAACGTGCAATGAAAAGAGCGTATTGGTTGGATTCCCTCATGAATGATAGAATTTGTAAGGAGCAGTTGCGTATGGATCGGAGTTGTTTTGATAAGTTATGTCATGTTTTAGTGGCTAAAGGAGGTCTAGTTACTACTAGGAATGTAACAGTCTTAGAAATTGTTGCTTTCTTTCTACATACTCTTGCACATGATCTTAAGAACAGAACTATTGGTGCTGTGTTCACTCGTTCGGGAGAAACGGTAAGCCGTCAGTTCCATACCGTGCTTAAAGCTGTGATGAAGATAGGCAAGTTATATATTAAGCAAGTAGATTCTAGTGTGACATATGATGGAGAAATAAGTGGAAGTGGTTCGAGGGGCACTTGGGGCACTTGATGGGACACTTATTAAGATGACAGTTCGAGTTGAAGATCGGCCTAGATATAGAGATAGGAAAGGAGATATTACTACTAATGTACTAGCTACATGTGATCCTAGTCTTCGGTTTAATTATGTTTTGCCAGGTTGGGAAGGATCGGCTTCCGATCCTCGCATTCTAGGGGATGCCCTCCGAAGATCTAATGGTCTCAAAGTTCCCAAAAGTGAGAAAACCTCAAGATTTTTCATCTCTCTCCTTATTAATAATAGTTAATTTAGTTCCTTATAATCTTTTTAATGTCACAGATAAGTATCTTCTTGTCGATTTGGGATATTCTAATGCACAAGGGTTCTTGGCTCCATATAAAGGCACTCGTTACCATTTGAACTTGTGGAGAGGAACTACTCCTACAAACTATAAAGAATTGTTCAACTTGCGTCATTCATCTGCACGTAATACTATTGAAAGAGCATTTGGGTTATTGAAAAAGAGGTGGGCTATATTGAGGAAAAGTAGTTTTTATGAGAAGCAAACACAAGTAAGAATCATAAATGCATGTTTTGTTCTCCATAACTTTGTTAGAGAAGAGAATATGGATGAGGAGAATTTGTTATACGAGGTGGATGAGGATCTATCAAATGTTGAAGCTGTAGATACCTTGGAGGATGAAGGGGAGGATTTCGTATCAACGACACAAGCCTCACCTCAATGGAACGATTTTAGAGATGAATTGGCAAAAAAACTGTTTCGGGAGTATCAAGCTCGAAGGGGAGCTACCTCACATCCTCTACCTTAGTTATTCTAGTAAAGTTTTAATATTGTAAAAGAATATTATTGGACCTATAGACTAAAGGGTCAGCTTTTTTTGTTAAAGAGCAACACTTTTTAGTTGAAGCCACAACTAGTTTTTATGAATGTTTATTACTTTCTGTTTCATGAATGTTTTGTTGGTTGTCTTAGGGTTGTTCTTTTTTAATTCACCTCTTAATATTTACAGTTCTGCCATGAGATATTTTGTCACGCGTTTGCCAGAATATGTAATTATTTTTTAGGACTTGTTCCTATTGTAATTCTTATGCTTGACGAATATGTAATTACTTTCTTGTTCACAAACCATCAGTAATGAGCAACAAACGGAAGGAACCTATGCAAGCTCTTAAAAGAGGCTATGTGGCTTGGAATAAACAGATGGATGATATTCTCACCCGAGTTTTGTTGGAACAACTCCACAACAAGGAAAAAGGAGATGGAGATTTTAAGCCCCAAGCCTACCAAGCCGTTGTCGATGAACTAAAGAAAGAGTTGGGCATCCCAATCAACGTGGAGCACGTGAGAAATCGAACTAGACTTTGGAAGAAGCACTATGGTTGCATCACCGACATTAAGACTTATACAAAGTTTAAGTGGGATGATGAAAGAAAAATGATCGTCATCACAATTGAAGATGTAACGCAATGGGAGGAATATATTAAGGTATCTATTTCAACAAACTTTGCAATTATTAAGACTTTTTTTTTTGTGATGTTAATGTTATGTTAGCCATGGTTGAGATTGAAAGCTGAAGTGTACATATAGAGGTTATCATGGTTGGAGCTTCTGATGGTCTTATTCATGGTTTTCCTGTAGTCACTGACTTACTTCTGCCTTGTTTGATTTAATCCATTTTTGTGGTTTTTATGCTATTTGATTATGTGGTTAACAATGGATGAGCATAGTATAAGTTATGAAACCTATAATTGTCTGATTTATATATGCAGCTATTAACAATTAAGAATCTCTTGGTCAGTTGAGTTCCAGCTATTTGGTAACAGGTCAAGGTCTGATTGTTTTTGTTTCTTTTTGGTGCTAAAGTCAAGGTCTGATTTTCATGGACTGTTTATGCTGCATAGAGTATACTTCCTATGTCTCTAAATTCATGCAACAGTTTGACTAGTGTGATTGAAGTTCAAAAAAGTAGTATTCTCTTAAGTGATGGAAGTAGTACTCACAAAGAGGAAAGTTTATTTTTACGTTGTGCCTACTTTTTTGGACTTAGAGATAAATATGTACAATATCCTAACACTTGCTTTCGGGCGCTTGTCTTACTAGAAATACATGCCTCATATTTTAGAACGAGTTTTATCCTTGAAATTGGACCGGACCTAGAAAAAAAATCAGAATTTTAGAGAACAGGGAGCATATAAGACTACGACTATAAAGAATCCTTGTGTTGTACGTGATTCTAAAGATGGAAATGGAATTACTGCAAGTAGATTGAAAAACAAAAATGTAAAGCATATAAAGTATTATATTACTAAAGGCCTGTAGGAGTATTAATTATTTATCAACTTGGTTGAGCTTGCAAAGGCTTGTGTATCTTCTTTGTTTTAGCTTCATATAATGATATATCCTAGTTTCTGTGTGACTTGTGTTTTCTACATACTGCTGCTGAGATTATTGAAGTCAGTTGAGATATGCAGTGGCAAAATTCATGCTTTTGGGAACAATAAATGAAGATTGTATAATACATTATACATGCAACTTTACTGTAGGTAAACAATTTGGTTGAGGGTTAAGAAGATTATCACATTCTGACTCCTCTTGCAATACAATAAGAGAGGAACTGATTTGCAAGAGTTGAAACTGAAATTATAGAATGAAGCATGAATACACAAAAATCATACCTAATGCCTCATCATGTTTTCTTGTGCAAACATGTTCTACTATCATTTTCAGGACAACAAAAATGCAGCCTCTTATCGCAACAAGTGCATAGAGAATTGGGAAGATATATGCACTCTATTCGGTGCAGATAGAGCTGTTGGGGATGGTTCAGAACAACATGATGAGGCAGCGGACGCCATGGAGGAGGAAATGATAAGTGAAGGAAAGAGCTCATCCAAGGATCCAACTGTTTCGGGCTCTCGCAAGCGCAAAAAAGATAGTGTAGCTGATGCGGTCAACAGTTTTGCTGAGTCCTTCAGAGAATATGTGCAAAGCAAAATGAACGACATCCCGAAACCCACTTGTCAAGAGATATATACCGTTGTGTCTGAAGTATATGGCATTTCTAGGAATCAGATTATGAGGGCAGTAAAAAGGTTTATGAATGGTAATCCCGACGAATTTCTAATGTTGAAAGAGTTACCGGAGGATGAGAAACTTGATTGGGTACTCTTGTGCCTTGCTGAGTAGTTTGACTCACTTTCATGTCATTGTAGGTTTTTTTCGTTACTTTATCAAATACTACTCTTAAATGTTGCTCTCGATGTTGAGATAACTTTTGTTATAACAATTTTGGATTGTTGGAATGTCAAATGCATTTTATTTGCTAAGGATTTAATATTTTTTGTTGAATGTAATTACAAGATTATCCAAACAATAGCATGGAATTAGAATTCCGGAATTCAATTCCAATGTTTTCCAAACACATACATAGATTTGAAATATTGGAATTCAATTCCCATGTTCCCCAAACAAGTTTGAGAAATTGGAATTGAAATTCAAATACATGATTTCAAATTTTAGAATTAGAATACAATAATTAAAATGAAATCCGGGTTCCCAAACGCTACCTTAATGTTTTCGTTATCGATAAAATAGAAGATGTACAATACAATTATAGAAAGTATCGTTGAAAGTATAATAGAGATGAGACGGGGAAGAAAAAAGTACCTGTTTCATTCCAAATTGTAAAGTAAGAACGAAGCCTTTAAATAGGAAAGCATTCAACAAAAAACCTAACCTAGTAACAAGGAATATGACCATTAGTGGATGACATGACCCACAAGGCCAGAACTATTCTTCATAACAATGCAAAAAACTAATTAACACACGGTAATTATCTAGAACAACCCAATAACTTATTGCTAGTTGCTAGATACTAGGAACTAAGTAGAGTAAATTCTAGAGCATCAATTAACACTCTCCCTTGATCCAAAACAAATGTTGTTGCTAGACATAAAACTTCCATTTTGCTATGAATTTTATGACTGAAATTTGTGTACAGTGGCACAACCCAACAAATTTGAAGCTGCTCATCACGATCATGAAAATTGCCTTCCTAACGACCATAATTTCCTAATGAGGATCGGATGGCTTAGGCATCATCTCAAGTTTTTTTTTTGGGGTTAACTGGAACAAAATAAAGCAAATAAGAGTTTAGCTAGCCTGGCTAGAGAAGGGATTTATGATCCCTTCATTCAACATCTATATAATTGTTCAAAAGTAGTATCCTTTGGATTAGTTCCTAATTTCACCCATGGGGCTATACAAAATTGGCGAAAAACATCCACCTCCCCACTTTCCTGGTGAACCGCTCTAGCTAAAATATCAGCCTCTTGAACTTGAGCCCTTTCCACTTTTTCCAGCTTGATTTGCTCCTCACCCTATAATAACTCCCTGCACATGATAGTATAATTATTATATCTAAACAACTTTAATTTGTTGATGCACATTATCTTCGGAGCAACTTTCTCCGATCCATAAGACCTTGTGAAACACTTCTCTTCACTATGATGCAAATAATCATCATCAACCACTCTTGTCATCGACACTGATATCATATTGAAATTATAATAGAGATAAGGGAGGGAAAAGAAGAAGCAAAAGATGTAATAAATATTTACAAAGAAGTGTGTCGGTATGAGTACTAGAGAGAGAAACTCTTCCCTCTCTTTAGGTTTTTGAAATAACTCCATAACTGTTACATTGAACCTCAGTATTGTTGTGGAGCCATGGCAAAGGGTACAAATAAATGTAAAGGTAGTAAAAAGTCTCATCAACCTACTAAAAATGCGAATTAACAATCGAAGAATAAAGGCATTCCTCAATCGGGCTATGCTAGGAAACAAAAAAATTGTACATGATATTGAAGATGTCTCAGCTCTGAGTTGGACTTCGGCAGAAGATGAAGTAGAGAACGGTTCTCTAAGGCCAACGAGAAGTGGAATGGTCGATCCCTCGCCTCATCCAATGCAACAATTAGTCAGCAATCCAGGTAATCCTACTACATGGAAATCTGTTTTTGCTCATCTTAGGGAGGAAGGGGTAGATTTATCTGTGGGTGAGAATGGGAATCGAAAAATTATAGATGATGATGATATGCTAGAAATTATGTTGAGGAAATTCAACCTCAAATTGATTATTGGCAATATGCAATTGTTTGCTATGTCCTTGGAGTGAAACAACCATTTCATATTGTTGATGGTTTTATTAGGAGGGGGTGGGGGTAAATTTGGAGTTGAAAAGGTTACTATGATGGAGAATGGGGTATTTGTGGTCAGATTTAGGACAAATGAGGCGAAGGAGAAGGCCATGGAAGGAAGTCCTATCCTATATGATAGAAAGCCCATTATAATGAAGGAGTGGTCACCTAATTTGAATTTGAGAGAAGAAGATATTAAGGTTGTTCCGACATGGGTGAAATTTCCTAATCTAGCTCTGAAGTATTAGGGGCAGCAAACACTAAAAAAGCTAGCTAGCAAGATTGGGACTCCTATACAGACATATAGGGTGCTAAGAAAGAAATTTTGGAGTATGTAAGGGTGTTGGTGGAGGTTAAACTGGATCAAGAGTTCCCTAAGGAGATTATATTTTTGAATGAAAAGGGCATTATGACATGTCAACTAGTGGTATATGAATGTAAACTTGTTTTTTGCTTTGACTGTAAAGGGATAGGTCATACTATGGCGGAGTGCAAGAAAAAGAGGTTTAAGATTGCAGCACAAAAGATTAAACACAAGCAAGTGTGGGTGGAAAAGAAGCAACAAAATGCGATTGTGAGTCAGGATGTTGGAAAGGAGAAGGAATTTATTCGAGAGGTGGTGCAAGGAGCAATTAGTGCAACCTGAGCAGGAAAAACATGTGGAGAAGATAAATGCAAGGAACACAAGCACTCTAGCTACTATTGATGAAGGCATGAGTGAACTTGATGATGTAGGGAATATTGATAAGACCGGAGATGAAGTTGTTGGACCCGGTAGTTCTAATCCTGGAGGAGAAAAAGGTATAATTCATGAAGAGGGGGGTATTCTTCCTCCTCATGGATAATATGTGATTTTGGAATGTTAGAGGGCTTAATAGTCCCCTAAAGCATAAACATGTGAAGTTGTTTCTTCACAATAGTAATGTTGGACTATGTGGTCTTCTTGAAACAAGGGTGAGGAAGAGCAATTTTCCTAAGGTTTATAGTGGTGTTTGTGATAGTTGGAGTGTTGTTACAAAAATCAAAATCATAGAGGAGGCATAATTTGGATGATCTGGATTCCAAGTAAGTTTGATGTTAATAGTATTGAGTGTGATGCTCAATTTATTCAAAGTCAAGTTTGTCATTTGGTTACTGGGAGGAAATTCACTATTTCTTTAATTAATGGCTATGATGACGCAAAACAAAAGGAATAATTTATGGAAGGGGTTGAAGAGAGTGCATAGATATGTTTCAGGACCTTGGATTATAGGGGGAGGATTTAATGATATTTCGAATTTAAATGAGAGGCTAGGGTCTGCTGTTACTTTGAAGGAAGTCTTGTCATTCAGGAATTGTGTGTGTTAGATTATGGAGTATTTGTAACCTGTAGGCGTGCATCCAAGTGCTTCTAATGAAAGAGGTATGGCGCATACATAATAACCCCCAACTTTTATTAGACAAAGTCGTATCCGATCAACGTACCAACCCTTCCACAATTTATAGGCCCAGAAATAATAAATCATGGGGGATAAAAGGCTTACTACAGGCAGAAAAAATCATACTTTCTATCATGCATGGAAGGTTGGGAATGGGCATCAAATTGGAATGCCAATCATAGATGGATGAAGGGGTGTATTTCACTGTTTAAAGATTGTACACCTTTGTGAACCATAATCAATTCAACAGTAGCAGACTTCATTCTTCTTCCAGATCAGCAATGGAATTAAAATATGGAACTACTAAGGATGAAAATACTAATGACATGTTCTATTGAATGTTAAACAACTAGGGGTAGTTGTATGAATAAAAACTAGTACCGCAAGTGCACGGTGTAGGATATAGCACAACTAGCAAATACTGGTCGAACCCACAAGGATGTCGATATCAAGTTGTATTACCCACTTAATTATATGACCTTAACAAATTATATTTAAAACTTACTACTGGCAATTAAACAATGAAACAAGAGTGGAAAACAAAATAACATAGATTGACTAGAGCAAACTACTAAACTAATAACAATTTTTTAATGAAAACAAAGCTAATTCTAAGCTCTAACTCTACTGCCATTCCAATTCTAAAAGAATGGTTAACTAAAAGCAGTTAAACATAAAAGACAAAATCTTTATGAGCATCATATAGAACTAGGCAGCAATCATCAAAGAATTGGAAACTAGCAAAACCCATTACCATATGCGTATACTTGATTAACTCACTAAGATTGAAAAGTAATAAATTAAGAGTACTAGTAAACTTGTATGCGAGAATGCAAAGATCAATTTAGAGTAAAAATTCATGAAATAAAACCAACAATAAGAAAATATAACCACTACTAGATCAGATAAATCAATGAAAATAAGAAATTGACAAAACCATTGAATATGAAAATAAGCAAAACTAAAACAAAATCAATTAAAACAAAGGAACAAAAATACCAGAGTTCTTGTAATTGAATTGAGCAACAAAGAACAGAACCAAACCAGACAAAGTGTAATTTTTGTCGCTATCACCGACGGATAGAAAAAATAAGACTGAATTAAAAACTAAACCTAAAACTATTTAGGGAGTGTGTCGGGTGTCTTCTGTTGAATGGAAAAATAAGGAGATTTATATCCTAATAACTGATGATATATGATGACAAAGAAAGAAAATAATCTCCTAATATAAGCTTGATTGGTATCTTGGGATTTTTGCTTAGAGAAGGAGTAAACTCTCCTTTGACATGTATTGTTGACTTGTCTAAACTCATAGACTTGGGCTCTTATTTCCTTGTAGCCTTTGGGTTATTTGTTACTTGGCCTTGTACTTACTTTTCCCGAACCGAACACCTATCATAAAATAAAATACTAATTAGCTCAATAGGTGATAAAAATAATAATAAAAAAATAAGTACATAATAATAGAAGTTATACTAAAAACCCAATTATAAATATAAACTATATTCAAATAACTAAAATATAGGGGTGAAAATATGCAATATAATAAGCTAATCAGTAGTATACTAACAAATCCGGTCATAATGTTGCCATGCAACAATAGCAAAAGGAAATATATAGCATGACAACTCCAAGACACATGAATTTTTTTTCGCGTCATTTGGAATTAGACTATCATGCCAAAGTGGAAATTGTTTCTTTGGCAACTAGGGCATAACAACATTGCTACAAAGAGCAATCTGTCCCATCGTCATATTTCTGAATCAGATTAACGATCCATCTGTAATTCAGCAACGGAGGATCTTCAACATCTTTTTCATACTATGTAATATGGCACAAAACGCTTGGAGTATTTGCGATCTCAATATCGATCCTCGCCTCAATGCAATCAGGGGCGGATCCAGGATTCTAAACCAGGGGTAGCGCAACTTTACATTACTAGAAACTCAAAAAAAAAAAGTTCGTAATTACTAAATTCTCAATTTCAACTTGATTTTCATTAGGTGTTCCTTTGGAAAAAAAAGCTTGAAATATCCCTCCCTTGTTTTCTCTTCATGCTTCTGAAATATAGATTTTCATTCACTAATCATTCATTCCCACAACTACAATAATAGTAAACTAACAAATTCCACAAATTCCCAATTTCAACTCCATATGATATATCATATATCACTAACAAATTTCCACAAATTCAACCCAATTAACAATCACACTTCCACAAATTCAGCCTAACTAGTAACTAACAATGAAAAAAACGACAATAATCAATCAAAATTCAACCTCACAAGTCACAATCAAAATTTCAACCCAAATTCCACAACAATGAACAATCAAATTCCACAACAATGAACAATCCACAAACTACTAATTCCACAAATCCACATACCACAATTTCCAAAAATTCTGAAATTCAGCCTAAAATAATAAAAAAACTGCCATATAACAATTTTAGAGGAAAGAGATAGAAAGTTACCTGAATGCAGTGGCTGAACGCCGGATCTCGGAACGCCGAAGTGCAACTATGTCGCTACTGTCGCCGTCACTCTCGCCGTCGCCGACCAATTTAAGTGAGAAAACTATTTCTGGCCGGAGAGCCGACTGCCGAGAAGAAAGAGAAAGAAAGTTAAGACTGACTACTCAAATTTTCCGACGAGACGACGACCAAAGTTAAGAGGGGATTAAGATTTAAGAACCAAAGTTAAGAGGAAACTCAAATTTAGGGCTAGATCTAGATTATAATTCGCGGAACAACAAACTTACCATTTTCTCCGACGAGACGACGACCAAGACTGACTACTCCGACGACTGGCGACTGGCGAGTCTCAATTTTCCGACGACACAGCACGTCAACACCGAGAACGGGAGTTGAGAGTTTGAGATTTGAGAGAGAGAGAGACTGAGTTTGAGGAGTTGAGAGAGTGAAATTTCCAAATGAAACGCGCTCCTTATCTTTTTGCGATTTTTTCCGATTTTTTGAATTTTTTTTTTTTAAAAAAAAGCAGGGGTAGCACGTGCTACCCCTTGTTACTACGTGGCTCCGCCACTGAATGCAATACACATTCCATTTAATGAATGGCTTATTAACTACGTCCTATACTTTCGAAAGGAAGATGGTCATGCGGGAGGCTGTCAACCTAATTATAGGCATGTTATGGAGTATATAGGGAATCCGGAATGACACAGGAAGCTTTTCCTTCCCCAAACACTCCTCCAGGATTCGTGGTGGCCAATATAGGTCGCCAACTACATGGCGAGGTTCAGATTACAATTTAGACAGACGATTCTTGGCAGAAAAAGACCAATTTAGGATGTGCCGCTTGGGTGATTATGCACCCAACTAGCATGCAACGGAAGGGCCAAGGGACGATTTCGCATGGACACTCAGCACTTTTAATGGAAGCTAGAGCTTGTTTGCAAGCTGTTGAGTGGGTTAGGCAACAACAAATCCGACAAGTCACTATTCAAACAGACTTTGTAAACCTAGTTCGCTTCTTGACTTACAAGCAGGTAAGATATGGCTAAAGGTTTTTGCTTGGTGTAAGGTAACAAAAGTTTCTTCTGACAGGGTCTAACAAGCTCACGAGCTCGCCAGCCTTTGTAGTAGCAACAACTTCTTTTTTACAAACTTGTAATTTATTACGTTTTCTGAAATATCAAAAAAAAGACTATATCCAAATATAGTGTTAATTTCATAGTGGTATTACGCTTCTAATCACGACGAGTTATGAAGGGTAAACAGAGAAAAAATCACATGTAAGGCCCTGACTAGATAACACTAATACCACCTAGTAGAGAAAAAGGCCCTCCTTCGAGGAACAGCATTGTAAAATCTTTTTAGAGGCAACCTCAATTCAATCGTGACATGCTTCGAGAGTAAGATCATTTCGACAGTCGTACAAGGCATTGACTTTGTTATGGTTGTCCCATTATACATTAGAGCCAATAGTGAAGTTGGAGAAGGTTTTGACGGAGGATAAGAAGGTAAGATTAGATAAGGCGTTTAAGAGGTTTAAGTGGTGGGGACTATTTTATGTATAGTTTCCCCTAATGTCCCTGCAAGGCCCGCCAATGATAGTAGGAGTCAGCTGATAAGGGGGTGAATACTGAATGAGAAATAATTGTATTTATGTCCGTCAATACCTTTTGTCAGTTACCATTATCAAAAAATTTGAGTTCAACTTCATAATTTTAAAAATAATTGTATTTATGTCCGTAAATATTTATTAGGAAAATTTGTCAAAAAAAATCTTTTTAAAACGTTCATTTTACGAAAAACAACCTCATAATTTTTTTTTTTACTTACAACCTTTGAGTTCAACTTCTTAAATAAGGCATTTAAAAGCCACCAATGTTGAGTTTTAGAAGGTGTTTGGGAGGAAGGGTCCAAGTAAAGTTGGACGGGGTGTTGGAGACCTTCCCCACCTTAAGTTGGTTCTTGGAGTAGAAACATTCGTTGGTGGCCTAATAGGAATTTTAAAGAAGGATAGCTGATGGAATATTTTTCTTATTGAAGACCCAATTGTTACGCCTTAAGTCAAAGACCCCAAATGGCCGGTGAAGACGAAGGAAACATTAGAGGGGACCAATGAAGAAGGGTTGTGGAACTCTTTTGTGGCGTATTTCAAACGTGCAAATAATTTGGTAAGATTGAGTGCATTGTTCACAGAATTCTTCTACTCCTTGCATATTGCTTTGCTCCTAAATCACTAACTTACACACCCAATCAATAAGCTTGATCAGATAAGCACTCTTTAAAACAAAAAAATAAAAATAAAGCTCTTGATCAGTTTTTTCCTTAAGGAAATAGAAGGATTCATTAATCTTTAATCATAATTGATGAATTAGGGACCGTCGTAGATTTTAGAGTGTCACCAGCGGTTAGTCCACTGACAGTCCATGAGGAGAGAGAGAGGCTACAAAAATAGTAAACAATGAAGAGAGAGAAAAAAAAAAGGGAGGAGAGATGCGTTTGCCCAGTTTATAGTGATGATACGTTTAGAATTTTTTTTTCTAAAAAGTATCACTTGGGTGTGACAAGTGGCAAAACATTATTGGTTCATGGGACTTGTGTCTTGGATCTAATAGTTGGCAATTGATTGTGATGAACAGTTGAGATTGTGAAAAAATTGTTCATGCTTTTTTTATCTTTTTTTAAATAATGGTCATATTTCATAATTATAAATTAAATAAAAAAAACTTTACCAACAGCTATATTTTTCTCTTCTCTATAAATAGATTCCAATATTGAGGTATTTTCATATATTTTTCATACACCTCTTTTTCATTGAACATCTATGTGTTAATGTTTGATTAAATGAAATAATTTTCTTATACTTAATTTTTGTGTTCATATAATTTGAAGAAGGTTTGAAAATAACTTCGATTAACATAAATAATTAGTTGTAATACAAATAAAAAAATTAAAATATTATAACAATTCATCATTAGTGTATCTTAATTACTCCAAAATTGGTAATGTGGTGAAAATTTGGGATGAATTAAATTAATAAGGAAAGAGAAAATATAGTGGGGAATGGTAAATAGTAGGAGAGAGAATTTGATGATCCCAAAAGTTAGTCTAACCATTAAGAGTAAGAAAATAAAATTTTTTTTAGTAGATTGGTATGAGTAATATGGAGGAGAAATATCCTGTCAAAAAAAATATGGAGGAGAAATAAATTCATATAGTTTTTGAACATTCAGTAAAAAATTAATTTGGAGCATCATTTTAGGCAGTGTCAAATAGCATTGGCGCCTACCAAATAAACCAGCTTGTTGGAGCATTTCCCATATGCTAGGATCGCATATGGTTTCTTAATTTTTTTTTTTTTTTTAAAGTATACTTCTCCTAAGTTCTATCTTTTGAGTAATCTTGATTCAAGAACTAATCCGCATCCTCTCCTTTTTCACAAAATTCTAATTTTCAACCTAGGGCCTATCATTATTTTTTTAGGTGATGTTAAGCCCTCTTTTTTTTCCTTTTACTTTGTTACTAGTTTTTATATTATTGTTTTTAATAAAGTTCAGTCTTTCACTAGTAGAAAATTTTTCTGACCATATATATTGAGTTATATCTACACATATATTAGGTTTTTCTCTCCCCATGTGAAAGTTAGGTGACTTTATTTTATTTTTTTGTGTAATTCAAGAGGTTGATTTGTTGATCGAAATTTGTGCGAGGTTTCAATAGATGTTTGTATTTTGTTAATAATCACTTGAATTAAATCCATCTCTATATCAAAAATAAAAGACCGACAAACCTACTTGTAGAAGGGTGTATCAGACAGCAATGTGAAAACGAGGGTTTTCAAAAGTGTTCGATCACCTCAATGATCGTGGTTTTGTCATATTAGAATTGTTCTTATTTTATTTTCATATGTATTTATTAGTTTTGACTTCTATGGTAAATGTTTTATGAATTTGAATCAATGAATTGATTTTAATTTTAAAAAAAGTTCTACCTTTGGAGCTTTAATTTACTTAATTTCTTGAGTATTTCGAACAAGATACATACTCTCTCGCCAAAGTACCGTAGTGCTCTCATTCAAGCCTCTTTGCTAGTAAGCGCGCAACTCATATTATCCTTTTTTTTTTTTTTTGATTAGAGACAAAATAATTGCGGTGATATATACCATGCAATATCATTAACTATGAAAGATTCGAACAATATTACAGTCAAGACATGGCTAATTTAGCTACCGAAAAACGCAATCGCTTTATTATGTAATAACTAGTATTTGAGTCCGGACGTTACTCCTGGTTGGTATTGTTTTCCGAACTTGATATGCATATTTTCATTCCCATTAAAATATATTAAGGAAAACTCAACATTTAAAATGTACAAATATAATAATGTGGACACTTAAAGCATGATTAAAAGTTGGTTGAGATGGTAATTGTATTATGCTATAATAGCAAGAGGTCATGGGTTCAAATATTGTTGCAATCTAAATTTACTATTGTTAATTGACATGACTTATGTACACATTGGACAATTCTAGTGGAGTAACAGAGATGACACGTGACGTTTGACGTATATACATTGTCACGCACGCTTATTAATATATTTGTGTAAATTAAGTTTTACACCAACGTTATCTTTAATTTGATTTTTCCAAAAATATTACCAAATAAATTAGCTCGCCTATGTAATAGTACCCTAATTTTGTAAATTACTCACATTAATAAATTCCCTGGAAGCAAGCAAGAGACAGGACGTATGTTCGCTATAGTTCTGTTTACTTTGTTGAATGAACATGGGAGAGCTAAAGACAATAAAAAGGTGTGTGGTCTACTCCGAAGATTATGCTTCATTTGCGTGTGGACCATATATATTGCAGATGGTTTTCTCATCAATGATCTTCTTGACTTCTTCTTAAGGCTAACAAGTCTAATAATCGTACTTCCTTTCCTTAGCTTGCCGTAATTAAAACTGTCTTTAAGTTTCAAGGTCGTCTTATTCCAGTCAACCATAGTAAACAATAAAGACTTGACTTTGGTCCCCCACTTAACAAATTTCCACCAGTGCGAGATTGCTTATATTGTCTGAGTAGACTCCACTATTAAAGTCATTGTACGCATGGAAACTTATTATTATTATTATTATTATTATTATTATTATTATTATTATTATTATTATTATTATTATTATTATTATTATTATTATTATTATTAATTTTTTATTGGTAAATAAATCTGTATTTTACCAAAGAAAGTCATTACAAACACAAATACTCCAACAAAACTAACTAATAAACAGAAACAAAAACAATTACAGCTTTTGCCTTAACACGCGCAATAATGAACATTACTAATAATCTCTCTAGGCTGCTGAAACTTATTCACTAGACACCGACTTTATCACCACAGTTTTTTTCCACAATACATACTGTATACATACTTTTTGTGAAGTCTTTTGCATCCCTTCCTTAACTAGCTTTTATGTGTTTCCCATGGTGTACATACATTGTTCTGTTGCTTGCACCTCAACACCCGTAGCAATTTTTCAGGAACCAAACCCTCAAACACTGCCTTGTAGCCGGACTTGTCAAGTTAACTAATTGATATCAAATTTTTCTTTACATCAGGGATAAATTTGACATCTTTCAACTCGAACATGTCCCCATTTGCAAGTTTTGCACTCACATGTAACAGACTATTATCTGCAAGATACACTTTTTCAAGTTTATGATATTTCAGATTTTGAAACAACTTCTTTTGAGGGCCAAGAATAAAACGAAGAACTCGATTCGAAGATCCATGCTGATCAACTAGCGGAGCTCTCTGTAGTGCTTACCACAAAAGCATAAAAAACATACTTCGTTACAGAGTTCATAGAAGCATCATTCTCTTCATCGCTATTCTAATCCTCTTTCTTTGTCTTCTCCTTGTTAGTGTCTTTAGAATTTTGACATTGTCTTCTATAGTGACATTTCTCGCTGCATTCCGAACACTCCACTTTTGCCTTACCGATTCTCTCACTACTCTTTCTGCTTGCATTGGCTTTAAGATCTCCCATGTTGTCTCCTCTCTCGACCGCCTCAATGTTGTATGCTCCAGTGGATGACTTCCCAGAATCCTTACGCTGAGGACTCTCACTCAACACCTTATCCCTTACATCATCCAACTTTAGTGCTTCCTTCCCTGTAGAATTAATAATAGTAGCAACAACAATATCCCACTCTTTGGATAAAGAATACAACTGAATTAAAAGCTTTTACGTCATCATCTAAGGTAATTTTCATAGATTACTAAATTTATTTAAGAAATTCATCAATAGATTTACCATCAATCATCTCAAGTTCAAACAAACGAGGCATTAGATATATGCCTGATTCACAGTAGAAGGCTTTCTCATACATGTATGAAATTGATCAACTCCACGGTTGTTTTCACATCCTTGATATTAAAGCAACACTCATTTCCAATGTCAACCAAACCACACCCAGTGCTTTCCGATCCAACCTTGCCCTAATCTTCATCTTTCATTGCAGCAAGCTTCTTTTCAGACAGAGGTTGGTAAAGGTCTTCAGGTACAGATAATATACAATTTGCATCCTCTAGAAACCGAAATCCTTACCATCGACTTTAACGTTCCTTACCCTCCCGTCATCCACTATATCTATTCAACAAGATGTAGCTGCAAAATCATTCAACCGAGCTCTGATACCACTTGTTTGGAATATGTACCGTATGCGGTAACAAATCGAGCAATCGAAGTATTACATATGGAGGAAAAAAGAAATTAAAGCAATAAAAAATACAAGATTGAACGTGGAAACCTTTGAATAGGAAGAAAATTACGAACACTACACTAGTACTTTGAATATGAGATGATGATACAAGGAGAATTCTTAAACTCTCTAAACTCTCTAACCTTTCTCTACGATTCTCTAGAGCTAAGAATAATAGTTTCACTTCATGCACACTAAAATAATAAATGGCTTTAACATATTTATACTAGGAAACAATTATAAAACCTAGTTAAATAAAGTCTCCAAATTAAACAAGAAATTATGAAATTAAGCCTCGACGAATCCCCCATCAGATCTTAAACCTGCAAGCACGAGCAGCCACCTGCGACTTGTCGATGAATGTCATGGGCTATGTAGTCACATACTACCTCCGTTTTTTTTAGTTGCAACGTTTGACAAATTGCACTATTCATGTTCTCTTATTTGACCACATTTATTGATTTATATGTTAAACAAAATATAGTCATGTGGGGTCTTGTTTGATTCGTTTCGATGTAAGTTTTCATAATATCAAATTTTTAATTTTTACTTACATACAATTAGAGATAAAACGATTTGAAATTGTACATTGGCAAGCGTGAAAGTCAAAATGTTGCAACTAAATAAAAACAGAGGTAGTAGTATATAAAGCCTCATCAATGTTGCAGGTATGGGTTTCGACGTACTAAACCTTGTGGGTAACTGTTGGGAGTTGTCACAAGCTATCAAGCTTCTTCCTCACTAATCTCTACATCTTACCCAACACTTAGGGACTGCTAGCTAACATATGAGTAATACATAAATAAAAGATTACACTAAAATAGAGGGGAAATAAATGTAAATATGAATCTACTCTTAGTAGGGCTAAATAGCAATTAAAGAAATAATGCTCACACAAACTTAAAGCACAAAAGATAGTAGTTCCTCATTATTTAGATAGTACCTTCATTACGATTTAAAACTACAACAAAGTGTCGAACCTTAGGAGTAAACTAACACAGTACTCCTAGACTAGTCTAAGCTAAACTAAATTGAGAAACTAAAGAAACTACTAGATATGAAGTTGATGTGCTTGTTTAATGCTTTTATTTTGTAGATGATAGATGATCTTCTATTTATAGTTAGAGTCTTGACGCCTCTAATTATGGCGGCTATATTTTTCGTTGTGCATTGGGTTCCTCCACTTCATTTTGGGTGCCATTTTCATTGCCTTGATTAAGCCCCTTTTTCATGGGATGCTTTTATAGTAGCCTTCTTGAAAAATAAGGCTACCATAAGAAATTAATTTTTTGAGTCATGAATTTGTCCCAGTCAGCGGATTACATTTATGAGTTATGACTAGTTACTATAAACATACTCATATACTCTATATTCCTAATATACACATACGTATTCAAAATAATTTTGTAATTTTCAAAAATATTAAAATTTTAGAAATTTTTTTACCTCGAAAATTTTAGAATTTTTTGTATTTTTATACCATTTTACAGGTTTTAAATAAACAATTTTTTTTATTAAATTTCATAGGAGGGAGAAAAAGAAGGAATAAGAAGAGGTAAGGTCTACTGGAAAAGCGTGCTAAGGTGGACAGAAACGAAGGGAGAGGAGTGGGGGGAAGGGTGACGAGGCAAGAGCGAAGTGGGAAGGGAAAGGGGCGGGGAAGGTGCGCATCGATGCAGTGAGAGGAGAGGGGGGCGAGGGTGGTGCACTACATCGACGAAGTGAGAGGAGAGAGGGGAAGGGCAATGGGGGCAGGGGAGAAGGGGCAACGGGGTTAGGGGATAGGGGAGAAGGAGGAAGGGCTGGCGGGGTTGGGTAAAGACGAATGTTGAGTTGGGGCGGTGGGGGTGGGCGTAGACGAAGGTTGGGGTTGGGGTTGTGGGTGGGGGTGGGGATGGGGGTTGTAGGGTTAGGGTTGGGCTGCAGTGGTGGGGGTGAAGTAGGGGTGGGGTGGTGGTGGCTATGGAGGAAAATGTGTAAAGGAGGGAGAAAAGAGAACAAATATTGTATTAATACAATGGATATACAGTCAATATAAATATAATAAATATAAATATTACAATATACTACAAAGATATTATCAACATATGCAAAAAAATTGTAATTTTTGGAAAACTTTATTTTAATTATTAATTATTTTTTTCGTAAAATAATTTATTTTACCATAGGTTGATAATACTATTGAAGAAGATGGTCATAAAAGAGATGAAAGAAAATTTTAATTATAATTTTATTTGCATAGAATGGTAATATTGTTGAGGAAAATTATCATATTTTTTCATCGATTATTAACAAACTTATTACATTATGAGATTTCATTTCAAAAATTATAATTGATATTTTCGTGTATCATATCAAATTTAATATAAAAAATATTAGTTTCAGAACTTATGGAGTATAATTAGAAAATTGTATGTAACTAATTTTGAAAAGTCAAAATTGCTCTAAATACAAGTAGACAACATGAATCTATTGTATTTGACTTAGTCCATAGTATCTAGCCATAAATAATATACCGCTGAAGTGTACAAATGTGTGGCTCAGATTAAAATATTATGATACCCTTCTTCTTAAAAAGCTATTGTAAAATTATCATTTTTCTTGGAATTACTTCCTCGTACCAAGAATAAATTGCCCCATTTCTTGATTCCAACTACCTCCGTATTCTAGAAGATTCCAACTCGATGAATTCCACTAAAGTTAGATGTAGTTTGACCAACGTATTTTATTTTTATTTTTAATAGTAATATTACTATTATTATTACTATTAGTACGTACTATTATTGTCAATATTATTATTATTATTATTATTATTATTATTATTATTATTATTATTATTATTATTATTATTATTATTATTATTATTATTCGTATTGTTATTATTATTATTATTAATATTATTTTCATAATAATAATAATTTTTTTTATTATTATTACTGTTACTATTCTTTTTACCTACTATATTAATAAAAATAATTATAATTTGTATTGATATTATTAAATAATAATAATAATAATAATAATAATGTTCAATTTAATTTATTTCAATTTAGTCCAATTTCTTTCAATTCAAAAGAACGAGCGGTAATATAATTGGAATCTTCCATGCAATGTGACATTAACTCATCAATAATACGCTTACTATTGCTGATGGAGATTGCAATATAAGCGCTATAAATACTCCACTTTGTCATCCCAAAGTACCGGTATCACAAATCACTACATTTACAATCAAAAGTTCTCCTTATGGCTTCCTACCACTACTCTCCTATCTTATTCATGCTCTTGGCATTACTCACTCAACTTGCTGAGAGCCGTTTAACACAAGAAACATTTACAGCAGCTTTCGGAGCTACGTCAAAATCTTCCGCTGATGAAGGAACAAAATGGGCTGTACTTGTGGCTGGTTCGAAGGGTTTTGGTAATTATAGACATCAGGTATCGTTCATCGTCTTTTATCATTTAGTTCAAATAAAGGTTTTTTTCGACGTGACAACAAAGAAAACTTAGTTCATTTCTTTTTTCTCAATTTTTTGACAGGCTGATATATGCCATGCTTACCAAATATTGAAAAGAGGTGGTCTCAAAGATGAAAATATAATTGTTTTCATGTATGATGACATTGCTTATAACGAAGAAAATCCAAGAGAAGGGATTATCATAAATAACCCAGAAGGAGGAGATGTTTACAACGGAGTTCCCAAGGTACGGTTTAACATGCACTTCTTATTTACATTATAGTATAAGTTATTGGTAGGTTGAATCTATATATTCTTAGCTTCTTGATTACTTTGAGTTGTTCATACGGTATTATCTTCCTCATGTAGGATTATACGGGTGACAGTTTGACAACTCTCAATCTTTTAGCTGCCATACTTGGAAATAGAGATGCTATAGAAGGAGGTAGTGGTAAAGTTGTCGATAGTGGCCCAAATGATCGAATTTTTATTTACTACTCTGACCATGGTAGTCCTGGTGTACTAAGTAAGTAACTTTTTTTTACATATATGATTACTTCCTTAAGTACTTATATATCAAAATGCTATTGACACTTTCTTTTTCTTTTCTCTTGTACTATCAAAATTTTTTTTTTTTTTTTTTATAATTGTGTACCGTAATAAGTATAAAAAGTATTTCGCAAAGGAGGAATTAACTTATTTTTACTAATTAAGTATGTTGAACTAACCTCTATATCATCGGAAAATTACTCTTGTGACAAAAAGCTATGCCCAATCACGATGATCTATATGCGAATGATTTAATCAACACCTTGGAGAAAAAGCACCTTATGGGAACATACAAAAGCATGGTAAGCTCTCCATATATATGTTGTACCAAGGTTGTTTGTTATTGAAATTAACCCTTATATTTTCGCGTGTGGCAAGTCACAAACCTCGGGGCTTTGCTTGGCATGCTTGCAACGGTCGTATGTAAATGTGTGTGTCAGTGTGTGTATATAATTCAATGTATAATTTTGGCAAGTTTATTGTTTACAAATGTGTAGGTAATATATGTAGAAGCATGTGAAGCTGGTAGTCTATTTGCGGGTCTGCTGCCCGAAGATTGGAATATATACGTAACAACTGCATCAAATCCTTCTGAAAGTAGTTGGTCAGTTTATTGCCCAGGCATCGATCCGAGGACTCCTTCTGAATTTGATACCTGTTTGGGTGACTTGTATAGTGTTGCTTGGATGGAGGACATGTACGTATTTTTATTATTTTTTTCAAAAATTAGTTTACGTTTTTAAATTATAACCCTTTTTCTTATATTTTTTAACTAACGGGTTTCTATAAATAGTCATTATCTCTAACAACTTGCATTTGAGTGTTATGACAATGAAAGGAAGAGAATGTATTATTGACTGATTTGTTTGCTGTCCTATTTTTTCAACGTTGAACAGTGAGATACATAATGCCGACTCTGAGACGTTAGCACAACAATATCAAGTGGTAAGAATTTGGAATATTTATTACTACCTCCGTTCTCTTTTAGTTGCAACGTTTGACAAATTGCACTATTCATGTTCTCTTATTTGACCACATTTATTGATTTATATGTTAAATAAAATATAGTCATGTGGGGTCTTGTTTGATTCGTTTCGATGTAAGCTTTCATAATATCGAATTTTTATAATTTTTACTTATATACAATTAGAGATAAAACAATTTGAAATTGTACATTGGTAAGCGTGAAAGTCAAAACGTTGCAACTAAATAAAAACAGAGGTAGTATATGATTAGCTTCATTTCACGGCATTAGAAGGACTTTTCTAACTTATGTCATTGTTTTTCTAACCTGTACTATATACTGGTTAATAATTTCAAGATTTCATTAAAAGAAAATATAATGCAACAAAATTTTATTTGGAGATAATAAATAGAGTGCGTCATGAGTGTAACATGTTACATCAAAATTTATTGTACGTGTAACGTGCATAATGGCATAGATTTCAACAAAAATGACATAGACTATACAAACAATGACTTAAATCTCAAGTCATTATGTCATTTATTGCATGTCATTCAAATGCACGCTTTTTGTATATTGCTATCTTACATAGAAATTCTGATGCTCTTAACCTGTGCCCTGTGGTATAGGTGGTTAAAAAATCCTTATTATATTATGCCCATAACACATACATAGAACAATAAAATGGTTCATTACAACAATCATTTATATTTGGAAACAAAAAAGCGACTTACTTAAGGAGTAGACTTTAATGAGGAGGATCAAATCCAATAAGTAGAAATAAATTTTAAATTATCTATGAAAATGGATATAATGGTTCTGCTTAGCAATACTAGATGAACATAAATTACAATCAATAAGTTAACTAAAACTAATAAAATAAAGCTGAAATTGATAAGATGCTGGAACTGATAAGGTAGCTTATTAACTTAAATGTTTGGCAAAAGTAGTTGCTTAAGCTGATAAATTATTTTGACAAAATTTGATGTTGTCAAGATTTTAAAAAGATATTCTAAAATTTCAATTACTTGATTTTGAAAAGATAAATATTTTAACTTATCATTTAAATTATTTAACGAAGTGAAATTTTATTTTAAGCACTCTTCAAATATTACTAATCATTTTAGTATCTAAAATATGTACGTTAATACTATATCATTTGAGGTAAATAAAATACTTCTCCAAACATGGTTAATCTAGAAGATAGATGTAACTATGATCTCCATCAAATGTACAAAGGGTGTTACTGTACAAATTTAAAGACCTTCCAATTAGGACGAAGAAAATGTTGCTCCTATAAATTGGACAACTGTAAGAACTACTGATTTTTTAATTTGTTTGGTTGGAATCAAATTATTTCGAGAAAACTACTTTTATTATTTTGTATTTTTACCTTTGATTTGTGAGAGAGTAAAAAACAATTCTCCCGATAATAGAAATTATCCTCCAATATAGAAAGAAGTATTGTTAAAGGATCAACTCAATCAAAATTTTAAGCTCATGGTTGAGCCCTAGGAATAAATTTATACTCTATCATGCCCCTCACGCAAGAGCCCTTTAGGCTTGAATTGTGGATGCAGCACTACTGGTCTCTCTCGTACCTGACGCTAAATATTCCACTGAGAAAGGAGGGGTGGATGAGATTCGAACATGTGACCTTTTTGTCACGCTGGCGGCTCTTGATACCTTGTCAAAGGACCAACTAAACCAAAAGTTTAAACTGATGGTTGAGGCCCCAGGAATAGATTTATACTCTATCAAGTACCTTATTTTCCATTTGTTTCTTTACTTTATCTTGTTATTTTTTCGTTTATCTTCCACTCTAGAGAACAATCATTAATTATATATTTGGGTGTACATGATATAACCAAGACTTTGTTTTACTCATTTGCTCATTTGGAGGATTCAAATGAGCAATGAGCATTAAAAAAGGTCTTAGGTGGACCATATTTACCATGCATTTGGTTTTATGATAAAAAATTGTATCTGACCATATTTTTGGCACTTCCATTTCTCATTAACCAAGATTGCTTGGTGGAGAAGGTGGTCGGGGAATTCACCTTGTGACTTTGAGGTCACAAGTTTGAACCCCACTACCTACTTGTGTTTCGAAGTAGAATTTCATTTATATCTCCTTACTTCTTAGTATAAACTCTGTATACCTGGATTGACTGATTTATGAGAAGTATTGATCCAGTAGGATCATTCTTCTCTTTAAAGTGTTTTCTATTTGAGGCCAAAATAAAACAAATTCCGTCTCACTAAATTTATTTTAATCTAAAACAATATACACAGGTAAAGACACGGACCGCAGCTGGAGGAGATCGTGGATCACACGTCATGGAATATGGAGATATGAATTTCAATACGGACCCTCTGTCACTGTATTTGGGCTCTGCCGCTAATTCGGCTGATAAACTTCAAAATAAAGGGGGAAAGGGCAGCCACAAGCCAATAGCTGCTGTTGAACAACATGAAGCTGACATTCTCTATTTAAGACGAAAGGTTTGTCTATCTATCCTTTTGCATGCATGATAAATTGATAAGTAACTCTTGTCTTTTGCACAAGAAAATAGTAGTATATTTTAGATTTTATATAATGTCCTAATTTGATACTCCCTCTGCTTTTATTTGTTTGCTATATTTTCCAAAAAGGGTTGCTTTTTTTTTATTTGCTACATTTACTTATTAGGAGACTTGACCCACCAAAAAGTAATAGTATTATATTTGTTTCACTTCTTTTTTCACCAAAAAATACTACTTTTTTCCCTTTTCCCACCCTATTTAATGCTAAAGGGATCAAAAAGTACACTAAAAAAGAATGAAAATAACATCTCCTAAATTATTGTGTAAACCAAAATGTAGCAAATAAATAAAAGCGGAGGAGTATATTTTCTTCGAAATTAAATAACTTTAAGCTAAAACGGCTTTGTATTAAGAAGTGTTTGGTTAAAAGTTTTCAGGATCGAGTAAAGAAATCAAGTAAAGAGTATAATTTCCTTACTTGTTATTTGTTTTGTCAAATTGAATGATTTCTTTTACTCTATCCTCACTTCCAAACTCTTCTATATCCATTCTTCATCCCACCCCAAGGTCTCACTTATCCTTTCTTGAAATAACATTTTTATTTTTATTATTATTGTTATTATCGTTATTGTTATTATTATTAATAATAATAACAATAATAATTACTTTTATTATTTATTATTATTTATCTATTTATTTTTTTATATTTTTATTATCATTATTATTTATTTTTTTATTTTTTTATTATTTATTATTATTATTAATTTATTATTATTAATCATGTGCGAGCGTTGTCTATAATATTTCTTCTTACCTATTAAAAAATAATAATTCAAAAAGTGTTATCTTTAATGAAACTCTATTGTGACATCTGACATGTGTTGCTTTAATGCTAGAAGCTAGACACATAGCCCAGGAATCCATATGAAGTGTTTTTAATTTATCTGTTATACAATTATTGATAAAGTGATTATCTTTGACATAATTCTTTTTTTTTTTTGAAAGGATCTTTGACGTAATTCAACATAAAAAAAAGGTGCTCTAGTATCTAAAAAGAACAACTAGATAAATATATAGTTGCTAATTTGCCATAATGATAACATTGCTCATATAGCTAATTTGGCTAATTAACATGTTTCCCACTTTTACTAAACCAAAAAACACGATTTATAATTATTAGTTAACCTACGTTGTTCTATATTTTCACAAAACAAGGTTCTTGCAAGTAGGCGCGCGTACAACCCGTTTGAGAGTTGATTATAAATGGTGATAATGGAATGAATTTGTATCTAAATTTGTGAAGAAATCATTGTTCATTCTCATGGTAATGTTAATTTAGCCTTATGTTAGGTGTTCATGAGTGATAATGAAAATTGATTTCCCTTAAAGAAAAAAAAATACACAAGCTTAGTATACGTTTAATTCTAACTTATCTTATCTTATCCCATCTTAATAGTTTATTGTGTTGCATAACATCTTATTCTATCGTATCTTATCTTATATGATCTTATCTTATCTTTTTTGTTTCTGAAATAAATTAAAATAAGTTGAACAAAATAAAATTGTATAGGTGAGATTCCTTCCCCATAGAGAAAAAACACAAACTTGAGAGTTGAAATTACCTTCCATTGGAGATTTTAAGGGTCTTCTCTTACAATATCACACTTCATTTTCATTATTACAATTTGTTAACGACGATCAAACGGGCTAGTAAAGTTTTATAGGATTTATGATTATGTTGGTGGAATTTTGGTGGAATATGTTATTGATTGCCTGATTGGTATGAGAATCGTCATAAATGGTACCACTTTTATTTTCCAAAGTGATAGAGAATAAATGTAAATATCATCTAAACATGCATAGGTTATATATCAAAAGATAACATAAATGACAAATTTAGAGAACTTTTAAATCTATTATCTATCACAAAATTGGCAAATGGTCGGTCTAAAGTCCGATTTTGAGGCAGCCGTTCAAATAATTTCTTCCTTATAATTATGAAAAACAGGTTTTGAGAGCTCCAGAAGGTTCTGTTAAGAGAAAACAATATGAAACGGAGTTGAAAGATGCAATATCTCATAGGGAGAAGGTAGACTCTACCTTTGAAGAGATTGGAAAAGCTGTTTTTGGTGATGATAATGGCACTCAGATGATTAAAACTGTTCGATCAGCGGGACGACCAGTCGTGGACGATTGGGATTGTTTCAAAACACTGGTATATATGAACTTCTCTATCGTTTTTTGGTTAAATATCTCGTCTATTGCGTTGTTTAAAGAAAAATACTAGTGTTTTGGCCCAAGCGATGTATGAAGTCAGTTACAATTGTCAAACATACTATTATTCATAATTTTTTAATTAAATTTATTTCGTAAGACGTTATGACATGATATTTTGTTTTAAATGAAATTTTAAAGAATTGGGGATAATAATAACAATTTCAATAGAACTGTGGTAGGAGAATATTATTACCTTAATATAGTTACATATCATTATACGACTTTATTATATTTTACTTTGAAACATTAATCATTGAGATTTTAGTGGACTGGTGGTTAAACTATCACATTTCACTTCAAAGGTAATGTGTTTGATTACTAGTATCTACACATTGTTAATATTTTTAAGTGAGATCATGAACATGTATATTAGAACGTTTAGAAGAGTGCCAACATAACTTGTGAAATGACAAGCTCATAGTGTGCATTATTTGATTTAATGTTATACTTCCTCCATTTTATATATTGCTCTGTTCACAATATTTTTTTTTTTTTTGGTAAGTAAGCTAGATCAATATATTAACCACCACAAACATTACAACCAAACAAAGCTGCTACAAGCCAAGTAGGCTAAAAGCAAGCTTCCTAGCAAACAAATTACAGCTTACTTACACACTTCATTGGATATTTCTCTAATCCACTCTCTATCTTTCTGACTTTTTCTCTTACTGTAACTACAATAGCATCTATCAATTACATTTAATTGGATTCTATTACAGACACTTGCTACTGTATGAACTTTATTGTTCCAGAAAGCATCATTTCTTGTCCACCATACATGGTATACCATTGCTATCACACAAGATGCATAAACCTGCTTCCTGAATCTTTATTGTTCACAATATTAGAAAAGGAGAAAAATTGTGGTGAAAACTATAACTGGGGGATATTTGGGAAATATATATATAGATAGAAAGATGAGAAAATTATAGGAAAACATTCATATTTTTTAGTAGGTTATAATTACAAAAGAAAGAAAAAGTAGCAATTAAAAGATACATCAATTGAACATGTAACAAGTAAAATAAGACGAAGGGATTTGCAAGATAAAATAACTTAATACATACATGTTATTTTGAAGCCTGTTTAAAAGTAAACAAATAAAATATTGCAAGAATTTTGTTTGAATAGATAAGATGAAGATAACATCAGGAAGCCCTCCTTTCAAGAAGAACATACATTTATTACTTTGAAGAATTGATAGGAGTAATGGGTTATTACAAGTAATGATATACATAAAATAATATATAAGAGGTGTCCTATTCTTATACTAGCTATCCAGTTAGCTGCTAAATTTCTTTCGCGGTAGACATGATTAATTTTCCACGGCCCAAAATGTTGAATAAGTAATTTGATTCGATGATGGGCACAGTGACCTTTAACAATGTTAGCCACTTGCAATAATTGGTAAAACCATGTAATACAAAAGGCCTAAGCCCTAAGGTTTGACCTTTTGCATGAAAATGAAACACGAGAAGTGATCAAGTGATGAGGAAAAGATGCTCATATAGATTTTTTGATTGATATATAAAATATCATCATCGATCCTGATTCATGATTCAACTTTGTTTGATTACCCATCTCTTGTAGGTGGATATGTAAAACTAGCTATCAGTAGATATACTAAATTTACGTAGTTTCTTTGATACATATCGTCATGATTCAAATTTCATTTTTTATATTATTATCATCCTAGTAAATAAATTTGACAATGGAGGACATACATATTTCATACAATTGATCTGTGAAATAGCCACCTCATCGTTTTTATGCTTCTATATAAATTTTTCAATAGATATACTAAAATTAGTAATTTCTAGGAGTAGTGTACACTAATACTTCATTAGCATATGCAATATTCACATCTATAATGCTTTGTAGTTGTGCATACTGTAGAGTGTAGACCAATACTTCATTAACATCTATCATGTTTTGTAGTAGTGTGAGTGCTCTTTCTTTTCCTTGTTCTTACTTTCATTTTTGGGAAGTATGTTTGTTTGGTTTTCTCTATTTTTAGACAGAAGCAACACATTTTGTTAGGGTTGTGAGTGCGTAGCGGAAACAAATTAAAGATGTAGAGATTGAGATAAATAAATAGAGTTGGAAATATGTGGCAAGAAAAGTAGTAAAAGATGAACACACAATTTAACGTGGAAAAAATCCTCAAATAGAGGCAAAAAACCCACGGACGACGAGTACCCAAAATCCACTATATGAAAATAGGAGAGTACAAGAACCCTAAATATTATTAGGGTGAGTATACAATAAAACTCTCACTATAGTAGGAACTCACTTGAGAGTATTACAAAGAGGGATAGTGGATTAATAAAATAGGTGGATTAATATACAAGGAGGGAATTTAGGAAGGCTATTGTATATGTGGCTTCTTGGATTTTGTGGATGAATCATAAAATGCCCAACATCCCTCTATATATATGTGTGGTATGTCGGTGATGAAGGTTGTCAAATGTGATGTACAAATATCATGATTTCTCTAGAACTCTCCATTACCAAGGCATTTCATTTTGCCGACATAATCCCAAAGTGATTTCTAGATCAATCATGATCTTTCATGATGAGAATATATCTTTGTTGGGCTTTTGTGCCTAAGAAATTTGGGCCATCAAACCCAACACATTTGATTATAATTGTCCTCACCACTAACTCACATCACTTGATAACTTACCAATATCAAAGTAAGAAAAAAACATGATATAAAGAGTCTATTTTATGCATTTGGATTTAATTGGATAAATTAGACTATAAATAGAAAAATTAATTATCATATGAGTATACTATTATTCCAATCAAAATTTGATGAATTTATATCTATTTAAAATTATAGCATCGAAAAGTTTCTCATTGATGTTATGCATCTGACGATATTATTTTATAAAAAGCAGGAAAGTTAGCTTTGACCTATAAAAAGAAAAAGATGTTGCTTCAAGAAAAGTTACTGACCATAATATGCAACCAATTTTATGCCTGATTTTTTTTTTCTGTTTTCGAATACTAATGTAGTGTTAAAAAATACTTCATGTAGGTTGACACTTATAAGACACATTGTGAACCACTCTCCACCTATGGAAAGAAACATATGCGGGCATTTGCAAACATGTGCAATGCTGGGGTGCAACAAGCTCAATTGGCTAAAGTAGCATCACAATTGTGTGGGAACAACTTCAATTAAGAAGTGCGCATAAGCCTTAGCTTCCTATGTGAGATACATGATGGACCGTGGGATATTAACAATATGCACTATAGAAGCGCATGTGTAAGAATGTCCATATATAGTATGCGCAAACTAAGCTTTGTTTCTAGTTTCTACTTTATTGCAATTTGCAAGCAATGAACAAGTGTAAAATTATTATATAAAGCTGTTAAAGCTTCCCACATTAGGTCATGTGATTTTTGTGTTAGCCAATATCAACTATCCTTCGCATTATCGATTATCAAATGAAAACTGGGTTTTGACAATCATTCACATGTACGTCCTAAATTAACCAAAAAAAAATTTCCTTCAATTTGTGTACTATTTTATACCACATATTGTAATTTGGTGACTATTATGTATTTAGACTTATTTGAATAAAATAGATGGACCATATTTATTTTAACTTTTAAAAAAAATTAAAGACTCTTCATTAAAGAAAAAAAACCAATAAAATAAGTGACTCCCATTGTGAAATAGAAAATTTTATTTCGTCCTAAGCCCTAAATTTTTATGATAACTTATGATTTCTTGCTATTTGTTCTTTAAATATCTTATAATATCTTATCTTTTAATCTCTCTCTATCTTTTTATATTTCTTACTTTAATTGTGTGTGTTTGTCAATGCACTTATTAGAACTTAAATATCTTTTATTACATATCTGTAAAAATTACAATGATTGAATATTAATAAAGTACTCATTAAAAGGAATAAAAAATAGTGAAAAAAAATGCTAAATCATAAAAAGAACTAATCTAGAACTAATAGCATAAACTAACTTGAAAACCCGATCAAACGGATGACCCAATCGCGGATGCCACAGCTCAAACTCAGATAAACCGGGGATTGTCACTGCCTAAACCATGGGAATACTACGAAAAAATAGAGTCCATCATGCCGCTTACATGCTCCAATCAGGGTCCCCGAAAGTTGGTTTTGTATAGCACTCAAAGAAGAAGTGAATTAAACGTGACAATTAGATTCATCAATCATTTGTGGCACCCAAATTAAATTGCAATTAAGGCGAGGGACATATAAAACATGATGAAGAGTAAGGCCCCGGGTGAGAGTCACACGATCCTCCATAGTAGCAACGACACTAGAACAGTCAAGTAAGCCAACCGGACAAGCATCAATCGAAGTCGATCACATGAGTAAGGCACGTGAGATTGCAAGTAACATGATGTGATGCCCTGGTATCAAGAATCCATTTATTAGGTATTACTAAAGTGCCATCAACAAATTGCAGTTTGTTCCTAGCAGATAATGTGATCATCATTGACCTTCTCCAGTCATTATATCCATCACCATTGAATTTAACAGAAACAATTAGAGCTAAATTTGAATCAGAAGGATGTGTATAGTAAATGCTAGAAGGACTTTGGTTAGGTGGAAGTATATTTTCAGAATTATCGTTTGTTTGAGGCATTTTGATCAAGAAGAAAATTCGCAGATTAATTGGAATTTTAGTGTGGAATTTCACTTATCTCAATTGATAAATGACAGAAGAAACAAGATTTAAAAAAAACAGATGATGAAATTTATGAGTTCAAGCAACAAACAAATTTGAACAAGATCAGATTAATGAGCAAGATCAAATTAATCAGAATTGAAATTCTAAAAGTTAAGAATATCACAACAACTTGTTGCAGTGATTTCAACTAAGAATTTCGATTAACACAACAGTTTCAGTTAAGAGATTGCAGAGTTTTACTTATTGATTCTAGCAGAAGAATCAAAGAATCAAGAAATGGAGGTTGAGAATTTCAGATCATAAAACCTGAAATTTCTTCACAGGATCTTCCAGAATCTTCAATTTGTTTATGCGGAAATGATGTTTAGTGAGCTTCAATTAGCTCTAATACCATGTTAATTGTTGTAAGCTACAACAATCCAGAGAAATAGGAGAGAAGAATTTTGAAAAACTTTATTATCAATCTAAAACATTTGTACATAATGAATTGAATCATCTAAGTAGAGAAAAGATTGTAGTTTATATATACACTACTTACAAGAAGCTCAGGCAGGTGGTTATAACAACCAACTCGTATGACAAACTAATTGATATAACAAACTTAATAAATAAAGTAATTAATTTAAACTGATTTGCTGAGCTGGAATTTGCTGAGTTGGAGTATTCTCCAATACTTGGAAGCAAGGAAATTAAAGCGGGAATAACATTCATGTTGGATTATGCTCCAAAACTAGTCAAATAGTTTTCCTAATAGTTAGTACTAATGGCTAATAAGTAGTTAGTGGATTAACAAGTAGTGGTCTGCATAATGGTCTATGTAGTGGGATAGCAAGTAGTAGGTTAAGTAGTTGACATGTTATTAATAGTGTTTTGTATGCCTATTAAAGGTTGTTTTGTTTAGTTATTTATGTATGAAAAATATATATAAATGTAGTCTTTCAGGTTCTCTTCATGTTTCTCTTTTTTCTCCTCTAAAAATTCTACATGGTATCAAGAGCATCAGGTTGGATAGAAAAAAAAAAGTAGAGAGAAATGAAGAAGAAGAAAAAAAAAAAGGGAGCGAAAAAGTGATCAAAAAACAATATTTTTTTAAAAAATAAAGTATAAGAAAATTTATGAGTGTTTTATGTGTTTAACCATGGCAAGTAATGGTTTTACTTAGATGTGTGAATGGGTTCCTTTTTAGCATATGAAATTATTCTTGGTTACTATAAAAAAAAGAGGGAGTAAATATTTAGGGTGATGGGGCAAACTTCACAAGAGAATCGGATAATTGGCAATCTGATAATGGTGGAAGTCCGTAGTCAATGCAGACACGATTTTCGGAATTTTAGTAGTGGATGTGGTCAAATTTACAAGACTACGTCGAAGAGAGTTTATGGAGAGAAATGCTCTATTCAATCATTGAAGGTTGATGAAAAGTTCATCAACAAATTTGAAAATGGTAATGAGAAGTGCATTACATTAGGAAGATAAGTGCTTCTATGTTGATGAGGAGAAGTGCTCCATGAAGATTAAGAAAAAAATAAATTTGAAAGTCCAACGGGAAGAATTACGAACAAGCAAGATTGTGATACGATGTTTAATGTTGGCTCTTAGAAATTTTGGAGCAAGGGAGTATGTTAGATTATGCTCCAAAACTAGTCAAATAGTTTTTCTAATAGTTAGGATTAGTGGCTAATAAGTAGTTAGTGGATTAACAAGTAGTGGTCTACATAATGGTCTATGTAGTGGGATAGCAAGTAGTGGGTTAAGTAGTGGACATATTATTAGTAGTGTTTTGTATGCCTATTTAAAGGTTGTTTTGTTTAGTTATTTATATATGAAAAATCTATAAAAATGTAGTCTTTCATATTCTCTTCATGTTTCTCTTTTTTCTCCACTAAAAATTCTACAAATCACATGCCGTAGACTGCGGGCATTTGCCAATTTCTGCAACGCAGGGGTACTTGACGATCAGATGGCTCAAGCATCGGCTCAAATTTGTTTTATATAAAGCAAGCAACTTGATAAATCATAATGAGATATGTGGTAAGTGATTAAGAGAATTGTGTAACAGAAGAATCAATGTAGTGATATTCTTATCAAATCAAGCATATAATATAAAATTGACAGAGCTCATATCATGATGTAGCTCTATTATTCCTTGCAAGGGATTCCACGGCTCAAGGGACTTTTTAGCCCAAAAACTACGGTAAAGCGAAGTTTTCAATAGAGCAAACAAAATTGAATGAGAAAAAGAGAAAAAGAAAGCATTTGAGAAATTGAAATTAAACATCCAACACCTCCAACATTATTCTTTAATACCGGTGCCACAACTGAAGGAGAAGTCATGGGTGGAAGGCCGTACGTCATATTGAAGGTAGAACGAATATTGTACAACATACGGCAGCTCGGCAATGTGATCCGGCACGATACCCGGCTATCAGTGGCACAATCGTTAACAATACTTTTAAAAACCTGCAGTAAACAATCTTTACACTGCCCCCTACTAAGATCTGGAGTACACTCCACCAAACCATCAATCTTCTGATGCATAATATAGTCAATCCTTCCAGTTGCAAAGTTTCGCCAAGCATTCTTATTGTTTGATGTAGCGAGGTTGATTAGCCTTTCAAAGATTTTCCGTACCGTTTTATTTATCATACCTCCATCCGGGATCGTGGAAAAGGAATATGACAATGTTTTATAAGCGTTTGCGACCTCTATGGTGGAGAAGATCATACGGTCGGCATAGCGTAGCATGCATTCCTATTGTAAAGGAAAAGGACAATTGTGGAACGAAGTTATGGCGCTGAAAAATCACAGTATGATTAACTTTTTTGTTACTGCCGCTGTGTGTTTTAATGTTAACATTTACCTTTCTGCGTTCTCCAATTCCCATATTCGACCATATATATATATATATATATATATATATATATATATATATATATATATATATATATATATATATATATATATATAGGGTTGAGATCCAGTGGGAATATCCTCTTATGCGAGAACACATACTTATATGAGAACACTTTAAAATTAAGAACACATACATATTAGTTTTAGAACATGAGAATATAATCAATACATATACATGTATACATGTTTCGAAATATCAAGCTTATGTTCTAAAATATGAATAGTGTGTTCTGATTTTTTTCAAACATGTTCTAAATTATTCAAACATGTTCTAAATTATTCAAACATGTTCCAAATTATTTTAATTATGTTCAGAACTATTTCAATTTCGTTCTAAATTTTTTCAAACATGTTCTGAATTATTTTAATGATGTTCTGAAATATTTCAAGTGTGTTCTAAATTTTTTCAAACTATTCTGAATTATTTCAAACATGTTTCAAATTATTTTAATTATGTTTTGAAATATTTCAAGTGTGTAAACCTTTTCAAACATGTTCTGAATTATTTCAAACATGTTCCGGATTATTTTAATTATCTTCTGAAATATTTCAAGTGAGAACATATATCATATGTGATAATAGATAAAGGTCTGGACATGATGTACATCATTTTAGAACATGATGTACATTGTTTTAGAACATGTTGTACATCGTTTTAGAACATGGTGTATCCGTTTTAGAACATGATGTACATCGTTTTATAACTTGATGTATATCGTTTTAGAACATCGATGTACCCGTTTTAAAACATGATGTACATCGTTTTAGAACATCTTGCTCTATATCTTAGAAGATGATATACATTATTTTAGAGCATGATATACATTCATTTAGACATGATATACGTTTTGCATACATTGATTATTTGTGAATAATTTGTTTATCATTCATACTTAGGTAAAAAAGAATTGCGAATGTCTGCCTTAATTTGAAATCTTTTATTGGTGGATTAAGGATGAAAAATGAAGTACAAATCCAAAACCCTAGAAATTTGTTTTGTGGTTCTTCAATCTATTAGAGATTTGAAATAATCTTTTAAGTATCGAGAAACCAAAGACAAAAGCAAAGAGGAGAGATGTAATTGCGAAAACAACAAAGATATTTAACAACTTAATGTCAATGAAGGAGAGAGAAAACGATCAATAAAATTGAAATTACATGATTGAAAAGTAGAACCAAATTTGAAAATTTACCTTTGTAATAAACTTAAATTACTTGAAATTTGGAAATTTGGCGAAGATAATTGTTAAAAAACTGATGAAATCTCATGAATCAAAATGAATTTGATGAAGATAAAATTCATGGGTGAAAGTTTAACAGAGAGAGAGAGAGAGGATGAAGCTACTATAGAAAGAGAGATCTGATGCGTGAAAGAGAAAGGTGATTAGGGTGAGTGTGCAAAATATTACGAAAATGCCATTACTCACCTAATGAATCTCAGCGGTTAGATGAGTTGTAATCAACGATCCAAATCTTTTCTCACATAAGAAGGTATATATATATATATATATATATATATATATATATATATATATATATATATATATATATATATATATATATATATACATATATTTATGTATTAGTAAAAAATGACATAAAGCTGTAAAAGTTGATATGATTTGAGGATCAAATTAATTAAATCTTTAGTCCCACAACTTCTGTAACATTTGTATGCCACTTTTAGTTATTTATATTACTACGGACAATCACTGATTTCACAATCTAATTAAAATCTAAATACACAATATAAGTACACAAATATTACATAGTTAAGATGTGAGTTTATTATTTGAAGATAGATATGTTGGATATAGTGCTTCAAAGTAATGTGAATATGGGTTCCTAAATTATCTATTGCAGTTGCTAGTTGCTACTGTTTAGTAATCACGTGGGTCTATTATTATGCTTTCAAAGTATGCTTAATTTTTAGGATTAGTTAGTGTGTCAAGTTTGTTACTTGGTAAAAGTTGGTAGTATCTCACGGTGTTAGTTAGTGTGATTTAGTCAACCATGACTTTTGGCCTGTAGGATGTAGTGGCTTTACTTCAGACATTATTTGTTTTGGTTCTAGCCTATTTAATTGGTACTAGTGTAATTCATTTGCTTTGAAGTAATACAAGATATCCACTAAAAAAAAAGTAATAGAAGATATCGTCTTTTTAATCTTATTATTTCCCCTTTCTCATTTGTATTATAATTCCATCATAGTATCAATGTCGGGTTAGATCCTAAAGAAAGAGTGTGTGTGTATGTTAAAACGACAAAGCATGAGTGAAGGAAACAAGCAATGCAACTTGGTTTCAAATTATTTGTGAGCAATTCTATATTAAAATTATAACCATGGCAAGTAATGGTTTTGTGGATAGGTTCCCTTTTAGCCCATGTAAGTATTTTTGGTTTGAAGTGAAGTGGCAATCTTCATAATCAAATCAGATATTGGCAATATGATAATGGTGGAAGTCGTAGTCAACGTAGAGATAGTTTAATTGTGGTAGTGGATGTGGTCAAATTTACAAGACTACGTCAGATAGAGTTTATGGAGAAAAATGCTCCATTCATTGAAGGTTGATGAGAAATACATCAACAAATTTGAAGATTGTAATGAGGAGTGCATTACATGTTTGTGTTGAGATCAAAAGTGTGTCAAGTTTAAGTGCATGGTAGCAATATGGAAATCGGTGTCTAGTAAGAAGGTTTGAAGCAAGGAGGTGTGTTGGATATAGTGGTTCAAAGTAATGTGAATATGGGTTCCTAAATTATCTATTGTAGTTGTTAGTTGCTACTGTTTAGTAATCCCGTGGGTCTATTGTTATGCTTTCAAAGTATGCTCTATGTTAAGTATTAGTTAGTGGGTCATGTTTGTTACTTGGTAAAAGTTGTTAGTATCTCACGGTGTTAGTGGAATTTAGTCAACCATGAATTTAGGATTTAGTGGCTTTACTTCAGCATTATTTCTTTAATTTCTAGCCTATTTAATCGGCACTAGTGTAATTAATTTGCTTTGAAGTAATATAAGATAGACGTTGGAACAATTGACTTTAACAAGATTTCACATAATATTATTTTTCCTACTATATATGTCAATGATAGAATTAGGTTAATGTTCATGTTGAATTTATGATATATAACGCACGCCACATGTGACTGTCGCTCATTGATTTTACTTGATTAAATAAAAGGGTTACTTCGGATCCCCTTATTACCATATGGTTTCAAGGTGGAAGCTTCTTAATCTTGTGAAGCTGACTCTTCCTCCTTATGATGGATGCGACTAGACCCATATTTAACATGGTATCAGAGCTGGGCCACATATGGCGCCGTTGATTTACTTTGGGCCAATTGAAAAGGGGTCTTCACATGTGAGGGGGAGTGTTTAATCTATGATGTATAGCACACAACACATGTGACTATCCCACATTGATAAAAGAAGAGAGCTAAGTTTACTTTAAAGACAAATTAAAGAGGCTGCTACTCCCCTTATTATTATATGGTTTTGAGGTGAACCTCCTTAATCTTGTGAAGATGATTCTCTCTCTCCTTATAAAGGGTGCGGTCCACAACCATATTCAACAGTTTATTTACAAACTATGTTTATCGAAAAACAAAGCCTTACATTAAGAAAAAGGAGAAAACTCGAAGGACAAGATACCAATGTTCATATATATTATTTTCGTTACATTTTGGTCAAAGTGATTTCTCCTATCCTTATCGCTTTTGCTAGACTAGTATTAAGTGTATTAATTCTTAACACTGGTCGGGTCTAGACTCATTGTTTCGTGTTTTGAAGCTTTGATTGTTTTCACTTAACAGTAGTTATTAGAATTGTTACACCACTTAGACTCTTTTCTTCTCAACTTATTGTTTTTAAAATTGCCTTATTTTGATGAAATCAATCACTTAACTTTTTTTTTTTACCGAACTTTACTTATATTTATTGAACTTATATTTGCTGAACTTTACTTTTCTTGTGGAACTTAACTTATTAGTTTTTCCTCAGCTTTAGTTTAGTTTTTCTAAACTTATATTGGTGAGCATATTTATTTTGTTGAACTTAACTTATTCTTTTGTGAAACTTCACTTATTTCTGGGAATAATGGTGCTTCTCAACAAATATATCTTAGAAAAATATACTTATCAAAATGTTTTCTAGCCAAAACTTGCTATTGTAGATCTGTAGCTTACCCCCAAACCGATAAGATCATAGCCATTTTTTCCATCCAATATACGCCTCCATATATAATTTAGTTATCGTACACTTTTAACCTGTTATCATTAGGTTCTTGCTATTTATTGTCTGTATTTACTTAAAATAACTCGTATATTTTTTATATAATATATATTGTAAACTTATTTTACCTTAAAAATATAATATGTTATGACCCATTTTTCGGTTTCGTGGATAGTGAATTTTTTTGGGGGTGAAAACTATGAGGAAGGAGAAAGGTAGGAGGAAGAAGAAGAGAATGGATGAGGTCCGATCAGGGTTTCATGAGGACGAGAAAGAAGAAGAAAAAAGAGAAGAGGAAGGAGGAAGCTAAGGAGAAGAAAGAAGGGGTTGGGATCCCATGAAGGGCAAGGAAGGAGAAAGCAAAAGAAGGGAGCGAGGAGGAGGAAGAAGAAGAAAGGCGGGGATACGGGGGTGGTAATACTGGTGCCTGTTGTGGTAATGGTAGGTAACTAGAAAAAAGAGGAAGAAAAAGTACTAGAGGGAGAAAGAAGAAAAGTGATATAGTATAAATACATGCAGTAATTTGAAAATATGGGCGGCAAATAGTATGACAGTATAATGGTAGGTAATTAAAAAAAAGGAAGAAAAAGTACTAGAGGAGGGAGAAAGAAGAAAAGTGATATAGTATGAATACATGCAGTGTTTAGTAAATATGGGTGGCAAATAGTGTGACAGTATAATTAATGATATAACAAATATGAAAAAGCTTATTTATTGATTATAAATTTTGTCAAATATTACTTTTTATCTAAAACCACTTATTAGAAAAACTTGAAAAAAAAGCACCTTCTACAAAATTTTTGCTGTCAAAAACAACCTTTTGGCAGAATCTCATGATTGACTTCAGATATCAGATGCTAACTTGCTCGTGGTTGGTACATGACTCGACAAGCAGCTCTAGATTTTTCCGAAATCACCTTATCAAAAGAAATTAGTATTTTGGCTCGGGCAATGCCTCGGGTCAGTTACAATTATGTGATAAACAAATATTTTTCGTATTTTTTGTCCATTAAGAAATTGAAAATTTTACGTCATGACGTGATAAGTAAAAAAAACTGAAAGGTTTGATTTTGAAATAATAGTTTAAAAAGAATTGTGGTAAGAGAATACGACATCAATAGACTCTTGTTAGTTACGCAATAAGAGTGCTAGAGATATAAATTCTTGTTTAAGTCTTTTTAGTTAAGTATAATTACTAAAAAAACTTTATCATATTTTATTTGGAACATTAGACAATACAACCATAGTGTATTGATGGTTACGCTCTTACATTTTATTTTAAAGGTCACATGTTTGAGACCTTGCAGTTGCACAATATTTATATTTTTTTAATTGATGAGTACACATGGACATAAAACATTTGCATTAGAAATTTGAGGAGAATGCCACGTGGCACATAGGCTTCTTTAGGCACGCATTAAAATATATTTGTATAGATAGATTGTATGAAACCACCTTTTACAATTATTATTTTTTTTAAAATTGGTTATGATAAATAATTACTAACAACACTTATAATAGTAAATTTGACTAAACTTATCATTGTTTTGCGGAAAATTATCTCAGTATTTTTGTTGGTAAAGTTGTATATTTAATCCAACCCCTCATACCCAACCGTTCCCAATAAAAAGTCCAATTCGCTATTATATTTACAAATTATCCATCTAAGTTCTTCCAAATAATCTCCCCAAAAACACTAGAAGAAAAGGTGAATAGAGTGTATGTGTGTTTGAGAGATAATGAACTGAGTCTGAGCGCTATGACTCTATGATGGTGATAAACTTCTCCTTTTTGCTTTTTTTTTTTGCATAGGAAAAAGTCACAAGAGAGAGCTCAACTATTAACCATTTTCCTTTATAAGTCCCAACTATGAATTGTTCCCTACATGTTCCAAGTTTACTATATTGTAATTTTCATTGGTCCTAAGTTACTTATTACGGGTTTAGAAGGTAAGATTCTTAAATGTTTACCATCTTCGAACACTTTCAACAAATGACAAAGACCTATAAAATGGGGCCAACATTTAAAAATCTTAACTTTTAAACCGTTTGTAGGTAATTCAGGACTTATAAAATCACAAGATGGTGAACTTGAGACATGCAGGGAATAATCCATAGTTAGGACCTATCAAAGAAAATGGGTAATAGTTGGGCCCTCCTCTTGTGAATTTCTCCTTTTGCATATTGAACTTAAAATACTACCTATTCTAGCTGATCAGCTGAAGTTCCTAATGAAAGCAATTCTGCTCATTCATCAATATAGAAAGATTTTGTTATTGTCCAGCTCAGCTTAAGTTATTTGTTAGAGTTAGTAAAGTTTGTTAATCAGTTTTAGTTAGCTTTCTCTATAAGATATAATTCCAAGCAGCTACTAGTTAAATACTCTAGATGATTCTCACTGTATTCTTTCACATGTATTCTCACCGAAATAATATATATATATATATATAATATATATATTATATATATATATATATATATATATATATATATATATATATATATATTATATATATATATATATATATATATATATATATATATATATATTTCTCTCTATTATCTCTAAACCTAGATTGTATAATTCAATACTGAGATTGTTAACATGGTATCAGAGCTTATTGATTATTATTTATCCTGACATTTCACTGACGCATTTGACCATTATACAAAATCTGGTTTGAAATTCTTACCTCTTTGATTTCTCTGAATTGATTTGTAATTTTCTGGAAATTTCTCTCTGAATTTTTCGTATAATTTGATGTAGCGATTATTGCTAAATTTTATTGAATTGATGAAGTTCTAATTTGCAAATTAAACTGCAAATAATGATCTCAAATATCCTCATTCTTGTTGCTACATTCTTTCTAAAATTTTTAGCAAATTTGATTTGATCTAATCATTTTGAACTGAACTTTTCCTTAAACCAGAAATTCTTGTTGTGATAATCTGAATTTTTCATCTGATCATAGTGATCAAAGCTGAACTTCATCTCTCAAAATTTCTGCTGAAATTCATATGAAATTCTAAATTCTATTCTTCATTCTTCAATTCATCTAACATTTTGAACTCTATTCTTCATTTTCCAATTCATCTGAAATTCTGTATTATACTCTTTGTCTCTACTCTATCTTATTCTTAACAAAATGCATGAAGTTGTGAACAATCAACTTGAGTTAACTCAAGATCCTACCAGTGTATATTTTCTTCATCCGTTTGATAATACTTCTGTGCAATTAGTTTCACCTGTTTTTTATGGCACTGGCTATACTAATTGGAAAAGGATGATCATCATCAGTTTATCATCCAAAAATAAAGTATGTTTTGTAGATGGAAGTCTAGAAAAACCTACTACATCTAAAGAACATAAGGCTTGGGACAGATGTAACAATATGGTTACAGGATGGATCTTAAGATCATTAGATGCTATGACTGCTAAAAGTGTGTTACACTTAAGAACAACACGTAGATTTGGCAAGATCTTGAACAGAGGTTTGGACAATCTTCAACTGCTCAGTTGTATTCTATTCAGCAAGATCTAGCTAATATATCTCAAGAAAATGATGACATTGCTATATTCTTTACTAGAATGAAAGTGTTATGGGATGAACTAGATAGTACTAGTCCTCTGCCTTCTTGTGAATGTATTGGTTGCAAATGTAATCCCACTCATAAATTTCTCAAGATCCAGCAAGATCATAGACTAGTTCATCTTCTAATGAAACTGAAAGAAGGATATCAACAAGTTAGGACAAATATTCTTATGATACCTGAACTTCCACATTTATTTCAAGCATATAGATTGCTACTTCAAGACCAAAGGCACGAAGAGCTGAGTTCTCTTCATGCTTCTTCATTTGAAACAATGGTATTTGTTGCATACAGGCAAAGGTTCCATGTGACTTAGAACAACTACAAGCAACTTTCATCTTCTTCTAGTTACAATAAACCTTTTCAGTATTATGACATAACTTCTGGAAATAAATTTGTTGCTGGCAATAAAAGAGGATCTCATTACTACTGTACACACTGCAAAATTGCAGGACATAACCTTAAAAGGTGTTTCAAGGTCCATGTATATCTAGCTGATTATAACCACTCTCAGAAAAGGTTCGCTACTGCTGTGCACGGAGAAGAGTCTCTTGAACCTTCTTCATCATCTGAAATAATTCAACTTGCTCTCACCATGGATCAATATCAAAAACTTATTGATATGTTAGGGCAGTTAGGAGCTCAATAGCAAGACACATCCAAAGAAGAAGAAAATAATGGCACTAACAATGCATATTTTGTAGGTAAATTTTGTTTAAGTGCTCATAGCAAGACACGATGGGTACTTGATAATGGGTTAACAGATCATATTTACCATGATCTTTCACTTTTTCACTCTTACAAAGTCATAGATGATCCTGATAATACTATCACAGTTCCTGATGGGAGAAAGATTCAAATCACTGATGTTGGTACTCTTGTTCTGAGTGATCTTGTCACACTGAAATAAGTGCTCTACGGTCCTGGATTTCACTTCAATTTGATTTTAGTCCCTAAATTATGTCATAATTTTTCTGAGATTATTTGATTTTCTTCTTAAAATTGCACTCTACATGGCTTTTTTTTGATAAGGCCAATAGCTCTTGGTAAGCTGCATTCAAGCCTCTATTATTTTGAAGATGTTTCTAGCTCTATTAATGCTGCTGCGTGCTCTTGTCCACTCTGCTGATGTTTCTCCTTCTGAAGAAAAGCAACATGATTCCTACTTCTTTGACTACTTCTTATAGTGTTACTGATGTAAAACTCTGGCATTTAAGATTGGGTCATATGCCTTTTTCTCAAATGGCATCCCTTCTTCCACAGTTCAATTTCAAAGATGTTTTTTTATTGTTTGTGTCAGATTTGTTCTAAGGCTAGACAAACTAGACTGACTTTTCATTCTAGTGTTGTTACTACTTATAAGCCATTTTAGTTGGTCTATGTTGATACATGGGGACCATATGTTCATATTACAAATAAAGGTTGTAGATTTTTCCTTGCAATTGTGGATGACTTCACAAGGACTACTTAGGTTCATTTGCTCAAATTTAAGTATCATGCTGTTGCTATTATTGTGAACTTTGCTTATTATCTTCATATCCAATTTCAAACTTTTATTCAATACATTAGTACGGATAATGCTAAGGAACTTTGTGAATGTCCTATGTTGCAGTTTTACCTTGTAAATGGTATTGTGCATCAAAAGAATTGTGTTGATTCTCCTCAACAGAATGGTACTACTGTTGAGAGAAAGCACATGCACTTGCTTGAAACAACTCATGGACTATTACTTTAAGCTCAGTTTCCTTTTCATCTTTGGGGGGAGAGTGTATTATGTGTTGCATGCCTCATCAACAGGATGCCCCTCTCTTCTCTCAACAAGATCTCTCCTTATCAGCAAATGTATGACACTGAATCAAATACATCTCATTTTAGAAGTTTTGGTTGTTTGTGCTTTATCTCCACTTTGAAACCGGACTGATCTAAGTTTGATTCCAGGGCAGAAGCTTGTGTTTTCCTTGGCTACCCCACTTATCAGAAGGCATATAAACTCTATCACTTGGCTACAAAGAAGATTATAATATCTAGGAATGTTGTTTTCCATGAACAACATTTCCCCTTTCATATCTTTAATTCTTCTCCATTTCAATTTTTCTTTTCTACTTGTAGACACATAATCGTGTCTCCCCATTTAAGGATCCTATGATGAAACATACAATGGTCTTAATTGGTCCGACCCAAGGACATAGTAGTTTGAAAAGCCATTCAACACCATTTCAAAAAGTGTTAATGTCCTATTTTAAAGCCTAATTAATTATTATGATAATTACTTGTATTTTGAGCCTAATTCTTTAAAAAGCCCAATTAATTATTTAACAATAATTAATTAATTTATGTTAATAAATAAATATTTTCAAAAGATATTTTATAAGTTAAAATCAGGTTTTATCTCGTAAAATCAGATATCCATAATTAAAGGATAAAAGAAATCTTTTAAATATGTTTTAAATAAAGTTGGCAAAGGCAAGTCAAGAGCCAAGCTCCAACCTACGCCTGGCACAAGTCTATGCGTGAGGCAGAACTCTGTCCACCTATGCGAGGTAGGGGTGTTCAATGTCGGATATCGGATCGGATCCGATACGAAAATTCGGATATCCGAAAATTTCAGATCGGAGGAATTGCGATCCGAAATTTTCGGATGTCCGAACTTTTCGGATCGAATCACCGGGTTTTCGGATCGGATCACCGGGTTTTCGGATCGGATACAAGGTTTTCGGATCGGATCACCGGATTTTCGGATCGGGTTCGTTGACATTTTTGAAAAATCCCAATCCGTATCCGATCCGAAAACCCGAAATTTTTTCCGGATACCCGATTTGAAATATCCGAAATCTTAAAATCGGATCGGATCGACGGATTTTCGGATCGGATATTTCGGATCGGATATTTTTGCACAACCCTAGTGCGAGGTGCACTAATCTGCACCTGACACGTGGATTTCTGACTCATTAAGAGTCTTGTGTCAAGTGCCGATCTCCACGTGAGACGCGGATTTTCTTTCTTATCTTTTTCAAAACGCGTGCCACATGTACGCTTTTTTTACTAGGCATGCCGCATAATGCGCTTGACACGTTAGTTGCGCCAGGCGCAGCTGACGCGTGAGGTTCAATGTTGTTTTTCCTAGAAATAGGCTTGATTTTCGTATAGATTTCAAGACGAACTTTTCACAACACACTTCAAACTCGACGAATATTTTACGAACCTCTCTATGCATTATAGAACTTCCCTACAAAAGTTCATACCTTTCAAACGCAAATACATTCAATCTACATACATTCATACATTCAGATTTTCAGGCTTCACGATTGCTCGTCCCGAAGGTTATGAATCTCGTAGACCCAAGCCACGGTATAATCCTGAGACTCCTTAAATAAATTCTTTATTATTATATTAAAGTTACTAATTGTTTTCTTTCATGATGTAGATCTTTAATATAGAATCGTTCTACTGTATATTCTAAACCTTTTTTTCTTTCTTTTTATTTATTTTTGTATAGATCATTCTATGCATATTATATGATTATCCTGTTTTAAGACTTTTATCACCCACATGTTATTTTTTCTAATTAAAGACCTAAAGAATTGTTCGAACATTAATCAGATTAATTTGGACAACCCGTTAGGTACCCTGTAATATTGATTGCCTAAATAACATATCACTAAAAAAAAGTTTTCTTATGTGTTTCCTGGACCAATCTAGACTAAATATTTTAAGGGTGTATAAAATATTATATGATTATTTTTTTGCATAAAATCTGTAATGAATCGATATTTAGTAGAGGCCATGGGCAATATGGTTCCTGACTGTATTGTACCCTCACCCCTGAACTCAATCTTTGGTTCACTTTGACCATCCATGGAGTCATGATGCGGAAATCTACATTAGATAATTTGTCCCTATGATTTTTCTATATTCAATTAGATTTATGAGTCTTCCTAAAAAGAATTGTTGGCGACTTCTTTCAAAACAATTTTCAATAAAACCTTAACAATGGGGTAGTCAAATCAAATACGCGCTCACACCGCATAGGTGAAATACAAACGCACATACACTATTATTAATAATGATCATATTTTTGCTTACCCGACCTTTTACTTTTGTTTCTACAAGCCATATTACTTCTGAAATTCCATCTTCATCTACTATTCATACATCACCATTACACACAACTTCTCTTCCCACTACTTCTAATCCTACTTCTATTTCTTATTTTCCCTCACATATCTCTAATTTTAATTCATCTCTTGCCTCTATTTTTTCTTCACCTACTACTCTCACATATTCTATTTCTCTTTCTCTCAGACACTCATCTAGAACCCATATCCCTCCAGCCTACTTACAAGAATAGATTTGTGATGCTGCTACTTATTGGTGTAACCTAGTGAACTATGATTCTATTCCCCATACACACAAAACTTTTCTTTCACACTCCTCTGATTTAGTAGAACCTGCTACGTATCACCAAGCTTCAAAGGATTGTAAATGGGTAGCAGCCATGGACAAAGAATTGGAAGCTTGGCTTCAAATAATACCTGGGATGTTGTTAATCTCTTTGTTGGAAAATCTCCTATTGGCTGCAAGTGGGTTTTCAAAATCAAATTGAAATCCACAGGTGAAGTTGAAAGGTATAAAGCAAGATTGGTTGCAAAAGGTTACACTCAGCAACATGGTGTTGACTTTCAAGACACTTTCTCACCTGTTGTGAAGCGCTCTACTGCAGATATGTTGTTGCTTTGGCAGCTTACACAGGCTGGAAACTATATATATGCCAGCTTGATGTTAAAAGTGCCCTCTTCCATGGAGATCTTCATGAGGAAGTGTATATGAAGCTTTCGAAGGGTTTTCTTTACCCTCATCATCAAGTATATATGTAGACTTAAGAAGTCTCTATATGGCTTGAAACAAGCCTCAAGGCAATGGTTTGCTAAGTTAGTGTTTGAAATCACTAAACAAGGTTTTCATCAGTCTAAGAATGACTATTCTTTGTTGTTAAAGCCTAATGGTTCTCTAATCACCATACTAGCTGTTTATGTAGATGCTATCATCTTGACTGGTAGTGATTTGTCCACCATTCTTCACATCAAGCAGCACTTCGACAAATTATTCAGCATCCAGGACCTAGGGAGCTTAATTTCTTCCTAGGTATAGAAGTATCTTACCCTCCCCAAGGTATTGCTCTCACTCAAGCCAAATTCACTAAGGAATTGTTAGCTCATTGTGATCTTGACATCACTAAACCTGCTATCACTCCTCTCCTCATTAATCTCAAACTTGCTGATGATGATGGTATCGTCCCTTAGATGATCCTATAAAATTCAGAGGTTTAGTTGTCAAATTAAACTTTCTCACACATATTAGGCTTGATTTGGCTTATTGTGTACAAACTCTTTCCCAATTTATGCACTCTCCCACTTCTGCTCATATGACAGCTCTCACACATGTTTTAAGGTACATTAATTGTACTGTTGGTCAAGGGATCTTAATGAAAGGTGATGATAAGCTCACTCTCTAAGCCTTTGCGGATTCAGTGTAGGGTGCTTGTCCTGACACAAGAAAATCCATCTCAGGATATATTGTGTTGTTTGGTGCTTCTCCCATAAGTTGGAAGTCAAAGAAGCAAGCCACAATTTCAATATCTTCCTCAGAATATAAGCATAGGGCCATGGCTCATACTACTGCTGAAGTAACTTGGTTGGTAAGATTGTTGGATGAATTGGGAGTTACTCACTTACAACCTATTACTATAAACTGTGATAATCAACCAACACTTCATATTGCACGAAATCCTGTGTTTCATGAGCGTACAAAACACATAGATATTGACTGTCATATCACAAGAGAAAAGCTTATGGAAGGTCTAGTCTCTTTAACTTATTTGCCTACTTCTGCTCAATTGGCAGATGTATTTACTAACGTTTCACCTTCAGCTCAGTTCCATAAACTATTATCTAAGCTTGGCATGTTTTCTCCCATGTGTAGCTTGAGGAGGCATGTTAAGACTACCTATTCCAGCCTAGCTGAAGTTCCTAATTAAAGCAATGCTCACTACAAAAAGAGGTCCATTTAGAGACGGACAAAATTCGTCCCTAAATAGGTCAAATCCGTCGCTATATGGGATTAGAGACGGATTTAGAGACGAATATTGTCCCTCTCTAACTCCAAAACCATCATTGCTAATTCGAGTTAGAGGCGGATTTTGAAAATCTTTTCAAAATCCGTCTCTAAATTCACTGCAATTTTAAAAAATAAACGAAATCATAACAAGGTAGTTCCTAATATTATCGTGATTATATTTTATCACCTATTATTACCTGCCAAGTTCAAGTCGATTTCATTATCAGTTCGGAATATCACTCAAGTAAACCCGGTTCAGCTCTACAAGGAAAAAGATAAGGGGAATCCAGTCGCAAGAACCGCTGTTCGTAGGAATCGAACTTGTGACCTCAAAGACACGAGGAGAAGATCCAACCAACTACACCAAATACAACTTGTATACTTCTCTATGTAATATTGTAATATGTAGAATAAATATTAGAGACGGAATCAAAAATCTGTCCCTAATTTAGAGACGGATTTTTAAATCTGCCCCTAATGTAGAGACAGATTTTTAAAAATCCGTCCCTAAATTAAAGAAGTGCAATAAAATATTCATATCTAAATTTACAGACGGATTTAAAAATCCGTCCTCAAATTAAAGATGTGCAATAAAATAATCATATCTAAATTTAGAGTCGGATTTTAAAAATCCGTCCCTAAATTAAAGAAGTGCAATAAAATGTTCATATTTAAATTTCGAGACGGATTTTTGAAATCCGTCCCTAAATCAGAGACGGATTTTTAAAATCCGTCCCTAAATTAAAGAAGTGCAATAAAATATTCATATTTAAATTTAGAGATGGATTTTAAAGATCCGTCCGTAAATTTAGAGATCGATTTAAAAGTCAAAACGGATATATATTCGTGGCCAAAAATCCGTCGCTATATGAGTTTTTTTTTAGTGGTTGCCGATTCATCAATACATAAGATTCTGTTATTGTCCAGCTCAGCTAAAGTTATTTGTTAGAGTTAGTAAAGTTTGTTAAGTCACTTTTAGTTAGCTTCGTATACAAGCTGTAATTCCTATCAGCTACTAGTTAAATATTCTAGATTATTCTCATTGTATTCATTCACATTTATTCTCAGTGAAATGAAATCTATCTCTTTCTCTTTCTTCTCTCTAAACATGGATTGTATAATCCAATACTGAGATTGTTAACAGACCTCTTATTTTGCTGCAATGTGATTTTAGTTCCTTCACTGTGAAAAACTTATGAAATTTGATGTTGAATTTGTTGGATTATGCTCCAAAATTAGTCAAATAGTTTTCCTAATAGATAGGATTAGTTGCTAATAATTAGTTAGTGGGTTAACAAATAGTGGTCTAGATAATGGTCTAGTTAGTGGGATAGCAAGTAGTGGGCTACATAGTGGACATGTTATTAGTAGTGCTTTGTATGCCTATTTAAAGGTTGTTTTATTTATTCATTATGTGAACATGAAAAATATATAAAAATGTAATCTTTTTAATCCTCTCCAAGTTTTTCTCTTTCCTCCTCTAAAAATTCAACAGAATTACCCGTGTATGTTTCGACTATTGTTGATATGATGAATAAATGAGTACAAGAAGTGGCTCACGGAAGACATTAATCGAATTAGGAAGAAAGATTGGAGAGTGAGTGGAAACAAGGGGAAAAAAGTAATGGAACTCGAGGGTTTCGTCAGGTCACATGCCAGGCAAGAGCAAGTCAAAGCCAAAAATTTCGAAGTCAAGGATAAGAATCAGGTAAAAGATATCTTTTTTGACTACAACAAAAAAATTGTAAAAGGTGGTTACTTGCCATGTTTTATTTTAAAAGGTGGTTTATGACGAAAAGTGTTATTTTAAAGGTGGTCTCTATCATATTTAGGGGGCATTTTGTCAGATCACGTGCTAGACACCAACAAGTTCACACTGGAGATTTAAAGTCTATAGGAGTATAGATATTTTATTTATAAAGTTTGTTACAAGTTAGTTAAAGTTGGTTATAACTGATTGTAATATCATCTATATAAGCTGTCATTTCAGCTACAATAGAACTTGTAACCTCATAAACTGAGATATGAATATAGCTTATTCTTCTCTCTAAACCTTCTCTCTTTTACTTCCTTTATTTCTTTCTACAAATCTATATGGTATCAGAGCCTGGAATCTCTTTCTGAGATTGAATTTCTTGATTCTGTTTGTAAGAATTCTTCTGTAATCTTGCAAACAGTGAAGTAATTGTGAAATTTCTTGCATTATTTGCGAAATTTCTTGCAATAAACATTGAAGCATATTAAGATTTTCTTGAAAATGTCTGAAGAATCTGCAACTAATGGAGATGTTTTGAGTAAAAATCAGCAATCAGATAATGGAGGTATATCTGATCCTTATTTCATTGCTACGTCTGATAATCCAACTGCATCACTTGTTTCTACTGTATTTTCTGGAACAAATTTTGTGAGATGGAGTAGAAATGTGAGGCGAGGTTTAATTGCTAAAAATAAAGAAGGTTTTATCAATGGAGATATTGTAAAACCTGATGTATTAGCAAAGATTATCAGAAATGGAAGCGTGCAGATTTTATGGTGGTAAGTTCGATATTGAGTTCAATGAGCTCAGAATTAGCTGATGATTTTGGATATATTGAATCTGCTATAGATCTATGGAGAGAATTAAACGAACGATTTGGTCAAACTAATGGACCATTAGTTTACCAATTAAAGAAGAGATAGACAATTTGAGACAAGAAAATATGACTATAGTGTCATATTATGGAAAATTGAAGAAGCTGTGGGATGAGATGCAATGTCTAAGACTTTTTCCTTCTTGTTCTTGTGGTGCTATGAAGAATTGTAGTTGTAATTTTCTTAAAAAGATAACTGAATTTGAAGATGAAGATAAAATGATGAAATTCTTGCTTGGATTAAACAGTGGATTTGATAATACAGTAACAAATGTATTATCTATGGATCCACTACCAAGTATCAATAGAGTGTTTTCAATTGCTCAGCAAATTGAAAAACAGAAGGAAGTCAGTGGTGTTGTTATTGAAAGCAAAGCTCTAGCAGCACAAGTGTACAGAAACAATTCAAGAAATGTTCAAGGAAGAAGAGATTGGAGAGATGAGAAAAAGGACAACATGAATAAACAATGTACTCATTGTAAAGGGAAAGGACATACCATTGATCAATGTTTCAAGATCATTGGTTATCCTGAATGGTACAATGCAATTAAGGCTGCAAAGGAAGGCAATTCTACTGGTGCTGGGAGTAAGAGTAAAATTGTGGCTAATGTTCACACTGAAAGTCAGCATTATGTTGATCCTCTTGTGATTCTACTGGAGATATAGTCTGAATACAGAATGTAAATGCCATATGTCAAAGTTATGAGAGCTATGAAAGGGAAACAACCTTAGTCTGGTGTTGATCTCAAGAACAGCTATTCTCTAGCCAATTTTGCAGGTATCATGTCATACTCTTTTAATTGTCATATGAATAAATCCAATGAAGATTGCTTATGGATAGTAGATTCAGGCGCATGTGACGATATATGACATATAATGAGAATTGGCTAATGAATACAAGAAAAGCTAAATATACCTGTGAAAGTGGGATTACCTGATGGAAGATGGAAGAATGTGGAGATTATTGGTGATATAAAATTGAGTGATACATAGGTTTTGAAAGATGTTAAGTATACAATCTACTGTCTATTGGAAGATTGATTGAACAAAATAACATTTCAGTGCCATTCACAAGTACTGGCTGTTATTTCCAGGACCTTCATAGATCAGTTGTTCTTGGTGCTGGCACAAGAAAACATGGTTTGTACTATTTTGATAGCTGCAAAAGTCTGAAGATTACTCAAAGACAGGTGAAAGATGATATTGTTGTTTGCAATACTGTGGTAAAAGATGTAGATAGTGATGGTAGATCTACTGATGTAGCTTGTTTGTTACCTGATAAAACTGCTACTAGTATAGCTCAGAATAAGAAAGGAAGTAGACATACATTGGATTTAATGCATGCTAGGCTTGGGCATGCTTCTCTTTCAAAGATGCAACATATTCCTGATTGTGAATGTAATGGTTTACATGAATACAACTGTGGAGCTTGTTTCAATTCAAAACAACATAAATTCCTTTCCTATTAGTGTTAATAGGGCTGCTAGTTGTTTGATTTGATCCACATAGATCTATGGGTCCATATAGAATAAGAGCTTTAAATGGTGCTTCTTATTTCTTAACTTGCTTGATGATCATAGTAGGTTACTGGACTTTTTATTGCATAACAAGATGCAAGTTGAGAAAACTGTAGCTCATTTCTTGGAGATGGTATATACTCAATTCAATAAACTGATCAAATGTATAAGATCAGATAATGGGACTGAATTGATTAAAGAAGCTTGTACTGACTTGTTTGCTAGCAAAGGTATATTACATCAGAAAAGTGTTCCCTATGTTCCACAACAGAATGGAAGGGTGGAAAGGAGACATAGGTCTTTGCTTGAAATTGCTCGGGCATTGAGGTTTCATGCTTCATTACCTAAGAAGTTCTGGGGTGATTGCATATTGACAGCAACTCACTTGATAAATAAGCTTCCTACTAAAGTTCTAAAGTGGCAGTCCCCATATGAGGTATTGTTTCAAAAACTTCCTTCATATTCTGAATTAAGAGTATTTGGCTCTCTTTGTTTTGCTTACAATATGCAACTCAAGAGAGACAAATTTGACTCTAGAGCAAGAAGATGCATCTTTCTTGGTTATCCTTGTGGACAAAAGGCTTTTAAATTATATGATCTTGATTCCCATACTACTTTTGTTTCTAGAGATGTAATATTCTTTGACTCCATATTCCCTTACAAAATTGCTAATATTTGCAATCCTGGTTCTTCTGTTAACACCAAACCTATGATTTAGTTTGGTGATGATTCTGAATTTCCTACATCTCTCATACAAAACACAAATAACTCTCAACATACACCTATTTGTCCTTCATCTACTTCTTCTACTCCTAATTCTCTTACTCACATTTCAAACACTCATATTTCTTCTCATTCTGATAATTCTATTCCTATAATACAAGTTCCTGTAAGTACTGAATCTATTGATTCAGTTCTTGTTTCTCATTCTCCCATTAACACTGCTTTTCCTACTCCACTAAGAAAATCTTCCAGAATAATCAAACCTACCACTGCTCTCAATGATTTTGTTGTTGGTTATATACCACACACAAATCTCTCTTCTACTGAAAACAATTCTCTCTCATTTGCTGTTAATTCAGCTTAGATTGTGGAACCTAAAACTTATAATCAAGCTAAAAATGATCCTAATTGGATCATAGCTATGGATAAAGAAATTCTTGCCCTTGAGAGTAATAACACTTGGGAACTTACTCTTTTACCTGCTGGGAAAAAGGCAATAGGTTCCAAATGGGTGTTTAAAACTAAATTGCATCCAGATGGTACTATTGACAGATACAAGGCAAGACTAGTTGCTATTGGCTATCAACAAATAGAGGGACAAGACTTCATCAAACCTTCTCTCCTGTTGCCAAATTAGCAACAGGTAGAACTGTGATTTCTCTTACTGCTGTTAGGCAGTGGCCTATTTGTCAATTGGATGTGAATAATGCATTTTTGCATGGCTTTCTTGATGAAGAAGTGTATATGTACCCTCCTGCTGGTTATAATAATGCTAAATCATGTGAAGTTTGTAGACTCAAGAGGTCAATCTATGGATTGAAACAAGCTTCAAGGCAATGGAACAAAGAACTTAGCAAGTTTCTGAAAAGTTTGGCTTTTGTTCAATCAAAGCAAGATTATTCTCTTTATACTAGGAGTCAACATGGTGAATTCTTGGTTCTATTAGTATATGTGGATGATATCTTGATCACTGGTACTTCTTCTTCTCAAATAACAGTAGTCAAGCAAGCTTTGGATCAAGCTTTTACTATCAAAGACATTGGTGCTCTTACTTACTTCCTTGGGATTGAAATTTGTAGAACTAACAAAGGTATTTTCCTTTCTCAAAGGAAATATATTAAAGGTATCCTTGAAGATGTTGAAATGCAAGAGTGTATCCCTGCTCATGCTCCTTTGTCTTGTGGTTTGAAGTTATCTACTGATGTGGGTGACTTATTGACTGAACCTGATGTTTATAGGAGGCTAGTAGGCAGATTGCTTTACTTAGGTATTACTAGGCCAGATCTATCCTATTCTGTGTAGCATCTGAGTCAATTTATGAATGCTCCTCGAGTTCCACATCTCAAAGCAGCATTACATCTGGTCAGATACTTAAAGGGTACTCTTGATAATGGATTATGGTACAATTCAGATACTGATTTTACAATCACAGCTTACAGTGATTCTGACTGGAGCTCATGTCAATTCAGCAGCAGATCTTTGAGTTCTTATGCAGTTTTTATTGGCACTAATCTCATTTCATGGAAAACCAAGAAACAATCAAGTGTCAGCAAATCTTCAGCTGAAGCTGAATATAGGAGCTTATCTGCCACTGCCAGTGAACTTGTTTGGCTTCAAGGTCTCTTAGAAGATCTTCATGTTTCAGTTTCCTTACCTATCACACTTTATTGTGATAATACTTCTGCACAACACCATACTACCATAACCATGCTCTATAACCCATGTTTCAGAAAAACTAAACACATCAAGAGGGATATGCACCACATCAGAGAGCAAGTAGAAGAAGGTTTCATACAAACTGCTCATATCTCTAGTGCTCATCAGTTAGCAGATTTGTTAACAAAGCCTCTTGCTTCTACTCAACATCAGTTGTTGTGTGCCAAGCTTGGACTCATTTCTAAGGTCCAGCTTGAAGGGGGAGTATAGGAGTATAGATATTTTATTTATAAAGTTTGTTACAAGTTAGTTAAAATTGGTTATAACTGATTGTAATATCATCTATATAAGCTGTGATTTCAGCTACAATAGAACTTGTAACCTCATAAACTGAGATATGAATATAGCTTATTCTTCTCTCTAAATCTTCTCTCTTTTACTTCCTTTATTTCTTTCTACAAATCTATAAAGTCAATGTTGAGCAATATAAGTTCATAAAAAGTGGTTTCTCATAAAATTTTCATAATATAAAACCAATATAAAGGGAGTGTGTATGCTAATATGTACATTACTACCTGGTAATAGATTATTCCTTCTTTCGTTGAGCAATTTTGAAGAAGAGTTTTGGCAGCAACATCAACGCAATCGTGGCATGTTTGGAGAAGAAGATTATCCTGGCAGTCGTAGAGGGCATATACTCTATTTGCATGGGATCCTACTATTGAATTGGAATAAGTGTTCGAAGAGGAGAGGGATGAGAGATTGGAAAATGCTCTTAATAGGTTTGAATTGTAGGTACTATTTTGAGTATAGTTTCCCTTAGAGTATACACAAAATGACTCTATAAAAGATGAGGATGCTTGTCTTGTTGGGAGAACCAAGAAGGAGAGGATAACGAAGTAGACAAAGAGGTGACAAAAAATGAGTCGTACGCCATGGGAAGCTAGCAACACCATGCTTAGTTTAGGTTGGAGCCACGTTCAGGGTGTTCTTTTAGGTAGGAATTTGAGACTTGAGAGCAATATATTTATGTTTAAGTGTTGCACCAAAATAGGCGCCAGGTTGCTAACGTAATACATCTAGCAATAATTGAAAGATAAGCTTGTTTAATTTATCCCCTTTCGCTATGTATTACACCCATATTTGGCTCTTAGCATCTCAGAAAGCTGCTTGTATTATACCTTCTATTCTCTCTTGCTTATATATATATTGCTAGAGATATGAGATAATACATATATATTCCGTTACTGATTATATCTCATATCTCTAGAATATATATATATATATATATATATATATAGGGGTAGGATCCGCTGAAAACAGCTCTTAATCTGAAAACTGAAAACCAGGTAACTTTTAAGCCCTTTGGGGTAACTTTCAACACTTTTAGGGTAACTTTTGTCAGTTTTAGGGTAACTTTATTATATTTGTAGTTCTATATATTTCAAGGGTAACTTTATTTATTATAAGAGTAACTATTACCACTTTTAGGGTAACTTTTACCATTTTTAGGACAACTTTTTAGATTTTAAGGGTAACTTATTTTAACTTTGATTATAGTTAAACCTATGAAGGATTCGAACCTACATCGTTGTGTCTTACACAATGTTTTGCCAATTGAGCTAATAGGTTGTATGAATTTCGCCAAATATATGTTAGTGAGAGGGGTAACAAAGAGCTTTAATACAGCAACTAATAACAATTTTTGGAAACTAATAAAAACAGAGTATGCTACACCATAATGAACAAGATAAAAATAACAGAGAGAAACCAAAAGTAAAAAGTAGACAATACCACATGAAACGAAAGATTAGGAAAATTAAAATTATCAGTTTTACATCAGAGAAAGCAACAACATCCAAGTAATGTAACCATAAGATTTCATAAACACGCAATATAAAGTTACCCTAAAAGTGCATAAAGTTACTCTTGAAATATATATGAAATTATCCTAAAATTGCTAAAAGTTAGCCTAAAAACGGTAAAAATTATCCTAAAAGTGGTAATATTTAGTCTTATAATAAATAAAGTTATCCTTCAAATATATACAACTACCCTTAATATAATAAAGTTACCCCAAAACTGGCAAAAGTTATCCTAAAAGTGTTAAAAGTTACCCTAAAGGGGTTAAAAGTTACCCTTATTTTCAGTTTTCAGCCTAAAGATAGTTTTCACGAGATCTCATTCCTATATATATATATATATATATATATATATAGGGGTAGGATCCGCTGAAAACAGCTCTTAATCTGAAAACTGAAAACAAGGTAACTTTTAAGCCCTTTGGGGTAACTTTTAACACTTTTAGGGTAACTTTTGTCAGTTTTAGGGTAACTTTATTATATTTGTAGTTCTATATATTTCAAGGGTAACTTTATTTATTATAAGAGTAACTATTACAACTTTTAGGGTAACTTTTACCATTTTTAGGACAACTTTTTAGATTTTAAGGGTAACTTATTTTAACTTTGATTATAGTTAAACCTATGAAGGATTCGAACCTACATCGTTGTGTCTTACACAATGTTTTGCCAATTGAGCTAATAGGTTGTATGAATTTCGCCAAATATATGTTAGTGAGAGGGGTAACAAAGAGCTTTAATACAGCAACTAATAACAATTTTTGGAAACTAATAAAAACAGAGTATGCTACACCATAATGAACAAGATAAAAATAACAGAGAGAACACCAAAAGTAAAAAGTAGACAATACCACATGAAACGAAAGATTAGGAAAATTAAAATTGCAAGAAAGATTATCAGTTTTACATCAGAGAAAGCAACAACATCCAAGTAATGTAACCATAAGATTTCATAAACACGCAATATAAAGTTACCCTAAAAGTGCATAAAGTTACCCTTGAAATATATATGAAATTACCCTAAAATTGCTAAAAGTTAGCCTAAAAACGGTAAAAATTATCCTAAAAGTGGTAATATTTAGTCTTATAATAAATAAAGTTATCCTTCAAATATATACAACCACCCTTAATATAATAAAGTTATCTCAAAACTGGCAAAAGTTATCCTAAAAGTGTTAAAAGTTACCCTAAAGGGGTTAAAAGTTACCCTTGTTTTCAGTTTTCACCTAAAGATAGTTTTCACGAGATCTCATTCCTATATATATATATATATATATATATATATATATGGTAGTCAAAAAGAATGGTCAAAAGTAATGAACTTTCATGTTGGAAAATGAAGAAGATGGGTAAAATATTGCATAGGATAGTAATATAGTAGTTTTTTGTTCAAGAAAAAGAATTTTATGCGTATGACACTACAGCCACTCTATCCTATTCTACTGAAAGGAATATTCTCACAAAGTCACATATGTAATGTAAATGTCATTCAGAAAATTTTCTATATAAGTAATACGATTGTCAACTAATTTGACAAGGTCAACTGATATTCGGGGGAGCGGGGTTTTGAGATAAATCCTGAGCATCAGCAAAACGTTGAATTCCTAAAAGAGTTGTTTATCCTTTCATGTACGTAGTGAAAGTAGTGTGAAACTCAACACCAAATCAAACCGGAAAACATGTGTTTCACAATTTGGTCAATAAGTAGTGTAATTAGGACATGGCTAGTACTATTCCTAGCCATACCAGCGCATTGTTCACCACCAAAATTGACCATGTTTACTGCCCCAAACACTACCAAACCCGGTTGCCCACGCAAATGCGGCAACTTAACAATCCCCTACCCCTTTGGAATAAGCTTACTTGGGGGTTGTTCTCGAAACCATTTGTATGATATCATCTGCTTGGATTCTTTCGATCCTCCAAAGGCCTTTCTTCCATTGGCGAACACTGGCCCAAATGCAACTATGACGGAGATATTAGACATATCTGAAACACAAATCCGTATTAGAACCCAAGTAGCGTACACGTGTTCTGATTCCATACTATCGCCTTCGATATCTGGTCTAAAATATTTCGACATTCGGCAGGAAATCGGTTGTCCGTATGCCATATCAGGCACGTCAAACAAGGTAATTGCAGTGGGATGCATGGACTCCGCTGACTTAAGTGCATACCGTGAAACCACAAGCTTTGGTTTAAATGAAGTCAGGCGTAGTTGCACAGCCAATTGCAGCTGGGAGGCCAGCAATGTTGTCGCAGGTGAGTGCGATGGTGTCGGGTGTTGCATGGCTATTATTCCTAGCGGGCTGATCTCTTATGTGGTAAGCCTAAGCCCCTTACACAGTAACCACAGCACAATATTGTCTTTCAACCCTTGTGGTTATGCGTTTCTAGGGGATCCCGATCGGTTCGAATTTCGGGGGATCCCAGATCTTAATGACCCGGATTTCGTTAACAGGATAACTGCGGAGGTGCCGACGGTGCTAGAATGGGTAATAGATCATAATATTACATGTGTTGAAGCTCAAAAGCATCCACAATCCTACGCTTGCCAACAGAATACAACTTGTGTCGATGCTGTGGATAGTGGTATTGGAGGATATCGTTGTAGTTGTCGGCCCGGTTACCAAGGCAATCCTTACTTTCCTCCTGGCTGCTCAGGTAAATCAAATATTTTATAGAAAATTTGTGGTGTAACTGCTCCACCATAACTTACGGTATAATGAATATTTCATATCATTTTTGATCTGTTTCATATCATTTAAGTTTTTGTTTTTTTTTTTTTTTTTTTGACGGGCATTTAAGTTTTTGTTGATATAATCAAAATATGAGTTAGTGAGAGGCTCACATCACATGTGATAGTAGGGATGTAAGTGGATTGGATTGTATTGGACTTTGTCAAATCCAAATAAAAAATTTGAATCCAAGTTCTATCCAAATATTTTTTGAGTCTAGTCCACTACAATAATTTTTTCTTGAGTCCAATTATTATATTATTTTTTTACTCGATTTAGATTCAATGATTCACAACATTTTCTCATAATTGAATTTGAAAAAATAATCTCATAATATTCATTCCATAAAATAAATCACATACATTCTTTTATATTATATATATAAATATTAAATATATATATATTATATATATAAATATTAAATATATATACATGATATATATAAATATTAAATATATTTATAAATACTTTTGGACTGGACTGGACTGATTGGACTCCAAATGGGTGAGTTCATATCCAGTCCGAAAATATTTGGACTCGAGATTTTGAGTCCGAGTCCAGTCCAAAAAACTTCAGTCCAGTCTAGTTCAATAAGTTTGGACTGGACTTGATTGGACTTTGGACTTTTCGCAGTCCACATACACTACTCCTATGTGGTAGTAAATTAGAGGGAAAAATATTATTTGCGAAGAAGCCGCATTAGATGATCATATGAAGAAAAAATTCAATAAAGATTTTATAACTTTAATATGTGGTTTATCCAATAGTATACATAAGATTAATTGTTAAAGAGAGGGAATAACATTTCCAATCTTAGGGTTAAAAGTAAAAATAATATCTTTAGTTGAAAATTTATGATAACATAAGCATATGTTAGATAAGAGTATATGAAACTTCTAATATAGAATTTTATTTTATTTGTTCTTATCTAGAACGTTATGTTGGAATTTTAATGATAGTTATAAGAGTTAAACTTGACAGTGAAAGAAATTGAAAAACAATAAATTGAACTTGTTGGTTTTCTCACTACAATTTCATTAAGTAAACTAAGCATATAAGTAACAAAAGAAATAACCACCTAATACTAATAATCAGGGAAATCATCCTATGATCACCCATTCACTAACAATAAAATCTTAACTAATTATATGAACCTTGACCCACTAAACTATCCACTACTTTCAAGCACTACTACAACCAACACACCCCCTTGCTTCAAAGAAATATACAACTTGATTAACTTTGACACTTTGTTTGCAATGGAGTTGGACTTAATTAACGCTACTAAAAACTCACGACATGCACTTGACCAAAACGAACCTTGACAAACTCACGCATAAACTTTGCCACAAACATTGCATAACCACAACCATCTCGACAACAGCATATACCTTCATGTATATGACCTCGAAACAATCACCACGACCAAGACCTTAACAAACAAAAATACACGACTAGAAGAACTCGCTTCCTTCTCTTTGACTTGTTGAGTCAAGTTGCTTGGTTATCCTTGGTCAACTCTCTGCTTATGCTAACACCTTGCTTCTTTGTGACCATACTTCATAGACTGACGTTGATCGACACCTCGATAACCACGTCCTCTTGCACTTTCATAACCATGACCTCGACCACGAAATTGCTTCCACTGTGACAACAACTTCCTTCATCATGCCATTCATTTGAATGCCATTTACCAGATGATAAGTCACTAGAAAAAAATCTCTCACAACGGAAACAAAAGCTATAGTGCTTGTTTCTCTCTCACTCAAACTTTTCTTTTTTTTAAAAAAAAAAAATTTGTTTTTCAAATAAAACGGCAATGGCTTCCTTCCTATTCTGTATCTCCAGGATCTAACTCAATACTCTGATACCATGTTGGAATTTTAATGATAGTTATAAGAGTTAAACTTGACAGTGAAAGAAGCTGAAAAATAATAAATTGGACTTGTTGGTTTTCTCACTATAATTTCATTAAGTAAATTAAGCATATAAATAACAAAAGAAATAACCACCTAATGCTAATAATCAAGGAAATCATCCCATACATGATCACCTATTCACTAACAATAAAATATTAACTAATTATATGAACCTTGACTGACTAAACGATCCACTACTTTGGAGCACTACTACAACTAACACGTTAGGGAATATGCTTAACATTTTGTTATTTTGAAATAGTTTCGAGCGAGGGGCTAACAATAAACATTTGATATGTCTCTTAAAATGGTATCATATTAGGAACGTAGGACAGAATTGCACTTCAATTAATGCTATTAATGCCATATATTTTCACGTTATATTTATGGAAAATTTGCCAAAAAAACCTTTTACGAGTTCATTTTTGCGGAAAAAATTTTATAAAGCATTTTTTGCGAAAACAAACGAAAACCAAATTTTTTTTGCGAAAACAAACCTAGTATCATTTTCCGGTGTTGACCATAGAATTTCAGACGTTGACCACCTCTAGCCACCACTAACGACACCTGCACCCAGCCCCCCACCCAGGCCTGCATCCCCCACTTCACCCCTAGCCCAGCCTCCACCACCTGCAGCCCACCCCACCCCCACCAGCAGCCCCCAACCCCTCCCTTCACCCCTTCAGGTGGCACCCCCATACCCTTCGCCCAGGCCTACCCTCTCTCCTTTCCCTTCTTCCCTCCTTCCCCCCTCCCCCTCTCCTTTCGCTTCGTCCATCCCCCCTTCCCACACTGCAACCCACATCATCCCCCCGCAGCTCCCCCCTTCGCAACCCGGAAAATTTGTACCCACCACAATCACATGAGCATAACACCATGAAACCCCCCACCACCACCACGAAACTCACTGCCCACTACCACCACAAATGAAACGAAAACTATCAAAAATCGATGAACGAAACCGTTGTTTCTGGGTGGCGCAGCGGTTGGGGGTGGACGAAGGGAGAGGAGAGGGGGGAAGGGTGAAGGAGGGAAGAATGGAGAGGAGAGAGGTTAGGGGCGAAGGGGGGGGGGGTTGGTGCCGCCTGAGGAGGTGGAGGGAGGGTTGGGGGTTGCTGGTAGTGGAGGCTAGGTTTCATCTTGCAAAAACAATTTTGATTTTGGTTTGTTTTCGCAAAAAAAATTTGATTTTCGTTTGTTCGCAAAAAATGCTTTATAAAGTTTTTTTTTCGCAAAAATGAACTCGTAAAAGGTTTTTTTTTTGCAAATTTTCCTATATTTATTTAGCTTTTTAATTACTTGCAGCCCTCTGCTCCATATATGAATATCGTTTCATCTTATAATAGGGTAACTTTTTTTGTGGTTTTGCAGATATTAATGAATGTGAGGATCTAACAGATGGCCCATGCTCTAGAATCTGCACCAACACCCTCGGAAACTACACTTGCTCTTGCCCATCTGGGTATGTTGGCGATGGTAGGAAAATTGGGACGGGTTGCAAATGGCCGTTTCCTCTTTTTAAGATTGTTTTAGGTAATTACATATAGATGGACTCGATATCAGCTTCTAATGCAATGTCCTCCATTCTACCAAATCATTGAACTAATTGTTTGATGCAGGTGCCGGCGTTGGTGCTTTACTTTTACTAATTGGCATAACTTGGATGTGCTTGGAACATAAAAGGAAAAGGATGATGGAATTGAAACGGAAGTTTTTTGAGCAAAACGGAGGTTTTATATTAAGGCAACTAATTTCCTCTAGTGCACAAGATAACACCGAGCAGGTGAAGATATTTACTCTAGACGAATTAAAAACATCATCCAACAACTTCAACGAAGATTATGTTGTAGGTAGAGGTGGTTATGGAACTGTCTACAAGGGGATATTATCGTTCAATAATGAATTGGTTGCGGTTAAGAGGTCAAAATTTATGGACACCAGTAAGATCGAACATTTTATTAACGAGGTAGTCATTTTGGCACGCATAAGACATCCTAATGTGGTTCGATTAATAGGATGTTGTCTCGAGGTTGAAGTCCCCTTGTTGGTCTACGAGTTTATCTCGAATGGAACATTATATGACCATCTTCATGGCAGACGAGGAGCCTCATGGTATTCTTGGAGCGGTTGTTTACGGATTGCCATCGAGTCAGCCAATGCATTAGCTTATTTACATTCAATACCCATAATTCATCGAGATGTTAAGTCCACAAACATTTTACTAGATGATAGATATACTGCAAAGGTATCTGATTTTGGAGCTTCGAGGTTGATTCCATTACATCATACCCATTTATCCACATTCGTCCAGGGAACACTCGGTTATCTTGACCCTGAGTACTTTTATTCAAATCTATTAACCCAAAAGAGTGATGTTTATAGTTTTGGTGTCGTTCTCGCTGAACTACTAACAAGGAAAAAACCACTTTTACTAGAGAGGCAGACAGAGGAAAAGAATTGTAACTTGGCATCATATTTTGTTGAGGAGATGCAACAAGAGAAATTGTTTGAGATTTTGGATCCTCAACTAGTTGGGGAAGCATCCCGAGAGCAACTCATCTCAATAGCAAAGCTTGTAGAGAATTGCTTAAGGGTTGAGGGTAAAGACAGGCCAACTATGGAAGAACTAGCAGCGGAGCTAAAAAAATTGAAGGACTATAAAGTGCAAATCTCCGGTCACTAAAAGCTAATAAGTTCACCTATGCATTTGAGAATAAAAATCATAGCTTATGTCCCACAACTTTTGTCCATTACTTTTTATTGGTTTCTATTATTACTATAACGACCTAGTCATTTTATAATTGAAATCTGTAAACACGTTAAGAATTAACCAATAAAGAAAGTGATACGAAATTGTGGAATAGAAGATTTGAGTTTTTCATTCTACGTCCTCTAGTTCATGCATGTTTTAAATTTTTTCTTTTGTGGTTGCACTTGTATACATGTGAACCTACTGTAAGTTTGTCTGATTCGTAATTTTATGTTTATGCTTTCATGTGGCATGGTAATTAATCTTGATCCATTTTATGCATACATAGTTTGTTTCTCGACACACATTTTAATTCGAATTGGCAAGGGACTCTATTCGCCACGGTGTTATTTCTTATTCAATGAGCCTCATCACAATCATCCATATACATCTTTGAAATAAAAAAAGTGGTCCACGCCAGCCTTCATCTCAAGGCCTTAGGCATCAACATTAAAGACTTACTTTTTGATTCAATACTTATTGATTCAATGAAATTATATGGAATCATTATCAAAATATAATTGATGGCAATATATCTTTAAAAAACTAAGGATCTAGACATAATTGCTACAATTTCTGTTATCAATTTAAACCGTGACGCCATAAGCAATAGTGTATCATCGCTTGAGCCTGCATCGCCTTAGCCTGCCTCTTTTCACATAAAATTTTTCTTGTCATTGTTGGAAATTTTTTTCCTATCTTGATCAGTTATACTGTATTATTGATTAGATAACAGATAACAATAAAAAATGGACTCTTTAATTTTCATTATAGCTTAAAAAACTTGGGATCGCATCGTTTCCGACTGTTACACTTACACTATATATGTTGTAAAAATCTTATATGGATCTGGTCTACACTTACTTAGTGTGGACCTAATGCTAATTCATTAAAAAAATGTAAATAAATTAAAAAATACATATAAAAATAAGTAAATATAGTTCTAAAATTTGACTATGTGGAAAAAAGTTACTATGTCAAAAATTGAAAATTTCACCATGATAAACTAATGTAAGAAAGAGTGATAATATTAAAAAATGGTCAATGAGAGAGAAAGTAAGTGTATAGTGTAACTTAAGATTTTTAAAAGGTTAATATGTGAAAAAAGGGTCACCATGTTAAATAAGTGGCTTTGGTCCACAATAATATTAGTGTGGACGAGGTCCACGCAATACTAACTCTTACATGGCAAGTAAATATCCTTCATAGCCTTTCCAATCCCATATCTCACTACTAGAACTTGGGTCATTAGTGACAACCCAATAATGATAGGACAAAATCTCGTCTTAAATGCCTTTTGTGATGGGACTAACAACTAAATAACGACGGAAATATCTATCAAAAATACCTTATGGGACGGGCTAACGACGAGATTTTCCATTAATGACAGCCCCCTGTCATGACGGATTCGTGAACTTTAGCAACTGGATGTACGTCGTGAATGGTACAATTTTTTGTAGTGTCTTCTAGCACAAGTATTAAGAAATAACTTCTTAGGTTGTTAATGAGTAAAACACTATGCTAGTGTTGAATTGTGGAGCGCAAAATTGTTGTATTAAATCGTAAACATGATCCAGAAGACGAAATAGACAATGTAATCAGGGCAAACATTAACCGAGGCAAACATTGTAGGAATTATGCCTCGAATTTGGTCGATAGTTTTTCAAATGGACTTGTCGCAGGCCCGCCCGATCAAGTCGGGCAGTGCCGATGGTCTTAGCAAGGGCTTGGAAGTCGGCTGCTCGATAGGCTCGGGCGGGTTCACCAGATCGAGCGTGATCACAGAATTACGACTGGGGGACCAACGCCAGATTGGGCGACAATCAGGACCGAGACAAAATTACCTTTGGGGAAATTGACCGCCCGATCGGACAAATGTCGCCCGACCCGATCGAACGGTGGGCTTTTTGACGCTGGGAGGCGTTTTCGACCCGGGTTATAATATGTTATTTAACCTTTTTTTAAGTCGCCATTAGTGCTAAAAACACATCTGTACTTTGGAATTCCTCAAGAGCAATAAAATTATTCTCTCTCTCTGCCCATGGACGTAGACAACACATCGTTGGTGAACCACGTAAATCTATGCGTTGTTTGTTACTAAAATGAATTCAATATTTGTTCTTTCTCGCATCCGTTATAACAAATTAGTATCAAGAGCTTTGGTTTTAAATCTAAGTGAGAAAGATGCGTGGGATGAATGTGAAAATCGATAAATTCACTTGGAGAAACAGTTTCAGACTGTGGCAAATCAAGATGTGGGCACTGTTGGCAAAGAAGTCAACGGATTTAGTTACCGCTGAGATGACCGTTTTGGAGGAGAAGGCAGATTCAACGATTATACTTGTGTCTTGCTGACGATATAATCACTAAAGTCATGGAGTAGGAAACTGCATTTGGTCTGTGGTTGAATCTAGAGAGTTTGTATATGGCAAAATCTCCAACCAACAAGTTGCTGCTGAAGCAACGTCTGTTTAATCTGCGGATGAATGAAGGTACACCTCTTGAAGATCACCTAGATCAATTAAAAATATTTGTTAGAATAGCGTAATATTAATGTTATGGTGGAGGATAAGGATGCTGCTTTAATTTTGCTTAATTCTTTACCACTGTCATATAAAAATTTTGTGCAATCTTTCATTGTTGGTAAACATTGTGTGTCCCTAGAGGAGGTTAAATTTTTCTCACAACAAAGCTGATCCCATGCTACATTGTCAGCTTTAGGACTATAAGAATTGCCACTCCATATGAAGGCTCTACAGATTTTCTCAATGCTTTGTAAAACACTTTTATGAAGCACATAAATTTGAGCCCAATACATATGTAAGCTCATTAACATTGTGTTAACTAGTAAAGTTCTAGCAGTATATGAGAGATTTCTAGAACTCTACACTCTAATTCTTGCAACCATTTTTTCCGGTAACCCATCACATTGAGCTATTGAAATTCTTTTAGAGCATATTGGCACTCCTAAGTACCTAAATGGGAGATTGCTTCTAGCCAGACTAGACACATCTACAACCCTCTGAACTTCATTCTCATTCATTCCACAAAAATACACGGAGGACTTTGCCACATTAGCTTTAAAACCTGAAGTATCATAGAATAGTTTAAAACCTTGTAGCAAAAGATATACTGAGATAAACTCACCTTTGCAACAAAGAATTAGGTCATCTGCAAAACAAAGGTGGTTGAGCTTCATTGATTTGCATCTGGGATGGAAATGGAACTGTGGTATTTCACTTACACACTTCAACACTCTAGACAGGTATTCCATACACACAACAAATAGTAGGGGAGACATTGGGTCTCCCTGCCTTAGACCTCTTACTGACCTAAAGAAGCCTTACAACTTCTTATTACATGCATTAAAGTAAACTATATGCACAATTACAATGATCAATATGTCAAATCTCAATGTTGATGCTAGCTCATTTTGTAGTGGCACACGAAAGTATAGAAAATTTGATCCAAGGGTGTATGAAGTATTGAAAAAATGTTATCATATTCTAGCATCCACTCACGGGTGCTGCAACTTCCAATATTATGAGTTACTAGCTAGCAGTAACATGAACACTTACTCAATGACAGTATATTCCTCTATGCATCTAGGAGACCCGTACTCTGTACCACTTTACTCCTCATAGCCATTGATTTCAACCCTGCTGTGGAGCCATTGCATTTCTGTACCATGTGAGCATGAAGGTGCGCTACATGGATCACAAGCAAAGACCAAAGATGGGAATATTATTAGGCAATTAAGATTTGAACTAGGTAGAATCCCAAAAAAAATGAATACAAACTGATTGATACTATCAATAAGCCAATTTCAAAAGTGTAATTTATTTTACATAATTATGAAACATAAGCTTAATTTCTGGAAAATCTTCTATAGCATGCAGCATGCTTAAATTTTCCAATACTATTGCTTTAAATCCTGGGCCTATTCCTGGCAATACAAGAAACATAATTATACACCATGGTCCTCCTAAAATATCTTTTGGAGATGGTAGATTTTGAGAAAAAACACATGAAGACAGATTTTAGCCATGGACTAGACTACATTAAGGCATCTAAGAACCCAAAAATTTACGTTTACTGATTTATTTTTATATTTTTTTACTTAATTTACAAAAGACAGTTATAACTATAGAAAGAGAAGATTGAGCTAAAAATTATAGACAAATCCCTTTGGTTGAAGTGATTATAGTCTCGATTCTTCTGCCACTAGTTAAGGGCATTCGTGTCCACATTTGAGCCATGCATCAGATGGAAGACTTAAAAGCCACATATGAAATTTTGTTCCCCAATGGATTAAGGTTGCACCCTCTATTTAATCACATACGTAAATAGTTGGGGTAGTAGATTGTCAGCAAAAGAGCAGAAGACATACTTATCGGTTGAAATTTTGTTCCCCAATGGATTAAGGTTGCACCCTCTATTTAATCACATATGCAAATAGTTGGGGTAGTAGATTGTCAGCAAAAGAGCAGAAGACATACTTATCGGTTGATGCTCCATTGTAATAATTCTACCACCAGTTCAGGGAATTGAACCATTTAAGATGCCAATCACAACGTTTTAGTTTAATAGGAGTCCTTGAAAGTTCATCGCCCTTCCTTCCTGCAGTGTGTTCAACCTCTAGGATACGCTTTGTAGTTTCCGTAATCAACCGTTGAATAACATAAACCAAAAAGTAAACCACAGTAATTTAAGATGAGTTTAGAAGTAGATCTCACATAGTTCACTAGCAGTAGGACAATCGGATCATCAATATTATCAAAGTCACAACTTGAAACCCACAGCAAGAAAATCATCTAGATTAGTCCTGAGATAGAGAACAGTAAACATAAACATTCGCTTTATCATGGATGACATTACATGCAACACATATCTTGAATATAACAACACAACGACGTAAACTACCCTTTCAGTTCACACCGTCCTTACTTAAATAGATTATCTAGCAGGAACATTAAACATTAGGTACAAAAAAATAAAATATGTTAAACAGGGATGTTTATTTTTGAACAACAAATAAACCCTAAAAAGCTAATACGGTTTTATAAATTTATAGTTGTAAACATAATAAGTTATAATAAAAATAGTGTATAACCCCTAGACAACCATACTAAGCATTATATGAGCTTCTAAAAATCTTCCCTATCTATAAAAAACAAACCAAATAAGACACATTAACCATGCGGATAAGCAAAATGATAACCAAGGCAACCAGAATGCTAACAACCATCGAAATCATAACTAAAAAAGCAACTAATCATGCACTTGATGGCAAGGGACATGCCAAAGAATGGAATTTACTATGATTGCCTGTTGTTGTCACCCATTACACCTTATGATCACCAAAGATAACAAGGCTTTCCACAAAGAGTCCAGAAACCTAATAATTCTCTTTTGGCATCCCGTCAATTCCAGCTCGCAAGGCCAGTTGAGACCTCACACCAATGCAGCTTCCAATTACCCACCTTAACCGAAAAAAATTCCTTGTCACCAGAACAACCAACAGGCCTAAAATCAATCAACCTACTATCTTGCTTGTTGATACGAATCGCTGGAATCGACGAATCCTTGATTCCATACTCCTTCATCACCCACAAATCAACATCGACAACATGACCATGAAAATTATAATTTACACACCACAAACAACCACCCAAGGAAGATTATTTCGATAAAACATTCTAACACAGTAAAAAATATTTAAGACTTAACAAATAAAAAGAACTTGTGAACCACTAATTTGATCTAACACAAGTCATAATCGTCATAATTTATTATATTTCATCAAAGGAAAAGAGGAAGTTAGAGATGGGGAGAGAGAGACTCATAAAATCAAATTTACACAATTCCTACAATTATCAATTAAGCCTCACAAACTGCAATATGTGGCATACTTAAATGACAATATCTTCAATTCGGAGTCAACAAAAAGTAAAATACGCACTTAAAAAGTTAAGCAATTACTAGAAATCAAAATTCCAAAGAAAACTAAAACCCTAAATTTGTCAAAAAGGGAAGACACAGAAAAATAAGAGTGGTCAGTAAACAGTACCAGGTGATAACGAAGGGTGCCGATCATAATTATTAAGCAATTGGAGTCGTGGGTGGAGCTTGAAGTTGTTCGCAACGTTTGGGGTTGCATGGGTAAGTCATAGTTAGTGAAACCCTAATACAATCTTTATCTAACATCGAAAAAAATCACAAACTCACCATTTTTAGCCTTCGAATCATTCTTAAAATCACCAACTATGGCGAAATTCTTCTACTTAGATTGAAAAATTACCAAAAAAAAAAACGTCGAAGTTAAGTCAAAAAGTTAAACCTAAGGCAGAATCTGAACCAAGTGAATTTATCTGGGTGGTAGTGATGGTGGCGGTGGTGACAGAGTGGCGGGGGAGCGATCGAAAAACCGGAGGAGCAACGGCGGTGATCTCCTGTCGCAATTGCTGCACCACCATTGTTGTCGCCTCCTATCGCCGCTGCTGACTCGCACTTTGTTCCAAGGTCAGTTTTAATCTAACTTCTCGAAATAAAAGGATGAAATGAGGGTTTTCAAGCATAAAGATCAAGTGATAAAATATATTTCAAGGTATGACTAGACAAAATGTTTGACTTCTTTAAATCATTAAAATAATTCCTTTGACTTTCAAATAGTCATCCTTTCAATAATTGAATCGTTTAAATACTAAAACATACTAAATTATATATAAATAGACATTAATATATAATTATACAATTCATAAATCTGCGGAGGATTACATATCATGAGCTCGAAATCCCAAGCAATAACATATTGTTGGGATTGCTCATACGACTAGACGCAACGATCGCCGTTGGTTGTTCGTTGTCCAGATCGTGATCACCATCTGCTTCTTCTACCACTTCCATCAGCATTCCAAGGTTGGAATCCGTCATCACATGCATTGACCAGCGACACCCCCCCTTTCTAAGCGCTTTTGTATCATTTTTACTTACTTTGATTTTAGTTGGATCGTACGAGCTCATACAGCTCATTTAAGTTTGTTTGTTTGTTTTCAGTTTGGTTGTGTTAGCATTAGATTGTACTTCCACATTTAATTAATGTATTATTATCGTTGTCAAAAAAAACAAAAAGCATAATTACCATTTTAGACTTTTAAATTGTATTGTGAGAGTTATTGCCTCAATGACACAATGTTTTGAGCAAATGAAGAATAAAAATAAGAGCTTCTTAAAGTTGTATAGTCAAAGAGATCATAAACTGAAAGTAATTGTTGATGCTATGGGACGTTAAACAGCTAGTGTCAGATGACAAATTCAACATATAGTAGAATCCCCGATATAATACCTTTGTAGTACTGTTGACTTTTCCATATAGTACCATAGAGAGGTTTTGCATTTTAGGTTTTATATATGCAGTATCATCTCAAATAATTATACTACTTTCTACCACCCTAAACACCTGCCAACTATCTGCATAGAGTCTTAGCCACCAATATATAGTCACCAACCAAACCCACTTGCACGTCTATTTTGCAATCGATTGGCCATTCATTACTACGTACTTCTGTTATTGGCTTATTATGTAGTGTGTTAGTATTGTATTTATATGTGTTACATTTGTAATATTGTATTATGGGCCAAAGTCCCTATCATATCTTGTATATAAGCTGAAAATTGTCATCTTGTGAGAATTAAGGAAATACAAACCCTAAGTTTTTTTTTTTTTTTTTTTTTTTTGCTAAGCAAGTGAGAATATTATATATTGAACTTCATTTTACAACCAAAACCTATTAAAGGGGAGGCAAACCAACTAGGTTGGACCCCCTCTCCCTTAAAAAGACACTATTTTAATACAATCATTAAAAACTAAGGAACCATTCCCCATCTTTCCTAGTAATCTTTTTAGGTAATATTACCCTCACTCTAGCTTTGACAATACTTATCACTTGCTTGCAAACTGAGCTAATGCTTGGAGCACATTGCTCCCAAAATACTTTATTTTTCTACTCTGCCATATCATGTAGACCATAGCAGCAACACTAGCTAGATAAACCTGTTTCTAAAATTTAGTCCTTCTGCTATTCTGTATCCAGGTAATTAGCTGATGTATATCATCTGTTTGTGCTGAGCAGTGAAGCCATTCCTTAATATATTTCAGACATGCTAGACTAAAATAACATTTAAAGAAGAGATGTGGATGATCTTCCTTATAACTTCCAAACCCTAAGTTTGACATCTGTCAAATTTTACAATGATGATTAATGAATTATATGAATGGTAAAAGGGGATCGGATGTTGTAAGTCTGCTTGGCGTCCATGGTAGTGGTGCAACTTCGGGAGGGTGGCCGGAGAATGGTTCGGGTAATAAGAGTTATTAAATTATTTTGGGTTGGTACATGTAGATTTGTCAATAAACAAGGAGTACAAGAATACTATATATAATTAATTGGTAGAAGACATGGTGGTGTATTTTAATAGTGAACTTATCTCCTTCAATCCATTATTTTTTTGTTACTTTTCTTTAAATTGCCTTTTCCTTATTCAATGGCAAGTAGGAACCAATTTCGGAGGGCCATAGCTCATAGCCGATAACGGTTAGATATCGATTTTTATTTCTTTCTTTTGGGGTGCAACCGTTCAAAGACATCAATATATATATTGTCCTAGCTCCTTAGTGAAGTGGATAATGACCTAGTCCAACCAGTGATGTATCCAGGATTTCCCCCACGTGGGTTCGAAATTAATGAGACGTTAAACAAAAAAAAGACCAATTTAAATTCCTTAAAAATAAAATAAATCAATTCAACTTAGGAATTACAACCGATAAATACGAGAATAATTTCTTAATTACAAGAAAAAAAAAACTAAAAAATCATTCTACGAGTTTTCATATTTTGAAAGCATTCTAATACATCATCATCACTAACTCGAGCAAAAAGATCTCTCTCAAGAAAGGTGACTAAACTATCATTCAATAGTTGATCACCCATGCTATTACGTAACTTGTTCTTCACATAAGTCATTGAGGAGAACACTCATTCCACACTTGCCGTCGCCACCGGAAGGATCGGATCAATACTAGTCTTACAAGCAAGTAACTTGTTGATAAGAAGTATGTTTACCCTTCTCAACAAGCTTCATAGAAAATTCATTAATATCTTTCAAGTTTTCAAACCTTGCATCTTTCCGCATATCATCATAAAAGAACTCAAGTTCATGTCGAAGCCTTGTCATATCATTACTTGGAAAGTCTTTTGGATAAAATTCGGCAAGTCTAGCCAACTTTTGAGTATCAAATGTGGCAAATGAATTAACGGGATTCAAGCATACCATACAAATAAGCAACTCCATATTTTCTTCATTAAACCTATTATTAAGCTCTTGAAGTTGTAAATCAATGACACTTAAAAACATCTCAACCTGAAAGCGATGCAAATTGGAAACTTTGGCAAAGAAGTGTTTCGATCTTCCCCGAGGGACAGACAAATCATCCATATTAGGAAGTTCAATATCATGTTTAGCACAAAATGAAGTTACAATATTGCAAAAGTTATCCCATCCATGGTCCCTCAACTTTTGTAAGACAATTAATAAGACAATTAATAATTTCAATTCATTCAAGCATTAGTAAATGAAAGTTTAAGCAAAGGAAATTTACCTAAATAAATTCGAGTGGCTTTGTGGCAGAAGAGAAATGAGAAATTGGAGTTGCGAGTGTGCGTCTGCGAGTGTGCGAAGAGTCAAAGATAGAAGTTATGTCACATAAGAGTCGACTGTGCGTTGTCACTCGTCGGAAGGAGAGAGGTTGCCCGCCCGCCGGTGACTGCCGTGAAAGTGGTCGTCTGGTCATTGGTGGAGTTCTTATTTCTAAACCCTAGGTTTTGTGAGAAGTGAGAAAAGAGGAGAGAGAATTAGTATGGAATTTTAGTGAGATGATAATAAACAAAGTAAAAAAAATGGTTCTAGAGAGAGAAACTCTCCCTTCTCTCTAGAATGAATAGAACAGTAACCTTGCTGATTTTTCACTAAAATTCTTTTCGATACGCAGTATTGTAGCCATGGTAAAGAAATCTAGTGGTAATATGCAACGAAGTAAAGGAGGTAAGGGGAAGGAAAGAGCTAAAGGACCTTCATCAGACTCGCAGGCATGGAGAACAAGGTCTATGGATGAAATAATGGGTGCTGAGGCGTTAGATTTTGGATTAGGTATAAGACAACTGATGACACCTGAATCTTCTCTTCAGGAGTTGAGAAAACAATCGAACATTAGGCACACCTTTAATGAATGGCTCCAATCCATTCATAGGAGTAATAAGAAGGATTGCTCACAGACTGTTCGAAGAAATGTTGCTGAAGGAGGTATGATTACTCCTATTTTATTGCAAAATGAGAATGAAATAGAAGATTTGGATGATCAGAATGAAGTACAGAAGGAAATAGAACAAGGAGAGGATGCTGATGAGAGAATACAACCAGTAACCATTGAGATGGAGGATATCCAGGAGGAAGTGGATTTCTGGAGCTCATCACTTATCTGTTATGTAGTAGGAGCTAATCCTCCTATACAAGTGATGGAAGGTTATTTGAGGAGAGTTTGGAAGAATTTTAATGTAGATAAAGTTGTTGTAGTGAAGAATGGAATGTTCTTGGTTAGATTTAAGGCCATGGAGTCTAGGGATAGAGTGATGGAGGGTCACTATTTCTTTGACAGGAAACCTTGGCACTCTGATATGGATTTTGAAAGAGAAACACTGAAAACTATCCTAGTGTGGGTACAGTTGAAGTTACCTCTGAAATATTGGGGGGAGAAATCATTGCATAAAATAGCTGCACAGTTAGGAGCCCAATTAAGCGTGATGAAGCTACGAGAAATAGAGAGAAATTACAATATGCTTGTATACTGATTGAGATAGATATTGAGCAAAAACTACCTGATCAAATCACTTTCTGGAATGAGCGTGGTAGTTTGACAGAAGTACAATTGCAATTTGAGTGGAAACCAGTGAAGTGTAATCACTGTAAGAACTTTGGGCATGAGGAGATGGAATGAAGAATGAAGAAGGCAAGGAAGATATGGGTCCCTAAGGTTGCAGAAAATCAACATGCACCTTTAATTGACCCAGGGAAAAAGGATGATGTAGTGATAGGAAAAAGTACAAAAGTAGAAGGAGATCTTGATGGCTTCCAAAGGGCTATAAAGCCTATAAGAGTCAGAGTAAGCCAGATTACTAGGACTCATACTCAGAACATATTCCAGACTCTTGAACAAGAGGATGGGAAGGGTGAGATCAGGGGTGAAGAGGTGCCTAAAGTGATTCATATCAGGGAAGGAGGGGGAGAGCCTCCTGATCAGGATGGATAAGATCCTGAGTTGGAATGTGAGAGGGTTGAATAACATCAACAAGCAAAAGGATGTAAAGCAATATATCCAAAAGCTTAGAGTTGGTGTTGTTTGTCTCTTAGAAACAAAATAAAAGCTCAGAATATGGGCCAGTTGTACCAAAGAGTATTCCAGGGGTGGTGTTTTACAAGTAATGCTGGTGTTCGTGATGGTGGCAGAATTATACTATCATGGAATCCAAGGAGTTTTCAAGTAACAATAATCAAGGTAACTCCTCAAATGTTACATTGTTATTTATTACCTTGTAGTGGTAGAGGTGGATTCTATTGCTCTTTCATTTATGCTTTTAATGAAACAAGTAAAAGAGTTGATCTATGGAAGGAATTGAAAGGATTGAATATTCAAGATGCATGGATATGTGTGGAGATTTTAATAGTGTGATGCAATGTGATTAGAGAATTGGTTCTCAGCAAGTGAGAGAAGTGGAGATGAGAGATATGGTCATTTGTATGTAATGTTGTAACATGCAGGATATTATGAGTGTGGGGAACTTTTACACATGGAATAACAAGCAACAGGGCTATGCAAGAGTGTACTGTAAATTAGATAGGGTGCTGTCTAATCAAGCTTGGTTAGACTTGTATCCTTCTTCTGAAGCATGTTTTCAGAATGAAGGTGAGTTTGATCATACCCCAGTGGTAATTTCAGTCTATGAAGAAGGAAGTAAAGGTAGGAGTCCTTTTAAGTATTTCACTATGTGGAGACTATCTCCAAAATTTGAGGAGAGTGTTAGGAGAGCTTGGAATGTAGATGTGTAGGGGACAAAAATGTTTAGGCTTGTTAATAAGCTTAAGAATGTGAAAAAAGCTTTAAAAGAGTTGAATAGAGAAGGCTTTATAGAGATTCAGGCAGCTGAGATACAAGCATTTCACAAAATGATGAATGCTCAGACAGAACTGCACAAGCAACCAGGAGATCAAGTATTAGCTGGAATTGAACTGGAGGCTGTGAAGGAATATCATTATAAGCATAAAGCTTATAGAGAATTTCTAGCTTAAAAAGCTAAACATGCATGGATTAAAGATGGGGATGAGAATACAGCAGTATTTCACCAGAGTATTAAAGCTAGAAGGCTACAGAATCAAGTGCATAGTATCTATGATGCAGAGGAAGTGTGGCAAGAAGTTTCAGAAAATGTTTCCAAGGCATTCCTAGAATACTATGAGAGATTGTTAGGAACAAATGTGGAGAATAGGAAGCAGGTCAATATTCAATTGATTAGAGATGGGCCAAAGATAACAAAAGCACATAGGAGTATTCTTACAGCTCCATATACTACTGAAGAAGTGCAGAAGGCATTATAGTCTATCCCTGGTGATAAAGCACCAGCACCAGATGGATTTGGCTCTCATTTTTACAGAGATGCATGGTCAATAGTTCAAGCTGATGTGATTGAAGCAGTCTTGGATATATTGCAAGGGAGGAAGATGCTGAAGGAGTTAAACGCAACAATAATAACTCTCATTCCTAAGACTAAGTGTCCTAAGAATGTGAGTGAGTTTAGACCTATTTCTTGTTGTAACACATTGTATAAGTGTGTTACTAAGGTCATTTGTGGAAGATTAAGGAGGATACTACCTGAGTTAATAATGGAAAATCAAGGTGGTTTTGTTCATGGCAGATATATTGCGCATAATATCATGGTAGTGCAAGATATAGTGAGGCATTATGGCAGGAAAAATTCAACACCAAGTTGTCTTCTGAAGATAGAAATTCAGAAAGCTTATGATACAGTAAACTAGGAGTTCTTGAAGCAAATGCTACAAGCTCTTGAATTTCCTGATGCATTCACATAAATTTTTTTTTTTTTTTGCTAAGTCAAAGAAATATATTGCAGTCCATTCACAGAACTTATAATGGAGTGTGTAACCACTCCTAAGTTCTCTTTAATGTTGAATGGAGGTATGATAGTTTTTTTAAATCCTCAAGAGGGTTGAGACAAGGTGATCCTATCTCACCTCTGCTATTTGTGTTGTGCATGGAGTATTTGTCTAGGATTTGGTCCAAAATGGGGGAGTTAGAGCACTTCAAATTTCATCCTAGATGCAGAGAAATGAAACTCACACACTTATGTTTTGCTGATGATCTTATAATGTGTTGTAAAGGTGAGTTTACTTCCATATATCTCTTGCTGAGAGCCTTTAAGTTGTTCTCTGATACATCAGGGTTGAAGGCAAATGTTAACAAATCTGCTTTTTATACTTGTGGTGTGAATGGAGGAGAAGAGAGGAGAATCATGGAGGTGTCTGGATTTCAAAAAGAAAAGATGCCTTTTAGGTATTTTGGAGTTCCAATATGTGCAAAAAAGATATCTAATGGCCAATGTGAAGCTCTGGTAGAGAAGATGACAACTAGGATAAGAGTCTGGGGATCCAGAAACTTGTCCTTTATGGCTAGAGTACTATTGGTGAACTCAGTACTATTGAGTCTTCATAGTTACTGGGCTCAGGTCTTCATATTACCTAAAAAAGTGCTGAATGAAATCAATAAAATTTGTAGAGCGTTTGTTTGGAGTGGGCATGCATTTAATCGTAAAAGTGGAGCTGTCTCTTGGGATCAAATGTGTTCACCAAAAGTAGCAGGGGGATTGGGCTTCAGGAATATTGTTCAATGGAACAAAGCTAGTCTGGGTAAATATGTCTGGTCTCTTGAAACCAAACAAGATAGTGTTTGGATAAAATGGATTAATTCAGTCTACCTGAAGAATGTTGAATGGTGGAATTACACCCCTCAGGCAGGTGCCAGTTGGTACTTGAAGAAGATTTGCATGGTGAAAGAGCAGATTAAGTAGTATTATTCACAAGAAGAGTTTAGCTCCATGGAATCATATTCTGTTAGAGAAGTGTATGGAAGGTTTGTAGGGGATCACCAGGCTATTCCATGGGATAGAGTAGTCTGGAATAGACTCAGTGTACCTAAGCACATATTTATAGTGTGGTTAGTAGTACAAGGAAGATTACAGACAACAGTGAGGCTGTATAGATATGGTGTGAGTAAGCATAGTAATTGTCTAATAAGTGGAAGTGCTGAGGAATCTCATCAACATTTATTCTTCCAATGCCATTATAGCAAGGAAAGTTTAAAGTGTCTGAAGAATTGGCTGGATGTTAGATCAGAGGAGCAAGACTTTCATTAGTTGTACAAGAAGGTGCAGAGAGGAAGCATGACTAAATTTCAGAAACAAGTGATTCTTGCTAGTTTAGCTGCTTTGTGTTATCATATATGGCAAGGTAGGAATTCTGTGTACTGGCAACAGTGCTTACCTAGCATAGACATGATTATTAAGCAGTGTAAAACTATTGTTAGATCCAGAGCTTTAGCTGTTGTTCCAAAGAGTATTACTAGGCAAGATCAAATATGGTTAAGTAAGTTGTAAACAGGTTGTAAGGAACTTGGTTTAGGTACTTCTAGGAGGGAGTCCAACCTAGTTAGTTTGCCTCCTAATTAAAGTGCTTTGGTTGTAATCTCTTGGTAATCAATATACTTACTTAATTAGCAAAAAAAGAAAAAAGGAGAGAGAATTAGAGAAAGTCAGAAAAGAGTGAGTTATTGGGGGAAAACAAAATTTCAAAAAAAGGGAGGGGGGGGGGAGAAGGTTCGAACTCGGAAACATAGGTCACAGGCTGGAGAGTTTAATGATAGCACGCGAAACCACTGAGCCATTCATATTCTATCCTAAATTTTACGCTCTTACTTTTATTTAACCTATTTTTATTTTATTTTATTTTATTTTTCCAGAATTTTCTTTGTTTCTTTCCCAAAATTCTGTGGGTTCAGTCGAACCCACTAAACCGACGCTAGATCCGCCCCTGCGTCCAACAGTTTACATTCTTCCTGAGCTTAGTTATAACTATACAAGAATTTTTTTGCACGCGATGCGTGCTTGTATTTTTGATTGGTTTAGTTTTTATTACTTAAGTCTCTCACCAATCTTTTTGTTTTTTTTTTACTTTGCAAAGTTAAATTCTATGAACAAAATAGAAATTTTATTGAATTTATTTATTATTTCTAATATTATAATTTTTTAGTTGATTTTTGAATTAAGTACAATACTTCATAAATTGTAAAGAAAGTGGACACTTTGATTTCAAGTCAATTTTTTCATAGGTGGTAGTTTGTAAGTGAATTTTTAAGTTTTTGTAAAGTTTTTCTTTTAGTTATTTGCATACCGTAAATTATGAAATTTTTTTAGTTGACTTGTGAGTGATTGTTATAATTATATATTTTTTTTGAAGCCCCCTTTGATTTGTAAGTGAATTTGTAATTTAGAATGGGAAGGGGGTAACATAGTCTCTTCATTCGGGGACACCATAGCTCCCCCTTTCCCTTATATAATAGAGATAGGTTGTACTTTAATTCTTGAATGATATTTTACATAAACCTTTTTACCTTGATAATTAATCGCTATTATATAATAGAAAAAGATAGGTCCAAATATATGTAAAAGTTTCATTATATATAGGGAACACTATAAAAAAAAGTAAATAATTTGTTTCCTTGTCTAACTTCTAAATTTCAATTTCACTACAAATATACCTTTAGTTTTTTTATCATTACCTACCATTAATTGTGAATGGTTCTTCAGAATAGTGATTTGTAAGTAAATTTTTGTAAACGTTTTTGTATGTATTGACGTTCTAGGTTATTAGTTTTAGTTTATATGCTAATTTTAAGTTTTAATAAAGTTACTTGATTTTTTGAGTGATTTGCGTTTTTTTTATAACGTGATTTTCTCAACTGTATGAGTGATTTGTAAAGTTTCTTCTTTTAAGTGATATGTGAGGGAGTGTTGTAAATTAATTTTCGGTAGTTTATTTTACTGTCGATTACTCCCTCTGTCCCAATTTAATTGCTACGTGTCTACGGTCATAACTTTGACTATCTTTTACTCCATATACATAAGAAAAAACATAATCATGTTGGATCTTGTTTGATTCATCCCAATTTGTAATTTTCAAATATATAATTTCTATAATTTTTCCATATATGTAACTCAAGATCTTGGTGTTTGAAGTTGCATCACGTAAACTGTAATAAAGCAAATGTAGCAAACTAAATTGGGACAGAGGGAGTATGATTTTAACATTCCTTTTGTAATTTAGAAAAGGAAGAGGAGCAAAATAAACATTTCAAAAGAGGACAACATTACTCCGCCTTCCCTTATATAATAGAGATAATACTACGATACCTTTCCGGGTACTATTTTTTTTTTGAGGGGCCTTTCCGGGTACTATTATGACACAAGTACGCAACAAAACGCGTTGACATTCTAATTTACATTCTCGATGAGTTCATTTATTCCTCACGCTTAGTTAGCATAAGTAATTTAATTCCTTTATGGCCCACAATGAGGTCTTTTAACTTTAATAATTTGTTATTTTTTATGTTAGGGTTATCAAAAGTCAAAACTATATATGTGGACGTACCTTCAGTAATAACCGAGATCTAAATTTTAAAATACAGCATGTTGTCGATGATGATCCTTTATATAAATGGAATTGATCAGTCATACATGAATATAATTGATATCAGTAGCATAAGCAAATGAATACTTGCAATTTTTTTTTCCTATCTTGATCAGTTATATTGTATTATTGATTAGATAACAGATAACAATAAAAAATGGAATCTTTAATTTTCATTATGGTTTAAAAAACTTGGGATCGCATCGTTTCCAACTGTTACACTTACACTATATATGGTGTGAAAATCTTATATGGATCTGGTCCACACTAAATTAGTGTGGACCTAATGCTAATTCATGAAAAAAAAGATAAATATATTAAAAAAATATATAAAAATAAGTAAATATAGTTCTAAAGTTTGACTGTGGAAAAAAGGTTACTGTGTCAAAAATTAAAAATTTCACCATGATAAACTAATGTAAGAAAGAGTGACAATATTAAAAACTGGTCACTGAGATAGAAAGTAAGTGTACAGTGTAACTTAAGATTTTTAAAAGGTTAATATGTGAAAAAAGGATCGCCATGTTAAATAAGTGGTTTTGGTCCACAATAATATTAGTGTGGACCAGGTCCACGCAATACTAACTCTTACATGGCAAGTAAATATCCTTCATAGCCTTTCCAATCCCATATCTCACTATTAGAACCCGGGTCATTAGTGACAACCCAATAATGATAGGACAAAATCTCGTCTTAAATGCCTTTGGTGATGGGACTAACAACCAAATAACGACGGAAATATCTATCACAAATACCTTATGGGACGGGCTAACAACGAGATTTTCCTTCAATGACAGCCCCCTGTCATGACGGATTCGAGAACTTTAGCAACTGGATGTTCGTCGTTAATGGTACAATTTTTTGTAGTGTCTTCTAGCACAAGTATTAAGAAATAACTTCTTCAGTTGTTAATGAGTAAAACACTATGCCAGTGCTGAACTGTGGAGCACAAAATTGTTGTATTAAATCGTAGACATGATCCAGAAGACGAAATAGACAATGTAATCAGGGCAAACATTAATCGAGGCAAACATTGTAGGAATTATCCCTCGAATTTGGTCGATATTTTTTCAAATGGAGTTGTCGCAGGCCCGCCCGATCAAGTCGGGCAGGGCCGAAGGTCTTAGCAAGGGCTTGGAAGTCTGCTGCCCGATCGGCTCAGGCGGGTTCACCCAATCGAGCGTGATCACATAATTACGACCGGGGGACCAACGCCAGATTGGGCGACGATCAGGCGCGAGACCAAATTATCTTTGGGGAAATTGACCGCCGGATCGGACAAATGTCGCCCGACCCGATCGGATGGTGGGTTTTTTGACGCGGGGAGGCGTTTTCGAGTCGGGTTATAATATGTTATTTAACCTTTTTTTTAAGTCACCATAAGTGCTAAAAACACATCTGTAATTTGGAATTCCTCAAGAGCAATAAAATTATTCTCTCTCTCTCCCCATGGACGTAGACAACACATCGTTGGTGAACCACATAAATCTATGTGTTGTTTGTTACTTTATTGAATTCAATATTTGTCTTCTCGCATCTGTTATAGCAAGTTATAGTATCAAGAGCTTTGGTTTTAAATCTGAGTGAGAAAGATGTGTGCGATGAATGTGAAAATCGATAAATTCACTCGGGAAAACAGTTTCAGACTGTGGCAAATCAAGATGTGGGCATTGTTGGCAAAGAAGTTAACGGATTTAGTTACCGCTGAGATGACCGTTCTGGAGGAGAAGGCACATTCAACAATTATCTTGTGTCTTGTTGACGATATAATCAGTGAAGTCACGAAGTAGGAAACTGCATTTGGTCTGTGGTTGAATCTAGAGAGTTTGTATATGAAAAAATCTCAAACCAACAAGTTGTTGTTGAAGCAACGTCTGTTCAATCTGCGGATGAATGATGGTACACCTCTTGAAGATCACCTAGATCAATTAAAAATATTTGTTAGAATAGCGTAATATTAATGTTAAGGTGGAGGATAAGGATGCTGCTTTAATTCTGCTTAATTCTTTACCACTGTCATGTAAAAATTTTGTGCAATCTTTCATTGTTGGTAAACATTATGTGTCCCTAGAGGAGGTTAACACTAGTAGAATAAATGCTGTTTGCTGCGGTGATATTGCCGCGGTTTTACCTATACGCAGCAATATAACACGCAAAAAGAAAAGAAAAAATAGAAAGTAACAATATTGTTGCGGTTCCCGTCCAAAACCGCAGCAATATTGTTCAACGAATACATTTAGAAAAAAATGTGGGGCCTGGAGATAGCTAATATTGCTGCGGTTTTTGGGCGGGCAGCCGCAGCAATATTATAAAAAAATATTTTTAAAATATATTGTTGCGGTTTCCCGCCGAAAACCGCAGCAATATTATCTGCTCCACTCACTTACCAAAAAAAAGCACGCGGGTTTCCTTTAAATCTCTCATCCTCCCTTTTTGCCCATCCATTTTCTCTCAAACCCTCACAGTCTCACACTTATCCCTCCTCTACTCGCCATTTTCTCTCTCCTCTCAAACCCTCACACTCTCACACTCATCCCCTCCTCTCCTAGTCGTTTTCTCTATCCTCTCAACCTCTCAACCTCTCACACTAATCCCTCCTCTCCTCGCCATTTTCTCTCTCCTCTCAACCTCTCAACCGCTCACACTCATTACTCCTCTCATCTTCCAGTGTCTTCATCGCCAACCACTCGAGATTTGTTCGTCGGCCGTTCGTCGTTCTTTGCAGCCTTGGCAACGTTTCTTCGTCGCCGTTCGTCATTCTTTGCAGCCGTCGGCAACGCTTCTTCATCGGCAACGTTTCTTCGTCGCCGTTCGTCGTTCTTTGCAGCCGTGCTCCTCACCACTCATCCTCGAGATTTCTTCTTCATCGGCTTTTAGATCTGTTTTTCATTTTTTTACTGTTTCTTCATTGGCTTTTAGATATGTTTTTCATTTTTTTCGTTCATCAGTTTATTTTTCATTTTTATTTTCGTTTCTGATTTTTTTCGTTCATAAGCCTTGTTTATATTTTTGTTTTTCTTTTCGTTCCTGTTTTTTTTCGTTCATCAGCATTGTTTTTTCGTTCATCATCTATTTTAATTTTTCGTTTTTTTTATTATTTCAGATCTGTTTTATCATTTTTCTTTTATCGTTCTTTTCTTCATTTCGCAGATCTGTTTTTTTTTTCGTTTTTTCAATTGTTCTGATTTGTTTATTTTTTTCGTTTTTTTATTTAAAATCTTTTTTTTTCGTTTTTCTTTTCTCTTTCTTTTAGATCTGTTTTTTATTTACTTTTTTTGGTTTTTTTTGGGTTGGCCTCTCATGGTGCTGTTTTTTTTTTTCTTTTAGGAAGTTGATGAAGGTTGAAATGACTGAAACGCAGATGAAAACGAGGAAAATTTACATTATTTAGTTCTAATTTTGTTAGTTTATATTAAGTTTGTCTAATGTAATGTTAAGCTTGTCTCTTTATTTTTTTTGTTAATGTATTAGAATTAATGTTAAGTTTTTCTGATATAATATTAACCTTGTCTCTGTATTTTTTTTTTGTTAATGGGTTAGAATTAATGTTAAGCTTTTCTGATATATTATTATGTTTGTCTCCATTTTGTTTGTAATGTTAAGCTTCTCTTTCTTTCTTTTTATGTTTTGTAGTTTAGATTCTATTGAAAATTTATGATTTTTTGCAATTTTTTTGATTTATGTTATCTTTCGAATTTAATGATAAAAAAAAAATATTTTTTTGACCTACTTATTGCTGCGGTTTTGACTGAAAACCGCAGCAATATACATATTATTTATTATAAAATAGGGTATATTGCTGCGGTTTGTAAGACAAACCGCAGCAATATATCGAACTTTGCTAATATAAAATAAATATATGCTGCGGTTTTTGCTAGAAACCGCAGCAATATGTTCAAATATTGCTGCGATTTAGAACCGCAGCAATATAATTAATACCTATTGCTGCCCCCTTAATTGCTGCACGCCCAAAACCGCAGTAATAGGGCGCTTTTTAACCGCAACAAATAGCATTTATTCTACTAGTGTAAATTTTTCTCACAACAAAGCTGATCCCGTGCTACATTGTCAGCTTTAGCACTATAAGAATTGCCACTCCATATGCAGGCTCTGTCAATGCTTTGTAAAACACTTTTAGGAAGCACATAAATTTGAGCCCAATACATATGTAAGCTCATTAGCATTGTCTTAACTAGTAAAGTTCTAGCAGTATAAAAGAGATTTCTATAACTCGCTCCACAGTCTAATTCTTGCAACCATTTTTTCCAGTAACCCATCACATTAAACTACTGAAATTCTTTTAGAGCATATTGGCACTCCTAAGTACCTAAAGGGGAGATTGCTTCTAGCCAGACTAGACACATCTACAAGCCTCTGAACTTCATTCTCATTCATTCCACAAAAATACAAGGAGCACTTTACCACATTAGATTTAAAACCTGAAGTACCATAGAATAGTTTAAAAGCTTGTAGCAAAAGATATAATGAGGTAAACTCACCTTTGCAACAAAGAATTAGGTCATATGCAAAACAAAGGTGGTTGAGCTTCATTGATTTGCATCTGAGATGGAAATGAAACTGTGGTATTTCACTTACACACTTCAACACTCTAGACAGGTATTCCATACACACAACAAATAGTAGGGGAGATATTGGGTCTCCCTGCCTTAGACCTCTTACTGACCTGAAGAAGCCCCACAGCTTCTTATTACATGCATTAAGTAAACTCTATGCACAATTACAATGATCAATATCTCAAATCTCAATGTTGATGCTAGCTCATTCTGTATTGGCACACGAAAGTACAGGAAATTTGATCCAAGGGTGTATGAACTATTGAAAAAATGTTATCATATTCTAGCATCCACGGGTGCTGCAACTTCAAATATTATGAGTTACTAGCATTAACAGGAACACTTACTCAATGACAGTATATTCCTCTATGAATCTAGGAGATCTGTACTCTGTACAACTTTACTCCTCATAGCCATTGATTTCAACCCTGATGTGGAGCCATTGCATTTCTGTACCATGTGAGCATGAAGGTGCGCTATATTAGGAAAAAAATCAAGCACGGATCAGAAGCAAAGACCCAAGATGGGAGTATTATTAGGCAATTAATATTTGAACTGGGTAGAATCGAAAAAAAAAAATGAATACAAACTGATTGATACTATCAATCAGCCAATTTCAAAAGTGTAATTTATTTTACAGAATTATGGAACATAAGCTTAATTTCTGGAAAATCTTTTGTAGCATGCAGCATGCTTAAATTTTCCAATACAAGTTCTTTAAATCCTGGGCCTATTCCTGGCAATACAAGAATAACATAATTATATGCCATGATCCTCCTAAAATAATATTTTGGAGTTGGTAGATTGTGAGGAAAAACACATGAAGACAGATTTTAGCTCTGGACTAGACTATATTCAGGCATCTAAGAAGCCAAAAATTTATGTTTATTGATTTTTTTTTATATTTTTTTTACTTAATTTACAAAAGACAGTTATAACTGTATAAAGAGAAGATTGAGCTAAAAATTATAGACAAATCCCTTCTGTTGAAGTGATTATAGTCTCGATTCTTCTGCCACTAGTTAAGGGCATTCGTGTCCACATTTGAGCCATGCATCTGATAGAAGACTTAAAAGCCACATAAGAAATTTTGTTCCCCAATGGATTAAGGTTCCACCCTCTATTTAATCACAGAAGCAAATAATTGGGGTAGTAGATTGTCAGCAAAAGAGCAGAAGACATACTTATCGGTTGATGCTCCATTGTAATAATTCTACCACCAGTCCACGGAACCATTTAAGATGCCAATCACCACGTTTTAGTTTAACAAGAGTCCTTGAAAGTTCATCGCCCTTCCTTCCTGCAGTGTGTTCAACCTCTAGGATACGCTTTGTAGTTTCCGTAATCAACCGTTGAATAACATAAACCAAAAAGTAAACCACAACAATTTAAGATGAGTTTAGAAGTAGATCTCACATAGTTCACTAGCAGTAGGACAATCGGATTATCAATATTATCAAAGTCACAACTTGAAACCCACAACAAGAAAATCATCTAGATCAGTCCTGAGATATAGAGAACAGTAAACATAAACATTCGCTTTATCATGGATGACATTACATGCAACACATATAGTGAACATAACAACACAACGACGTAATCAACCCTTTCAGTTCACACTGTCCTTACTTAAACAGATTATCTAGCAGGAACATTAAACATTAGGTACAAAAAAATAAAATATGTTAAACAGGGATGTTTATTTTTGAACAACAAATAAACCCTAAAAAGCTAATACGGTTTTATAAAGGCAGTCCAAAACACTCTAGATTAAATACTCAAAAATCTAAAACTCAATAACTTCAAGAGGCATTTGAATGAACTCCGAAAGTAAAAACAGATTCACCGCAATCATTTCTGATTGGATGAGTTGTGATGTCAAGAACAAGGTCGAGGAGTAGAATGTCTAAACTAATGGTTCTAGTTGTAAACATAATAAGCTTATAATAAAAATAGTGTATAACCCCTAGACAACCATACTAAGCATCATATGAGCTTCTAAAAATCTTCCCTATCTATAAAAAACAAACCAAATAAGACACATTAACCATGCGGATAAGTAAAATGATAACCAAGGCAACCAGAATACTAACAACCATCGAAATCATAACTAAAAAAGCAACTAATCATGCACTTGACGGCGAGGGACATGCCAAAGATTGGAATTTACTATGATTGCCTGTTGTTGTCCCCCATTATGACTGCACCTTATGATCACCAAGGATAACAAGGCTTTCCACAAAGAGTCCAGAAACCTAATAATTCTCTTTTGGCATCCCGTCAATTCCAGCTCGCAAGGCCAGTTGAGACCTCACACCAATGCAGCTTCCAATTACCCACCTTAACCGAAAAAAATTCCTTGTCACCAGAACAACCAACAGGCCTAAAATCAATCAACCTGCTATTCTGCTTGTTGATACGAATCGCTGGAATCCACAAATCCTTGATTCCATACTCCTTCATCACCCACAAATCAACATCGACAACATGACCATGAAAATTATAATTTATACACCACAAACAACCACCCAAGGAAGATTATTTCGACAAAACATTCTAACATAGTAAAAAATATTATTTAAGACTCAACAAATAAAAAGAACTTGTGATTCACTAATTTGATCTAACACAAGTCATAATCGTCATAATTTATTATATTTCATCAAAAGAAAAGAGGAAGATAGAGATGGGGAGAGAGAGATTCATAAAATTAAATTTACACAATTCCTACAATTATCAATTAAGCCTCACAAACTGCAATGGTGTTATGGAATAAAGCTGCCTTGTTGAAGCAGCTTTGGGCCTTATCTTTTAAGCAAGATAAGATGTGGGTTCGTTGGGTGCATGCATACTATGTTAAAAGAGGTAACATTGATACAATTACTGTTAGTAGTAACACCTCTTGGCTATTGAGAAAAATTGTGGTGTCTAGGGAGCTGTTGGTGAGAATTGGGGGTTGGGAGAATGTGAGCAACACTCAAGAGTTCAGTATTGAAAAAACCTACAAACTCCTGAAGAGTCTTTTGATAGAGTCAGCTGGAAAAGGCTCATTTGTAATAATAAAGCAAATCCTAAAAGTAAATTCATTCTATAGATGGCTTTACTAAATAGACTGGCTACTACAGACAGATTTAGCAAGTGGAAAAGGGATTGTAGCCTTATGTGTAAATTGTGTGATGTGAAAGAAGAAAGTGTGCAGCACTTATTTTTCAAGTGTGAGTATAGCATGACTATTTGGAAGGCAGTGCTGCAGTGCATTGATCTAGCTCCTATCAATACTACATCTGGTGAACTGAGAAGAGGTATCCAGAAGGCTAGGAGTAAGAGAAGCAAGGACAGGTTGTATGTGATGTTACTTACTGAGAGTTTATATGCCATTTGGATTCAGCGTAATACCAAGTGCTTTTGGGACACTATGCTAAGTCCCCATGCTATAGTCAAGGAGGTACTCTTTAAAGTAGCTTGTAATTGTAATGAGCTTGAAAGAACTAGGCTTCTGTTGATTTAGTTGGTTGTGAGTTGTGGATGGGTTTGGGGCAGTTTGTTGCTCTTCTCACCTTTAGGTTGTACCCCATTTGTTTTTCTTATCAATAACAACTTTGAATTGCCAAAAAAAGAAAAAAAATACATCTGTAATTTGGAATTCCTTAAGAGCAATAAAACTATTCTCTCTATCTGCTTGCGGACGTAGCCAACACACCGTTGGTGAACCACGTAAATCTATGTGTTGTTTATTACTTTTCTGCATTCAATATTTATTCTTTCTCACATCCATTATAACAAACATAAACAGTACTGTTGTGCATATACATGTTATGTTTTGATGATGAAAATTAATATAATATGTTATAGTATGAAAGTATGTAACAGTTGCAACAGATGCATGAAGAAAGGAATTAATAAATGAAGACTTTGAAGAAAAGAAGAATCAAGATTGAAGTCAAGTTTATATGTTCCTTAGAATAGTTACTTTGGATTAAAATGTAATATGCTCAAACTTGGTGATATGCTATGTGCTAAATATCAAAATATAAAATTAGTATAATTATTATTTTCTTAGAGTTAAGAAAATAAATAATTGTATTAAAATAATATCTATATAAAAGGAAATTAGTTTTCGAAATAAGAATAAAAGAATTTAGGAAAACGTGTTTTTAGAAAAAGAAATTTATAAAAGTGTTTATAAAAGAATTTGATAAAAACGAGTTTTTGAAAAAGATTTTAATAATTGTGTTTTAATAAAAAGTGTTTTTAAATAAAAGATTTTTAAAACAGAATTTTACTAAAACGTGTTTTCAGATTTTCTAAAAAGATTTGGAAAATATTTTTTAGATAAAAACAGATTTGAATTGAAAAGAAAATCTAATATGGAAAACTTATCTTTTTAAGTTTAAAGATAAAGATAGAAAAAGATATAGATAAAAACAGATTTTGAGTTGAAAAGAAAATCTGTTATGGAAAACATATCTTTTTGAGAATAAAGATAAAGATGGAAAAAGATAAAGTTTGATTTTCTAAAAGAGAATTAAATCCCTTGAATTAAGGAATTGAAAAATATCCTTTGGAAGGATGGTCGTCCAAACCAAGTCCTATGAAAGGAAATCATAATTCACTTTTAGATCTCACGTTTTCAGGGAAAAAATCGAGTCTATTAAAAGCTGAAAACTATTTCCTACGGCACTGAGCATAGCACTGAGCGAGTCAGATTTAAGTTACTATTATACGATTGTAATTGTCCTCTACTTGCTTGACTAAGAAGCACATTATTGAGGATCGTTCTTTTTCTGTAACTTTACATTATAGAGAGTGCCAACACTTAAGAGTTAAGTGTTGGGAGTCATTTAGGGTTAGTAGTGAGGGGAATCTTATTGTATCAAGAGTTTGATATTTAGGGTTCAAAGAAATAAGAGTTTTTTTTCTTGTGGCGTAGATCTCAGAGGTGAGATTGAACCAGTTATATTCTGTGTTTGCGTATCAAATCTCACATCCTTTTAGTTTATTATTCGCAAAAACTCAAATCAGCGATTTACTAGTGTTTGGCACAGTGCCAGGCACTGAGCCATAAAAGGAATTTTGCGAAAATCGATTAGATTTCACCACTCAATTCAACCCTCCTTCTTGAGTGTCACCTTGTGTTCCAACAAGTACGTTAAATGTGGACAATGTCAGACTTACATCAGATCATATTCCAAGAAGAGTACTGCTTTTAATTTAGAATAATGGTGATTACAGACATGAAACCAGCATTCCTTGGACTGCTCCTTCAATTACAATAAACCAACGATGAATAATAATAACGAAAATGTGAGGCTTTCAATTGAAGAATAAAGATGAGAATCACTATTTGCATGACTTGTCCTCCTGTGTGCGCCAACTGGTGGCAACCCGGGAGGAAAAGCAGTAGGAGGAAGGTCGGACGATAAATTAAAGAAAGGTAAAACAGAGTATATCATCTGGCAACTGGGCGCAATGAAAACGCAATATAACCGGCTATCATTTGCACAACGAAGCGTAAAATTGAAGAGTCCCAGTAAACATTCCTTGCACTGCCCCTTACTTAGATCGGGACGACATTCCACTAAACAGTATATATTTTGATACCCAGCATATATAGCTTCTTCCGTGGCAAAGTAGCGCCGAGAATTTGCAGCTTCATCCATTACCCTTTTAAAGATCGGTCCAACTGTCCGATTGATCACACCTCTATCGAGGCCAAACCATGGCCCAGCAACCGCATAACGAGGATCAAATTCTACCGTAGAAAAGATCATACGATTCGCATAGCGTAAGATGCATTCCTGTTTTACAAGGCAATGGTAAAATTAGACATTTTTTATTCATTTTGGTGTGAATGAGAGACTTGGCGTAATGATGTAAACGAGATTCGATCCCAAGTCTGGACCAAGACTATAAAAGTAATTTATGTATCTTCTAAATATGAACCTGTTACATATACTACAAATACATAAGTAGATTCTAAACAAGCATTCGACAGACTTATGAACTTACTTATAGTGGTAAAAACAAGCATTTTCTTAAATTAATATCCTTTAGATTGTATATCCATGATTTTAAATTTGGAGGTACTTTGTCAAAAAAAACTCTTTTTTTGGTACATGATTAAATTATGCATAGAGCTTGGGAAATGATTGAGTAGTACCGCGAACAAAATTGTGGCTTCTTTGGAGGGGCAACGTTGTAACAGAGTCATTGTGCCATTCTCCACGCAACTGTGGCAGGTTTGTGCGGTAAAATCTTCGCGACAGTTGTACAGCGCATAAACCTTGTCGGCATCGGCGCCTTCAGTCAAGTTATTGAAAGTGTTGAAAGAAGATAGGGATATGAGATTAGAAAATACGTTCAATAAGTTTGAATTATAAGTACTATTTCGAGTATAGTTTCCCCTGGTATATTCACAATCCCAGCCATGTAAGGTCAAGGAAGATTGATTAGTTGGGAGACTGAAGAAGAAGAAAAAGGCGATATACAAAATGATTCCAAAGTAGTGGCAAGCTAATAAAGCCATATATGATGAATGATGATTGTTTCAGAAGTCTTGCTATCTAGGGTTTGGTCTATCGACTTTATTATTATTTGGGATCATCTTCATTTCCATCCGACATCATCATATACGATTAGACGTATAGTCCATAGAAGTCTATCATATTTTAAATACAAGAAAAACGTTGTCCGCAAAATTACCTTGTATTTACTGTTGTACTCGAATACTATATATATACTTTATATTTTTTTCGTTCTGTTTTAAATGAAACGTTTGTTTTTTCAGGCAACTCAACGCGCTTCTTTAATCATTAATATTTTTAGTTGTGCATACGTAAAAAATATTAAAAAAAAGTTATAATTTAATAGTATGCATTGAGACAAATCTAATAAGATCGCACTTGACTATGTTTTTCTTTATATAATTGCAACAAATTGAAGTCAAACTTGATCAATGAATAGTGTCATTTCACCAAATTTTTCATTTAAAATAGAACGGAAAAAGTATATAAATTTTAAATAACTGCCTTATCAATTTCAACTAGGAATGGCAACGGGTCGGACTTGGACCGGATTATGTATAATCCGACTCCGACCCTACAAGAAGTCGGATTTTAAATCTGACTCCGACTCCGATAATCCGAATCCGACCCGACTTTAAGTCCGAACATCCGACTCCGATCCGAATCTGACATCCGACTCCGATAATTCGAACATTCAACTTTTTTTTGCACTTTTAACTTATTAAAAAACTTGTATAATACAAAAAATGTAATCAGCACTAACCAGTAACTATCATATATTCATATGACAATAATTTAAGTTTAACTAAGCACATAAAATCATATAGGCAAATACATGATTAAAAAGAAAGGTCCATAAAACATAAAGTTCTCAACTTCATCCAAATCAACCTAAAGTCCATACAACAATAACAATCTACTTCCTATATATGGAAACTAATCAACTAATGCCATTAACTTTTCTTCAACTTTCCATGGAAACTAAACACCTTCATCCAAGTCTTCAACCCGCAACTTTAGTCAACCATGGCCAATACAAACCTATACAATAAAATCATTGTAAGTGTCACTATAATTAAAATTAACTAAATACACAAAACATAAACATATAAAATTCACCTTTTTCATTTTTCCATAACTTCTACATCTTCATCATCATAGATAGGTGCACATTCAACACTACCCTTGGTAACATCTAGAAATCATAAATGGAAGATGTTGTGGGTATTTCCCTGGCAAGAAAGGGCTCAGGCAAGGTGACCCTGTGTCACCTTTACTTTTTATGATTTGTATGGACTATTTTTCCAGAATAATGAAGATGATTGGTGATAATGCTGCTTTTAAGTATCATCCAAGATGCTCAGGGGTGAAACTTAATTACTTTTGCTTTGCTGATGATCTTATTTTATGTAGCAAAGGGGAATTTAGATCAGTTTACCTATTGCTGCAAGGTTTTAAACAGTTTTCATATGTTCCAAGATTAGAGGTAAATGAGCATAAATCAAAAGTGTATACCTCTGGCATGCAAAATGATGAGGTACAAAGGATTTTTAATGCTTCTGGTTTCAAGCAAGGGAGGCTCCCTTTTAGATATATAGGGGTGCCTATTAGTTACAAGAGAATGGAGGTGAATGTCTGTATGATTTTGGTGGAGAAGATGACAGCAAGAGTGAGATGTTGGAGTAGTAGAAATCTCTCACATCAAGGTAGAATGGTCTTTGTCAACTCAGTGCTACTTAGCATCCATGTGTATTGGTCCCAAGTGTTTATAATGCCTAAAAAGATCCTACATGAAATTCTGATGGTGTTATCTATGGTCGGGAACTACTATAGTTGCAGAGGGGGGTATGTAGTTTGGCCTAAGGTGTGTCTCCCCAAATATGCAGGGGGACTGGGGTAAGAAATCTTATGATCTGGAACATAGATACCCTTGGCAGATATACTTGGGCCCTGGCAACTAAGAAAGATAACTTGTGGATAAAATGGGTTAGTGAGCTTTATGTGAAAAATGAAGATTGGTGGGCTTACCAGCCAGCTCAAGGCTGCAATTGGTATTGGAAGAAGATATGTGAAGTAAAGGAGGCAATTAAAAGCAAGATGAATTTAAACATGTTGGTGAGCATGCATGAGTATTTTGTAAAGCAAGTCTATAATCTGATGACTAGTGAGTTTGAGAGAATTCACTGGGACAAGTTTGTGTGGAATAGACTTGTAATTCCAAAACATAGATTCTTTCTATGGCTGTTGATGATGGGAAGATTACAGACTACAAAAAGACTATATGAAATGGGCATTGCTGCTGATGCATTGTGCTTGATTTGTGGAGTAATGGAGGAAAGTCAGAGCCACTTGATGTTTGAGTGTCAATATAGTAACGAAGTACTAAGGAAGGTCAAGCACTGGATTGGAATATAGAATAATATCGTTTGAGATGTGTAGCATTCCAGCTATGTGGCACGGAGCTTAATTCCGTCACGTCGGATCAATTGGTAGGCTCCTTTGCCTACTACTTTATTAATTTGGTATGACCCCTCCCACTTAGGTCCTAACTTGCCAGCGTTAACTTCTTGTGTCTTTTGGAACACTTTCCTTAGGACCCAATCACCTTCAACAAAGGATTTGACTTGAATATTTTTGTTAAAACTTCTTGCGACTATTTGCTGCTGAGCCGCCATACGCACTAATGCGGCGTCGCACAACTCCTCAATGGGATCCAAGTCGTTGACAAGCTCGTTGCAATTTTGTTCCTCCGTCATTAAGCCATATTTCGCGGTCGCGACGTTCACCTCAGATGGTAGGACAGCTTCACACCCATAAACTCATGAGAATGGCGTTTGTCCTGTCGCAGTGCGCGGTGTCGTGCGATTAGCCCACAAGATGGAAGGCAGTGCCTCTGCCCATTTACCCTTTTTGGTTGTAAGTCGTTTCTTCAAAGTATCAATGACCGCCTTATTGCTAGACTCGGCTTGTCCGTTGGCTTGCGGATACCTTGGCATTGATGTTAACAACGTTATGTTCCATTCGTCACAAAAATGCTTTGTTTCATTGCTAATAAACTGCGACCTAGTGTCGCATATTATTTCGGATGGGACACCAAACCAACAAATTATGTTAGTATATATAAAAGAAATCACTTCCTTATCGCGTACCTGTTGAAAAGAACCTGCTTCTATCCACTTAGAAAAGTAGTCAGTTAGTGCCAACATAAAGAACTTTTGACCTGGGGCAGGATGTAATTTGCCAACTATGTCCATGTCCCATTTCATGAAAGGCCAATGTGTTAAAGAAGGATGTAAAATCTCACAGGGTCTTTGCGTCATACCTGCGTGTCGTTGACAGCTATCGCACTTGGCGACATACCTTATTGCGTCTTTCTTCATTGTGGGCCAACAGTACCCCACACGCAACGCTCTATTGGACAAGCTACGCCCTCCTGAATGATTTCCATGTGTTCCTTCATGTAGGTCTTCTAAGACTTGACCCCACTAATCTTTTTCAAGACAACGCAAGTAGGGCCCTACGGCAGATTTTTTGAACAGTACTCCTTGAATGATCACATATCGTGACGCTTTGAACCGAATTCTGCGCGCCTCTGCCTTATCTGCTGGAAGTACATCGTTAGTAAGATAGTCGTAAAATGGTTTTGTCCAACTGACACTTACCTCCTCAACGTCGGGGTCGTTCATTGCTGCAATGCTGCTCCCATCGCCAGCGACATCTTGGTCGTCCGGCGGACATTCAGCCGTTGACGCGGCAATTTCTCCATTATTTATAGCAACTGTAGGGTTTGCTAGGTGGACTATAGGAACGAAAGTGAATGAAATGTCCCTTAAGGAGAATCCAAGGTTGGCCAATGCATCTGCCTGCGCATTCTGGTCTCTTGGTACCTGCAAAATGTCAAACGGGTTAAATACTTTACTCTTACGCTGAGCTATCTCTAAGTACATAGCCATTTTGGAATCTTTTGCCGCGAATTCTCCTTTGACTTGGCTGACTATCAACAATGAATCGCTGAGACTTTTAAACGCTTTACTCCATGTCTTCTGCTAACGTCAGTCCTGCTATAAGTGCTCCGTACTCGGCTTCATTGTTCGTCGCTCTAAACTCGCAGCAAATGGCTCGTACTACCTTGCCCCCTTGTGGCGACTTTAGCACAACACCGAGACCTGCGCCACGAAAATTAGAAGATCCGTCAACAAATAATACCCAAGGTTCGTGGTCTACATGGTTAATTTGTGCGACTTCATCATTTGCGAGCTTCTCTAGCTCTGGGCTAAAGTCTGCCACAAAATCTGCCAATGCTTGCGACTTATTGATTGTTCTGGGACGAAACTGTATGTCGTACCCACTGAGCGTTATTCCCCACTTACTCATGTATCCTGTCAATTCGGGACGTCGCAAGACAGATTTGACAGGATAGTTCTGGGACGAAACGGTATGTGTCTCAAAATAGTGCCTAAGTTTTTTAACAGCAACTACTATAGCTAAAATGAGTTTTTCCAGTGAGGAATACCTGGTCTCTACGTCTAGCAGAGACTTACTGACGTAATAGATTGGGAGCTGCTGACTTTCTGCTTCTCGCGTCTGGACAGCACTGACGGACACACTGCTCACAACGAGATAAAGCTGCAACGTCTCTCCGTCGCTAGGCTTTGACAGCAGTGGTGGTGACGCTAGGTATTTTTTGAGTTCTTGTAGCGCGTCTTCATGCTGCTGCGACCAATCGAAGCCTTTATTCTTCCTCAGGACGTCATATAATTTCTGCACCTCTTTGACGTTTCTTGGAGATTAGATATTAATAAGGGCCTTTATTTGATCCGGGCTAGCTTCGATCCCTCGTTGTGTAACGACATGCCCTAGGAACTTTCTTGTAGACACTCCAAATGTACACTTAGTAGGATTTAATTTCATGCCATACCTTCGCAGGACGTCGAAAGCTTCCATCAAATGTTGGACGTGATCACTTGCTTGTTTGGATTTGACGAGCATATCGTCTACATGGTCGCCCAGTTGGTCTTTGAACATCTGGTTGACCAATCGTTGGTAGGTGGCACCTGCATTTTTCAAACTAAAAGGCATAACCTTATAACAATATATACCTTTATCGGTGACGAACGTTGTCTTCTCCTGATCGTCCGGATGCATCAATATTTGATTGTATCCTGAATATGCGTCCATGAATGTCAAGAGCTCATGGCCTGCTGTCGCGTCAACCATCGCATCAATATGAGGGAGAAGGAATGGATCTTTGGGACACGCTTTGTTCAAGTCTGTGAAGTCTATGTAGACTCTCCACTTCCCGTTCTTCTTGCTCACGACCACGACGTTGGCTAGCCAATCTAGGTATTTTACTTCACGAATTTTTCCAGTGTCGATCAGCTTTTGGACTTCGTCATTGATGTTCCTCTCAGGCGCGAATTTGCGTCTTTTTTGCTTTACTGGCTTGTAATCAGGATCGACGATGAGTTTATGCGTTATGACGTCGGGACAGATTCCTGGCTTGTAATCTAGGTATTCTTCTTGCTCGTATTTCTTGCGTCAATGACGCTCCAATTCGAACGACACGATCGGGGATGGACGGATCGAGCGTCACTTCATCCACATCCTTCTCATTGGGAGCGTCGGGCGCTGATTCATCCTTTAATTGCTAGATGGCTGCCTTTGAAGATTTGAGCGAGGAGCTATAACATTCTCTTGCGGACTTCTGCTCGCCCTTTATTACTTGGACGCCCCCACTTGGTTGGGAACTTCAACGTCTGATGATAAGTCGAGGGGACGGCCTTCATCTTGTGTATCCACGGGGGTACCGAGGATGATGTTGTACGCAGACGGACAATCCACGACGTTGAATCTGGTTGGCAAGTTGACGCCTCTGGCTAACGTTGACAACGTGATTTTTCCGACAGTGTGTTGGGCTTCTCCGCTGAAACCAACTAAAACAGTAGATTTTTTAGTAATATCTTTATCACACAATCCTATACCTTCGAGGGCGCTTTTGAATATGATATTAGTTGCGCTTCCCCCATCAACTAATACTCGCTTCAACAGGCAATTACTGACAGTCAAGAATATGACTAATCAATCTTGATGCTCTACATCGCATACGTCATCGGCATCCTCCAATTTGCGCTCTTCTGCTGACCTGCAAGGTAAGTGCCCTCTCTTGCTAGCCTTTTGGCTGCGGAATACGTTAGTCCACACACGTCGGACCCACCAGAAATGACATTAATTACATTTACGTGCGTCGGTGATGCAGGCGGGACGGATTGCGCAGGGTTCCTTTCGAAGGACGCTTTGCCTTTATCGCTTAGGAGATCTTTGAGATGTCCTTTGTTGAGCATGAATGCAACCTCGTGTCGCAACGCAATGCATTCCTCCGTCTTATGGCAGTAATCATGATAGAACTGACACCACTTTGTTTGATCTTTTTGCCCCTCTGGTTATTCACTCTTTCTTGGCCAACGGACGAGTGCCCCAATCTTGGTTAAGGCATTTACGACGCCTCCGACATCGACGGAGAATCCTAGGAATCGAGAGCTGGAAAAGTCGGTGACTCCATCCCTGCATCATTACCTGCATTATCGACAACGTCAGTAACATTGTTTACCTGATTTGAGCGATTGTACGGATGGTTTCGCCAATTATTCTTTTTGGGGACAAAAGCCTTCCGGTCGTTGGGATTTTTTGGTGCTCGACGTGTCATTATGGTGTTAAGGATGGCATCATCTTCTTCCAACCTCATCTGCGCTAATGCTCGTGATTTGACTTCCTCGAATGTCTGACACGGATACTTTGTCAGGTGGTTGTAGAGTTTTGATCGCAGAATTAGACCTTTCCTGAAACATTCAATAGCAGTTTATCCTTAATGCTAATCATCTCTTTATTAAAGCGATTATAATAATCGCGAACAGATTCTTTAGGTCCTTGGACGACGCCATATAGGTCGCTCGTCTGCTTCTCCAGACTACGACTGCCTTCCAATTTTTCATAGAACTTGTTGACTAGGGTGGAAAAATTGCCAATGCTGCCTGGCTTTAGGGATCCGAGCCATTTGAGGGCAGGACCAGTGAGTGTGGCTCCGAAAGACTTGCACATACAGGCTTCCACCAGGTGCCAAGGAATTGACGCTTGCCACATCCGCTGCTTGTACAAGGCGACATGCTCGCCTGGATCAGTCGAACCATCATAATTAGCAACAAGGACGGGCAGATTCAACTTCTTGGGGAGTACGGCCTTTGAGATCTTTTCCAAGGACGGAGATTCCGCATAACCGTCAGGATGCTCTACGATGCTTGGCGTTGGAGCTCCAGGGAGCTGGGACATGAGCTTCATGAGACGCCTATTTTGCCTTTCGATCAGGATCATGCGATTCGCCATGGGATTTGCTTCTCCCCCACCAGAATTCTCTTCTGCGTCATTCGAGGGTTCTTCATCTTCGAGCTCTGCGTCATCTTCAGATTCGACATTATCTGAATTAGAGAGATCCCGCATAAGGGGGATGTCGTTCATATTGGCACGACGTCGGACCTTTGAGGCTTTGAATGAAGCTAGCTCTTCTTGCAGCTTTTGAATCTTTTCTTGCGACGATGAGAAGTCAGTGGCTAACCACTCATTAGCTTGCTTCATTTCGAGCATCTCTGTCCTCATTTGGTCGTTTAACCTCTGCATTTCGTCGAGACTTGGTGTTTCTCCCATTTGATGAACTTGAACTGTAGTTGATCTGGTTAGGCCCCACGGTGGGCGCCAAACTGTTTATGCTAAAATTTGTCTTTCACGACAGAATTAAAGTTAGGGACACTTTAACCAGATTATGTATATGTCAATGCAAGGAACGAATGCAAAAGGGGATGAACACACAGGAAATGGTGACGCGGAAAACCCCAATGAAGGTGGGTAAAAACTGCGGGTGGAGATGGATCCACCAATCTACTATCAAGGACTGTTGTTTTCGATGTGTCACAGTCGTTACAGCTTAAGTTCTTTTGTTCTAAGTACAGAATGTCGAATGTTGTCTAGTAGAATAATCATACTCCTTCCTCCTCTTTTGTATATCATATGCCCCCTTTTTCTCTTTGGCTTTTTCTCATTAAATGCACTATGAATTTCCTAAGTAATTACAATGATAACTGCCCCTTCATTATTGGAGATTATCCTAATCAAAACTTTAACTGACGGGATCTACTTCTTTCCTTCATGTAAATGATTTCTTCTAACGGTTGCATTTAGCTGAATTAACGCCTGGTCAAACTCTTTCCTTTTTTCGGACCATCGGTTACTGACTGACTTAATCTTCGTATCTTCTCGTCGCGTCTTAGTGTCAAAGTCTCTATGTCACCATGTCAATGTTATCCTGCAAAATCATCCATGACAATCTTTACAATGTGTAGAAAATAAATGACACCGTTATTATGTCAACCTCACTAACTGTTAGCGACCTTAGTGTTGTCTCACTATGTTTTGTTGTCTTTCAGGTGATTCATTCCCATTTGTTTCAATAACGTCGCAACGTTCTAACGACGCGACGCATAGTCGTTTATTTGATCGCACAATATGAGTAGGGTGACGTTGTCACTATCTACAGCCTTTCAGTTTTCTTTGCTTCAATAAGTATATCATGACGGATGTCTTGCCATTGTGTACCATGATTATCTACGATGTTCTACATGTTCCCCTGATAGATACATGTGTTAAGTTCCCTGTTTTGAGTTTTGAATGATGACAAACCACATTGAACTATTATATTGCATGCATGTTTCTGTTTACATGTGTAGGTGCCAAAGTACGAGTTCAATGGATAGAAAGACGAAGCTAGTGAAGCCAAATCTTGAAGAATTGCATGAAGACCAAGATCAAGTTGTAGCATTTAAGTCTTAGATGCAATGTAAGTAGTATAAAGGTTTGGATGCACTATAAAGGTTTGAAACTAGAGAGATGAGCTAGTTGTGGATGACAAGAAACCTCGGTTACTTGTCATACACAACTATAAGTAAAACTTGGTTGATCTGAACCAGTCCTCAAGGTTTTACTTCATGCATTCGTATTTTAGGAAAGTTTACTTTCCGCGCAAAATTGATTTTCAAAATACACGGATGTATGGTTTGTTGTGTAAGCAAGATTTCTTAATTATGGTAAGTGTGTTATATGATATTATACTGAGTATATTTTCCATGGAATAATTTCCATAATTCCGAGGAAAATATACTCTCATAATATCATGTAAACATTTAGTTACCAAAGGCTTATTTAAGGACTTTTGCTAGCAGACAAACCTCAAGCTTTTGCACCGCATATTTTCAGAATACTCTAAGCAAAAGCACTTCATCTCTTGAACTCTCAAATCTAAGCATAAACCCGAATACCACATAGATCTTAAGTTACTCTCATTCTAAGCGTGTAAGGCTGTTTGTTTTTGAGAGAAAAACTGATTGTAATTGAGCATTCTGTGAGTTCAGTTTGCTGGGGAAGTTGATCAGGGATCAACTTCATTTGAACCATCATAGTTGGTGGTTGAGTCGAACTTCCATAGTTGGAGGTTGGGGAATCATCTTGTGCATAGGTGCATAAGTGATTGAGTGTAATTCTTTTGTTATTCTGAGTTGATTAGTAAAAGAGTGAGTGAGTGGAGGACGTAGACTCATTAGAAGTCGAACCTCGTTAAATCCTTGTGTTGTTTATTCATTGCTTTTATTTCCGCTGCTAGAGAACTGTTCTCTTATAGTTCTTACTATAATCGAAAAAAGTTACAACATTCGGACAAACACTCAATTCACCCCCCCTCTTGAGTGTCTCTTGCACTTACAACATGTAAGTATTTATATGTTTTTTTTTAATATTCTAAGTTACTATAGTACTATGTCCAAACGTTTCATCTGAACGACCAACGAAGGCTGACTAAACGCCTGGCCATGTCTCTAGAACGTCAGAATAACGACAGTCAAAGAAATACATGCATGCCACATGAATGTAATATCGATAGATTAACTTGAAAACACAAAGTTATCAAAAGTGATGGTCACTCCCATGAGCGACCCAAAAGTACAAAAGATAAAGTCACTCTCTTGAGTGACCCAAAGCAAAGTTTGTTAAAATTCTAAAGATTAAAACAAAGAGACGTAAAATAAAGCAAATGAAGACTAGGCGTCTGAGTTCTTGTCAGTCTCCTTTTCTAATGATGCAGCAGGCGGCGGTATGAAGGCTGGGGCTTCCTTCTCAGTCTCCGGCTCAGGCGGTACGTCCGACGCAATGAAGCCAGCGCAGGACGGTGCATTCTCATCCATTTTAGGCGTAGAATCTGTCGTCGCAGCCAGTTCATCCGCATCCATGAAATCCTTCATCTCTCCCATGTATTTGAGGTAGAGGTCTATGTCTTTTTGTGGCGTCCAAAATGTCGTCTTCTTCATCAGAAATTGATACATAATCTTAGCCTTCACCCTGGTGGTCACTTCAGCCTCGAGCAAGTCCAACTCTCTCTTCAGCGCGTCAATCGTCGCCTGAAGGTCTTTTGACGCGACGATTCCTCTAGCTTGGTCGCTTTTCCCTTATTTGCTCCAGCTCGTCTCCATTTTTTTTTAGAGTCTCCTCCATATTCTGGATGGTCGTTTGGTAAGACTTCAGTTCAGTATCTTTGGACTTTACGTCCAATTCAGCCTTCTCTACCTTTTGCTTCATGGTCTGATGACCCTTCAGCAGCGTCGACATCTCCCTCTTTGCCATCAGGAGATGCTGTGATGACTGTGCAAAGAAAGAAAAATACATGTCAGTTAGTAGTTATAAATTGTTGTTAAACGTCGTAAAGTCCTTAGTTAAATTGAGCAACCATACCTGGAAGAGAAGCTCTAATCCATCTGACATCATGCGAGGGAGAGTGTGTTCCCTTATCCTTTCCTCAGCGTTAGGAAAAAGGAACTTGTCAGCTTCCGGCCATATGGACCTCTCCAGTGACATAAAGTCGTTGGGGACGGTCACAGTGTATGAAGGCCCACCCTTGTTAGGAGGGGCCAGAAACTCAGTCTTGCGCACCTTTGGCGCGTTCTCTTGTTCATCGTCCAGTTGCACGATGATAGTAATGTCCTTCTTCGTCGACGTCGTAGACACAGACGCAGTATTAGTTGAAGTTTCCTTGTCTTTCTTGCGCTTGCATAGGATCTCTGCTAACGCTTGACTGTCCATACTTCCCCTAGGACGTGATTGCAAAGAACCTGTCGACCAATGTTTAGTCGTTTGGATTATTCCGATGTCGCTAGAATTCGATCAATAAAGAAAATAATGCCAAACTTACCAGAAGCCATAGATGAGCAGCTGTCCTGGTTAGCGAATAAAATCATTCTGAATTGTCTGTCCTCCTGTGACGTTTCCAGAAATTTGTCACAAAGTCGCTGAGATTCGTCGCGATATGTCAGTAATTTTGGGTTCAGACCTGCAGAAGAAACGTTGTAAGAATGGCGTTAACGACGCGACACAAAGAAAAATACGATTGAAATCAAACAAACCTTATGTGTTCCAGCCACCAATCAAGGTTTTTCCAGCTTCTCCCAGAGACGATTTCTTCACGAAAATGTATATGTTCCTCCATCCTCTGTCGTTTGATTGAACTCCCCCAACTAATGGTTCCAATCTTGTCTTAGCGTGGAGAGCTATCCTATTCTTTGCTTTAACCCTAATATCATAGTAGAGTAGGAGGTCGTGAAGGGTAAAGGCCTCTTCCCAAGACGCCGTCACTCTGTCAATTATGCTTACGATTCGCCAAACTTGGGGCATTATCTGCCCTGGGCAGATCTGATATATCTGCATCAGGTCCCTAGCTAAGGGGGAGAAAGGGAGTCTTAGACCTATTTTAAAAGGGTACTTATAAAGCACCAACCATGTGCTGGGGCACATCTCCGGTAATTCGGTCGACTCTGCGTTTCTAATGACTCTGTCGACGGGTAGGTTTCCTAATTCGATCTAAAAATTTCATCATGTCTTCCTCTGACATGGTCGACTGTTCATCCTCGTTTTCACTTCTCTTTTCTACGACTTTTTCTTTTCCCCTCGACTTTTCTTGGTTTTTTTTACAAAAGTTCTAATGCTACGCCTACTGGGAGCCATGAATGCAAGTGAAGTAGAAGCAAAGTGCGAAACGAAAATTAGTAGCGGTGGAAAATTACCTGGCGTTGGAGATCGATTTTCCAGCGAAGAAGCAGTTGAAAGTTCTAGAGATCTTTTTGCTTTAGAGAAAGAAAAGTCAAGTAGGCCGAGAATTCAATCACGCGCGATATTTATACTCCCATGTGTAATCATTGCTTTGGTTAAACGGATAAAAACTAACGGCTCTTTTTTACTTATCTTTTTGTGTTGTGACCTTTAAGTTATCTTGTGGATATTTTTTATCTCATTCCCCCGAGTATTTTCTCTTATCTATTGCTTAAAATTTTTTAGCCAAGTATTTTTGTTAACTACAAATGTCTCATTTGATGTGATCCTTTGATTTTTTAACAATTGTCTCATGTTCTTTGTGTTACCCCGTTTCGACAATTGGGGGCAAACTGTTATAGGCCTTATGGCTGATTTTTACAGGATGACGTTGACGCAATGACGCAGCGACTTTGACACTAAGACGCGACGGTAGCGCGAAGACTTAGTCAATTGACTTAATAACCAATTGTCCGAGAAAGGAGGTTGATGACCCTGCCATGATTCAGCTAACAATGCTGTTAAGAGAAATAAGTTGCACGAAGTAAGGAAGTGGATTTTGTTGGTTGAGCTTAGCAAGGAGAATCTCCTATAATCAAGGAAGAATTACCGTTGTAAATTTCGAGTGGAGTGATAGAGTATTTAAGTAGAAAGCCAAAGAGAAACATACGGCATTATTGATACAAAAAGCATACAAGAGAAAAAGTTATTCATTATTCCAGTTTACATTCTACATTTGTATTTAGATCAAAGCTTAAGTTGTAACGATTGTTGTTCATCTGGAACGACAATCCCTGATAGTAGATTGGTGGAACCATCTCCACCCGTGGTTTTCACCCACCTTCATTCGGGTTTTCCGCATCACCATTTCTGTGTGTTCATCCTCTAAATCCCCTTTGCATTTATTCCTTGCATCATAACATTCATCATCTGGTTAAATTGTCCCTAACTTTAATTATGTCGTAAGAGGCAAATTTTAGCATAAACACCTTATATATAAATTGTCAACTTGTGAGAATTAAGGAAATACAAACCCTAAGTTTGACATCTGTCAAATTTTACAATGATGATTAATGAATTATATGAATGGTAAAAGGGGATCGGATGTTGTAAGTCTGCTTGGCGTCCATGGTAGTGGTGCAACTTAGGGATGGCAACGGGTGGGATTTGGGTCGGGTGAGCCATCACCCGCATCCATCACCCGGTTAGATTGGCTCTCATCCATCCATTCGTCACCCGCTTTACTCATCACCCTAAATCCATCCATCACAATCGGGTGATTCGGGTGGGTCGGGTCATTAACGGGTGAAAAATCTAAATATCAAATTTAGATTATAACTATTAAAAAATTAATGTACCTAACTTTCACCTACACTTTCCGAAATCATAAATATATATGCCGATGTTTTTAGCATAAAGAAAAGGTGATGTCACACCATACATGTTTTAGGAAGTTGTCTTCACAATAATAAAGTCTCGACAACAGTATTTCAACAATACGAGTTTCAAGAATACGAGTTTGAACAATAAAAATTAAAAGTTCAATCATTCATAATACTTCAACAAAAAGTGTTTTGGGAGGCTAGAGTCTATAAGAGAATCAAAGGTTAGGTTTAGGGTTTTTAGTTTTTATATTTAATATCTTAATTTAAAATTTATTATAAAAAAAATTAAACGGATGGATAATGGGTCAGGTGCTTAACCGGGTGGTGGATCGGGTGACGGGTGAGAAATGATCACCCGAATCCTACCCGAATCCGTCATCCGCTTCACCCGTCACCCGGTCTTCATCCATTTATTACGGTTTTTCACCCTTTTATTTAAACAGGATGGAGCGGGTTACTGAATATCTACTGGATATTGCCATCCCTAGTGCAACTGTGGGAGGGTGGCCGAAGAATGGTCGGGGTAATAAGAGTTATTAAATTATTTTGGGTTGGTACATGTAGATTTGTCAATAAACAAGGAGTACAAGAATACTATGTAGAATTAATTGGTAGAAGACATGTTGGTGTATTTTTAATAGTCAACTTATCTCCTTCAATCCATTATTTTTTTGTTACTTTTCTTTAAATTGCCTTTTCCTTATTCAATGGCAAGTAGGAACCCATTTCGGAGGGCCATAGCTCATAGCCGACAACGGTTAGATATCGATTTTTATTTCTTTCTTTTGGGATGCAACCGTTCAAAGACATCAATATATTGTCCTAGCTCCTTTTTTTTTTTTTTTATTAAGAAATTAAGTCAGCCCAATGGCTAACCCCTACCAAGGCTACTAGCCTTGTAGGAACTACCAGCATATTGGCTGGTAAAGCATGCTAAGGAAATACCCCAACATAATGCTGGGGGTAAGGCTCGAACCCCTGACCTCAAGGATCAGAGGGGAGTGCTCTACCACATGAGCTAGCTCCTCATCCTTAATATTGTCCTAGCTCCTTAGTGAAGCGGATAATGACCTACTCCAACAGTTTACATTCTTCATGAGCTCAGTTATAACTATATAATAATACTAAGATACCTTTCTCGGTACAAGTACACAACAAAACGCGTTGACATTCTAATTTACATTCTTGATGAGTTCATTTATTCCTCACGCTTAGCTAGCATAAGTAATTTAATTCCGTTATGGCCCACAATGAGGTCTTTTAACTTTAATAATTTGTTAATTTTTTTATGTTAGGGTTATCAAAAGTCAAAACTATATATGTGGACGTACCTTCAGTTATAACCGATTTAAATGTCATACAGCAGGTTGTCGATGATGATCCTTTATTGGCTTTATATAAATGGAATTGATCAGTCATATATGAATATAATTGATATCAGGAGCATCAGCAAATGAATACTTGCAATTCATAAATGAATTTGGCCAACTCAAATCATATGTCATGAAGCTAAGCCACCAATAATGGTTATGTACTATATACAAACAAAGTATATATTTGTTATGTATTGTTACTTCTTTTTTTTTTTTAGGTAAGCAAATTAAATAACATTAGGAGACTCTTCACTCAAGGGGTACTCCTAATGCCATTATTGAATTTATTAAGTAGGAGTTTGATACCTTGTGTGATACTACTATTTTTTCGTCATGGAGGTGCCCAAGTGCCTTTAATTGTGTTGACGACCAGAAGATATTGTCTTCAATCACGATATTTGTAATATTTTGCTGAATGGCTATGAGCAAACTTTGGTGAAGAGCATAATCTTCTGCAATTTATATTGAGGTCAAACCAAGGTTGAAAGCGCGGGCGTGGATGAGATCTCTCATATGGTAGCAGATAATAATACCAGCTGCTGCCGAAAGGTCTTTGAGGGAATCATCGAAGTTTAGTTTGAACGACTTGATGGGAGGTGGCTCCCAAGCAATTGTGGATAGATTGTGGGGAAGGGAAGAAGGTTGTGCTCCCTTGAAGGGAGATCTCGAACTATGAAAATGGTTAATTTGTCATACGAGTGTCATTCTTGATGAGCAAATCACTTTTCTGAGTTGAAAACAATGAAGTTTATTTCTTTTCAAATTAAAGACTCCAAATAAAAAGAATAAACTTTGGAGTAGAACTTTTACTTTAAATCGGCTCCAGAAGCTCTAACAGGGGTAGAGCTCACAATTTAGCTTATAACCAGCTTATAGTATCTATAAGGTTCCATAATAATCTTGCATTCGGGTAGGTCCAATAAAGATCATCTGAAGTTTCAGGGTGATCATCGCCCAGGCACAAAGATTTGTAAGAATTCTTGGCCTTTTGTAGAGAGTGTCTCCTACTCCCAAGCTAATGTGACAGATCTGTCGCAGGAATATTTGAAGCTTTGGTGGGATATCAATTTCCCATAACCAACGGTAAGGTCATGGTGGAACTGGAGTCAGATCGTAAGCTAATGAGGAGGCTGAATATACTGAGAATTGCCCATTAGGAGTAAACCCAAATGATAAGTCTTACATGTCATCAGATGGGAGTGGAATCACTTTGATTATTTACACAATATGAGAGGGAAGAATGTTTAGAAGGCTAGGAATATTAGGAGAATGGTCGGGTCGAATAAAAGTAGAGATTGTAAGATCTGGGTTAAGCCCAACTTGGTATATCTTTAACATGTCTATCAAATTACCATTTCTGACCCAATTATTATAGCCATAATAGAATAGAATTACCATTCCAAAGCTTCTATCAGATCCCTTTTCGAATGATATCCCTTTGGGCAACGATTTTCCTTCACATTAAGGAGTCTTGATTTTGGATTGTAGTCGAAAAATGATTTTTGAGAGATATTTTTTCTTAATGAGCTTGTCCTAGTGGGTCGGGATACCAAGTTCCACCCTAAGTTGGCTAGAAAGTTCTGTTTTGGGAAAGGGTCATGGGAAGGCCAGACCTCCTTCTAAAATTGGTTGGCAAATTTTGTTCCAAACAATGAGATAGATGTTGATTTTCTCTTTATTTTATCTCCAAAATAATTATCTCCTATGAAGGGTATCAATTTGATTTACTAATGTCGGTTAGGAAGAGCGAAAACGAGCAAGTATAAGCTGGAAGGGATTATAAATTAGTTTGAATGAGAGTGTGTTACCCTGCTTTGGAGAGTAATCCAATTTCTCATTGTTGGATGCATTACTCGGTTTATAAGGATATGTACATAATCTTATTTCATATGATAATAAGAGCTATAAAGCTCCTAAGTATCGTCCTAGACATGCCTTAGATGTCATATTAAATGGGCATGCTATGGATGCTTTTCTAGAATTTAGAGTTTTTTCGATAGGATAATGGTTAATTTGTAAAAATTGATTAGTTGTCCTGATAATTGACAGAATGCATCCAAGATCTTTTTTAGTTTAGTATATGTTAAAGTAGTGCCCTTGCAAAACACAAGGTTGTTATCAGCAAACATTAGGCATGAGCAAGAGAACAACGTACGTGTTAATTATTTAAAATCTGAATCTGATTTTGGTTTGGCACTTTCTATTAATAGTTTTTTTAGCAACAAATCTATGCATATGATTAAAATATAAGGCGATAGGTGGTCGCTCTATATTAGCTCTCTTATTGGCTTGCACCAAGCGGTCGTGGTTCCATCGATCTTTAGGGAATATGACACATTGGTAACATATTCTTGAATTCGGCCATTGTGTAGGGAACCCTAGGATGTGTGAACAATTCAATATGAAATTCCATTCAATGCGATCATAGGCTTTTTTCATATGAAGTTTAACCGTACATAACCAATTTTTTTTCTTTATGGTAAAATGTAAGAAATAGATTACCAGAACCAGTGAAAAGCCATCAGGCTAAATACATCCTAAAACATACTAGTACATAACACTAGTATGCAAACAAAAACCAATCTAGCTACAACTAGTAACCAACAACAACAAAGCAAACAAAAATAACAACCAAAGTCAACAGAACTACTCTGCTAATGCTAACACCCAGGTTGAAATAGCACCAGACTAAGATTGCTTCATCTTCGTTTTAATTCTAACAATCACATTAGCTTTAATACATTTTACCACTCTATCAGGAAGTAACACAACATTCTTCCACAGAGTATGGTTCCTTGCTCTCCAAATATGGTAAATTGTAGTTACTAAAGCAGTGTAGCATACCTACTGTTGTTTCTTGCTACTATATCTTTTTCCCCATTTCTTCCAAGTAGTGTATAAGCATTCATCACTCCCTACCCTGATCTCCAGCCAAAGCATAATCTTAATACACACACTTCTATTATAATGGCATCTAAAAACTAAATGCAAGTAGCTATCAGAGCCATTATCACACAACAAGCACTGAGCATTGTTACAAATGCCAGCAGCTGCCCAAAGCTACTAGCCAGGAAATAAAAACATGTTTAGGAACATTTAAAGCATTCCAAACCCAGTGGTGCCAATCCACCCTATCAAAATCCCCTTTAGTCCACTGGTACCCCTCCTTGGCAGTGTACTTTTTAGTACCATTCTTCCACAAGTTATTTTTTGTGCATGTACATGTTATGTTTTATGCACATGTTATGTTTTGATGATGAAAATTAATATAATATGTTGTAGTATGAAAGTATGTAACAGTTGCAACAGATGCATGAAGCAAGAAATTGATAAACAAAGACTTTGAAGAAAAGACGAATCAAGAATGAAGTCCAAGTTTATAGTTTCTTAGAATAGTTACTTTGGATTAAAATGTAATATGCTCTAACTTAGTGATATGCTATGTGCTATATATAGAAATATAAAGTTAGTATAATTATTATTTTCTTTGAGTTAAGAAAGTAAATAATTATATTAAAATTATATATCTATATAAAAAGAAAATAGGTTTTCGAAGTCAGAAATAAAAAGAATTAAGGAAAACGTGTTTTTAGAAAAAGATTTTATAAAACCGTGTTTATAAAAGAATTTGATAAAAACGAGTTTTAGAAAAAGATTTTATAAAACCGTGTTTGATAAAAACGAGTTTTGGAAAAAGATTTTTAGATAAAATTTTGTTTTGATAAAACGTAAGTTTAGAAAAAGATTTTATTTCCTTAAAACGTGTTTTACAAAATAAAAGATTTTTTACAAAACAATTTTATCTAAAACGTGTTTTCTAAAAACGTGTTTTCAAATAGAGTTTATAAAAATGGAAACAAGTTTTATAAAATCATATTTTGTTTTGGAAAATACTTTTTGAATTAAAAAGAAAATCTGTTATGCAAAACATATCCTTTTAAGTGTAAAGATAAAAGATAAAAAGGATAAAGTTTGATTATCTAAAAGAGAATTAAATCCCTTGAATCAAGGAATTGAAGGATATCCTTAGATGGATATTCGTCCAGTCCATGTTCTATAAAAGGGGTTCATAATTCACTTTTAGATCTCACGTTTTCAGAGAGAAAAATCGAGTCTATTAAAAGCTGAAAACTATTTCCTCTGGCACTGAGCATAGCACTGAGCAAGTCAGATTTAAGTTACTATTATACGATTGTAATTGTCCTCTACTTGCTTGACTAAGAAGCACATTATTGAGGATCGTTCTTTTTCTGTAACTTTAACATTGTAGAGAGTGTCAACACTTAGAGTTAAGTGTTGGGAGTCATTACTAGGGTTAGTAGTGAGGGGAATCTTATTGTATCAAGAGTTTGATATTTTAGGATTCAAAGAAATAAAGAGTTTTGTTTCTTGTGGACATAGATCTCAGAGGTGAGATTGAACCACGTTATATCCTGTGTTTGCGTATAAAATCTCACATCTTTTAGTTTATTATTCGCAAAAACTCAAATAAGCGATTTACGAGTGTTTGGCACAGTGCCAGGCACTGAGCCATAAAAGGATTTTTGCGAAAATTGATTAGATTTCACCACTCAATTCAAGCCCCCCCTTCTTGAGTGTCACCTTGGGTTCCAACAAGTGGTATCAGAGCAGGTTATTCTCGTAAGACTCACATCTAGAGAATAGAAATCATGAACACGCAAGATGACTATCGTGATAGGTATTCCAAGTGTCCAGTTTTCAACGGGAAGGATTATGGATGGTGGAAGACTAGGATGAGGATCTACATTCAGGGTTCTGATTTTGAATGCTGGAGAATCATAAAGACTGGACCTCTCCCTATTCAAAACAAAGATGATGAAGGAAACCTGATCGACAAGGAGGAAGATGAGTACAATTCTATTGACTATGGAAAAGCCGAAAAAATTTACAAAGCTATGAGTATTCTCCAATCTGGAATTGGACCTGATGAATATTCAAGAATCTCGGCATGTACTACTGCTAAGGAAATTTGGGACACACTGGAGTTGTCCCATGAAGGTACAAATGAGGTAAAACAGTCTAGGATAGATTTACTAGTCCATGAATATGAATTGTTCACAATGAATAAGGACGAATCTAGTAAAAATCTATTCTTCTGAAGATTTTGTTAGAAAAGTGTTACGAAGTTTGACTAATAAATGACTTCCCAAAATCACTGCTATTCAAGAGGCTAAAGATCTAACAAAACTATCACTAGAATAACTAATTGGGTCTTTAATGACCCATGAACTTATTTTAGATCCTAAATCAAATGAACCAAAGAATAAAGGGTTGGCCTTAAAAACTGAAGTAGAAACGGATGATAGTGAAAGTGATGAAGAAGTAGCGTCTCTAACTAGAAAGTTTCAAAATTTCTTAAAAAAGAACAGGAGCAACAACTTCAGGAGAAGTGGAAACTTCAAAGGTAAAGGCACTACTTCTAACCCTAAGAAAAGTGCTACTAACTCTGGTTGTTTCAAGTGTGGTGATCGAGTTCGATCACAGGATTAAAGAATGCCCTCTGTGGATTGAAGAAAAGCCTAAGGAAAAACGAGAGCAGTCGAAGAAAGAGTACAAGAAAGCTATGATTGCGGCAGTCTGGGGAGACTCGGATTCTGACGAGGATCAGTGCCAGGCACAGTGCCACGAGGACAAATTATGCCTGAATGCTGTACAGACAACTCTGAAGACGGCACTATGCCCTGACGACTCACATCTATGCTTGATGGCTAAAAGTTCGAGCCCTCTCGAAGAGGTATAAGACAATGAGGTAAGCCTAACTTCTATAAAACCTTCAATTCATCTTCTTTCAAAAAGTCAACTTGTCACTTTGCTTGGAAACGTAATTGATGATTGTCAAAACATGAATGATAATTTTGATATCATGAAAAAGGAAATAAAAAACTTGACCAGGCTAAAAATTGGATTAGAAACGGAATATAAGGATTTGTTGAAAGAAAACAAAACTCTGATGAAAAGGATTGACGAGAAAGACATAGAGATAAACACACTAAAACACGAAAAGACTCTAGTTGATGACCTCGTAAATGGCTCAGTGCCAGTCACTGAGTTCGAAGCTGAAAAATCTAGTCTTGAGAAACAAATTGAAACATTAAATCACGAGTTGGTTGAACTTAAGAACTCAAGACAAAATTCTAGGATTGTTCCGCTAATGCTGCCTAGTGATGCAAAGATAAGAGAAGAGCTTGATAAAGTTAAAAGAGACTTAGAGATTTCCAGAAAAAGAAGTAGTGATTTAAATACCTCAGTTGAATTTTTGGAATCACAACTTTCTATTGCTCGAAAGATGCACGAAAAATGGACTAATGGAATGAATGCTCTAAGTTACTTAACTAGCACCACAAACAACATGAACAAAACTGGATTAGGATATACTAACCAGCAACCCAGTGCCAGGCGCAGTGCCAGAACCTTCGAAAGAGACTTTCGAAAGAGAAAATACATGGGCCTTCCTGAATATCTAATTTGCAATTTTTGTGGAATAATGGTCATCTAAATGACGACTACAACAAAAAGAAAAATCGAATTGCAAAGAATATCAAACGTGTTACTCAAATCTGAGTTAGGAAAGACATACTTGATGCTCAGCGTAAGAAAAAGGGACCCAAACAAATCTGGGTTCCTAAAACTAACAAGTGATTCTTTTGCAGGCAAAAGTGAGAGGAAGCAGCCTATAGTATGTTGACAAAGGCTGCTCAAGACATATGACTAGTGATAAATCTCAATTCCTCTTACTAGTAGCCTACCATGGAGGGTGTGTTATATTTGGCACTAATAAAATAGGATAAATTGGTATTTGAAATGTCGGTAAATCTTTAACACACTCCATAGAGAATGTGATGGTGGTAAGTGGTTTGAAAAGTAATTATGTGATCAAGGTAATTATGTTGAATGTCATGCATGAACCTTTTACAAGATAACTCGTGGTTTTGGGATTAATTTCTGGAAATTAGTTGAATATTATGCCTATTGTCCTCCTTTGAATATGTTAATTAGAGTGTTATTGATGCATGTCTTGGTGAAGCTTTGTGAGTAAAGGTCCACTTGATATAAAAGGACTCGTAATGGTCTAATGATGTTGTCCTAATGTCATGATCCTAAGTTGCCGAACTAATAAGCTATATGATCCTAAGTTGCCGAATTTTTGAGCTATGAAATGCAAATTCTTTCTCCTATAGCAAGCTTGATCTTTAGCCCAATATTCTGATTTTCTATTCATGAATTTGACATTTGTGCCTCATCATTTTTTCTTTCATATATCCCACCTTATCTTCATTTCCCTTTTATTATCCTTCTTTTCTTCACACATTCATCCAAAGTTCAACAAGTGCTTTTAATCTTATTCATGTATATGGAGCATAGACATATTGATAAGATGGTGAAAGAAGAAGACGCATTAGTTAAGGGGGAACATGAAAAGGTTGGAAGAAACACTAATGCTTGAAAGAATGAAAGTACTGTTTCATACTGTGCGGGCACAGTGCCATGAGATGTATCTAGAAGAAAATGAGGTTCGAATTAACTTATTTCACCTTTGATACTTATTGATTGACTCTAGTAATATTGTATGGTCTGACTCTCTTTAAAAAAAAAAAGGAGAGAGAAGAAAAGAAAAGAAAAGAAGAGTAAGACACTTGTGTTAGATAAATCTTAGAGTTCAATTTCTAGATGGAAAAAATATTATCAAAGGTTTGAAAATCATTATTTTGGATTCCAGTATATCCGAAGATTAGTTATATTTGAAAGGAAATAAATTGTTCAGTGGCACAGTGGCACACACAGTGCCACAGTGAAGAAAGTCTTATGATGTTTATTTGCGAAAGTTGAAAATGTGAAAAAGGGTTTAAGCACTTGTTGATCCAATTGCCATTTCAAATCTTTAAGCTTGCATTACCTATCTCCATCTTACATTCTTAGCTACGTACTAACCATGATCCTTCAAGATTATTTCTTGCTTCTTAAATTCGGATTGTGAGTTGGATTATATGTTTGCTTAATGACTTTGGATTGTGAGTTGGATTATGACATAGCACCAGCATCCTTAGTATTTATTGCTTGAGCTAATTGAAGTATTTTACTGACTATATCTCACTTTGGCTCGCTAAACATGTTGATGCTATTCTTTTGATAATGTCAAAAGGGGAAGATGGGTATAATACTTAGACTATTGAATGAAATTATCTTGGTTACCAAGTTACTTGTGAAAACGTATGTGAATGATATTATGTTACTTTCCCTAATGTGATTAATGATGCATACTTTGAGGGGGAACAAGTTATTATTTAACAATATTAAATTTATGGTTTGTCATCATCAAAAAGGGGGAATTTGTTGTGCATGTACATGTTATGTTTTATGCACATGTTATGTTTCAATGATGAAAATTAATATAATATGTTGTAGTATGAAAGTATGTAACAATTGCAACAGATGCATGAATCAAGAAATTGATAAACAAAGACTTTGAAGAAAAGACGAATCAAGAATGAAGTCCAAGTTTATAGTTTCTTAGAATAGTTACTTTGGATTAAAATGTAATATGCTCTAACTTAGTGATATGCTATGTGCTAAATATAGAAATATAAATTAGTATAATTATTATTTTCTTTGAGTTAAGAAAGTAAATAATTATATTAAAATTATATATCTATATAAAAAGGAAATAGGTTTTCGAAGTCAGAAATAAAAAGAATTAAGGAAAACGTGTTTTTAGAAAAAGATTTTATAAAACCGTGTTTTACAAAATAAAAGATTTTTTACAAAACAATTTTATCTAAAACGTGTTTTCTAAAAACGTGTTTTCAAATAGAGTTTATAAAAATGGAAACAAGTTTTATAAAATCATATTTTGTTTTGGAAAATACATTTTGAATTAAAAAGAAAATCTGTTATGGAAAACATATCCTTTTAAGAGTAAAGATAAAAGATAAAAAGGATAAAGTTTGATTATCTAAAAGAGAATTAAATCCCTTGAATCAAGGAATTGAAAGATATCCTTAGATGGATATTCGTCCAGTCCATGTTCTATAAAAGGGGTTCATAATTCACTCTTAGATCTCACGTTTTCAGAGAGAAAAATCGAGTCTATTAAAAGCTGAAAACTATTTCCTCTGGCACTGAGCATAGCACTGAGCGAGTCAGATTTAAGTTACTATCATACGATTGTAATTGTCCTCTACTTGCTTGACTAAGAAGAACATTATTGAGGATCGTTCTTTTTCTGTAACTTTAACATTATAGAGAGTGTCAACACTTAGAGTTAAGTGTTGGGAGTCATTACTAGGGTTAGTAGTGAGGGGAATCTTATTGTATCAAGAGTTTGATATTTTAGGATTCAAAGAAATAAAGAGTTTTGTTTCTTGTGGATGTAGATCTCAGAGGTGAGATTGAACCACGTTATATCCTGTGTTTGCGTATAAAATCTCACATCTTTTAGTTTATTATTCGCAAAAACTCAAATAAGCGATTTACGAGTGTTTGGCACAGTGCCAGGCACTGAGCCATAAAAGGATTTTTGCGAAAATCGATTAGATTTCACCACTCAATTCAACCCCCCCTTCTTGAGTGTCACCTTGGGTTCCAACATTATTGTTAACAACGTTGTAGCCTGATTTGAAACCATCCTTGGCCTTACAGATCCCTTTTCATATCAATCTACCATCAGTAGGAGCAGTATAATCCCACCAGTGTTGCTCCTTGATATAGATGTTATGGATCCATTTGATTCATAGCACATCTTCCTTCTAAGCCACTTGCCATACAAGCTTCCCCACTACTGTCATGTTCCAAGATATGCAATCTCTAATGCCTAAGCCACCATTATTTTTAGGCATACATACCCAAGTCTAGGCAACAGGTGGACTTTTGGATAAATAAACCTTCCCTTCCCACAAGTACGACCTGCAAACTTGAGTAATCTTGCACAACACACTCTTGGGAAGTAGAAAGATTTGCGCCCAATAAGTGTGAAGGTTCAAAAGAACTGAGTTCACAAGGTTAACTCTACAAGCATATGAGAAATGTCTAGAGCTCCATCAAGTTTTAATCTCTTAGAAGTGATATGTTTTCCAAGATACCTGAATGGGAACTCTCCTCTTTGAAAACCTTTTAACTTGCATAATTATATTTTGCACATCTTCAGATACATTACCAAAATATATTGTTGTCGTGGCTTGACTAGCTTCCAACCCGATGTAGCTGCAAATGCTTTCAATATTCTCTTGAGTAACAAAGTTGACTAGACATCACCCTTACTAAATAGCATCAAATCATCTACCAAGATGATGTAATTCAGAGATAAACCAGTACATCTATGATGGAATTGCAACTCTCTTCTTTTCCCTATTCTTATCATCAACCTAGATAATTGCATTGCAATAACAAAGAGCAAGGGGGATATGGGGTCCTCTTGCCTCAGCCCTTTCTTACCTTCAATGAAACCACATACTCCACCATTGAAACTCAAGGAGTAGGTTGGAGTTGAAATACAAGTCATAATCCAATTAATAAACTAGTCAGGGTAATGCAAGCATTGAAGTAGTTCTCTGATAAAATCACTATTAATGGAATCATAAGCTTTACACAAGTCCACCTTTATAGTACACCTAGAAGGTTGGTTTTTTCATCTATAGTGTTTCATAATGTCTTGACATAAGAAAATATTGTGTAAAATTACCCTCCCCTCTATAAAAGCACTCTGAACATGGGTTATTAAGAAGGTAGAATATTTTTAAGTCTCTCACACAACATTTTAGAGATGATTTTATAGATGACATTATTGCACGCAATAGGTCTAAGTTGATGAAATATCCATAGGTTGATCACATTTAGGCACTAAGCATAGTGTGATGGCATTAATCTGCTTCAAAATTCTCCCTGACTAAAAGAAATCTCGCACTGCAGTAGTCATCTTAGGGCCAACACACTGCCATGATTTCTTTAAAAATAACCTTGAGTAACCATCTGGACCAGGCGTTTTGTTGTGATTAATATCAAAAAGAGCATTCCTAACATTTTCCCCATAAAAAGCTCTACATAACTCATCTTGATGTTCATGATTTAAGGTCATGCCTTCATTAACAATAGCTTGGCTGAGTTGCTTCTTGCTAGTATCGCAAGTCCCAAGTAACCCTTCATAAAATCGCAAAATCGCTCCTTCTAAATCATGTTGAGTCTCCATCCACACACCTTGCATATTTTTGCAGTCTATACACATGGTTGTATGACCTTTTTTTCTTTAAACAAGCGTGAATGTAGGCTATATTAGCATTACCACCACCCAGCCAATCTTGTTTCACTTTTTGCTTTAAAAAACTAAGTCTAGCCTTGTTTGATCTTTCATATTCATCTCCGAAAGCTTTCTCCTGAATATGCAATTCAATTTCATGAGGATACTCACGTACTTGGGCCTAAATCAGTTTAAGATTTTGAGCACCCAAACCAGATTCATTCTCAGTATCAGCAAACCTGGATTTATTCAACACTTTCAGATCCATTTTTAAAGCGTTCAATTTCATAACAAGCCTATACATAGGCACACCATACACCACTTTCTGCCATCCTTGAGCTACAATAGTATCAAACCCATCATCAAGGCACCACATGTTAAAAAATCTAGATGATCTAGGCTTAGGCACCACATTACTATCCATTTTAATAATACATGGGCAATGGTGAGAAATACTTTCAGGGAGGAAAGTATTTGTTGCTCTTGGAAATACATCCTCCTAAACCTCATTCTATCAATTTTTGGAAAAACTTTACCCACTCCTTGTTTGTTAGACCAGTTGAAAAAAGGTCTTGAGCAAACAACATCATGCAACCCATAGTCCTTAAGACATTGCCTAAAAGCTCCAACCTCCTCCAAAGGGATAGCAAAACCTATCCTTTCATTAAGGTTATAGTGTTATTAAAGTTACCCCTAATTATCCAGGCACCCTGCACACCAGACTTCAAAGACACCCGATCTTGCTAAAGTTGCAATCTATCATTAGTAGCATTAACACCTTACACAACTATAAGGAAACTTCTTATCTGAACCTTTGTGATGTACCTCACAGTGTGTAAGTTGATCTGTCACTCCAAGGATGTTCACATCAAACTTCAAAGGTTTCCACACAAGCCATATTCTCCCCCTCCCCCTCTATGATACTAGTAATTTTTGGCTACACTCCAGTTATCACAGATTCTAGGGAAGACCTTAGGGAAATTGCAAAAGCTTTCACTCTTGTCCCAAAAACACCAAATAAGCCCACAAAGTGTTGATGTATTAACCATCTAACATCTTCATGTTTATTAGGATTATTAAGTCCTCTCACATTCCAAAGAGCTAAATTATCCATCAGGTGGAATCACATTCCCTCCTCCAGCATCAGTGCTAATACACCCAGCACCCTACCAACCTATCTCATTATTCACAGGAAACTTAGGGCTCTCTTATCTTGATTGCAGCTCTTGGTCCTTACAATTGCTACCCTCTGCAGCTACCTTGCTCAAATCAATAGCAGTATCCTCTGTTCCATTGACAACTTCTTCATTCTGTTCTTTCTCCTCTCCTCCATTACGCCCATCAATTGTAGGCAGCCTAACAATAATAGGTGCAACACTGGATACAATAGCTGGTTGAGTACCTGATTGAGTAGGCTTAGGAGCATTTTTAATAATCGAAACATTCCTAGGTTGTAATTTCCTTTGAGCAACCTCATACCTTTTTTGTCGACATTAATCCATATTATGACCTATCCCATGACAATTATAGCAAGTCATAGGTTTGCACTCAGAGAACACCTTTTGATACTGCAATTTACCATACTCATCTGTAAACAAGATCAAATCAGTAAACTCTTGCTCTAAGTTTACTTCCACCAGAAGTCTAGCATAATAGATGGGAGCATTGGAACTCTATGAGGAGTTCGAACCGATTCTATCCATGAAGTTGTTAAGCTCCTCACTGCTACAAATGTTGTTGTATCTTGCTTTGAGATCTCTTGATCGATCAAGTGAGATTCAAGGTCATCCTCTTCCTTAGGCGTCCAACTAAGAGAAGCTACCTCCAATAGCTCATTAATATCCTTCGATTTCCTCACATCCCCTGATTGTGGTTTTCAAATTTCTTTCTCCTTTGGAACATCTACTTTGTGCCTCCCTGACCTTTCTTAGCCCCTTATGCCATAGCATTCAGCCGAGCTGAGGAACCAAAATGTAGGAGAAATCAATTTCGAATGACGCAAAAACCTAGAGTTAAGGCAGAGTTTTTCTCACTATGCATCATTCCTTTTTTAGCCCACAACTAGTCTTATTATTGGATTTTTGAGAAGTGTTGAGAATTTTTTGTACTATGAGGATGTTGTCATGAATTAATCGATCCGGAGTGAAAGCATTCTGCAGAGGGATAATGGTTTTTTGCAGAATAGGACATAGTCTTTGAACTAGCAATTTTGAGGTGGGTTTATAAAGTGAATTGATTAGACTGATTGGCATAAAGTGATTTAGCGTTTCCGGAATTGTCGTCTTCAGCATTAGCGTGATGGTAGTATTGCTGAGGGTGTGGGGGTAGTTTTCCATGGTGAAAGAAGCTCTTGATCGCTAGACATACATCAGTTTTAATGTAAGGCTAGTAGGCATGGAAGAAGTACGCTCCAAATTAGTCTGACTCCGGGGCTTTGTTGGGGTTCATGTCAAACAATGGAGTTTTGATTTCTTCCTTCAATAAAGGCATTAGAAGATAAATAGAATCATAATGTGAGATAATAGGTTGAATAATATTCAGGTTTATCTCCCTATTATTTGCACACAATACTGGAATATGTTTTTAAAGGCATTTAGTATATTAAATCATTGATTTCAAAAGGAGAGTCGATTTATAAGTTAAAGTCGTATTTCAGATGATATATGGTGGAATTGGCTAGTTTATTTTTCGTTTTATTGTGAAAGAATCTGGTCTTCCAATCTCCTTGTGAAAGCTATTTTTTGCAGCTTGTTTTTTGACCAAAAAGTAGTAGTATTTTCGTGTTTCTTAAATAGGCAATTAATCTGGTTGAAACTTAAATTGTTAACATTGTTAGATATTAATCAAGTAAAATCTTTGTATAAAAATTAATTACATTTAAGTGCAAGAAAACTTGTCATCTGATCCCATAAAAAAAGGTTTTGGGTGAGACACGTCCCACAATCTATTAATCTTGCGAAGGGAGATGGAAACCAAATTAATTCGTGAGCTGTACTAGGCTTGGCTCAGCTTGTTTATCTTTTAGCTTAACTCGACTCGGATGCGCTCATGAGCTCTCGACGAGCTTGATAAGTGAAGCTTAGCTCAAGCTTGTGAGCTTCTCTCAAAGCTCGAGTTTGGCTTGGGTCGAGTTCAATTTGACACCAATTTAAGATAAACTAAAACATTAAACAAAAAAAAAAATCATATTATTCGGCATTTAATAAATTGGTTCTAGATTTGTAGAATTGTAAACTAATATTCAAAGAGTAACATGAAGAAACATATTTTTTAATAAGGCTCCAAAGAGAAAAAACGGAAGGCTGAAGATAAGGAAAGGGAATCAATTAGGCTCCGGAAATCTTGCTACCAACGGTTACAGAATTTCTGTAAAGAAGGCAATCCAAGATTCTGGCGATTTACGACAAAACAAAAGAAGGAAATCTAAAACGGACCGCAGACCCATACCCCACGCCCGCGCTGCGCTCGCCATGTGCCCGAGCCCGGCCCGGCCGGTGCGCGCGCGCGTGTGGTATATCCATCTATCTAGCACTCTATCTAACAAGTAGTGCTAAGGAACTCCTATTAATAAATAAGGTGAATCAAAGCTATTTTTTCAATGTGGGACAAGAGCCTTTTACTTTGTTTTTCCACTCCTCACTTTGAGGTATTAATTGTTGAACTTCCAACAATCCCTCACAGGTTCAACAAGAGAGAAAGGAAAAAGAATGAAAAAGAAAAAGAACTGGCTTTGGGCAAAACAGACAATTGCATTAGTGTTAATGTCTTGCGACTTGAATTAACACTTAGTACTTTTAAGCTAGGATATCTTTCCTATCAAGTGGCTTAAGTCTTGAATTTAATAGGGAGGAAAAGATACATCACTTTGAAGCACACAATTGACCATGTATAATATTCTGATTCTCCGCGAATAATAGTGACGCCTTATACTGGCCATACGTCTAGACCTGGATGCTCATAGATGCTCTAGAGAATTAGCCCATGCAAATCTCATAGAAAGCGGTCACACTTCTACATCTAAGTAGGTGAATCCCATCAAGTGCGTGCTACATCACACCTCCAAAAATATGGATATGGGTTCATTAAGAGCCTTTAGCTCACCCTGAATCTTAATTTCAATTTGTAGCAAGCACATTACATCATAAACAACTAGGGATGGAAAAAAGAAATTTTATGCTTCAGAATTATTCATAATGTCCTCCCTTGAACTCATAGTGAGTAGGAGTTCATTAGTTAGAATTCATCCAATGGGCCTTAAGCCCATGCATTCCGATGTTTCCAAAACTAGTTTTCTACATAAGCCTTTAGTGAGCGGATCCGCAATGTTCCTTTCTGATTTAACATAATCTAGTGATATCACTCCATTTGACAAACAGATCTTTGACAGCCTTATGCCTCAAACGAATGTGTCTCTTTTTCCCATTGTAGGCGTGGTTGTTTGCAATAGCTATGACACCTTGAGAATCACAGTGGAGAGCGACAGAAGGAGTTGGCTTCCCCATATTAGAATATCTGCAAGTAGATTTCTCAACCATTCAGACTCATGACCTGCCAATTCAAGAGAAATATATTTAGATTCCATAGTGGACATAGCAGTACAAGATTGCTTGCAAGATTTCCAAGATACAGCTCCACCACCTAGTGTAAAGACATAGCCACTAGTAGAGTTAATTTCATCATTATTAGATACCCAGTTTGCGTCACAAAAACCTTCCAAAACAGCTTGAGAGTTAGAGAAGTGTAAACCCCAATCCATGGTACCTTTAAGATACCTAAGCAACCGTCAAAGAGCATCCCAATCATCTTTGTTGGGCTTATGAGTATACCTTCTAAGTCTACTTACTATATAAGCAATATCAGATCTTATGTAATTCATAAGAAACATAACACTTCCAATAACTTTCGCATACTCTGATTGAGAAACTGGATCACCTTTATTTTTCATTAAATGAAAGCTTGGATCATAGGGGGTTCTGACTGGATCGACATCAAAGGAGCTAAACTTTTTAAGAAGTTTTTCTTCATAGTGAGACTGATTTAAACAAATACCACTTGGAGTTCTTTTAATTTTTACTCCCAAAATAACATCAGCCACACCCATGTCTTTCATTTCAAATTTTGAACTTAAGAAATTCTTGTCTCTTTGACACGATCCAAGTCAGTTCAAATATTAGCATATCATCCACATAGAGACAAATGATAACACATCCAAAGGCATCATGCTTAGAGTAAACACAAGAATCACCTTCATTTACATGAAAACCATCACTTACCATAGTTTTGTCAAATTTGTCATGCCATTGTTTTGAAGCTTGTTTAAGTCCATACAATGACTTGACCAACTTACAAACCTTATTTTCTTAACCATGAACCACAAACCCCTCAGGTTGAGTCATGTAAATCTCTTCCTCCAAGTCTCCATTCAAAAAAGTCGTTTTCACATCCATTTGATGCACAACAAGATTATGAATGCAAGCAAGAGCTATCAAAGTTCTAATTGTTGCGATTTTGGTGACAGGGTAATAAGTATCAAAATAATATATTACATGTTTTTGAGTAAATCCCCTGACAATAATTCTAGCCTTATACTTGTCAATGGATCCATCAGGTTTCAATTTTTTCTTGAAGATCCATTTACAAGTAATGGGATTGCAACCTCTAGATAAGTTAGTCAATTCCCAAGTATTATTACTTAGGATTGAATCAAGTTCGTTATTAATAGCTTCTTTCCAAAAAATTGCATCAATGGACCTCATTGCCTCATCATATGTTTTAGGATCATCTTCCCAAAAAAAGGCAGAGACAAAATCACAGTCAATCAAATAAGATTCAGTTAAGAAAGCAGTAATAAAATCAGATCCAAAATTGTTTTCTTCCTGAGCCCTTTTGCTTCTTCTTGGCTCTGAATCTGATACATGATTATCTGGAAGAGAAGCAACACATAAGTTAGGTGCAGAGCTAGAAGATGACAAATCATTACTAATGCAAGAGGATTTCATAGGAAAGATGTTTTAAAGAACTCTGCATATCTTGATTCAATAATTTTACCACCTGCATAAGAATTGTTAGCACCGTACCTTTAACAAGGAAACGAAAAGCATGACTTTGTTAAGCATATCCAGTAAAAATTGAATCAACTGTTTTTGGACCTATTTTGTCTCTCTTGAAGCTAGGAATCTCCACTTTTGCTAGACACCCCCACACTTTTAAGTAATTCAGGTTGGGTTCTCTACCCTTCCATAGTTCATAAGGAGTTTTGTCTAGTTTCTTGTGGGGTACTCGGTTTAAAATATGACAAGCAGAAAGTATACTCCCCCCCCCCCCTTCATATATTATCAGGAAGTCTGGAACTAATAAGCATGGCATTCATCATGTTCTTAAGAGTCTTATTCTTTCTTTCAGCAATTCCATTTTGTTTAGGGTATAGTGGGCAGTCATATCATGAACTATACCATTTTTCTCACGAAAAGTCTTAAGAGAGTTAGGATCATATTCTCCTCCCTATGACTCCTAAGTCTCTTGATCTTTCGATCTAACTTATTTTCTAACTCGGCTTTGTATTTGAGGAAAATTTCCTCTGCTTCATCCTTTGACCTGAGAAGATAAATCATAGTGAAACGAGAACAATCATCAACAAATGTTATGTAATACCTTTTACCACCCCTGCTCTCATGTTTTTAAAAATCCCCCAAATCACTATGGACAAGCTCTAGTACTTTAGTCTGTCTATCTATTGATTTAAATGGCTTCTTTGCAAATTTGGCTTCAACACATACTTTGCATTTTGAAAATTCGGTTTTAGAGAAGTTTGGAATTAAATTCAAATGTTTAAGCCTTTTAATAGAAGCAACATAAACATGACCCAACCTTGCATTCCATAAATCAATAGATTCAGCAATATAAACAGAAGAAGTACTAGCCATTTTATTCATAGTTTCAGCAGAAGCATCAAGAATGAAAAGCCCCCCATTACAAAACCCCTTCCCTACAAAGTCCTCATTATGAGAAAGAACAAGTCTATCAGATTCAAAAGAAATTCTAAGACCAGCTTTCATAAGCAAACTACCAGACATCAAATTCCTACGCATTTTAGGAACATGTAAAACATTAGTAAGAGTAAGAAGCTTTCCTGAACTGAGTTTGAGAATTATCTTCCCTTTCTCTTAAACACTTGCAGAAGCCGAGTTACCCATGAACACATTCTCACCATTTGTTTTGTCATAGGTTGAAAACATGTTCTTACTGGTGCAGATGTGCCTTGTTGCTCCAGTATCAACAATCCACTCAGTGACATTACCTGCAAGATTAACTTCTGACACAACAGCTACAAAGTTATCAATAACTTCAGCAACATTAACTTGGTTCTGTCCATATTTCTTCTTGCTTCGGCAATCTTTGGCTTTATGACCTGACTTCCCACAATTTTGACAGTTTCCCCTAAATTTGTATTTATGTACTCCTCCTTGAGGTTTGAAATCCTTTATAAAGGTCTTACTAGAATGGTTAGAGGTCTTAGGTTCCACCAGATTTACCTTAGACAAACCACCAAAGATATTGGTCCCCTTATCCTTAATACAATTTTCCTCCTCAATTTTCAGGTGACCTATGAGCTCCTCTAAGGTTAGATCTGTCTTTTTATGCATCAACTGGTTATGAAAATCTTTCCATGATGGAGGCAATTTTTCAATCAACACTATAGCAAGGGTATAATCACATATACACAGACCTTCACCAGCCATAACAATACATATATTCTCATAGTCATGAATTTGGTCAATTATAGGTTTATCATCATCAAGTTGGAAACATAACCACTTACTAACACAATAACGTTTAGTCCCAGCATCATCACACCCATATTTCACCTTAAGTGCATCCCAAATGTTCTTAGCATGATCAAACAACATGTATATATCAAGTAGAGCATCAGACATATGGTGCAACAACATACCTTTACAAGTTCTATCATCCTTACCAAATTTCGCTTCAAAATCAGTTTTTTCAGTTTCACCAGAAGGTAAGGTTACACCCTCAAGAACATACACAATATCAATTTGTTCCAGATAAAATTACATTCTAATAGCCCAACGTTTATAATTTTTTCCATCTAATGGTTCTAGTTTGGACATGTCAGGAATAGAGAATTCAGAAGCCATAATTGTCTTTTAGATTGTTGCAATTAAAACTAAAAATTATACTTATCTGTTGAAGCGTGAACGAAGAGCAGATTGCCGTGACGCGGATAACTACTGTCCTAAAAGACGATTTCACGCTACCCCGGTGCAGTAGAAACAAAGCGATAGTCCTCCAGGATTAGCACGACTCCAAGATATGTGTGCACTCACATACCTCGGATGGAGATCAGAAGTAGCCCAAAACCAGAAGAATATTTTATGGAGAAGTATTTTTGAGTGAGTTATTTTATGTGTTTTGACTGAAGAGAAACCAGCCTTTTGATAAGGCTCCAAAGAGAAAAAATGGAAGGCTGAAGATAAGGAAAGGGAATCAATTAGGCTCCGAAAATCTTGTTGCCAACGGTTACAGAATTCCGTAACGAACGCAAACTGAGATTCTAGCGATTTACGACAAAACAAAAAAAAGGAAATCTAAAACGGACCGCAGACCCACAGCCCACGCCGGCGCTGCGCTCGCCACGAGCCCGGCCCGGCCGACGCGCGCGCGTGTGTGGTATATCCATCCATCTAGCACTCTATCCAACAAGTAGTGCTAAGGAACTCCTATTAATAAATAAGGTGAAGCAAAGCTATTTTTTCCATGTGGGACAAGAGCCTTTTACTTTGTTTTTCCACTCCTCACTTTGAAGTATTAATTGTTAAACTTCCCACAGCTTGCAGTGGTGTGGAAAGCACCAAGGGAGGGGGTTTGGAAGCTGAAACTCAGACGTTGCAATACCCTCATGGGAGTGTTGGTTTTGGTGGGGCTGTTTGAGACAAGATAGCGGAAGTGGTGGTTGTTGTTTGTACGCAGGAGAAAGGTGGTTTCAATGTTGATGTGGCGGAGGTTATGGCTGTGAGGTTTACGTTGAAGATTGCAATGGAAGCTGGCTTTGCACACTTCATTGCGGAGACGGATAATATGAAGCTATATATTCTTTTGATGAAGCGTAGCATAGAACCTTCTGTTTGTGGTAGCATTGTAGCAGATATTTTAAAGTTAGCTAGTAGTTGCATAGTGTCAGGATCGTCTTCAAAATTTTGGGACCCGGTTCTAACATGAAATTTGAGCCCCTAAATTTATAGAAAATAAAGATAGAAGGTTAGAGTTCTAAAGATGGAACATTGAAAATCTAAAGATAAATCATTGACAAATTTATTAAGGGTGGGAAATAAAGGTAGTTTCTTCAAATATGAAGTAAAATTTTCAATATAATATATTTTGGGGCTTTTATAATTTTGGAGGCCCTATGCTGTTGGGCTCCTTGCACACCCTCATCTACCCTTCTGCATAGTGTTCTCAGTTTCGTTTGTTAGAAGCCAATGGAATGGTCTTGCTTATAGCTTAGCAAAGTTGGGTAGTAATGTTGTAACCCAAGGGAACACTCAAGAAGTTGGGGTTGAATTGAGTGGTGAAATCTAATCTATTTTCGCAAAAATCCTTTTGGGGCTCAGTGCCTAGCACTGTGCCAAACACTCGTAAATCGCTGATTTGAGTTTTTGCAAATAATAAACTAAAAGATATTAGATTTGACACGCAAACACAAGATATAACGTGGTTCAATCTCACCTCTGAGATCTACGTACACAAGAAACAAAACTCTTTATTTCTTTGAATCCTAAAATATCAAACTCTTGATACAATAAGATTCCCCTCACTACTAACCCTAGTAATGACTCTCAACACTTAACTCTAAGTGTTGACACTCTCTATAATGTTAAAGGTACAAAGAAAGAACGATCCTCAATGATGTGCTTCTTAGTCAAGCAAGTAGAGGACAATTACAATTGTGAAATAGTAACTTAAATCTGACTCGCTCAGTGCTATGCTCAGTGCCGGAGGAAATAGTTTTCAGCTTTTAATAGACTCGATTTTTCTCTCTGAAAACGTGAGATCTAAAAGTGAATTATGAATCCCTTTTATAGAACATGGATTGGACGAATATCCTTCAAAGGATATCTTTCAATTCCTTAATTCAAGGGATTTACTTCTCTTTTAGATAATTAAACTTTATCCTTTTTTATCTTTTATCTATACTCTTAAAAGGATATGTTTTCCATAATAGATTTTATTTTTAACTCAAAAAGTATTCTCCAAAACAAAATCTGATTTTATAAAACTTGTTCTCAGAAAATTTCAGTTTTATAAAACTCTTTAAAAACACGTTTTGGAAAATCTTGTTTTAGAAAAAATCTTTTCAACCACGTTTTAAGGAAACGTGATTTTTGTAAAATCTTTTTCCTTAAAACACGTTTTTATCTAAACACAATTTTAAAAGATCTTTTTCCAAAATTCGTTTTTATCAAAATCTTTTATAAACACGGTTTTATAAAATCTTTTTCTAAAACTCGTTTTTATCAAATTATTTTATAAACACGGTTTTATAAAATCTTTTTCTAAAACTCGTTTTTATCAAATTCTTTTACAAACACGGTTTAATAAAATCTTTTTCTAAAAACACATTTTCCTTAATTCTTTTTATTTCTGATTTCGAAAACCTATTTCCTTTTTATATAAATATATAATTTTAATATAATTATTTACTTTCTTAACTCAAAGAAAATAATAATTATACTAACTTTATATTTCTATATTTAGCACATAGCATATCACTATGTTAGAGCATATTACATTTTAATCCAAAGTAACTATTCTAAGAAACTATAAACTTGGACTTCATTCTTGATTCTTCTTTTCTTCAAAGTCTTCGTTTATCAATTTCTTTCTTCATGTATCTGTTGCAACTATTACATACTTTCATGCTACAACATATTATATTAATTTTCATCATCAAAACATAACATGTGCATAAAACATAACATGTACATGCACAACAAGTTTGCTGATTTTCGTGTCTGGTTGGAGGAGTATCCTCCTGATGTTGTTGGTGCTGTTATGACCGATTTGGAAGGCTTGACTAGTTAATAATATAGTTGTTTTTTCCAGTCAAAAAAAAATTATAGGACATACCTAAACAATTTATATATGGAGATTTTAGGTGTATCAAATTTCAACTTGGGTATATTAAGCATAACAAGAGGACTGAATAGATCTCCAAAAACTTGCGCATAATCACATCCGTTATCCTTTCCCTACACTATCTAATCATACGTCTCTCAATTATCAGCGTAATGATGAACATATGGATAGTAGTACTATTCCTAGCAACCAGCACCAATCTTCCAGCATGGTCTTTAAAACCATTAACCATGCTCACCGCCCATAACACCACCATGCCTGGCTGCCCGCGCAAGTGTGGCAACTTAACCGTCCCCTACCCATTTGGTGTTGGCTTGGGGGCTGGTTGTTCCCGGAAAAGATTCTATGACATTTTCTGTGTTGATTCTTTCGATCCTCCGAAGGCGTTCTTACCCACTGCTCAATACAGTACTCCTACATCTAATCCGACCATAGTTGAGGTTGTTGAGATATCCGAAACTCATGTCCGTCTAACCTCACGAGTGGCTTTCCAATGTTACAATTCAACGGCTCCCACGACAGATATCTTTTCAACATTGAACTTCGGCCTCTTGGATAAGTATGCCCCTTACATTGTGTCAGGTGCCAGGAACAAGCTAATCATGGTGGGCTGCAATAGTGCAGCATCTTTCTCTGGGCAAACCAGTGACTTTTACACCTTACCATTGGACCACCAGCGTGGGAGCAGCAGATGCGAAACAAGCTGCAGCTCAGACAGAAGCAGCAGGGTTGCAGGTGACTGTGACGGCGTTGGTTGTTGCCAAGCCACTATTCCTAATGGTACCAGGTCATTTACGGTTATCTTAAATTCTGTGGGTAACCATTCAGAAACTTTCTCTTACAACCCATGCGTGTACGCATTTATCGGGGACGCAAATCAGTTCAAATTTCGGGGCAGATCTGATCTTACCGACTCAGATTTTGTGTCTAGGACAGTTGTGGAAGTATCGGTGGTGCTAGAGTGGGTGATCAGGAATTCTGAACATGATCCCTACCCTTATGCTTGTCAGCAAAATACGGCCTATATTGATGCCAGCGACAGTGGAGTGGATGGTTATCGTTGCAGATGCCTTCCGGGCTACCAAGGAAATCCTTATCTTTCTCCCGGTTGCTCAGGTATAATTACAATTAGTTTTGAAGCCCCTGCCTTGCCCCGGTTCTTCTTCTTTTTTTTTTTTTTTTTTTTTTTTTTTTTTTTTTTTTTTGCAGAAAGCCTTGCCCGGGTTCTTGTTAATATTATTTTTTTGCAATTTTTTTTGTTAATATTGTTGATTTTGTGTTGCAGTAAAAATGAGATTTTGTCAATACCATTTTATTTACATACTTCCTCTGTTTTTTTTTTCTATTGCAATAATCACCACTTTGGATAGTTTTATTTTCTTGGACCACTCCACTTTTAGTAAACAAAAACAACTATAATTGACAATATTGCCTTTACTTTATGTTAATAACATCATCATTAATTAGTCATCAAATTGACTCATAAAGTTTCGTTTACTTTATTAAGGATTTACTTATCTCTTACACTTGTTAATTAAAGGGGTACCTCTATGCGAAACTATCCATTTTTCATTTCCTTAAAAATTATACCCAAACCCATTATTGTAGTAGAAAAAGAACGAATAAAGTATTTGTCATTATACTGTTATTTCTAAAAAAATTACTGTGATATATAATTTTATATTTTTTAATATTAAACTAAATATTGTAGTTAAGTCTATTATTAAATAATATCCCAATAATTGGTATGACTAATATAATTAACACAATTGAAACATGAAGAACACCTTAATGATACTTTTCAAGAAAGTAAAGGGTACTTATTTAATAGTTGAATGATAGAAAAACTATAGAAAACATGATTGTCAGCCACAACTTCAACTTTTAGTGATGCACATACACTAACACATATAAAATGAAAGATGGAGAAGTGAAAAAAGATCATAATAATGGTATCATAAATATAATTAATTATATATAAAACTAGCAAATTATATTATATAAAACTAGCCTCTACTAATAATCGAAAATATTATTTAAGAGAAAAATATACCTCTTTATCCATCATTACCATAAGACTTATCAAGCTTTTCCCTTTTTGTTATGATCCGTGACCTCAAATAGTCTAGAAACGCGAACCTTGATTTTCCAATTAATTTAGTTGAATCAAGTTCATGGATAAAAGAATAAGATCTGACATATAGATATATGTGAAAAAACAAACATGAATAATTATGTAAACAATAAATATTCTACGGATAAATTAATTAATGAATTACATAATACCATTGCAATGTCATTGCATGATAAACTTTCATTTGATTAATGTAATGCCACCATGGTATGCTATAGGTTCAAAATTATAAAGATGTATTTTTATCTTTATATAACTCAATTTTTAAAAGTATGATTTTCAAAGATAGAATTGATATTGTCCAACATATAATACGTTAATTTTTATAGTTATTTTTACATGTAATTATAATAAAGAATAAATAATATGTTGTTTTTGATCCAAATAAATAAATTTTCATAAGTTGTAAAACTATTTTGTATATGATACTTATTTCGAAACATATTTCGAGCACTCTCCAATGGTAAAAAAATTATAATATTGCAAATTTGTAACAAAAGTTATATTCAATTTACATAGTATAATAATTTAGGTTGTTCATCTAAAATCAAGATGTAATGTTAATACCTTATATGTATTTATATATATAGTGAACACTATTTTCTTTATAAAAAAATTAATAATTAAAAACAGTAACATGACATGCTTAGATGGAGCTCTCTATAATATTCTAAGGTTGTTTTTTAAAATCAAACTCTAATTTTTTCATCATTCAAAATTCTAATATATATGTAACTTTATCGATATAGATTTTAGTTTATGTTGTAACAATAAATATTACTTAATAAATTTTTTTGCAATACTAATTTTTTTGGTTCAGCGGAGCAATTAAGGCCGAGGTTTTGAAAGATAATATGTTTAATGCTCTAAATTGGACCTATTATAAAATGCTATAATCACATATTCTATACTATACTTATAGCTTAATTATTGTTATATTTATAAAAAAAGAAAGACTAAAAATTATTGTCTTACCATTCATCTAATTAAATATATTTTCATGAGTTGTAAAACTATATTGTAGATGGTTCTCATTGAAGCATATTTCAAGCACTCTCCAATTGTAAAAAATTATAATGTTTTGAATTAGGTAGCAAAAGTTATATTTAATTTACATAATATAATAATTTAGGTTATTTATTCAAAACTAAACGTAAATTTCTCCCTATTCAAAACTCCTTTTATATATTTGAATATGTGTAGAACTCTATTTTTAAATAATTATATTTAAAATAAAAATTAATGACATGACAATCCTACGTGGTACTCTTTATTCGTAAGTTTTAGAACTATATTGTATATAAATCTTATTTCGAAGCATAATTCGAGCACTATCCAATGGTACAAAAATTAGAATGTTTCGGATTGCGTAGCAAAAGTTATACACAAATCATATAATATAATAATTTAAGTTGTTCATTCAATACAAAACTCTATTTTACTTGTCCAAAGCTACTTATATGTATTTAAATTTATGTAGAACTCTATTCTTGTAAAAATAAAATAAAAATAACAATTGATGTCATGACAAACCTACATGGCTCGCTCAATTCATAAGTTCACTAGTGGCAAAAAGCCCATCAGATGCGGTCAAAATCGAGCTTACTGATGCAATTTTGGTCTGCATTGGATGGGCTCGCAACAGGTATAAAATATTTACTGATGCGGTTTTGAACAGAACCGCAGCAATAAACACTGATTTTAATTATAAAAAAAATTACGCACCACCCTCAGCAGGTGGCAAGGCATTTGTGCGAACAAATTCCAAATCGTGGTATCCCAATGTGCAAAACACAAAAACCACCGCAATCTAATCTCATTATGAATATACAAAATTATACAAACCAAATGTACAAAATTATAAACACAATAAATATACAAAATTATATACAAAAATACAGAATTTACAAAAGTATAAACACAAAAAAACATAGTACAAAATTATAAAAAAACAAAAATTAGAAACCAAATATACAAACTAACAAACTAAATAAAATAAATATACGAAAACAAGATTAAAACGACCATTAACAAAATATGAAAAAAACGGAAGCCTAACTACAAAAAAAAGCTAGATCTGGAATTACAAACGTTTTTGAGGCGGCGGCACTTGTCGGCGACAAATATTGAGAGAGGAGATGAGAATGGCGAGCGACAAGAGACGACAAAAAGCGACAAAAATCGTTGGTCTTCACTGATGAAAGAATCGCAGGTGAACAATGAACGAACGAAGACAACCATCAACAACGAACGAATGAAAACCTCAAAAAACGTTGTTGTTGAGAGAGGTAATGGAAGGGGCGGATGAGAGAAGGAAGAGGAGGGAGTTTAGGGTTTAAGTGAGGAGAGGATGCGGAGGAGAGAGACAAGAGGGAGTGGGCTGAGGATTATTAGTGGGCTGGGGATTATAAGTGGGCTGCGTTTGGTTTTTTTTTTTGAAAAAAAAGAAAATCTGATGCGGTCTACAAGAGGACCGCATCAGATTTTCCTTCTAGCTTTCCTTCCCATTTTTTTAATTGATTTTCTGATGCGATTTTGTAAAAATCGCATCTGTTACTAATTGACATATAAGGTTTTTCCACTAGTGGTTATAGAACTATATTGTATATGGATCTTGTTTCGAGCACTATCCAATGATACAAAAATTATAATATTCTGAATTTCGTAGCAAAAGCTATACACAAATTACAAAATATAATAATTTAAGTTGTTCATTCAACATGAAACTCTAATTTTCGCTTATCCAAAACTCGTTATATGTATTTAAATCTATGTAAAATCTACTTTTGTAAAAAAGAAAAATAAAATTAATGACATGACAATCCTATGTGACACGCTCTATGACCCCGAAAAGTTCCTCATATATATATATATATATATATATATATATATATATAGATTACTAGTATTACTCGTATAAGTTACTATCTCTCTTCCTTTTTAATCTATGCAATTTGACTGTATACTTGTCTATGCAGAACTTTGCCTTTTAATATATATATAGTTACCAACAAGTAAAATTCTAAAATTTTGATATATGAAAAATATATGTCGATGCTAATCTACAAGATCTCAAATGACTATATTTATCTTGATGTATATATCTCAAATGATGATCAAAGTGAAGTATGCGAATAATTTCAACATACAAAGTATATTAATTGAAAAGAAAAAGAGGGAGTATTATGATTATATTTTTAGATATATGTAGAATTTGAACCAACTTAACATTGTTAAACATGATTGTCCTAATAATATTCAAGGTGCATCATCTCAACTAAATTTTGCTTAACTTATTTGAATTGAACTTGTATAAACTCGTTGTATCTTATATTTATGATTGTCACAACAAAAAAAAAAAACCTTATTGAAATTGATTAGATCTTATTATAGCTTATCAAAACTAATCCGAACATAATAGTTTTGCTGGAACTTGCATGAGCACTTATTTTCTTAAAGTTGTATTTTATTAATAAGATGAATAGCATGCACTAATAAAATTGTCGTAGTTATTTATGAGTAGATTATTATCTTTTTCCTCAATTAGTTTCTCCTATCCTAACTCTCTCTCTTCCATATCCCATCAAAAATCCACCCGCCTCCCTCTAAACTTTAAGCATTAATCCATATATTCAGTTTGGATTTTGGTTGGGTCATCTTATGTTTCTAGTCACATCAAGGTCAGATCATGTCAATGAATCATACAAGCCTAATGATGAGGCCCAATCAAATTTGGTTTGAGTAAAATCAGAATAGCTTAGGCTATGTTCAGTTCACCTTATTTTTGCTTATTTCAGATCTAATCAGATCAGATCAGACCAGATCAGAAAAAATAAGTTCAGATCAGATCAGATGATGTTTATATTCAAAAACTCATTATTATTATTATTAAATATCTTTCATTAAATATTAGTAAAAATTATAGTAATTGAATATTAATAAAGTACTCATTGAGACGAATCAAACAAGACCCCACATGACTATAAATTTTTCTTATATATTGAGAAAAATCTAAAAAATAAGATATTGCAATCAGATCAGTTCAGTTCAAATCAGATCAGATCAGATCAAAAAAAAAAAAGTTCAGATCAGATAAGTTCAAATTAGAAAATTTCAGGTGAACTAAACATAGCCTTAATATCAATATTGGTAACTTGTTTTGGCATATGATTGAATTGGTTGGTCATTTTCAAATTTTGAGGACGAATCAATTATACTAGGTCGGCTCAAATCTAGCTAGTTTTCGGGTGTGCATTGACTCTTAATCATAACAACTTCAACTTGATTTTTCGAGTTGGGTGAATTTTTGACAACTCAACTCTTTGACCTACACGTTAATTTGCTACGTATCAATCCACTACAACATGGTTTCTACGATCAAAAAACAAAGAGAAATCATCTGTTTTTTTTTATTTACATAGTTTGACAAAATGTTTAATCCTTGGCCAAGTGTACAACTGCGAACAACCTGACTGGCAATGCTTTTTCTTGTATGTCGTTTGTAGTAACCAATAAGGTGACGATGTCAGTCCTCGATTGCTGATACTTTATACTTTATAGTATATCGTGTCTCGTACCATGAAAGCCACTTGCACCTTGTGATGTCCGCCATGGGTGTTGGGTAATGGGTAATACAGATCAACTAATAATGACACCTAAGCTTGTAAAAATGTTGATTTCCTAAAAGCTCCTCTATTTTTTCTGTTCGTGTATTCCTAACCATTAATTTAGTAAATGAACCCATTTATTTTAGGAAATAAAGCGGATCTCCACTGAAAACCTTGAATTCTAATTAGAAGTGGTGTTTGGGTATAGTAAAACAAAAACCAAATTAAATGAAAAGGATAAAAAAATTAAAAGTAAGCAATTGTTGGTGTTAAAATTTCATTTAATTAAATTGTCGTGCATAACCTACATGATTGTTCTATCTCCCCTATGGGAGGGGTCTGCCTTCTCTCAGAGACTGCAAGCTAGTTTGTAAATCTTTTTGTTCTTTCAATGTATATATACCTTTACTTAAAAAAAAATGGTTATGCAGTTTTTTTTGTTATCATAATTTTATTTTATTTAGCTTCTTTTTTTGGTTAACTGGAACAAAATATCAAAGTAAATCAGAGTTTAGCTAACCTAGCTAGCGAAAGGATTTATGATCCCCTTATTACAACATTTACATAATTGTTCGAAAGTAATATCATTTGGATTAGTTCCTAATTTCACCCATAGGGCTATACAAAATTGGCAAAATACATCCACCTCCTCACTTCCCTGGCGAATTGCTCTAGATGAAATTTCGGCCTCTTCAACTTAAGCCATTTCCACTTTTTCCGGCTTGATTTGCTCCTCCCCCTATAGTAACTCCTTGCAGATGATAGTATAATTATTATATCTATCTTTAATTCTTGTATTCCCAGTTATACAGTCCACAACAATCAAGGAATCAGAGAGAATAATGCAATTTGTCCATTGCTTAAATTAGCTTTTATTCACAACACTGCCTTGTAAATCGCAAGTATCTCTACAAGACTAGCATCATTGTTGATTATGTTCCCACATATGCCTTTCACCTAGTGGCCTGTTGAGTTTTTACAGGTAGCACCCATGCCTGCGTGGAGATTAGAAGAAGAGAAGGAAGCATCCACTATTATAGTAAAGTCATGGTTTGGGGAAATCAAGTTAGGTTGCAGGATTTTTGTGGTTGAGTTCGGGTTCGGTCTTGGTCTTGAGCAAGCATATTATATGGCTAGAAACACTTATTATTGTCAAAAAAGCTCCCGTTTCTGATCCTTACTACTGAAGACCCACTAGTTTCTTCTAATCCAGATTCTCCAACATATGAATGAAAAAAGGGTGGCCCAAGGGATATTGTTCTGGTCTTTCACAAAGGTCTAGGACTTCAAATTTTGTGTTAGTCATTTTCTCTTGCTCTTATGCAGTCCCTAAGGACATGAATGCAAGATTTCGTGATAGTTTGGCAAAAAGGGCAGTTAGGGTTGTCAAGTATTCTTCTGATGTGAAGGGGTCTTTTGTTGGGATACCATTCCATAGGTAGGCCGAGAGAAAAATCTGAATCTTTGGGGTGGCGGGGGGCAATCCACACACTTTTCCAGTCCCACACAGTCCTATGAGGGTATATAGCCCTGGTCCACTCTTCACTGTAGATTTTCTTAGAGTCAAAGAAATAGTCGGAGGCAGTGTTGAAGGAGACGGGGGGAGGAAGTGCAAACAGGGTTTAGGTTTAAAGGGCTAGGGGAAAGCAAGAAAGAGGCTTGGGTTTGAGACTGGGATTGGGAGACTATTGACAAGTAGGATATCAACGGTGGGGTTAAGTAGGCAGACACACGCATGGACGGGGGCCGAGGTGGAGGTGGTGGAAAAGGTTCACCCACTAGCCCCTCTCGATCTCTCTCTACACTCATTTCTCTAAACACCTATGGAATGTTTTCTTGTAATTCCTTACTTTTTCTTTTAAATCCCTTTTACCAAACAAGTTGTTAACATCTTAACAGAGAGGTGATGACGTTATTATTTCTGTGGAAGTGGCGCGTACTCGCGTAGAGTCGACCCTTTTACGTTAATGTAGATCCCTCAATGGAAATACTAAGAAGTAGAAATCTCTATTCTCTTGCACTCCTAGCTAATAAATAGTCCAATTCATATGAGCAGGAGTGATGTATCATTTATTTAGCATCTTCGCACTCTTACATGCGTCATAATCTATACAATTCAACTAATTCATGAATATTTGGAATTATGCAATAAAACTAATTATATACACCTTTTTTGCCAGATATTAATGAATGTGCTGATCCAAATGATACTCCTTGCTCTATGACATGCACCAACACTCCAGGAAACTATACTTGTTCTTGTCCATCTGGATATTCCGGTGATGGCAGAAAAGATGGGACTGGTTGCACACGACGGTTTCCTGTTTTACAGGTAGCATTAGGTAATTGCTCCGGTATCATTTTATTAACTTACACTGCCTATCTAATTTAGTATACGTATACTAGATTATGTCGCCCAACATAGATTTATGGCTAGTCGTTTCCAAAATTTGGACTATATGCAACGAAAATAATAATTTCTTCGCCATAATCTTCCTCTGCGTACAACGAGTTCTGAGTTCTAGTTGTGTATATATATTATATGTTGTGTATTAACTAATATAACTAGAGTTTGTTAAATTTACCATCTTTTATAAAAAAAAAATCCACTAATAAATTATTCCAATAATCTTATTGGTCATTTTACCTAATAAATACATATCAACTAACAGTTGTATACCAAACAATTTCACAAATATATATTAGTCAAATCTGCTAAAATCAGCTAACCACTAATAGCTAATAATGCAAATAACTAACCTCTAATTAGCAAACAAGGCCTTAAAAAAAAATGAACTTGGGGTATCAATACATGTCGCCCCCTCCCTCTCAAATGCTTACATTACATGGTGGTTAAAGGATTATATTTCCTAGTGTTTGAAAGCCCATCTCTACTGCTTGTATTTATTCCCCAATGTTGGGCTTTGGGCTTCATGGTCCGTTTCTCTTTCTTTCCTTTTCTAGGTTTTCTTTTACTCTTGTATATATATTACTCCTTTTTCTACTGATAGCAGTTAGGTTGTAAATCATATAATATCATCATCAATATACAAGATTATGAATCCTTGAGATCAACGCTACTTCCTTCAACCTTGGAGTAATAACCTATTACTCTTTCACCAAAGTTTTCATGGTATCAGAGCAGCACAACCAATAAAGTTCCCAACTTTATTTTTCATTGTAAGTCACGCATCTTTCTCTCTCATTTCTTTCTTCCTTCTTTCAAAAAAAAAAAGGAAGCACCTTTATTCTCTTTTCACCATGACTGCCATCCCAGAAGATACCCAAAAAATAGACCAATCTCACACCCTTTTTCTCCACCATGCGGACCACCCAAGTTATATTCTCTCTCCAGAACCACTTGACGGTAACAACTACAACCAGTGGAAGAGAGCTTGCATAATCTCTCTAAAAGCCAAAAACAAACTCGGACTTGTCACCGGAAAATGTCCAAGACCTGCTAGCTCATCTCCTCATCTTGGCCAGTGGGAACACTGTGATAATATGGTTATATCCTGGTTAATACATTCCATGGCAAAAGATATAGCTTCAAGTATCCTTTATTGTGACTCATAGGCCGAAATTTGGTCTGAACTTGAGATTCGTTACGCTCATATGAGTGGAACCAAAATATATAAGATTCATAAAGACATCACAAACTTCTCACAAAACAACCTTTCTATCACGAATTACTTTACCAAACTCAAATGTCTCCATGATGAATATATGGAAGCCATAGATATACCTCCATGTACTTGCGGTTCCGGGCAAGCAATTTCTCTACTTCTTCAAAATCAACATCTTATGCACTTTGTCATGGGTCTTAATGAGCCATACAACACCACAAGGGGAAACCTCCTCATGAAATCTCCTCTACCTTCAGTTAACCAAGCTTACCATTCTCTTCTTGAAGAAGAAAGACAACGAGAAATTACAGCAGCTCCTTCCGTAGACCCAGAAGCATCTGCAATGGCGTCTTTCAACAGAAGATTTCAACAAAGTCCTAACAATGGCAAGGGTACGAATGAGTATCAAAAAGGGCCACAAATGATCACAGGTTATAAGGGAAATATGGTGAAGAAAAACAACTATTACTGCGAACATTGCAAAGTGTCGGGGCACTCAACAGAAAGATGCTACAAGTTGAATGGATACCCACCAAATCACAAGTTTTTTAACAACTACAATGGGAAAGGTAAAAAGGTGGCTGCTTGTTGTTCAAATGATACAAGTCAAGCTGAAATGAATGAGGGAGATAGCTCTAATCGTCAACCCATCCAACAGCTCATGGAGATGATAAACAAACAAAATCTGAATGGCGGCACCAACACATCCCAAGACACCAATCCAGCAGCCATGCTTGCAGGTAAAGTCCTTTGCTCCATGACTTCTATTATGCAACCCATGTGGATTCTGGACAGTGGAGCCACAGACCATATCACACCACATCTATCATATTTCTTGAACTATAAAAAGGTCACAGGACCACAAAACCATATTAGCACTGCCAATGGTCATAAAGCCGAAGTAAAACACATAGGTAGCGTGAAATTACGACATAATCTCATATTACATAATGTTCTCCATGTTCCCGAATTTCATTTCAATCTGATTTCCATACATAAACTCACCTCTGATTTAGGATATCACATCTCATTCTCCTCTTCCACTTGTTTTATTCAGGACCATTCCATGAGCAAGCCTATGCCTCTTGGTAAACACAAGAATGGGCTATATTTTGTTGACATATTTTTGGAGAGAGAAGATGAAGTCCATAATACCACTCTTGCTGCAAATAACTTAATTTTACCTTTTTCAGAAAATAGCATAAAACAAAATTGTAATGCTGTTGTTTCTCCCTCTGTAATTACAGACTTTTTGACTAAGAAATCTTTTTGTAATGTTTCCCATGATCCTATCAATGACAAAACCGATATTTTAATGTGGCATTTACGGTTGGGCCATTTGCCTTTTGATAAATTAAATTTTATACCTTGTATGCCACGTGGCAGGCCCAATACTCATGTATGTCATGTATGTCCTCAGGCCCGTCAAACTCGCAAACCATTTCCCATCAGCTCCATCAAAACACATTCCCCTTTTGAGCTTATCCATATCGACACTTGGGGGCCCTACAAATATCCCACTCATGCCAACCACAAATACTTCCTCACCATTGTCGACTATTACTCTCGATGCACTTGGACACACTTAATGCAATCCAAAACCAATGCTCTCTCCATCATCAAATCCATCATGGCCTACGCTCAAACTCACTTCAATACCACCATTAAAACCATTAGAACCGATAATGCTTTGGAACTATGTGAAGGATATGCCAAAGAATTTTATCGTGCCAATGGAATAGAACACCAAACTAGCATTATTCGTGACACCCCTCAACAAAATGGAGTCGTTGAGCGAAAACATCTTCATCTCCTTTTTCTCCCTTGGACCCCATTTACATACCGTCCTCCACTCCTTTTGATACACCACCCCCCGACCCCACCGACTCCACTACTCTTCACCCTACTGTTTCGGTTCCTCCTGCCACCGGTTCAACACCACTTCCACCTCCAACTCCATCTCTCTCTCCTCCCATAATCAATTCGCCTCCTTCTAATCATCCTCCTGACGACACCAATCTCCGTCGCTCTTCCCGCATCCACACTCGCCCTACATATCTCCAAGATTATGATACCACTCTTCCCACATCTCTTCTCATCGGTCACTGGTGCCACTTTGTCCAATACTCTCCGTTGCCTAATAGTTTTCATGCATTGGTTTCATCTGTTTCTGCTAACCATGAACCCAGGTGTTTTTCGGAGGCCTCTCATCATCCTGAATGGAAGGCTGCAATGCAACATGAACTTAATGCTCTCATTCACAATGGCACTTGGGATCTTGTCGCTCTCCCTTCCGGCAAGAAAGCCATCGGAAGCCGTTGAGTTTACAAGCTCAAATACCGCAATGATGGTACCATTGATCGATATAAAGCCCGACTCATTGCTCGCGGTTTTTCACAGATTCCCGGGGTGGATTTTGATGAAAAATTTTCCCCCGTGGTCAAAATGACCACCATCCGCTGCCTTATTGCCATAGCTGCTGCTCGCTCATGGCCCCTTCACCAATTGGATGTCAACAATGCGTTTCTTCACGGTGACCTCAATGAAGAGGTATACATGAAAGCTCCCGAGGGCTTCCCTAACCCTCTTAATCATGTTTGCAAACTCAAAAAGTCCATCTACGGCTTGAAACAGGCGAGTCGCCAATGGTTCGCTAAACTTACCCATGCTCTTCTCTCCCATGGCTTCTCCCAATCAAAGAATGATTACTCTATGTTTCTTAACCGTGAAGGCTCCGACATCACCATCATCACTATATATGTTGACGACCTCCTTGTCACTGGCAACAATCCCCTCTCTATCCAAGCCATCAAAACCTTCTTAGCCACTTACTTCAGCATCAAAGATCTCGGTCAAGCCCGTTGTTTCTTGGGTTTTGAACTTGCTTACCTTCCCGATGGTATCTCTCTCACTCAACACAAATTCACCGAAGAGCTCTTAGCCGACAGTGGCTTTTCTACCTACAAACCTGCCACTACTCCCCTTCCTCTCAACCTCAAATTAAGCAAAGATGATGGACCTCTCCTTCCCGATGCTACAACCTACCGTAGCCTCATTGGCAAACTCAACTTTCTAACTCACACCAACCCTGACATCTCTTTTGCTGTCCAGACCCTTAGCCAATTCATGCAACAACCTCGCACCGAACACCTTAAAGCTCTCCACCATGTTCTCTCTTACATACACCGCACTCATGGGCAGGGAATTCTCCTACGAGCCCTTCCTAACCTCACCCTTCAAGCCTACTCTGACTCTGATTGGGGTAGTTTCCCCGACACCCGTAAATCTCTCACCGGTTATGTCTTGCTTCTCGGTGGCTCACCCATCAGTTGGAAGTCTAAGAAACAGGGAACCATTTCCAAATCCTCGTCTGAGGCTGAGTACCGTGCCATGGCCCATGCCGCTGCCGAAGTCGCATGGGTCGTTCGACTCTTGACAGAATTGGGTCTCTCCAATCTCACTCCCGTCACTCTCCACTGTGACAATCAATCCGCCATCCACATCGGCAAAAACCTGGTATTTCACGAGCGCACCAAACATATCGACATCGACTGTCACTTCACTCGTGAAAAAGTCCTTGAAGGCCTGCTACAGTTAACTTATCTCCCGACTCGGTCTCAAATAGCGGATATTTTTACCAAGGTCCTTCCATCATCTCAGTTTCGCACTCTCATGTCCAAGCTCGGCATGGTTGATTTTCATCCCCCATTCCTAAAGGATTATATTTCCTAGTGTTTGAAAGCCCATCTCTACTGCTTGTATTTATTCCCCAATGTTGGGCTTTGGGCTTCATGGTCCGTTTCCCTTTCTTTCCTTTTCTAGGTTTTCTTTTACTCTTGTATATATATTACTCCCTTTTCTACTGATAGCAGTTAGGTTGTAAATCATATAATATCATCATCAATATACAAGATTATGAATCCTTGAGATCAACGCTACTTCCTTCAACCTTGGAGTAATAACCTATTACTCTTTCACCAAAGTTTTCAGTGGCATATATGTTACCGAAATGTTTGGAAGGAGTTTTCCAACTGTTGACTCTTATATCTTTAAGTCATTACCACTTCTATATGTGACAAATAATCAATTGTATGGATCCAAATACTATCCACGGCATTATCAGAATGCCCGGAATGGAACAACTAGGTAGTAGAAACTCCAATATGGAAAGATTAGTATTTTATATTTTTCTCTCAATGGAATTTTTTATCTCTTAAACTCTTTAGGACAAATAAAGCGTTCCTATTAAAGAAAAGGTGCCATGTAGTACTCTTTTAAGACTTCTAATACACATGTTTATAATCTCAATCAAAAATATTAACAATGTGCAGTTAAAAGGATTCGAAAAGATGAACTTTGAAATAAAATGTGAAAGTTTAACCACTAATCTATTATAATTTCAATGCTCAATGTTTCAAAGTAAAACATAAATGCCTTACAATTATATGTAATTAGAAAAAACATGTAGGTTAGCTTTTTGATCTTTAACCTTTTTATTAAGCAATAACATTCTCTTACTCAAATTCAATTGAAATTGTTTTTTATCTCCAATTCCTTAGAAGTTTTATTTGAATAACTTATTATGCCGTAACGTCCATTTTTCAATTCCGCACTAGACAGAATATTACGAAAAGCTAATGTAATTAATTAGGAAATTTATGAATGATAATTGTAACTAACCGAACATTACCCGGGCCAAAACACTAGCTTTTATCTTATTCAAAGCATCGATATTAGTATAGGTTCATTTTTTAAATCCAATTACAACTTATTTTCAAGGATCAAGTGGGAGCTTAATAGGTAAGAGATCTCAGAGTCGCACCTCCACAACCTAAGTTGTGTCTTCTCTGGAACCATTAAAATTCTATTAGAAACATGTCACAAGTCATCTATACTAATATATTAAAAAGCATTCCTAAACAAGGAATGATGTCACGTGACGCTTTTTTTTAGAGTGTTTTATATCATGCAGTCCACATACACTAGAAAAGAGAAATTGCATGATATCAGATTCCATCCCATGATCACAAGCATATATATTAATGTTTTAACCATTAAATCAAGTGATACTTGATGTTATCATTTTAAAGTAAAATATTAATAAATATAATACATAATTACTTGGGGTATAGCCTGGTCTTAAAGACTAGTTACCATTTTCAAAAGGTAAAGTTTTGGCTGAGAATAAGTCCTAATAATTAATCTACTGAGTACAGAGAAGGGTTTCAAACTAAGACATAGTTTTACCAATTTAACGCATATACTTATCCATTCAAGGTATATTATTATCAATTTAAGCCATATTTGATATCAATCTAACAGATTTTTGTGTCAGTTGATACACATTTTTTATCAAAATATACTTATTTGATATTATCTATATTAGTTATGCACATATTATGTATTAGTTTATTCATATCTTATATAGTTTATAGACATTATATATTAGTATATAAACAATACAAATTTCATGAGTGGATTCTTTAAATCTTCCAGAGGCTTGAGACAAGGTGACCCAATGTCACCTTTACTCTTTGTATTATGCATGGAGTATTTGTCAAGAATTTTGACAAAGATGAGTACACTGAAGACATTCAGATTTCACCCTAGATGCAAACACATCTGTGTTTTGCAGATGACCTCATATTATGTTGCAAGGGTGAATTTGAATCAATATATTTGATGTTAAGAGCTTTTAAGCTCTTTTCAAAGGCATCTGGGTTACAGGCTAATGCTCACAAATCAGCTATGTACTCTTGTGGTATGGATCCTAATGAAAAGCAAAGAGCTGCAGAAGTGTCAGGATTTGCACAAGAGAATTTGCCATTTAGGTATCTGGGAGTACCTATCAGTGCTATAAGCTAGAATTTCAGCTGCACAATGTGAAGCTCTTATAGAGAAAATGACAGGAAGAATTATAGTGTGGAGCTCCGAAAACCTTTCATATATAGCTAGGGCACATTTGATCAACTCAGTACTTCTTAGCTTGCATATGTATTGGGCTCAGGTATTCTTATTACCTAAGCATATACTGAAACAAATCTGTAGCATATGCAGATGCTTCTTATGGAGTGGCCAGTATTATACCCAAAAGCCAGGTGTTGTGGCATGGGATACATTATGTAGGCCTAAATCAGTGGGTGAAATTGGATTTAGAAATGTCATGCTTTGGAATATAGCATTTTTAGGAAATTATGTGTGGGCAGTTGCAACCAATCAAGACAGTGTATGGTTGAAATGGATACATTCAGTGTATTTGAAGAATAGTAATTGGTGGTCATATGAACCTCCACCGAATGCTAGTTGGTACTGGAAGAAGGTATGCATAGTAAAAGAAAAGCTGAAGTTGTTATACACTGAGCAGAAAATGACACAAATGACATCATATTCAGTCAATGCAGTGTATGGAAAACTTTGTATAAATTTTACTGATGTACCATGGGATGTTGCTGTATGGAATAGGCTAAGTATTCCTAAACACATGTTTATAATGTGGCTAGCAGTTCAAGGAAGGCTACAGACAACAGCTAAATTGGCTAAGTATGGTATGAGCTCAACTGATCTTTGTCAGCTGTGTGCATCTGGACCTGAAACTCATCAACATCTATTCTTCACCTGTCCCTATAGTGAAGCTTGTCTGAAGCAGATAATGGATTGGGTACATCTACAAGCTCCATCAGTAGATTTGGAACAGATTATAAGCAGAATACAGCAAAGTGGCAGGAATAGATTTCAAAGAAATGTAATGTTAGCTAGTCTAAGTGCTTTAATATATGTACTTTGGAGTTGTAGAAACCTAGCTTATAGGGAGCAGTATATCCCAAGGATAGACATAAGTGTGAAACAGGTGAAAGACCTTACTAGAGCAAGAGTAATGGCTGTATTGCCTAAGAAGATCACTACGACAGATTACCAATGGGTGGTAATGTTGTGAAGTGTTTTAGTGATTGTGTTTGGTTTGTTCCCCTTCTAGGTTAGGGAGTCCAACCTAGTTGGTTTGCCTCCTATTAGGGGTTTAAGTTGTAATTGTTGCTTCATTAATCTACTTACTTACTTAGCAAAAAAAAAAAAAAAAAACAATTCAAATTTAATTGATAATTTTTAGATAAAATTATATTAGTTTATAAATCATTTTTCATCAACTCAAGACACATTTTTTGTCTATTAATTTATGTATATTTTTAGTTATTTTCTATAGAATTTTAACTAGTTTATATTTTTTTTGTTAGTTTCTAAATATCGCATATCTTTTTGTAGACACGCCTTATTAGTTTGAGTCCGTTTTTGGAGAGACGGTCTAATGTTAGTGTTAATGTGAGACCACTAATGTCATGCTGACATCACACACGTGCATCAAACCAACTGTAGAATTAGTTAAGCGCTTGCACCTATTAGTTATGCTAGCCTTAAATTGCTTCTGGATGAATTAGTTAATTGCTGAAGTATACTAGTTAAGCGCTGGAGTATATTAGTCAAGCGCTACAGTATATTAGTTATATCAAATATTCCATATTATAATGCATTTTATTGACCCTAACTTCAGTATCACGCATAAACCTTCTCTCTTTCTTCTCTAATCCATCGAGACGTCCTAAAACCTGTATTGTTTTCCTCCTCCATTCTCTGCATACAACCTGCATTGGATGTTTAATTTGGATGTAATTAAAATATTTGAGCACGAGTTTGCAATGACAATGTCCACAAACACTTACTTTGTTTTTTCCCCTCATAAGATGTTTATCATATTTGAAGTGAAAGAAGAGTTTGACACATATTTATCACAAAGGATAATATATACTGCCCATTGTTAGATGATAACTTGCACTTGCAAAAACTTTGAAGAAACAGATCAGATCACATTTGGTATCGAAAACTTAACTTTTGCATTTGAATGTTGAACTTTTTATTTGAAAAACATAACTAATACCTAAATGTTATTAGTTATTACTTTATTCGTAATACTTAAATAATATGAAGTAATAGTTATGATGCTAAATTTGTTGTATTTTCATGCCTTGAGAATCATGCACATGCATTCAATCACAAAAATCCTACATAAGTATATGGGCAAAAGGTGGATTAGATATGTAAAGAGAAAAGTGTGGAAAAGAGAAATGAATAGATAAACCAATGTGACCCCATGATGATATGAAACCGCGAGAAAATTAGTTCTACAATCTCATTCTCAAAAGTCAAGATAATGAAGATGCAAGAAAGGCACTCCAAGAAGTCTACGAAAATACTACTGCAATTATAAACAAAATCTTAACTACAAAACCAATCATAGAAGAATGATGCTCATCAAGTACAACTACATTGGTTATTTTATACTCGTATGATTCATAAACAAAGAGAGAAAGTGCAAGAAAAAAAGTCATTTTAGGAAGACTAAAAAACTAAATTCGAAGAACCAAACTGAAATTGGTAAAATAATTAGTCCAAATGCTAGGTTGTTTTAAGTTATTTTTTCAGGTTGTCTTTTGTATTTGACATTTTAAATTTGTAAAAAAGTTGTTTCTTCATTTATATTAGAAACGAAAATAATGCTCAATTAATCATAACTAATTATAGAACAAGACTAACTAATATATTGAACATGTTAACTAAAAAACAATGGAAGTTTACATAAAAATTATCAGCTCAAAACTATTGTGCTAAAATACTTAACTAATTCACCAAAAACTATTAACTAATTCGCCAAAATATTATTATACGAATTTGTAAGACGCAGTCCGTTTTCTAATAATATATATCTCCTGGACTGGTCATGTCTCACGTTAAGACTAACGTGAGACTGTCTTTTTTAAGACTTTGTGTATTAGTTTATGGAAATCCAGCAATTACTTTAATTTTTGCCATCAATCCCATATCAGATGCAGCCACAAATAATGATATATATTATAGTATTGTACCATTCCCAAAATACCTCATAAATTCTTTCAATTCTCACAAATGGATTAGCACTTCACTGGTCGCAAACACAGAATATTGGTGTCACGAAAATAACCAAGTAGTGTTGGTTAAGTGGTCGCTGATTTCGTCTTTTAATTAATTGGTTGGAGGTTCGATCCCTACTCTTTGTAAATGTAAATAAATTTATTTAGCCAATCATTTATCCTTAAGTGGAGCACTCGAGGAGAGAGATTAGTCATTGTTGTCCGCAGTTTATACCTTGATTTTTTTTTACATCGAAACGTACAAACAACAACAATATAAATAATCTTAACTTAACAGCCTGACATTCCCCCGACACCATCTCGGAAGATTTTGCGCGAAGTCCACCTAGTTATTGACCTTCATTATACGACAACAACAAAAACTTGGTGTGCGGATGTGGGAAATCGTCCAGTGGACTGTGATGTCCTTTGTCGCATTGGATTGCAATAATTGCACAAGTAGCAAGGAGTCTGTGTGAAGGTAAATATGTGACAAGCCTTTGTTTTTTACCCATTGTAAAGCTAGGCTACATGCCTTGACTTCAGTGAACAAAGCGGAATTAACATAAAGGAAAGTTCCTTGTTGTCGACGAAGACCTGGCCAAGGTGGGTATGCATACCATGCTGCACCCCCCATTTTTGTTTTCTTATCCCATGAGCCATCGAGCTGAAATGTAGTCATCGAGTTCATATATAAGTGCTCTTTCCTATATTGAAAACATGGAACGCTGGAGGAACATAAGAGTCGAGTAAACGACGAGTTGTAGCGGTTTCCACCTGGATAAACAAAGCATGTTGTTTTACACTTTCTTGTATGTTAAGGTTGAGAGTTTCTGATGTTGCTCGCAAGTGTATCAAAACTTGATCATTTCGTGTTTGCCAAATCGCCCATAGGATGCCAACAAATTTGGGAAGGCGATCACTATTGCAACCATCTTGAGTACATATTTGAATTATCCAATCATGAATCCATATGTCAAAACCAACTGGAGTTGTGGTAGAAGCAAGGTTGAACATCTAGTTGGCTTATACTCCATGCTTCCATAGCCAACAATTATTTTCAAAAAAGATGTTGACAATCCTCAGCTTCATATAAACAGAATGGACAATCACTACTAAGATTAATACCTCTTCTGTAGGGGTTGTGTTTGGTCGCTAGACCATTATGGTATAACTTCCATAGGAAAAGTTTCCATTTCGGCATGATGTTCGTACTCCAAAGTAGGCGAAAAACCTCGTCTGTAATGGTCTTATCATGCTGCAGATGTTACTTTGTTGTTGGAGTAATATATTGTACCCCGTTTTGGTTGAGTGAGCCCCTGATCTAGTGTAGGGCCAATATTGTGTATCCTTCATGTTCCTATAGTAGGATATAGTTCTATACCCTTAATTTGATGCGCGCTATCTGGAACAAAACGTTTGTTAATCTTCGGAATATTCCATCCTTGGTGATGCAAAGGAATAGATTGGCCACTTTGAGTGAAGCAGCTTCTGCTAAGGGAACTTGATCTCGAAAAATAGGTTTGCTCTCATTCATCCAATGCAAGGCTGTTGAGAAACAATAATATCTCGACCATCCCCAACCTTGCTTCCAGTGGCAATGTGCTTGTAACCTAGAACCAGTCATTATTTTTCCCTTACGACCCTGAGATTGATTGCGGGTAGTATAATGATGCAATCAAGCGGACTGACTTGTGTTTTGATAAATCCTTGCCAATCACAAATTTGGATTTTGTTGCAGTCGCCATGTTTTTTCATTAATAAAGATTTATTGAAAGCACTAATACTACGAATCCCAAGGCATGTCCTTGCTCGGGGTTAATGAAGTATCACACGTTTTTGCCAGTGCATGCCTTTTCCCTAGTTATTCTACCAAAAATAATTCACAAGCATACCATCTATTTTGTTAGTAATAGTAGCAGGAACATTAAACATGGCTAGGTGATGCATGATGGAAGAAACTAAGATAGAATTGATAATGATGAGCTTGCCTGATTGAGATATGTTTTTATGATTCCAACGCGAGATGCGTGAAGAAATTTTATCCAAAAGCGGAGTGAAATGTGAACCTTAGTATTTTGAATATTAATAAGCACTCTGAGGTACGAATCAAGAGAAGTTATAGATTCCATCTGAGAATGTCCTAGTACCCTTCTTGTGTAGGGGCAGGAATATTAGAATTGAATTTGATGAAGGACTTGCGGAGGTTCAGGACTTGCCAAAAATGTGACAGAATCTTGAAATGATATTGCTAACAGTTGTGCAAGCATCAGGCGAAGCTCGAAAAAAGAAAAATGAATCATTTGAAAAAAAAAATAGGTAAGAAATTGACGGACCCCGATTACCAATCTTTAGACCTTGAAACTGTCGTATGTCAGTTGCCAATGTAGTCATGCGAGATATGATATCCATACAGAATAAAAACAGATATGGAGATAAAGGATTTCCCTGAAAAAGTCCACAAGTTGGAACAATAGCTGGTGTTGCAGCACCATTAATGAGAATTTTGTAGGATACTATTGAAATACATTGTTGAATAAGATTCACCTAGTGTAGAGGAAATCCATAAGCTATAAGGACTTTCAAAATAAAGAGCCAACTAACCTTGTCATAGGCTTTGTTCATATTAATCTTGAAGCTGCTAAATGTTCTGCGCCTGTTCTTTGTTTATTGATAATATGTGTGATTTCATGAGCGACGAGAATATTATCATTCATTTGTTGTCCAGGCAGAAAAGTAGTTTGATAGTCTGAATTAGTGTTGGAAGTGTTCCTTTCATCCTATTGACCATACACTTGGCAATACATTTGTATAGAACATTGCAAAGACTAATTAAACGTAAGTGATTTACCTCTTCCGGAGGTTGTACTTTCGGGATGAGAAACAGGAGAAAACGATTTCATTCCATCAGTAGATGACCAGTAGTGAAAAACTGATATACTGCTTCGATCACTGAATGCCCAACAAGCTCCCAATATACTTTAAAAACTTCAGAATTATACCTATCGGGACCTGGTGATTTATCATCAGCTAGTTCAAACATGGCATCTTTAATTCTTGGTCAGAAAAAGGAACAAGCCAAGCATTTTGAGCATGAATAGAGAGAGTTGGCAAATGTAATTCACGAAGAACTAGATCAATGTGTTCCCCTTGACTCACAAGATTATCTACACTTGAAGTAGGTGGAATAAAAATGTCTTGAAAATGAGATTGTATAGTACCATGTAACTCATTTTTCTCCTCAATCCAGTTATTTGAATCATCCTTGAGCATACAAATGTAACTCCGTTGCTGTTTTTGTTTTAAGCTGTTAAGAAGCAGCTTCGAAGGAAGGTCACCTACTTGGATCAGTTTCATCTTTACTCGCTGATTCCAATAGGAAATAGCACAAATAGCATTCCTTGATTCGTTACAAGAGACATATGGTGTTGAATATAGGAAATTCCTTGAGGAGTTGTGTTAATATGGCTCCCATACTCATGGAGTACATCAAAAATTTGCTTCCAGTTTACACCCTAAAAGAGCCGCTTATCAGGACATCAGGTTTTCAAACGCTTACGAAGGATCACAATTTGATAAGGTCTGCGCATGTTTGTAACTTGATCTTTTGTATGTAGTAAGATTGGTCCATGATCCGAGTGTACTATTGGAAGATTTTGGGTTCGAGTTTGTGGAAAATCTGCCATCCATTCAATAGAAGCATAAGCACGATCCAATCTCTCCATAACTAACCCCTCATGTTCTCGATTATTACACCAAGTAAACTGTAACCCCGAAAACGAAACATCTTGCAAGTTTAAGTTGTGTTTCCAATTGACTATTTCTTTCCACCCTCGTATACGATCACTGCCACCCATTTTGTCCAAATATTGGTCGATATGATTAATGTCGCCAATTATAAGGTAGGAGGAGTATGGTTGTAGAAAATGTTGCACAGAGTTCCATCGCATGGGGCATAAATGGTGTTAGGGCTCGCCATATAAAAACAGATAGTGCCATTATTGTTTCCCATTCATAGTCGATATTTTACACAACAAAAAGTTTATAGATTTTGCTACTACATCCACGCTAAAGGAACCCCAACACTACTAATCCCCCCCCCCCTCATGTTTCAGCAACATCAACCCCAAAACAAGATGATGGACTAGTTGAACTTCAAAAACTATACACACTATCTACAGTAGATTTTATCTCTTGCAAAAACAAAAAGGTGGGCTTAAAGTGCGAAAATGAGCCAGAAGAGGTATGAAATTGTCGGATTACCTCTAGCCTTTAGTCCTCGACAGTTCCATGAGAGAAAATTCATTGAAGGGGTGGTGGTTGATTAGGGTCAACCACATTCCTCGATTCATCATCTTCAGTTATCAAAACAACCATAGAAAAATGAAGTTCCATACTTTTTTTGTCAATTGTAGTTGTAAGATTCTCATCCTTTTTCTAGTTTGAAGTTTTGCTACGTTTAAGGCTCCAGTTAGATTTTGGATCCATAGGAGAAGTGTTGACATGGTGCTTGTTGTGTGCTCTTGAAGAAATAAAGAATCTGGGTTCAACCCCTAAAACACGGGCCATACACACATCCGTAATAGCCTTATTCGGTTGAAACTGAGAATCCCTGATAATAAAACCTCCCCTTAGAATCCCATTCCTCATACCTTTTCCTCTTTTTCTTGAGTTTCACTTGTTGTTCATCACATGTAACGACAAAAAAAAACTACCCACGAAATGGCTTCGATGAAGTGGAGCATCTGCCTCTTTTTTCCACAGAACATAATTGATGTACATTAAAGACCTAAGACAATTTGCCTTTGACGAGGTGGTAATGAAGAAGCCCTTTCATGTTCAGAATTTGAATTGGATTGTAAGTTTTGTAATTGGAAGGGAGGTATAGCTTCTATAACGATCATTACTCTGATTCTCCTACAAAATTGGATTAAAAACATCCGCAAACATGGGAGGAGATATACGAAACCTGCTGTTAATAAGGTTTGAAATGTTGTGCATCTCCACTGGTTCAAAATTTTGTTGTTCTTCATTCATAAGGACCTATTGGGAAACACTTTGAATAACTAGGCTAATTAGATCATATGTGTGTGTTGCTCTGGCTATCCAATCACTCGGTCCAGCCTCATCAGGACCTGGGGTCTAGACTGTCCACCCTTGCGGAATAAAGTTTGCCAAAGTACCAGGATCTTGGGCATGGGCTTGTGGACTATGCTTTGTTGGTTCTCACCAGGGTGGGGTATGACCTTGGGTTGGCACACAAAAGTTATTAGCAATCCTGTATGACCTCTGGGCCCAGGATGATTTACATAATTGTTGTAACAAAGACCTTTGATGTGGGCTTGGAATGCCTTGATTTAGGCTATGTGTTTGAAGATTAGGTCGACTAGATGGTCTTGGTGGAAGGTTCAGATATAATTGAGTATTAGCTTCAGCGCCACTAGAAGGTATAGTGTTGAGAGCAAAAGAAGCCTTGGAATTAGGAGTATACCCAAATCTTCATCCCAGAGAAGGGGAGAGTTTAATTCTAGTACGCTTAGCTTGTGGAGTGTGAAGATGCATGGCATGATTGGATAAGTCATGTGGTGGATTAGTGTGGTGTTGGGAATTACCAACAACGTAGTATTGGTGAGGGCGATATATATGTGGGGGGAGAAAATCTGGGCTTGTATCATAGAATTCATTCGAGGATGAGTCATCCACATAAAGATGTGGAAATAGGTACGGGTTACGACTCGGGGTTTGAATATGTGGTTGAATATTTCGTAAGTTAATCGGAGAATTGCGATGAATAGACCTATCTCGTAATCCTCGTATCATGTTGGTGTATAAAGGGATTCCCTCATGGGTTTGGAGGATTATCATACCACGTTCTTCTAAAGTTCGAACTCGGTTTTGGATCATACGTCGAGTCATAAGTAGATAAAGGAAAACGACCAGTATTATGGCCAACACACCCACGTTCTTACAAAACATAAAAATCCCCTCATATCGAAAATACACCCACGACAGTCTATATTCATCAATTGGTAAGAAACATCCAGGAATAGAGGCTTTATTATATGGAGTACTAACCTGGCTAGCAGATACAGTTAGTTTGGTAATCCAGGTCCTTCAATATCAATGGTTTCAACCATGCCTACATAACTAAGAAGCCTTACCGTCCATTCTGTATTCAGGTTGTGTCATGGAAGATCTTGAATCTGAACCCACGTGCGGCCATATTAAAGTTAATAGTAGTGGCTGGCATTTGATGAGTTGAACTCGACCGAAAAGTTATAAGCTTGCCATCAATGAAAGTAGTGTTGAGGGTAAGGAGTGCTTATTTGTCTCGATAATTTTGACATGCAAAGATAAAATATGGACCCGTACGATGGATGGTAATTAGTTCACGCACCTCCCAAGGATTATTTATTATATTAAAAATGAAACTAGCTTGTGTTGGATCGGAGGTGAATGATCAAAAAACATACACCACTACTGCATATTCCCAATCAATAGTTGGCAAAGTACGATATGTAAAGGGTGGTGGATGAGGATACCCATACTTTGAAGCTAAGTAGAAGGGTTTTTTGGTCTAGGTGAATTATGATTATTGGGTTGATGTGGATGTTGGTGATTTTGGTTATCCATGACTGTAAAGTAATTAAGTAAAGCTAGCAAAGGTATTTTCTAAGCTTTTGTGAGTAAAATTTGAAGAAGTAGTTGGAAAGATAGTCAATATCTCAGTTAGGATGTGTTTATAGAAAATCTTTGTATGCAAAAAGGTGAAAGAGATCCAATGAGCACAGTTACAAGAGAGAGAATTATTAGAATTGTTGCAGGCGATTGCAGTCCTTGACGACTGCATTGTAGGTTTGTCGGGGAAAGTCGGTAGATATTTTTAGGGTTCACTCTTAGGTGAGGCGAATTCTCTTGTAGAGAGCATTTTCCCTATAGACTAGGGTTTCATACCTTGATATTTCAACAACAATAAAAAAATAAAATCTTAGATCTGTCTTGATAAAATACCCAACACAAAAGAACTCCTTTCTGGAACGCTTATATCATTGCTACTACTAACTCTTCATGTTGCGGGAAAGTCATTGCTTTGTTGCTTCTTCACCAAACAAATTTTCAAGTAGTGCGCAACTTCTTTTTCTTGATGAATAGATATTTTATTGGAAGCTAGTTGGTCTTGAAGATGATAAAGTTGGAAAAGATGAGAGAGTGTTAGGAATACCTATCATAGGCACTAACAAATCGAACAATTAAATTATAATATATGGAGGAATAAAGAAATTAAAGTAATAAAAAAAAAGATTAAACGTGGAAATTAAATCTTAAATAGGGAGAAAATCATGAACACTGCACTAAGAGTCTAGGACTTTTGAGTATGAAATGATAATACAAGGAGATTACTTAAGTTTTCTAGACTATGTAACCTTTCTGTAAGATTTTCTAGTCCCTCTAGATCGAAGAATAATAATCTCACTTCGCATCACAAAATAGCAACGGCCTCAAACATGTTTATACTAGGGATATTAATCAGGAAACCTAGTAAACAATTATATAAAATTAAACACTAAAACGTGTAAAATCCTTAACAAAGCCCTACGCTATCACGGGCACTAAAACCCGCGGGCGCGAGCAGCTACCAGTGGCTTGTTAATGAAGCATGCAGGCTAGCAGTAGTTTTTTTGTCTTGTGCTCGCTACATGCTGCATGAGCGGGTTCTCCCATTCGTCATATCCCACAAGCATATACAAATCTCAATCCACAACAGCACATATACACACCATCAACTGAAGACTTCCTTTTACATCTCCACACCATACCTAACAATCTCCCACCTGGAGATCGGTAAAAGTGAAGAACACACCCCCAATAAATATTGTTCTCAACTTGTCATCATCACTCTTTATACATCACCTAGTCCAGAACCACTTCGTGCACATAAGAAGTAACACTAAGGTCTCACTCAACCCTGAGTCTCCTTCATCACAACACGAACCATAAGGACTTTTCATAGTTTTACCACCCCGAGTCTCCCTCCAAACTAAACATCCTTCTAGGCTCGATTTCTCAAGCACAACATTCATGTGTGCCTTCTTCACCTTCTTCATTCCACAGTTCACACTGGCCGAAAAGACACCGACTTTACCACCACTGTTCTTCTTTATAGGCATACTACATACAAACTTTTGACTGAACGACCTCTTTGCGAAGTTTTCCACATCCTTTCCGCCTTTGTCGGTTCACCATGGTGTACATTGTTCCACTATTTACCTCTCTAGCTACTACCATAGCACCCTTAGCAACTTTCTAAGAACTACCCTCAAACACTATCTTGTATCCGGACTTGTCAAGTTGACTAATTGATATCAAAAAAAATTTCTCCAAATGAGGCCGGATGAACTCACCATCAAACATGTCCCCACTTATATGCTTCACGCTCACATCTCCCTTGTCTTTAACTCCAACGGTCTAACATCTACAAGGTACACCCTTCCGAGCTCCTCACTCTGCAAATTCTGAAATAATTCCTTGTGGGGCGAAGAATTATACAAAGAACTCAAATCCAAGATTTAAGAACCAGTTGAGCTCTCTTCACTGCTTAGTACCTAAGCATAAGAAACATACTTTGTTATAGAGTTTGTCGAAGTATCATTCTCTTCATCATTATCTTGATCCTCCTTTTTATTTTTCTTCCGTTTATTAATGTATTTCGAATTATATTGTCTCTTATAGAAACCTTTCTCGCCAGATCCCCAACACTCAACTTCTGCTTTACTGACTCTCCCACTGCTCTTGGCTCTTGATGTTCCTCGCTTAGATCTCCCGTGTTGCCTCCTCCCTCTACTATCAACATTGTATGCTCCACCAGATGACTCCCCGGAATCCTTACACCAAGTGCTCTCACTTAACACCAAATCCCTAACATCACTTTAATGCTTCCTTCCCTGCAGAGACTAAAAGCAGCAATCATAGCCTCCCACTTTTTAGATAAAGAGGACAACAAAAGCTGAACTTGTACCTCATCATCAAAGGTATTTCAGAGAGGCCATGAATAATAATTATACTGAATTCATTAATAATTCAAGAGCAAATTCACCATTAATCATCTCAAGTTCAAATAAATATCGCATTAGATATACCTTATTCACAATAGAAGGCTTCTAATACACGTCGATCCACAACGACACACACATATACACACCTTGATCCACTACGACACACACATATACATACCTTGATCCACTATGATACACACACCCTCAACGGAAGACTTCCGTTTACCATCTCCACACCATGCCTAACAGAGAGAAGGAGTGTTGAAGTAAATATTAAGAAAGCAAAGCATTGGTGGGAAAAATAAAACAACAGACTACTTCATTAATTTCACTCTCTTAAAATCCAATACAAAGAAGATATAAATAGTACATCATACGAAGTAACTAACTCCTATATTTAAGCCTAATAAACCCACTAACAACAAAGCACTTAGTACACTAGTAAACCTACGTAGAATTTAATACTTTGCCACTAACACACTAACTTAGCAAACTAACAAACTTACTGACATTAGCTTAGACTTTGGAAACTAACTCCCTAAAAACAATGAAACAAACGTTTGAATCATTCCAACAGATCCATCAAATACTATGAAACAGAAGGGTTGAGAATATGCTTCATTATATGTGTGTGCTTAGTTGTCGAGTAATTTACTTAAATGAGGCAATCTCAGGCTCTTAGCCAGGGGTGCTTATCGAGCGAGCCGAGCCCAAATAGCATTGGGCTCGGCTCGAGCTCGTTTAACTTTTCATGGCCTCGCTCGGCTCGTGAGCTCGCCGAGCTTGGGGGAGCCGAGCTCGGCTCGAGCACGTGATTAGAATTTGCGGCTCGAGCACGTGATTAGAATTTGCGGCTCGAGCTCGGCTCGTGAGCTCGTTTAGGCTCGACTTGTGAGCTCTATTAGGCTCAAGCTCGGCTTGTGAGCTCGTTTATCTCGACTCTTCTCTATCTTTTTTGTTTTCTTTTTCTTTTTGATTATTTTTACGTACCTTTTCTTTTTATCTTTCTTCCATTATATACCTTAGTTAATATCTTAAAAGAAATACATAATATAGTTTTTAATATATATAAATAATTTTTTAATATATAAACAATTTTTTAATATAAAATATTTTTTTTGCTATAAAATAATAATCGAGCTGTTCACGAGCTTTACGAGCCCTAGCTCGGCTCGGCTCGTTTAAGTATCGAGACGAGCTTTGACCGAGCCTTGACCGAGCCGAGCCCGAGCTGCTCGCAAGCCTGTCAGGCTCATTATCACCCCTACTCTTAGCCACGTCTTTTTTTCCTTTTAAAAGATATGACAACTTTTTTGAATATTAATAAAAATAATGTCTATTTAGTTTGTTTTCAAACTGTAAGAGAATAACTATATATATATATATATATATTATATATAATATATATATATATATATATATATATATATATATATATATATATATATATATTTGATTCATTTGAACCTGTGACCTATCGTTCACAATACCTCAATCTTAACCACTACGCCAAGACATCCTTGGTAGAATAACTACGTATATATGACGCTATGACACTCACTCTTTCTTTCTTTGATTAATCATATTGAATGATATAGGCGTTGGCTGCGGCGCATTACTTTTACTCGTTGGTATAACTTTGATGATATTATCAATTCGGAGAAGAAGGGTAATGAAAAGGAAGGAAAAGTTCTTTCAACAAAATGGAGGTTTACTTTTGAGCCATTTAATTTCCTCTTCAAAAGAAGATAGTACGGAACATGTAAAGATATTCACTATTGAAGAGTTAGAGGCAGCAACCAACAACTTCAATGAACAAAGTATAGTAGGAAGGGGTGGTTATGGTACAGTGTTCAAGGGAAATTTGTCCAACGATGAAATTGTAGCAATTAAGAGATCAAAATTTGTGGAGAAGAGTCAGATTGAACAATTCATTAATGAGTTGGTCATTCTTGCACGGATAAAACATCCTAATGTGGTCAGATTAATAGGATGTTGTCTTGAGGTTGAAGTTCCGTTATTGGTTTATGAATTTATCCCCAATGGGACATTATATGATCACATTCATAACAAAGATGGACCTTCTTGGTATTCATGGAGAAATTGTTTGCGCATTGCTATTGACGCTGCAAGTGCACTAGCTTATTTACATTTGAAACCTATAGTTCATCGGGATGTCAAGTCTACAAATATCTTACTAGATGATAACTATATGGCAAAAGTATCTGATTTTGGAGCTTCAAGGTTGGTTCCACTGAATCATACGCATCTAACCACAATGGTGCAAGGTACGTTAGGATATCTCGATCCGCAGTATTTTATTTCAAGTCAATTAACAGAGAAAAGTGATGTTTATAGCTTTGGCGTAGTTCTTACTGAACTCTTAACGAGGGAAAAACCACTTCTACCGCCAATACAAGCCGAAGATAGGAATCAAAATTTGGCTGCATTTTTTGTGAATTGCCTGGAGCAAAATAATTTGTTCAATATCTTGCATAGTGAACTTCTGGCAGAGGCATCTAAAGAGCAACTCATCTCAATCGCAGAACTTGTGAGAAAGTGCCTTAGTATCAAGGGTGAAAATAGACCAACAATGAAAGAAGTTGTTATGGAGCTTGAAGAATTATGGAGGAACACAACACAATGCATGTGACATGTCAGCAGGTGAAAATATTAGATCAACTAGTACCACTTAAAGAATGAGATCACAAATTACCAAGATTAACCAACATTTCGTCCTAAAATTATCCATTTGTTGTGACATTTTATTATATGTTTTTGTTTCCCACCTTTCAAGTTTCAACCTTTTTCAAGCTAATGGATCATGTATATATCGTACTTTCACACTCTATTCGAAGGGGTAAGAGATTAAACTCCCCACTTATGGGTGAGTGCAGAATACCTCAAGCTTCGGATCTTATTGAACCTTGTTTTGTACTAATAGTATATGTATTGTAAACAACTTTCTTGAAACAATGAAAAAAAATCATACTTATTTCTTTTTTTTTTTTTGGCTGGTAAGTATTAAGTACTGAAGATCCTATAGGCTTGTGAGAGTTTGGAAAGAGGTTGTGTCATCAGAAGGTTACCTCTAATAGTAGAGAATGTGTCATTAAGCTTCATCATGAACTGAATGAGCTTATGCTCTTGCTCTCTAATGTGAATTTTTTGTGTTAAGCCACAAGTACATTTATTACAGGTGCAATAAGGCATAGGATTTGCATCATGTAATTCATCCCAAAGAGTCTTCATCAGAGTGTAAAATTCTGACACATTCATAGATCCTTGCTGAAAAGTATCTGCTAGGTTTTTGTCAAGAGAATAAACTTGAGTCATTGAAGACTGACCAAACCTATCTTCTAGGTCTCTCCAAATTTCAGAGGCAGTAGTGAAGAATAGAACACTCTTCTTGATTGTATTATCAAGATTAGTATGTAACCAGGAAATGACCAAGTTATTACAGCGTTCCCAAGCCTTATACTCAGGTGTGTCAACATTAGGAATGTCAATACTGTCATCTACAAATTTCAGTTTGTTCTTAGTTGATAACATAATCAACATAGATCGTTTCCAATCATCGAAACATGTTCCATTGAACTTCACTGACACTGTTTGACTAATATTTGTATCTGAAGGATGGATATAAAAGATGCTAAAAGGTTCTTGATTTGGAGGTAAAATGTTAGATGTAGGATATGTAATATATTCAGCCATATCAACAGAGAATGAGTCAGAAAGAAGAAATGAGGTAGTATATTCAATTTTGAACAGAATTTGTTTGAAGATCAGGAGAAAGAAGAAGATTCAACAGACTTCCAGTAGAATCTTAACAAATTTCAAATATAATATGCAGAAATTCAGAAAGAGAACAGAAGGATTTCATGTAATATGTGCGGAATTTCATAAAAGAATCCGAGAATATGCAGAAACTCAATCAATTAAAGGATCGCGAAATCAGATTGAGAATACGACTAAGATTTCAGAAAGAAAACTAAGATCAGATTTCAAAGAATATCACCTCAATGTTTGATGAATTTAACAAAACGATTTCATCTTAAATTGATGAACTCCAAGTGAGAAGAATAGCTACCTCCATTTCAAATCAATCAGGAACGAATCTGATGTTTTCAGTAAAGAAACGAGCTAAGAATTTATTAATTCCTGCTCTAATACCATGAAAAGATTAAGAGAGTTTCAATGTGAGAGAAAGATTTCAGAGAGAATGAGAAACTTAGAGAGAATTATTCTTATTAGAATTGTAATGTATTATTATCAATTACAGAGAGAAGAGAATGCTATTTATATTTATGAATAACAGAATAAGTTATAGCAATAACAAACTTTATGATAGAAATAACTAATTGCATAGTTTGTTATAGGTAGTTTTAGCCACTAGATGATGTGGCAGCTTCTTGTATATGCCTATCTCCAATAAGTACATATAGTGAATTTCAAAAGGTAATTAATAACTAAAATCTTTTAAATTAAGTTACGCTAAACCTTCTATAAAAGACTTCCATATAATGAAACAACATACAACCAGACTAACAGACTCCCATAATAAGGTACCAGTAAGCAAAAAAAAAATGCATATAACGTACTTACACACGATGGCTCTATTTGGCAATACTAGCTGAAAATAAACTGAAACCGATAAGTCAAAATAAACTCATAAGGTACTGGAATTGATAAGGTAGTTGATTAGCTTAACTATTTGGCAAATTTTGTTACTTAATTTGATAAATTATTTTGACAATATTAGTTGCTATCAAAATTTTAAAAAGGTAAGTCATTTTAACCACCTAAAATTTTATTTTTGGTGTTTCCCAAATACTACTAATCATTTTAGCACCTCGTCATTTGAGGTAACTAAAATGCTTCCCCAAAACAGAGCCAATTACGTTAAAAGTTGTTAACTCACAAAAGACCACTTCTGAAAAGATGCAATTTGATAAATAAAAAACTATAATGTTATAGTATCAATATTTGAGTTCATAGTATAAATTTAAATCAGTTTGCTTCAGATATGCTGATATTTCTTTAGTGGTGAAAAGTTGTAATTAGTGATCTTCTGCTCTCAAACAAAACAAAGTTTTAAAGATCGTCTCTTGAGTTAAACAATTACAAAATTTGTATCTAGAATCACAAAATTAAACATGATAACTATATAATTTATATTCATCTGTTTTATTTCGTAATTATTTCACTTCAATTTTTGCAATTGTTGATGCATAATTTTGACCATAAATATATTTAATTGTCAATTACTAAAAACTTGTGAATAATTGATATTGTGAAAAGATGTAAATTGAGACAAATCCAAAAACATCTACATGATAATACATTATATAATATATATATATATATATATATATATATATATACATATATATATATATATATATATATATATATATATAATACATATATATATATATAATAATACATATATATATATATATATATACATAATTATATATATACATATATATATATATATATACATATATATATATATATATATAGAATTGAGTTCAGGTGAGAATCGTATTTTAAATGAGAAGTGAGAAAAGATACCAGCCCTTAGATCATAGTTCATTTCATGGCCGAGATTAAAACAATAAAAGAAATCAATTTCGCAAACCAATCTCCCATCTCACGCATAAACATTCTTTCTCTCTCCTCACATTCTTTCTCCGTTCCATATATATACTTCTTCCGTTTCATAATAAGTGAAACATAGGAATTGAGCACAAGATTTAATAAACATCACTTTCAAAAGCCAAAAAGTCATAAAATACCCTTTTCATTATCAAAAGGAGGAGAGAGAAAAGCAAACCACACAAGTTTGTGATGGGTATTCTTGTCATTTTATAACTTTCTTTTTTCCATTTAAGGTATGTTTCACTTATTTTGAAACGTTCTAAAATAGTAAGTGTTTCACTTATTATGGAGCGGAGGAAGTATATAATTACCTTAGTTTTACAAGCTTGGATTGTATTCTTTTTTACATCTTACAAATATTCAAATACAAATAAAGTAGTCTTACAATAATGAAAAGATAAATACAAAAAGATAGAAATAAAGCTTTCCGATAGCAACCAAGGGTTGACGAGAAATATGCGGAGGAGAAGGCGTGGGTGGAATAAGGCCGTCTGACGACACATTAAAAAAAGGTTCAACATCATATCTCATCTGGCAACTTGGCCTTTTAATTTGTCCCCATAATCGGCTATCACTCGCACATGATTCGACCGTGAAATTTAATGCATCCGTCAAACACTCCTTGCATTGCGCCCTACTAAGATCAGGAGTACATTGCACCAAAAAGTAAAATTCTCTTTGTGCTATGTAACTCCCATTCTTAACTGCAAAGTTCCTCGAAGATGAACTTTCCGAGGTAGCTTCGTCGATCAGCGAGTCGAGGTTTCTCCTCACTCCCCCTTCGATTTGGCCGCCGTCTAGGAGGAGCTTAACTCCAGCACAGTTTGTATAGTTGGGGCGCAGCTCCATGTTGGAGAAGATCATGCGGTTGGCATACCGTAACATGCATTCCTGGTTTATAGAAAAAAGCTGAGTTATATCTTAGGAAACGTAAGGAATAAAAATTGAATCCAAAGAAAATGTTATAACACGGTCTTAAGAGAGAGTATAAATGGTCAAAGTTATAAATGCGAAAGTGAAAACGAAATAACTCGAAAAAGAAGTGTTGTTTACCACATTTCGAAAAATATCAATTACCTTCAATTTTTTAAATTAAGTAAAAACAAAAATCTATAATAATATATTGAAAGGTGTTCCTAAACAGGTTATTTTTCCACGTTGCGCTACTCCTTAGAGTGTTTGATTCATCATGTACTACATGTACTATAAACAATTAGAAAATGCATGGTATAAGATTTGATCCCATAATTTCAAGCATGTATACTAAAGTGTTAACCACTAAACCAATGAAATAATATTTGGTGTTATAATTTCAAAGTAAAATATTAATGCAAGGGTATAGCATGAGATTAAAAACTAGTTATATATAACAAGTTGATAATCTGAAATAGACATTAACATAAATCTAACAAGTCATAAATAATCATATTTTCTACATATATATTAATGGAAATTAAGTGTCAAAGTTGATGAAATTCAGGCACTAGGAGAAAACAAAAAGGAAAAAGCATTTTGAGACGAGTGTAGTAGTAAACTGATGCAATAATACGTACAGAGGGGTAGATGAGTGTGTGCAAGGAGCCCAACAGCACAGTGCCCCCAAAATTATAAAGGCCGCAAAATATATTATTTTGAAAATTTTACTTCATATTTGAAGAAATCACCCTTATTTCCACCCTTCATAAATTTGTCGATGATTTATCTTTAGATTTTCAACTTTCCATCTTTAGAACTCTAACCTTCCATCTTTATTTTCTATAAATTTAGGGCCCAATTTTTCATGTTAGAACCGGGGCCCCAAAATCTTCAAGATGGCCCTGAATACGTACTAGTCTTATATGCACGCGATGCGTGCGCTAATTTCAAAACTTGTTATTATATACTCTATCTATATTATAATTATGATTATTCTTAAAATGCGACAGATTAATAGTTAGATAAATCTAGATATAGTAATTTGCTAATGCAAAAAACTAATAAAGGTTGTGAGTGATTTTTAATATTAGTTTAATTTAGATATAATAGTTCTTAAGATTTACTGAACATAGAACTTTACACATACTTTTATTTTCAATAACGAACTACATACCCGATTAACAGTAAAGTATCTGCAAATTTGAGAATGCCGCTTTTTAGAATGTCGTAAAACTCCAATCTATAAAGAGAACTGATTTTTTTCTTTTTGTTTGGTGTTTGTGTTTTTAATTGTGTTTATATTATGGAAAAACTATTTTTGAATATGAGCTGAGTACATAATGTTGTGTATTTTTTTTGGTAAGTTCTTGATTATGAATCTTTTTGATTGAATTTTTTTATTGGCAAGTTTATTTGATTGAGCTTTTATATGAGTTGATTGGGTTTAAATTTGATTGTTTTTTTTTGGGCAAATTTATGCATTGAATTGGTTTTGATTAACTATTGAATTAGAAGTGTGTATGAAAATTTGGAATCTAATACTTATGTTGTGGAGGGACAATTAAGTAAATTCCAAGGGGGACATCATTGCTCCCCTTGGCTTATACTCGATCTGTTTCTTTTTAATCTACACACTTTCCTTTTTAGCTTAATTAGTCTGTTTCTTTTTAATCTACACGCTATTACTTTTTTCTATTCTTGGTAACATATCACATCTATTTTCTCCTCTTTCCGATCCGTGTCATCAATTTTTAATATTTTAACCCACTTTTTAATTTCTCTCTCTCCACCTGTTCAGTTTCTCTCTCATATTTTTGCACTTCGTCATTAGTTCTCCCCCAAAGTAAAGTGAGTAAATTAAAAAGAAAGGAAAGAGTATAATAAAGATAATTATTCCATTGCTACTATAACTAATGTGTAAGATATTTATAATCTAGTTTAATTTATGCTCCCTTAAACCAAAAAAAATACGTATAATTGTTACCTCATATATAACTATGCCCTCTTTGGGGTGGCGATAGCAAAGATCTAAAGCATTCCTGGTGGCATCCTCGACGCAGCCGTGGCATTTTTCGAAGGTAAGATCGTTCCGGCAGTCATAGAGGGCGTAGACTATGTCTGTAACATCGTCATGGGAGCCGCCGATCGTCAAGTTGGAGAATAGGTGCGAAGAGGATAGGGAAGTGAAGTTGGAAAATGCAGTAGCAAGGTTTAAATCGTAAGTGCTGTTTTGCGTAAAATTTCCCTTTGTATCGTCACATTCCCAGAATTTTGGCCAGAATTGCCGGGTCAATTCACTACAGGAGGTAATACTAAGGGAGAATATGAAGAATAAGAGGAGAGGACAAAATGTTTGAAAGTTATGAGATGGTGATAAAACCATGTTTTCATGTGTTTAAAGTTAAGCAGCTGACAACAGGGTGCCTGGAGAGATGATACTAATGTTAAGGAAGGTAGATTTAGCATATCTATATATCTATATAAACCTAGAAAAATGAGTTGAGTTGTCATCTATTTAGACATCAATGCCATGTGTCATGCCCACAATCATTCTTCATTTTATTTTGCCACGTGTCATGGCTTTGTCCATATGCCACATTCTTATACCAATTGATTTCGTTTGATTTGTATGCATTGAATTGAAAGATTTAGGCTGAATTTATAGAAGGAAATATGATGATTATATATGGTATGCAATCAGCGTATGATCATATAGCATACAAATATAGATTAGGTAGTATTGCAATCATCTTGAATGATTTTGTTTTTGTATATATAATTAACTTATTGACCAATTTAAATTCTAATTAACAAATTTAAGGAATATATATATATATATAAAACAGCTGAACTGAACTGAACTGAACTTATCAAAGTTGAACTGAACTTATCGGAGCTGAACTGAACTGAACTGAACTTATCGGAGCTGAACTGAACTGAACTGAACTGAACTGAATTAAATTGAATTGAATTATATTACATTGAAATAAATTGAATGTAATAAATATATAAATAATATTTTAAACAATAATAATATGAATATTAAATAATAATAATTATGATGATAAGTAATAATAATGAATAATAATAATAGTAGTATTTTGAATATTTTTAAATGATAGATATAAATAAATAATATTAATAATCATAAATTAATAATAATAATAATAATTAATGATAATAATGATAATTAATAATAATTATTTTATATTATTTGTATTAATATATTAATACTTGACGATGATACATAATAACAATAATATCTAAGAAGTAAATTAATATTACTATTTTAATAATTAGATTTAATAATTTAAAAATATTTAGTAATAAAAATAATGATTGGGTTGGACCACGAAAATTACATCATAAACCGTCTTGACGCGATTTGATTGGTTTATGGGCTAAAAAAAGTGGGTTTATTTGTGCTTTGACCTAAACCATGTTCCTCCTAATAATAATAGTAATAATAATTAGTAAAGCTATAATAAAAAATATATATATAGAAACAACAATAATAATAATAATAATACTTAATAGTAATGATATATATTTAAAAAATAATAATAATAATAATAATAATAAAGTAATTAGTAAAATAAATTATACCAACATAATAATAATAATATTTAACAAAATGGTTATAAAAGAATAGAGCTGAACTGAACTGAACTTATTGGAGCTGAACTGAACTGAACTGAACTTACTGGAGCTGAACTGAACTGAACTGAACTTATTAGAGCTGAACTGAACTGAACTGAAAATAAGCTGGGGAGAACAGGCCCTAAGTCATATTTGCCTACGTGTCGAGCTGCCATTAAATTTGCTACGTGTCATCCTCCCAAAAAAAAAAACTGCCACATGTAAGAAATTCAGAATGAATGTCCATGTGTCGCTTGGTGATTCTCACTTCCCTTGATTGCACAATGCCATAATCAGCCCCTCACTTAACGTCAAAAGATTGAATTATTATAGGTAATGAAATCAAATCCTTCTATAAATTCATAGTGTAAATATTCATAATATACTTTTGGTTGTCAAATGCTTAGTCTTCGTATATTTAAATTCATAGTGTAAATATTCATAATATACTTTTGATCAATGCACATATTTAAATTCTAAGAATCGCCAAAATTGATATTAGTTAATTGGGAGGGTGTTGTTCTTGATTCCGGAAACTTTCATCATATTGCAACTTTTTCACTCCATTTGCATAGCTTCTCACTCCTAACCCAACCAAATAAAAAATATGGAATCAATCTAAGTATCTACCCATATATTTATAGGAAGAGGAAACGGAAACTACGAACCCGTAACTTCATTCTCATTCAATATGGCTAAGGGCATATCATAAACTAATTCCAAGAGCAGTCACTCAATAATTAAGAAAGAAAAATCAACAATGATCACCATACAAAGATCAATCATGAGTTATTTAGAGTAGTTTCTTCTTATATTGCCTAACGATCAATTATACAACGTTTTAGCATGTATGCAATCTTTCGCTTTAGTTAGATAGTATTAGAAGAAAGTAGTGATATGAATGCTAAATTGATCTTAATGATCTAAAATAAATGATCAATCAATTAAAAAATATACTTATACTACCTAATGATAAAATAGAATATGATCGAGTTAATGTCATCCCTTCGTCTACAAACCTGATCATTACACACAATTAATGTAGTAAGTTTTCTAGATGAGTCATTATTTGAGCACTAGCAACTTCAATCCCTTTTCTTTTATTGGGTCAAATGCAAGTGATAGTATTTCAATTATGGGTCTATATGATGCAAATCATATTTGGGTAAGTAGGCTTTTGGTTCGGCAGTTGGGGTGAGATTAAGGACACGGCAGTTTGGGTCGAAATATTCAAATCGATTAGTTTTGCGAAATGTATGGGTAAGATACTATATACGGCGGTTTTTGTCTGGGTGAAACGATGAGAATATGTAATTTGGGTGTATATAAGCGGTTAGGAACTTATTTGAAAATTCATATGGAACATGGTTAGTTTTTTTCAAATATTTAGTTTTTAATAATTCAATTTTTTTTTTCAAATCTACGTATAACCCATTTTGTAGCTAGACTCGAACGTTTTATAAGAAAAAAAATTTGATGGGCGTAAATACTATTGAAATCCTCATACCTTGATAACGATATCGAGTATTATTTAAAATTAAATAAAAATGTAGTGATTTATATCTTTGTTATTGGAAATGAGTTAACTATGTATCTTATAAAGTTTATAAATGTAATACTTCATGTGCTACCATATAAATGCACCATTTTCCACTATGGAAATTTTCACTATACATGTACCATTTTCCTATTCAGTAACTTTTCATAAAATAGTACTAATAAATAATACATACGGGTCATAAGCCAGTTCTAATCAACAAAAAAATTTCATGCACTTTATCATGACATTAGCTACATCAGTTACTAAACGCACGGGTCATGAGCCAGTTCTAAAAAATATTTTTAATACATGATATAGTTATAAAAACTTAAGTCATGAACTAACATCCAGACCATGATTTTAAGAGAAACATCATATAATCTTGAGTTTATAAAATAAAGTATTTCCGTGCATTTTGGTGTATTTTTTTTTTGTTTCATTTACATATTTATAGATGTATAAGATTTTTAAAGTTTAAAATGTTGTAATAAAGAATTTTTATATATCATAAAATATAATTTTACATTTTATATTCTTTCAACCTTATATAAATGAATTCTAATATATTATGTTTCAATAAATTTTGAACAAAAACAACAATTTAATAAATAAAACAATTTCGTACATTATGTGCAAGTCCAAATCATATCTATATAGCACTTCCCGTGCATTTTTGCACGGGTTAAAAGCTAGTTTTATTATAGACCTAGACTCATAAGTCATGTGATTGTTGAGCTGTACCTCCTCTCAATGTCGATATGGTATAAGTATTTGAATAGGAAAATATTATTACAAGTAGATTATCAATTCAAGTAAACTGGCTCTGAGTAAGTATTTAAGTTATCTTAAATGGTAATGTGCTAACATATTTTAGGTGTTAAAATGATAAAAATATTTGGAGAACACCTAAAATGAAATTCAGGTGGTTAAAATGATTAAATGATGTGTTGAAATTTTACTTTCGCTTTTCAAAATTAATTCAAGTGACTCAAATTTTGGAAAATCTTTTTAATATCTTGATATCAACTAATTTTGCCAAAATAATTTATCAACTTAAACAACTAATTTTGTCATATTATTAAGCTAATCAACTACCTTATCAGTTCTAGCACCTTATCATTTCTAGTTTTATCTTATTAGTTTCACTTAACATATGAATTTTAGTTAATTTCAACTAGTATTGCTAAACGAATACATAAGTTTTAATACTCACACGAAAAATTCTTAGAAATTTCACCTCTTCTTTTGATGAGTCATTGTTTTTTTTTTTGTTCGAGTGAGGATAAAATCCAAACACGAGAAAGAAGAAAACAACAACGAAATGGAAAAATAAAGAGGAATTAAGCGTGACAAAGCCACATCTATCACATAATTAAAGTATCTCTTATATATTTACTTATTTGATTTTTTCAAAATACTTCATAAGGTATAAAAAAGAATTTCAAAGTGATAATATATTACACTACTATTTTGGATTTTTCAAAGCTACTTTGAACAATATACTACTCTTTTCTGACGGAAAGAAGAATATCATTAATAGTAAGTCATACGGCATAAACAATGATCATCAAGATCTAAATAAATACATATTTAGACAATCACGACAATTGACACAATGAAACTAATTAATTTTAATCTACCGCTTCAAGCTTGATGTGAGTAGTACGTTTAGATATTTTTCATGTTTTTAAGTGGAGACTTTCATAATCTAATTCTATGATATAATTGTCCCGAGTGACGAATTGATGAAAAAATCTAAACCTCATGGTTCCAGATCATCTTACGAATTATTAACACCATGAAAACAAACAAAATAAAGTCATAGAAATTATGAGAAGTAAGAACCCACCAAAAGGGGGAGAAAATCTGTAATACCTCGACAATTCTCTATTTTCCAAAATACCTTTTCAATATAAAACTTAGAAAATTATCAAAGTATTATCGTCTGAATGATAATGTATCGGCTTATTGGAAAATAATAGCAAATAACTTTAGAAATAAAACTTAGTCAACCAAAAAGTCAACTTCAAAAGTCAACCCAATAGAAAGTCAAAAGTCAAACTCAAAAGGAAAAGTCAACAATAATAGTCAAAGTCAACTATAAGATAATAAAAGTCAAGACAAACTCTCCCCTTTCCCGAACTCATGATGCACCATTTTCAAACCTGTAAACGACAATGCTCTGTTGATCCCGAGAGACTGCTCACCAAATGGGTCATAACAGGATCAATAAGGCATAACCATGGTCAAGACATACATATAAAGCACGTAATCAACAAAGTTGAGTATTACATAGTAAATAAATAAATAAATAAAACCTAACATGATACTAATATATATTAAGCAGGGATAAATAATCATATAATAACATACCAGACTACTTTTACTGAACTAAACTCCAGAACTAATATGTTAATTTAACTTAGATGGAATAGTCGATGAAATGAGTTATCTAAACCAAAACCAGTCTTCAATCTAGAAGACGAAGTACGGGTACGACTCCGTACTCCCCTTACCTACGATATTGATGAACCTTTATAATAAAAATAGGACATGATGATCAATTCGGTCCCAAGAAAAGCCATGGGCTACCATCATGTACTCCAACTCATATGTGTCCAACACTTTAGACGTGCACAAGTCTAAAGTTATTGCTATTCACGTTTCACTTTACATGATTAATAATTTATTCACCTGTTATAACTCACAAGCAGGACAAATAATATAATCATTAAAGAACCATAAACTTTCATTTTTATCTTAATATTAGATAAGGTGATCATCAACCTAACAACCCAAGGTTCAATATTAAATCCCTAACCTTTCTTTATTTGTTGAACCAACTCAACAACCAACCAACCTTTCATAGGTTGTAATAATCAACTTACCAAATAAGGCACTCGGTCCTCATAAAGTAATTAAATAGCAAAGAGAACAACATGATTCAATCATACTCCAATAGCAACATAAATATTAACCCCTCATGTGAATTAATAAAATAAAGTTTCCAAATCCCATATACTTGCTTGCATCAATATTTCATACAAACATGATATCATTATCATAATCAACATGCTTCACATAAGACATAAAACATGCAAATCCAATTGAATATAAATCACATATGAACTAAAAATAGTTCCTTATACATGATACTACATAAATCTCATCCTTAGGACATGATACCAATCCAACCAACACACAGGTATGTACGTACCTTGTCTAGACAAAACAAGAGACCAATTTCACAAGCTTAAAAGTCACCTAAAGAGAATTTCCAGCATAAAATAATCAACATATCCACAATCAATACTCTAGAAATATTTTAAAAGATGGAACTATTTTGATCAGACTGGTAAAAGATGGAATTGTTACCCTCATTTTTTTTCCTTTACATTATGGAAAAATTGATACAAACAGTCCCAATTATGGGCCTTCCGCCATTTCAGTCCCAACTAAGGATTATTTCTGAGCTGTCCCAACTATATATCATTTTTGTTGAAATTGATCTCAGGTGACTGATTATCTGTTTAACAGGTTACTTTTTTGTATTTCTAAAGTCACTTTCTTCTCTCTTTTTCTCTCTCTTATCTTCTTCCTCCCATGCCATCCCTCCCCCTGCCACCCCCTCCCCATCCAGCTATCCCAAAATCCCCTCCCCCTCCCATCCGATGGCGTGATGCAGTGTCAAGCGAGGGAGGAGCAACAAGTGGCAGAAAGAACAGAGAAGCACGAGGGAGAAAAGAGATGCTACAGCGCCACACTTGGTGGCCTCGGGGGTGATTCGTCCGAGTGACGAAGGTTTGCTTTGCGGTGGAGGTTCATCAACGCGGGTGGGTGAGGGTGAAGGGGGACGTTTGGCTGCTGGAGATGTGGAATTTATGCGGGAAATGGTGGATGATGGGATCCGGGTGGTGGTTTCGTGGAGAGAGAAAGTGTTGGTGGTGTTGGGTGGTGGGTGATGTGTTGGTTGGTGGAGTGATGTTGAATAGGTGGGGTGAAAAGGAAGAAGAAAAAAAGAACGCGGTTTACCTGTTGTAGCAAGTCATTGACCTGTTGGGACCAATTTTGGCAAAAATGATGTATAGTTGGGACAGCTCAGAAATAATCCTTAGTTGAGACTAAAAATGGCGAAACGCCCATAGTTGGGACTGTTCCTATCAATTTTTCCTTACATTATTCATTATTAACTTTGGCCTATGCTTTTTTATTATATAAAAAGTAAAATGTCACCAAGTAATATATATTAATCAATTAGTCTCAATAAGTATATTCTAAATATCAAATTTTATACTTTATAATTGATGATTAAAGATATTAATGAATAAAATTATATGTTGACATACGTGAAAATCAAATGATCGCAAGAACTCTCTTTATTTGTTTGAATAGGGATATTTTGACTATGTTTTTTAATGCAAATCTTTGACTATTCTGATTGGACTTGAGTAAAAATTGCAAAGTTGATATTTTGAAAAGACGCGTTGAGACAAATCAAATAAAATTCCACCACAATAACTAATTTTTTTTTATGTAATTAATACATTATGAACAATATACTTACTAAATAGTATTAAAAGTTAAAATATTTCTATTAAATAAAACAAATGAAGTATAAAAAAACAGAGGAATTAATAACTTTATATATTAGTAAACGTTAAATTTATAGACTTGTAACTGGAAAAAAAAAAATTGAAGTAAGAAGTATATATATCCAAGTTTGATAAATTTCTTAAGGCTAGATATATTTAACATAATTTTTCTTATAACAAATATTATTTGTGTTTTGTGTAACAGATAAAGGGAAAACAACACAAGTAATATTTGTATATATACAAACAATAATTGTTATATGCAAATAATATTTACTATACGAAAAATCGTGTTAAATATACTCGTGAAATGTTTATCATACTTTTGTGCATATATTGGAATTGAGGAATAAGAAATCTTAAATTTTGCAAAGTTTGACTCTCAAATGGGAGAATTTTTTTAAAAAATATCACTCTTGTTTTGATGTGGGATGCAAGTAACTCCAAGAGCCAAAGTACCGCATTATTCTAATCACTTCTCTATCCTATTGCTGACAAAAACTTAGCTGTACTTATATATGATATTATTGGATCAAAAATATATATATGATCTTAAGTTACAACAAATCTACACCTGTAAATGCAATGTTAAAAAAAAACATGTCTCTCATAAATTAATTAAATATACAAACTATTAATTTGATTTTATTAAAAAAAACAATGAAAATTACAAATATTATAATATTTGTTGGCAATATTATATCTTTTGTTGTCTCTATAACTGCATTATTTAATAATTTTTGGTTGCAATAGGAAAAAAAAAATTGAATAATTGGTTGTTTCTCTTAAGTTTTCTAAATCCTTGTCAGTGCTTATTTGGTTGTAATTAGAATTATTTTCCTATAAAACTTTACAATTTGTGGAAATTTAATTCATAGGAATTTATATAGGAATTGTGAGTGATCAAGGAGTGGGTAGGTAACCCGTCAAAAAAAAAAAGGGGGGGGGGGGGGTGGGGTGGGGGGTGGGTAGGCAAATAATTTATTACATTTTGTGAGAATTTTAAATTTTCATGAATTTTCATTATCCCATTTTTCCCACTTCATATCAACCAAACAACTAACAAAATCAAAAAACATAAGAAATTTCATTACGTACATAATTTACTATATACCAAACAAACACTTAGTATTATTGAAAGTTGTGCACTACTAATACTATCAACCTTTTTTTTTTTTTGGCTATTCTTAGCTATCATACCTCCAATAAAAGTCTCACACATAAATTATGTACTCGTATGAACTTCAAATTAAAATTACAAATTGTCAAAAATTAGTTAAATCGACACATCATTCCACCCATGCTTGGAACGGGTTAGAAAAACTAGTTATAGTAGATAGGAAAAATGAGAGTCAGTTACTCATTATTGCTAGAGTTTTTAGCATGAAGTTAAGGGTGGGGAAAATATATATCTCCTTTTTTTTTTCAAGACTTCATATTGTATCGTCTATTTCAAGTATCTAATCTTCTCTTTGATATTCTTTAATTGATACTATGGAAATTTAGAGTTAGTTCACTATAAAATTGTCTAAGGTTAAGTTGTACCTACTAAGGATTAATGTCATCTGACCCTAATCCAAAAATTACATATTTCTAAAAGATCATATCCTTCTTGCATCCCTTATTAGTTTACCCTATTTTTTTGACACATAATATTAGGTGAATTAGTATGTGGATCCCAAAAAGAAAGAGCAAGTATTAATTTATTATGGGCCAAAAGATCGAAGGATATATAGTGAATGCTTTATGTAAAAGATGATCATATAAAACTTGTGAGTCAATTCCAAAATCAAAAGAAAATGGGTAACTAATAAGAGATAACTCAAAATGAAAAGTGGGTAAACTAATAAGAGCTAAATTATAAAATTATAAAATTTATGGAACCAAAAAGAACTTGTCTAAATTATAAAATTGTTAGCCTTTAAGGGCTATAGTCCCAAAAATCAATTATAGTTTTTCAATGAACAAAGGGGTGAGGAAACTTAGCTAAGAATTATCTTTTAATACTGTTATAACATTAAACAGAAGAACAAGAAGAATACAAATATAAAGATTTGAATTGAAATCAAACATTGACTTCCATCACTAGTGTTTAATTGTGGTGACAAAATGGGAGGAGAAGCCATGGAAGAAGGTATAGGGCTTGAGGATATATTAACGAAACGTTGTAGAACATCATATCTCATTTGGCAGCTTGGCGCGAGGTGATAGCTTAACATCAAGCTAGAGTTCGCACATTCAAGCGTATAATTCAATGCATCCATTAAGCACTCCTTGCACTCCTCCCTACTAATATCAGGAGTACATTGCACCAAACAATCTACTTTTTGATACTCAAAATAAGTCATTTGTTCCATAGCAAAGTAGCGCGATGAATTTTTCGATGTAGCTTGATCAATTAGCCCTCTGAAGATTGGTTCAATGGTTCTATTCAACTCGCCTCCATCCGGTATACTGATCTGACATTCACGATAGTAGGGCTCGAGCTCCATCTTGGCGAATATCGGACGGTTAGCATAGCGTAACAAGCATTCCTGCCATAAGGAACAAATTGTTAATTAACCCATTAGAAGAAAAAAAAATCAGTGAAGTTATTGATAGAGTATAAATCTATTCATAAGGCCTCAACCATCAGCTTAAGCTTTTGGTTGAGTTGGTCCTTTGACATGGTATTAGAGCCCGAGTTATGGGTCTCGTCTAAACTGGGTGTTTGATAGCTACTGGATAAGGATTTACCTCGACAGGATGTCCAACCCCTAAGAGGATTATTGCTCTAACCTTTCCAGTTGGCTCTGAATTTCTAAGGACACTCACAAGTGAGGGGGTGTGTTGAAACTCATTAAGTGCCCACTTGTGAGTGTCCCACATTGGAGAAAGAGGAGAGAATAAACCACTTTATAAGATAAGGTGTTACTCCTCCTATCACCAATTGGTTTTAGGATGGAACCTCCTAGCTTGTAAGTGAGCTAAACTCTCCTCCTCCTTATTGGGTTACCCAGGCCCATTTTCATATAATCTAAAAACTAACATGGTATCAAGAGCCAGCGTGACAAAAGGTCACGGGTTCGAATCTCATCCACCCCTCCTTTCGCAGTGGAATATTTATCGTCAGGTATGAGGGAGACTTGTGCTGCATCCACACTTCAAGCCCAAAGGGCTCTTGCCTGAGGGGGCGTGATAGAGTATAAATCTATTCATAGGGCATCAACCATCAGCTTAAGCTTTTGGTTGAGTTGGTCCTTTGACAGTTATTTCTTAGGTATATATATATATATATATATATATATATATATATATATATATATATATATATATATATATATATATATATATATATAAATGAGCAAAAACTTTCTAAAATGAGCAAAGCAAAGTAACAAATTAGCATAAACATAAAATGAGTAGAAAATATTAAGTTATCAAAAACGTAAAATGTACTAAAATGTAAAAGAAGAAAAACGTAAAATGAGCATAAAAAAGTTCAATGAGAAAAAAGGTAAAATGAGCAAAACGTAAAATGAGCAAAAACGTTGATAAATGAGCATAAAATTGTTAAATGAGCAAAGAGCAAAAATATAATGAAGTGATCAAAATTTTCGTAAAATGAGGAAAAATGAGTGGTTCTCACGATTCTCATCATAAGGGTGGTTCTCATATGAACTTAAACATATATATATAATTGAGGATAACCTACTTAAATTTAATATTTCCTTGCTCATCTTTATTTATTTTTATCTGCATTAATATGAATTTAGGATTCGGCACATTTTTTTTAATGAGAGCGAAAAAGTAAAAAGGAAAAAGTTGCGAGAAAGTCTTTTATTATATGAAACAAAGGGGGGAGGGGGGTACCTCATAAGTGACTTTGGCCTCTTTGGAGGAGCAAAGCTGCGCAAGATTCTTTGCAGCGTCCTCGACGCAATCGTGGCAAATCCGGAGTGGGAGATCATTTCGACAGTCGTAAAGGGCATAGACTTTGTTGGTGGCTTCATCATCTGAGCCTGCAGTGAAGGTGGAAAAGGTGTTGAAAGAGGAGAGGGAGGTAAGATTTGAGAAGGCCTTTAGGAGGTTTGAGTGGTAGGGGCTATTCTCAGTATAGTTTGCTTTTGGGTCACATTTCCACCCCAAAAAGATGGGACTTTCTAGACAAGTTGTTGGATTAATGAGATATAGAGATGTTGCAAAGAGGAGTAGAAGAGGGGAAATGATTTGCCAGGCCGCCATTGATATTTAGCTGATAGAATTATGTGAATTCTAGTAGACTGCTTAACGAAATTTTATAACGATTGAGAGGTCATTCACGTAAATTTCATGGCCAAGATATACTAATTAACGAACTAAACAAGCAGGTAAAAAAAAACCCCGAATCTTAATATTCTGCCATGATTTGTTTTCTCATATAAATGTGTATTACTTATGTATCAAATTTTCTTATTGTTTGATTATAATAATATGATTTTAGAATTTGTTCTAGAAAGGTAGACCATAGTAATAGAGACATCCAATATAATAATAAAGGAAAAATTGATAGTAAGGGTCTGAACTTTGAATTTTGGGCGATAATTTTCAAAAGGTTTGAACTATTGATTAACCTGTATAGGTTTTTACTTTGGGTACTTTTAAGAGGGTTTAACTTTTAGCGAGACTCAATCACTTGAAACTTGACGATTTTTTAAAAATCTCACCTAGTTCCTACTTCTCTCCCTCAATTATCCCTTCTAACTCACGTTTCACAAATTATGACCTATTACGCCAGTTTCAATTCACTAAAGCCTGCTAAAAGTTAAGACCTCATAAAATTGGATCTATACAGACTAATCAATCATTTAGACCCGTATTATCAACCGTTGAGACCCCTTATTATCAATTTCTCCTAAAATAAAAGAACCCATATCGTGACACGAAAGATGTCGGTTCACAACAAAGACTGCTAATTTATTCTTTCCAAAGCTATGGCTTGTCCTATATGGCTGATTACCTGAAACTACAAATAAATTAGCTAGCATAAATGACCCCTATTTGTTGGGTTTGTAAGTGATTCAAATTATCATTTATTTTTTAGGTTGCTCGTCAAGCTTGTTTCATATTCTCTAAAAATATAACTCGATCAAATGATAAGATAAATTATGTAGGACAGTAGGAGTATAATCAACTCCCTTCGTACAGCTAAGTTTTAGCGGGCAACAGAGACACAAATTCCACGTCGAAGACAAGCACATAAAATATCTTGATGAGGCACCAAATTAAGAAACAATTTATAATCGGTCTAACAACATTAGTTTATCTATCTCTTAAATCTTAACAAGCTTAGTCAATCTCAACTTAATGCCAATTAAATACCCCTCCGTCTTAATAAAAATATTAATATTATTTTCCACCAATCTATATCTTTAATTATAAAGATGTAATATCTTAAATTTATAAATTGAAATTAATCTAACAAGACCACAAATGATAATATTTAACCCTATATATTAATGAAAAAATATGGTCTAAACTAATGAGCTTTGACTTTGAAAAAGCAATATGGTGTAAGACTGATGAAGTATTTACATTCTATAGGACATTGGTACAATTAAGTACGGGATTAGAAGATTTACAATATGTTCTATATTATTTAACCCTATATATTAATAAAAAAAAACGGATTTTTCACCATATACCCTCGACAAAAAAAATTATTCCTCATGTACCCTCGATGTTTTTAAAATTCATCGTGTATCTCAATCTCTTGATAATTCACCATGTTCCCTTAATGATTAACAATTATTAATTTTTTAATCACTAAGTCTTGATTTCATTACTAAACCTTATTTTATCCCTATTTCACTCATTTATCCTAATAAATTAGCATTGAAAAACCACATAAGGCCAAAGAAGAAGCAAGAGAATTATGGAGGAAAACAGCTAAAAGGGCCATTTATTGTGTTTTAATTCTGTTTAATTATGACCAACGACTCAAATAGGGATTGATTATGATTTAGTAACAGAATTAAAGGTTAATGATCAAAAAAATTGATAATCGTTAATCATTAAGGGTACATGGTGAATTATCAAGAAATTGAGGGGTATACGATGAATTTTGAAAACATCAAGGGTACATGGTGAATAAAAAAATTTGTCATGGCATATGGTGAAAAATCAGTAAAAAAAAATACAGTCTAAGTTGATGAGCTTTTAATTTGGAAAAAGCAATATGGTGTAAATTAAAAATTGATGAAGTATTAACATTCTACTTTCCCCGTAACAAAAAAAACACAACATTTGCCATTTTGGGGTGTAACACAAAAACTGCAGCAATTTCATTTCTTACTATTTTAGGTAAGTTTCCTAGTATGAAATTGCCAAGTTGCCCCAAATTATGAAGATTTAAAACATCATTAACAACTAAACTTAAAAAAATTAACACTAATTATTTCACCCTAATTTAACATCAGCAACCTTCCTCCACCGCTGACCTCACCAACCACCACTTGCCAAACTACCACCAATCGCCAACCACCCACTGCCTACCTCACCACCAACCGCCGATCTCACCGCCAACCGCCAAATCGAACGCCACAAGCACCAAATCGATCGCCACAAGCACCTACTTCCACCACCACAATCATACCACCAAATCGAACGCGATTTTGTGGTCTAATTGGCTTTCGAGTAATCTAGGTTTGATTTCGTTTGATTTCGTTCAATTTTTTGGGTTAGTTTTCGTTCGAATTTTCTGGGTTTGATTTTGATCGATTTTCTGGGTTTGATTTCGTTCGAATTTTCTGGATTTGTTGTTTGAATATTATGGGTTTCATTTGTAGGTCGGTTTGGCGTTCGACTGCGGGCGCTCTTGGCAGTCGAGGGTGGTAGGGTAAGGTTCCCTCGTTCGCGCCAACAAAACCACCGCAGGTGGTGGGGAAAGGTAGTAAGCGGGTGGCGATTTGGCGATTTGGGTAGAAGTAAGGTGGTGGTGATGAAGGTGTTGTTGCGGTGGTTGTGGTGACTGGTGAAGGTGGTCCAGTGGTGGACGTGGTGGTTGGTATGGTGGTCAGTTTTAACCTACTTTCTCTCTCCTAACAAGCGGACAAGCCTAATCATACCACTAATATTCTAACCAAACCCCTAATAATACTTCATTAAGAAAAACTCCCTAGAAGTCCGTGTCGAGAGGAAATGTTGCAATAATATTGTTCACAACAAGAATGTCACTTCTTTCCGTCCGCCAAATTCAGACGCTAAAAACGCGGAATCGGACGCTAAATACATTCCATCTGCTTTCTGAGGTGCTGAACTCTCCAACAAAAATGCAAATAGAGAGTAATCAAGATGTCAAATATACAGTTATAAACTTATGCCTGAAGGCATATTTCACAATACTTCATCTAGAATGTTAAGCAGAAAACAAAAATCAAAATTAAAGCCACAATTTGTAACAGCTAAACATTCAAACTTAACTCATTATACTTAATCAAATAGCGACATGATAGAAGCTAAACTATAACCAATAACACTAATTATTGGCTAGAAAGTCTCAAGTTTATGCAATCTTATTGCTTCAGTCACAGAAATATTGTTTCATTGAGCACCTAAAACATAACACATCATCATGAAGCCATTCCTAGTAAGAAGTATACACCGATTTATCAGCTTAGCAGCAATAGATGTAAAACGTGCATAATCCCAATCCTTAGGATGAGCACTTCCACCACAAATGATCATTTTTGGCCTAAAGTCCAAAGCTTTCTCCTCAAGCTTATCATAATCAATATACCCATGAGTTAAATGTCCACCTGATGGAAGATCTAACCCCATAATTCTATCATGTGGGTTTAAACTGCTGTATATGCAGCCAAATTTGCTGGACTTCCAGAATAAGGTTGAACATTTATACCCCATTTTTCTGGGTTTTGAAGGATTCGAAAATAAAAATCGAAAATAAAAAACATACGAAAAAAGGATTCGAAAATAAAAATCGAAAAAAAGAGAGGATAAATATGGGGTTTTGAAGGAGAATTGAGAAATTAACAAAAAAAAAAACTAGATCTGAAACAACCCACATAAAAAAACCCAAAAAATTCACTAACCCTAAAACGAAAACCTGCGACGGTGTGAACCTTATAAATCGATCGAACCTCCTTCAAATCAGAGAAAGTGCGGGCTAGAGTTGTGCTTCTTTGATCCTCATACGCCACCATTTCGCCATATCTTCAAAGAATTCAATCAAAAAAACAATAAATTACTAAACGAATTGAAAATTTGACGAAACAGATAAATTAACGAAAAAAATTGAAACAGATAATTTCGTACTGGGCAAAGACAGCAAGAAGATCGCCTTCAGTGAGATCGTAAGGAATGCCGCCGACGAAAACATAAGCAGAATGGTGAGAAAGAAAAAAATAGATAAGAAGTTAGAGATAGGGTTGGAAATAAGGTGGGTCGTGATTTTTTTTGATGACCAGCCATTGATTACCGTCCGCCAAGTTAGACGGTACACTTGTATAACGGACGCTAATTACCGTCCGTCCAAAAGTCGGACACTAATTATAGAAAAACGGACGCTAATTAGCATCCGCCCAAAGACGGACACTAATTTTACAAAAACGGACGCTAAGTTGCGTCTGATTGGGCCGGACGGTAAAGTCAGACGCTAAAAGCGCGGATTCTTGTTGTGGTTACGAAGGAAGTATAAGATATTGTTACGATTAAGTACTGAATTAGAAGGTGTACAAACTATATGTCAGTTTAAAAGATAGAGGACATGCGTATAATTAAATTGTTATTCAAAGATATTAAGGTGCTAACAGGTGTAACTTAAGATAAGAAGATTTTATCTGCCTTTGTTATAATAATCTTGTGTAAGGGGTGTTATTGAGAACTGAAGTTCTATGTAGGGTGTTTATTGCAAATTTTCTGAAAAATCCGGCAATCGTAGTGTTTTGGACTCTGGAGATGGAGACTCAAAGTACCTAGACGTGGTTCCCAATAATATTGGAAGAGTTATCCAACTTAATTGGCTGTCTTTGGACGTTCAATGTTAAAATTAATCGCTAAATTAAACTAACTATAGCATATTTTAAAGTCAATAGCTTTGTGATGTGCCCAAATACATGCAAATATTAATTAAATATCTCAGTCAAGCCTCATTGTACTCCACGATAGTCTAATATGATTGCTTGATTGGGATTGTAATCAAAGCGCATCATGTGTCATGCCTAAAGCCAACCCATTTAGGTAATTAAAAACTAAAAAACAATTAGAGGGGTTATTAATTAACAAATCCAATCAATACTCTATCTCTTTCCAAATTTGATTAGAATATAGAAAAAATAATTAGTTTCATTCAATTCTAGCTGCCCAGAATTTTTTAAAAAAATTTCATTGCTCTAGTAGATGTTGATCATTACTGCAACATAACATTATCATAAGACGTACATGAGCCAAACAGCCCAAAAATAACCAAGTAACCCAACAAAACAACCATGCATGTCTTAGTACTGTCAATTATAGTACTACTACTCTCGACAATAATTCCAACATGGTCTATAACACCAATGACCATGTTTACTGCCCCGAACATCACCAAACTCGGTTGCCCGCGCAAGTGCGGCAACCTCACCGTCCCCTACCCATTCGGGGTCGGCTTGGCGTCCGGCTGCTCGAGAGGTGTGTGGTACGACATCTTTTGTATGACTTCTTTCGATCCTCCGAAAGCGTTTCTAGCAGCAGCTCATGATAAAGGTCGAAATGCGATGGAGATCCTCGACATATCTGAATCTCACATTCGTCTTAAGAACCAAGTTAGTTATAAGTGTTTCAACTCAACGGCTACAACATCCCCTTTTTTTTCGGACTCCACTAGCTTCAACCTCTTCACGGCTCGTGCTCCCTACACTGTGTCAGGTATGTAGTTGTGGCACCCTCGATCATAACATTGAGTCATTGATAGCGGAAGTGATGATTTAATATGTACGGGACTGTCTTGATTACTTATTTATTTTTGCGTGAAATGCTTCTTTAGGAGTTTGTACTAGTATGGTTTATGTGCAATCAATGGATGCGTGGCTCTACTAATATAGTCCCTTCCATTCAAAATACAAGCTATTTTATAATACAAATGCAAAAATGTGTACAACTTTGGTTCATTTGTAGCAGCGGAAAGGAAGAGAAAGAAGGAGGAAAAAAACATTAGCTTCTTATATTTTATCTAAATTTTCACTTTCCTCCAATATTCTCCCACTTTAAGGAGGAAAGAAAAGTGAAAATTTATTAAAGAGTCTTCCCTTTCAATTTCTTCCATTTTCTTTTCTTTAATTTTATTTTTTGAACCAAACATTTAAAAATAACAACTTTTCTTTCACTTACTTTCTTTTCTTTCCAAATCCTTTCCACCAAACAAGCTGATAATCATTTCACATAATGAATAGTATAACATCACCAACGATCTTATGCATGATATAAATATTTATCTATATATAATAACTTCTCCGTGTCAAAATACTTGAAATATTTTGACTTTTACACTATTCACATACTCCCTTTAATTGTATTTTGTAAATTCTAAATAAGGATAAATATAGTCATGGATTGTGTTAAATTCGACTCGTCATCTAGTTTCAAATAGATATATATCAAATTTTTATAACTTTTAATTATAGGAAATTAGAGATACTAATAATTAAAGTTACACATCGACAAGCATGTCCAGAGAAATATTTCAAGTAATATGAAGCATTAAAAGTAATTGAAGAGGACAATATATATGATGTATGTATATTTAAAATTTTAACAAAATCTCTCACACATGTGATATTTTCTTAAACAATATGGATAAGAGGAAGATACTATTTGGATCCGTGAAATCCAAAATTATTTCACAAATCCGTTTTATACAATGAAATATGTTGTGAAATATATCAACATATGTATAGTTAAGTTATAATATATTTTTAAGATAATTAAAATAGTCTCATCAATGTTCTTTTCTTGTAAAATATAAAATTAACTAAGTGATTTATAATTCTTTATACGGCAATATTTTTCTAATTATTTTATCTTTTTTCAAGTAAAACAAAAAAGATTATGTGGATCTAAATCCAGAGCCGTAAATCTGCAGATCTGGATATGGATCTGACTTTTTTAGATCGATAGATGCGGGTCAGATCAGGATCCATGTTTAAAAAAATGGAATTGGGTCTGGATCAGATCTGGATTTAACCCGTTGTCGTCCTTAATGGGATCTATACTTCCAAATAGAAAACATGGCAAGAGTAGAACCCCCACAATCTCAAATAAGAGTCTTGTAAAGTAACCAAGTACCATTGGATCAGATTAAAATTTAACTAGAACATGACTAAAATAGTTATTTGGATTAACTCAAAAATCATTGTATCCGTCACTGTATGCAGCCTCTGCAAACAGGCTATTCGCTGTGGGGTGCCATGACTTCTCCCACTTCTCTGGAAGCTCTGAAGCCACTCGCATAATGACCTCCAGCAATGGAGGTACCTCATGCACAAGCAATTGCAGCTCCGACGCCAAGGACGTGGTCGCTGGGCAATGTGAGGGCGTAGGATGTTGCCAAGCAGCTATTCCTAGAGGATTAAGGTCTTATTCGGTTAGTCTTGATCTCAAAAGTAATCACACAACAACCACATCTTACAACCCTTGTGGGTATACATTTGTGGCAGATAGAGAAAGTTTCAAATTTCACGGGATTTCAGATCTCGATGACCCCAATTTTATAAATAGGACAATGTATGAAGCTCCATTGGTGCTAGATTGGGTGATACCCAATACTACATGCGCCAATGCTCGGCGTGATCTCGAAACTTACGCGTGTAAGGAGAACACTACTTGTGTTGATGCGGCCGATAGTGGCATCGGAGGGTATCGTTGCAGTTGTCGTCCAGGCTATGAGGGCCATCCTTATCTTTCTCCTGGTTGCTCAGGTATATATGACATCTACTCTTTCATGTTTGGTAAAGTTAGCATTTCGCACATAACACAGCATGACTAAATTAAACAAAGATGAGTTTTAAAGTACATTAAATGATCAGCTTCTTGTTAATTTTTTGGCAGATATAAATGAATGTGCTGATGTAGATAAAAGTCCGTGCTCCATGATATGCACAAATACTCCAGGAAACTACACTTGTTCTTGCCCGTCTGGATATACCGGTGACGGTAGAAAAGATGGAACGAAATGCCAGAGACCATTTCCTGTTTTGCAGGTTGGATTAGGTAATTAAGCAACAACTTTTACCTCATGCCTGTACAAGAATCAATCAGATTCTCAACTCAAATATCCTTAACTCTTGCAATAAGAATAAACTAGCTTTTTATGCATGCTATGCATTGCGGCGACATTTTTGGAATAACTATTACCCAGTATTAAAACAAACCAAAAATCGAAAATTTGTATCTAATTGAAATACTTACAAATAGTATTTAAAAACACATTAATAAATAAGTATAAGTAATGAAATTGCATCTCTAACTAATGTTTTTTGTTAAAGCTTTAAACAAGCAAACCCATGAACCATGATGAAATAAAAGTGACAAAAATAGTGCAGTCCTTTTTCTCTCTCTTCAGTTCTTAGCTACTCTCCCGATTTGCAAACCCATTCCCAATTTCACGCAATTCTTTTTTCCTTTTTATTTAATTAAAACAATGCGGTCGTCACTTTTTCTCTCCTTTTTATCATTTTCCTCAATCCCCCCAAATCAAATCACACACTCGATTTCTCCTCATTCTCAGCTAAACCTCTCAATCTCCGCTTTTGTGGAACGGACTTCGAAGAGAAGCATTGAGTTTATCAGGGAGTTCTCGCCGAGTTCAGCTCCCGAGTCGTCGAGTTCACTCTCTTGAGACCTTCAACTATGATTTTGTCATCATTTGGGGTAGCTTTGGCGGTTATGAAGATGCTCTTCATGTCGTCGATAAAAAATTTTTGAAATTAAGTTGATGGGCTGAAATTCGATAATGGGCACAAATTTTTGATTTTAATATATGGTTGAAGTTTTTTTTTTCTCAAATTCTTTTTTAATATCTGGGCACAAATATAATCCGTGCTGAAGTATTTTATCTCAATTTTTTAAAATATTTGGATACATATTTGAAGACATTTTTTGACGAAATTTGATTTTTTTCCGACAAATTCTGATGTAATTTTCATTTGAATTTCAATTTATTTGAATGCAATTTTAAATAAATTGTAATTTGAGTTTATTTTTTAAAAACAGTTTCAAACATGTCACATATTCGTAAGATTTATTGTAATTTGAGTTTAAATTTACTCGAACATATTACATATTCTTAAAATTTACTGAACATAGAACTTACACATACTTTTATTTTCAATAACAAATTGTGTGGCTGATTAACAGTAAAGTATTCGCAAATTTGAGAATGTCGGATTTGAAAATACCGTGCAGCTCCAATCTATGAAGAAAATTGATTTTTTTTCTGGTTTGAAGTTTGTGTTTTTAATTGAGTTTGTGTTATGGAAAAATTTATTTGAGCTTGAATTTAAGTGTCTCTATAATCAGAATGTCGTGTATTGTTTTTGTTATTGTATGTGGTATTAATGTGTGGCAAATTCTTGATTATGAATCTTTTTATTTGATTGAATCTTTTTAATTGTCAAGTTTATGTGATTGAGCATTATATGAGTTGATTGAATTTAATAGAGATTTAAATTTATTTTTTTGGCAAGTTTATGTGATTGAGCATTATATGAGTTGATTAAAAGAGATTTGATTGATTTTTCTTTTGGCAAGTTTATGCATGGAATTAGTTTTGATTAACTGCTAGAGATTGTATTTGGAAATTTGGAATGTAATATTTATGTTATGGATGGGCAATTAAGTGAATTCCTAAAAAGATATCATTACTCTCCCCTTAGCTTATATAATGGAGATATGTAGTCGCAAATCACAATACTACTTGCCAACGTTGAGCATTTGCAACGCGTCTAAACAATACCAAGCAACAATTACTTATATATGATATGACATTAATATTGTTTTTCCATATTATAGTACAAGTACTAGAGGCAAATCCAAATGGATTATTATCAAACCCATTACTTTTGGCTTGTAGCACGTTGCATGCATGCACTGTCATATCTTCTCAATTTTTAGTAAGTTCGGTGGATATCAAACCCATATATAGCTCTTAGGCTATGTTTAGTTTGCCTGAAATTTTCTGATCTGAACTTATTTTTTCTGATCTGATCTGAACTGATCTAATTACAAGATCTTATCTTTTAGATTTTTCTCAATATATAAGAAAAAATATAGTCATGTGGGATCTTGTTTTATTAATATTCAATTATTATAATTTTTACTAATATGTAATGAAAGATATTTAATAGTAATAATGATTTTTAAATCTAATCTGATCTGATCTGAACTTATTTTTTCTGATCTGATCTGATCTGATCTGATTAGATCTGAAATAAGCAAAAATAAGGTAAACTGAACATAGCCTTAATACTAAACTATCCTTAACCCTATGGTACAGGTGTTGGATTTGGCTCCTTATTTTTACTCATTACTGGAAGTTGGCTATGCTTGGCAAGTAGAAGAAGAAGGTTAATGCAAATGAAAGAGATGTTCTTCCAAAGAAATGGAGGTTCATTGTTGAAGCAACTAATCAACCCCAGCAAACAAGATAACATGGAGCAAATAAAGGTATATACTATTGATGAATTGAAGGTCGCCACCATGAATTTCAAGGATGAAAGAATCGTTGGTCGAGGTGGTTATGGTACAGTTTACAAAGGATTTTTAGCAAATAATGAAATTGTTGCGGTTAAGAGATCAAAGTTCGTGGATGAGGATCAAATTGAACAATTTATTAACGAGTTGATCCTTCTTGGACGAATAAGACACCCAAACGTGGTACGACTTCTAGGATGTTGTCTCGAGGTAGAAGTGCCATTACTAGTGTATGAGTTTATCTCCAATGGCACACTATATGATCAAATTCATAATCGAAATGGCGCTTCTTGGTATTCATGGAGCAATTGTTTGCGGATCTCCATGGATTCGGCTAATGCTCTAGCACATATTCATACGGTACCCATATTTCATCGAGACATTAAGTCCCAAAACATTTTACTAGACGATAGTTATACGGCAAAAATATCTGATTTTGGAGCTTCAAGATTGATTCCGTTACATGAAACTCATTTGTCCACGGTGGTCCAAGGTACACTAGGATATCTTGATCCAGAATACTTTTTTTCAAGTCAATTGACGGAGAAAAGTGATGTGTATAGCTTTGGCGTAGTTTTGGCCGAGCTCTTGACAAGGACAAAGCCAATTTTGCCGGAGAGGCTAACTGAAGAGCATAATCAAAATTTGGCAACATACTTTGTCAAGTCTATGCAACAAGATAATATAATCAAAATTCTAGATTCTCAATTGGTTGCAGAAGCAACTAAAGAGCAACTCACCTCGATTGCTAAGCTTGTAGTGCGATGCTTAAGTCTTCAAGGTAATGATAGGCCAACAATGAAAGAAGTGGCGACGGGTCTTGAAAAATTATGGGAGCAAACGACGTACTTGTCGCCGAGAAAGAGGTAGCCGGCCACCTGAAGGCACCATGGCACTCAATGGTTTGTCTACAAAGAGAAGTCCTGCGTAATTTTCATGATTAATAATCATGAAGATTTTGTTTTGGAAGACGACTAACAATGCACGATTAGCTTGTATGATTAAAAATCTCATATCTGGGGGGTTTATGGTTCCATTTTCTGACATAAATATTGCCAATTTTGTTACTTGTGTTTTTACTCATCAAGCTAAGGTGTTGTACGTCTGAAGAACCTCTTACTAAAGTGTTATTTCACTAGGAACACTACAAGAGGGAGTGAATTGTAATGTAGAACTTATTGTCCAAATAATGCGGAATTTAAAACATAAGCGATAAGGAACTGAAAGTGAAAGAGAAATTTTTACGTGGAAACTTCTTGTCTCAATACAAGAAGGAAAACCACGACCTACTCAAGATTTAAACTCTTCACTATAATAGGAAATCTCCTATGATTCAACCTATTACATACGCAAGTTCCACTCGGAATTCCAACTCTCTCACAATCTCCACTCTATACTCTAGACTTAACTCTAAGTCTTTCAAGAGTTCCCACAACTCTTTACAAAAGGTTTACTCAAACCCTTCACCCCTAGATAGACTTCACCCTAAGTCACGCATATACAATAAGAAGTTACTCAAGTTCCTAACTCGAACTTGATACAAGAATTCACTCAAACCCTTTACCAAGTTCCCATTACAAGAGTTCACTCAAACCCTTTAACCCCAAACTCAAATATAGACACTTGATAATTTGGTTTAACTCTAGCTAGTATATAGAAACTGAATAACGGTAAAGGAACATGGCACTTGTAGGAGCTTGGAACTGACTCAAACAAGCAATAGAACATATAATTCTCTTGTAACGTTATTCCTTAATTCAAACCTTATGGAATGACATTAGTCAGACACTACGGAAAGACACTAGTCACACAATTTAAAACTTAATTGAAATTGTATATTTATAGCAGTCTTTTAGAATGAACATGGGATTAATCATGTATTCGTGGTTAAACCATTTTCCCATGATGTTCCTCAACTAGAGGAACATGTTCCTTTTGTTACCCATGATCTCAGTTGAACGTGGAAGATGAAAATGTTACTGCTTCCTAAAATCTAGCATTTACTTATGCAGCAGTATTTTAAATTTGGTTTTAAATTAAAAACTATTTTAATTAATAACACCAAAATTAAATCTTTTTATCAAATAATATATTTAAAGGATTTTCTTGTAAATTCGAAAATGATTTTATTTTAGAATAAAGATAAAATCTTTTACATAAAAGATCTTTTCTTTCATATCATATTTTAACCACATAAAATCATTTTCCTAAAATATAGCCTTTAAAAACTCAACAGAGTCCTTTTAAGCGTTGCGCAATCTTTTACACGCCTAGTTCCTTTAACTGCTACTTTGTTCCTTTAACTTGGATTAATAGACTAGCACGTCTGTTTCTTAGAGAGGAATAGACAGATAATTTCTTTAACAACACTCATTATACATATTATAAATCTAGGCTTTTTATTTTCAAAAACTGAAAAGATAAAATTAAATTAATTAAAATCAGATTCCTAAAGAAACCGCTTTATTAAACCTATTATATTTAAAACTTATCTTTTATTTTAAAACTAAAACTAATTCTAAAACAACTAATGCACATTATATATAAATATATATTTGATCAAGTAGAGATTTATTAAGAAAAAAACTCTAAATAAATTCTTATAGATTAAGATGATAATATGCATCAGAGTTATTGACTCTTAAATACTTTTGACTCTAAGTTCCACAAGTTCCTTTGCCCTTACGAATTCCCTTAAACCTTGTTCCATTACCTTTCATGTTTCCACATACTTACATGAATCATAGAAAATAAACTCATATTTTCTGCCTTCATGCACCATGCTGCTCCAACTCAAGAATCGCATGTTGATAGATCCACCTTTGGAACTTCAGTGTGCTAGTTCCTTTAAGAAACTTCACACTCATAGTTCCTGCTCATGAACTTCTTGTTTCAACTATGAAACGTTATATTGCTGCTCCACTCAGAAACTGCTCCAGAACTTCATATTCAATGTTGCTTTTAGGATGTACCTAGGGACCGCTCTATTTGTGTTCCTTATAGGAATTCTTTTAGGAACTTTACTTGTTGGGAGACCTTCATGATGTGATATATTCAACCTTTGCTGACTTATTTCGTGTTAATGTAATGTGCACATCACAAATACATATGTTAGTTAGATATTAATTATTTGTTTACAATCATCAAAACACTACCTGACTCAACATAAAGTAGTTTCTCATTCCTCAATATACTTACTGTATACTTTAATATCTTAGAAAACGTATATGGATTGTCATAGTACTGTCGCTTGACACAAAAGCTTTCTTGCTTGCTGTGTCTCGTAATAAACTACTGTTCGGAAGATGCAAGAAAGAGTAAACATGGACAATAATATCATTGGTCTAATGACTTGATTCAAAGACAAATAAAGTGTTATCGTTTACGCATCATTGTCCATGAAACAACTTGAACATGAACAGTGTATTAGTAGTAGTAGTCCAACATACAAGTAGTCCACTATTAATTTGCGAAAGCTACATGCACGATGCACATGCTGGTCTTGGAAATTCTTGTCTTCCTGTCGAAATTGTGTGAGGGTATCTAGATTCTTTTGAGGTGTTACCCATTGAGATAAAAGGCGGCAGTTGAAAATATAAGTGTTACAAGGCTCTCAACTGTTAAAAGGTATCAACTGTTAAAAGCCTAAAAGGTAGTATTAATATGATATGTTGCCTTTGAAAGTTGAAACGTACGCACTTCTATTGAGTTGGTGTCATGGTGATGTGTGTAAAGGTCAACCTAATAAATTGTAGATATTTTCAGAAAATTTTTGCTGGAAAATATCTTTCAATCTTCCATTATGTAACAAAATATCGTTTACATAAATCTTGTGAGAACAATTGTCATATTGATTATTACTTTTTTTTGGGTAAGTGAAGTATTTCATTCATTACCTAATAAAGTTGAAAATATTACAATCCGGATTTATATTAAGTAGACAAGAGGTACATCAACAACTAATTAAAAAGTATAAATTAAGGATTATTACATCTATGAAATATAGCTAATTCACCAGCCTTTGAAGCTTGTTGTCGACAAACCTTATAAATCCTGCAAATATGGAATAACAGACCCTACTAGTCTCAGCCAAGCACGTTTAACTTCAGAGTAACTTAGAATATGAGTTCTCTAAAAAAAATATGCATCTTGTTGAAATGAGTAATCTGCTAAATCCATTTATAGCAATCATGGGCGGCATTACAATGATCATTTCAGGAATCAATCAAGTAACAACTGATTGATTATAAGAATCCGCCTCATATTCTCTAAATACTAGTTGAACAAATAGTGGCAAAAAATAGCTAGGTTTAAATAGGGGTCTAAATGGATCAGACGCACGCTCATACATTCACCATGAACGCAACTTTATGGACAAAGGTTTTTCCTTTCACAAACTCCCAAAACTTTCCTTAATTAGATTATGTAATTTGGTAATTTAATCAATCTAGTATATTGGTCAATGCCCCCAAAGTTTAAATCCTAGACACACCTCCGGCAATATAAATAGAGAATTATATTATCTGTCTATTTGCATAATAACTTGGTTTACACGGGAAAAAAATCCCTTGATTTTAATCATACTATAATGTATAGTGATTGTACATAGACAAAAATCATGCGGTTGTAAGCTCCAGTTAATTGATTGAAACACTATTCTACTACTCCCTCCGTCCCAATTTATTTGCTACATTTTGCCATTTAGGTGTGTCTCAATTTATTTGCTACATTTGCAAATATTTTCATATATAGTACATAGGTCCCACATTTTATTTACAAATTTGTCATCACTCCCTTCTTGGTTTTTGTAAATATTTCCATATATAGTACATAGGTCCCACAATTTACTTATTAGCTTTTTTGTTAATTCTTGTTATAGCAATGGTCCCCACTCCCTCATTGGTCTTTGTGATAAAGCAAATGTAGCAAATAGTTTGAGACAGAGGAAGTATTTAGTACCCTAATGAATGAGTGAGCAGAGACAACAGTCGTGTACGCATACTCCACCCAAGTTGATGAAAAGTCTTACTTTTGTTTAGCTGATCAATCACAGTTGTATAGATGCTCCAATGTAACGACGAAAAGTCTTATTAGTTAGCTTATCAATCAAAGTTATGTAGATACTCCAAAATATAGTATTTAAAGCTGCATACACATGCGCTGTTCTTACGTTGAATTCTTGCATTTTGTGTTGAAATATTTGTGAAGGAATCAGTAGATTCTACTTGGGTTCATTCTCACTCATAAGTCATAATAGTCGAAAAAGTATATAATATAATAAGAATCCTCTTGTATTTAATAGAGGGTGTGGGATTGGTTTGATATGGTTACCCCATCTCTGCACCTGATCGACCCCTTTTATATACACTTTTTTGGGATCAAATTAGTATTTGGGCCTGGCCTGGACATTGTACCGAGTTGGTATTATTTTTCGAACTTGATATGTATTTTTTTCCATTCCCATTAAAATATATTAAGAAAAACCCAACATTTAAAACGTATATACATAATAATGTGGACACTTAAGGCATGATTAATAGTTGGTTGAGATGGTAAATGTGTCATGTATAACAAGAGGTTGCGGGTTCAAATCTTGTTGGAAGGTAATTTTACTTATTTGTATAGATTCTGCGGTCCGCCTTAATTGGAATTTTAAGACAGGGCAAGTTCATACTTTCTCGAGGGAGAGAAACTAAAAAGTTGATTAAAATATATTAATAGTGGATAACATAGGTGTCTAGGTGGAAAATGAGGAAAAAGTAGATGAGACATGGTACCTTGAATAGAAAAAGTCACAGTATATATATTAAAAAGAAACAGCCCAAAAATCTATCAATCGCCGAAAAGATAAGGGCCAACACCGGAAATGGTCTCAGGTTTCATCTTGTAAAAATAATTTTCGCAAAAAATACTTTATAAGGTTTTTTTCACAAAAATGAACTCGTAAAAGGTTTTTAATTTTTTGGCAAATTTTCCTTTATTACCTAAACGTTACAATAAAATGTTTCCTTCAACCTAAGTTCAATGATCCACAAAGTTAAACTTAGGCAAGTATTCTCAAGTCTATGATAGTATTACTCGGACCACATTTTAATGTATGTAAGAACATCATCATAGTAAATATAATAAAGGTTGTTACCGAACTCTCATCTTGCACGGGCAACTATTTTAATTTGCTCTCAGGTTGGGCTTTTTTACAAACAGCTTAAGATTCTAGAATTACATATTGCTATTACTTGGAGCATAATAAAATCGAAGCTATAAACTTGTATTGATGCTCAAAGCTAGCAAGGAAATCTGTTACATATACCAATTTAATTTGATCATATCACTTCTATACTGTAGTTGTTAATAATTTGTTTTACATACATTTGTCCTTTTGTTTACTTTTCTGGTGTGCAAATAGCTATAATTCTATAAATAAAGTTATTGATGTAATATAATTAAAATTTAGACCAAAATTAAATTTGGGTTGGACATGTATAACATTCGCGCTGCTAGTGATAATGATGGAGAGGCTGTTGATTGCGATCACCCCTAATAATCCTTAGCGTGTACGCATACGGCAGATTCCATTACCCCAAGTTGAGTAGAAAAGTTATCTGCTAATTTTGTCAATTAATTTTAGTGAGGTGACATGTTTGTTAACTATTTTTGGATGACTGGATGGATTATGAGATTGTCCAGGAATCTTGTCTTTTAATCAGATACTTCTATAATCTATATGCAAGGCTGGATTCTCCTTGTACACTACTACCTTATCTATATTTTTGACAATCGCAATCTTTAGGCTGGATTCTGCTTGTACACTCCCACCATTATCTGTAGGGTTGATATGCAAGGCTATTTGTTTGGGCTTATTTCCTGGATTAGACCTGCCAGGGACAATTAAGCCCAATAAAGCCTTAAACCTCCAGAGGGCCCCACCTGTGATAGTGCCTCCCAGCTGTCAGTGCCCTCCAGCTGGCCTACAGTTGGGATATCCCCAGCACTATAAATACTCAACCCCCTCATCAATGAGAAGGTATTGAATTCTTACCTAACAAACCAGAGCATCTCTCTCTAGACTTTATCTCTCTAAGCTTGATTACTGACTTGAGCGTCGGAGAGGCGATCCCGGAACAACCCCCGGGGCAGTCTAACCATTACTTTTGCAGGATTCCGGCGTACGGACTTTGGACTCAGGACATTCAAATCTGACCCAGTATTCCCTAAGCAAAGGAATCAGAACCCTTAATTTCTAGACAGAAACAGTTTGGCGCCATCTGTGGGGATAGTACAAAAAGTTACTTCGCCACCACTCACTCAGATTAACTCTCTCAGCTACTCAGCTCAGAACGCCAATTGACAATGGCACCAACAAAGAACACTCGCGCTAAGCAAGCCTCTGACCAGGTCGGTCGCCAGAAAGAGGCCACTCCCCGCGCACAATAGGGAACCCCGAACCCGTCGGCCGGAGCGAGGTCACTCGCCTGCACATAACGGAGGCCGAGCGGACACCCCTCACCGGCTCTGAGGTCACTACCGTCCAAACTCTGGACCCTCGGTCGGTATCTCCAGGCATATTCAGCATGTGGAGCCTCAGCCGCTCTTTGCGTCTGACCTGGCCCTTATCACGGCTCAGCTCCAGGAAACTTTCCAAAAGTGAATGATGGACATGATGGCCATGCTCCAGCAGAGGCAGCCGCAACAAGTCATCCCGCTCAACCAGCATGAGCTTAGAGAGCGCACAGTCGTCCGCTCCCAAAGGGACCACTCTCGTTCTAATCGGGATCCACAGCCTAGCCGGCCACGGTCCGATGCGAGAGACCCGAGCCACAGGGAAAGAGAAAAGTCAGCACGACAGGGGTCGGCCCGTCTGCATGCAGAAACCCATATATCTAAATCCCCAAGGGGGGGAGTGGGTCGAAAACCACAAGACGCCCGAGAATTCCTTAACAACAAGAAGCGCCTCAGCCAAGGCTACGACGCCCGGGAATTCCTCAAGAAAAAAGCAAATGACCGAGAGGGCCAAGGGGACTCGGCTCATTCTCAGCCCCCTAGGCTAACTGGAGGGGGGCTCAAGTTCCTGATCCCCTTCAGTCAAGAAATCCTAGGGACCCAGCCTCCGGGGAAAATCAAACCCCCCCTGATCGAGCCATTTGCGGGCCTAACCGACCCAGATGATCATATGGCTAGTTACAAGGCTCAAATGAGCGTGCAGACAAGTTACGAGGCACTTGGTGCCCTTCTTCCCTACCACCCTCAAAGGTTTGGCTCTCATTGGTTCCAAGAGCTGCCGGCGGGGGTCATCACTGACTTCGCCATATTGGAACACCTCTTCATCCACCAATTCGTAGCGGGAAAGAGGCAAAGAAAAACCAGCCTTCACCTCATGGGGGTGAAGCAAGACAAGAATGAATCCTTGTCGGACTATATAAAGAGGTTCAACGAAGAATCTCTCAAAAGAACCGACCTACAGGACGCCGTAGCCTTCGCTGCCCTTATGTCCGGGCTCCAACCGGGTCGGCTCAGATGGTCATTGGCCGAGAATGAAGTGAAAACTTACTCGGAAGCCATGGCTCGGGCCCAAAGATTCATCCAGGCCACGGACATCTGCCGCTACTCCGATGAGGGTGGCAAGAAAAGAAAAGATGACGGCGGGCACCTAGGTCAGCCTAAGCATCAAAGAACAGGGGGCCGAGGGGATCGGCTCACCGATCACGGCAACGACCCCCGATTCAATAAAAACCGAAAGGAGATTTATTTTGACATCCGGAACAAAAATTGGCTTCCCAGGCCAACGCCCATCCGGACATCATCGTCTCGGAGGGATAAAAGCTTATGGTGTGACTACCACAAGGAATGTGGACACACCACCAAGGACTGCCGAGAGCTCAAGAAATCCTTGGATGGTTTGTCCGACCAGGGCAAGCTCAACCACTACCTGAAGCACTCGAGTGAAGAAAAGGGGAAGCAAAAGGTGGGTCAGTCGAACAGCGGGGACACGGAAGGATTCATCGGTGTCATCGCTGGAGGATTCGCGTCGGGAGGCCTAACCGGCCGAGCGCGCAAGGCTCACCTCCAAAACCTCAAGCATCAGGTACTAGATGTTCAGCTCCCTCGAGCTAGTGGCCCCGTCATGACCTTCGGGGAACCCAGTCGGACGTTACACGTTCCGCACGATGACCCCCTAGTCATCGAGCTCAAGGTAGCTAATACCAAGGTGAAGAGGGTATTGGTGGTAGACATCCCTTTGCCTTACAACATAATAATGGGGAGGCCCATGCTAAACAAAGCCAAGGCCGCCATCTCCACCTACCAGCTCCTCTTGCAGTTTGAGACTGATGACGGGAAGGTAGGAAAAATTCAAGGCGACCAACAGGCCGCAAGAGAGTGCTATGTGAATAGCCTCAAAAATAACGACGTCCAAAAGGACTCGGACAACGACGTCCAAAAGGACTCGAAAAAAAGAAAATAGAAGGGGGCAGCCCTCAACCAGCCTCGGGGTGTACATAACTGAAAACCCAAGCAATACGAGCGTCCTCAGCCAGCCGAGGATGACGAAGAAGTCGCGATCGGCCAGGACCCCGGTCGGACTGTCAGGGTAGGCAAGGCCATGGACCCCAAACAAGGCAAGTATCATCCAAGTGCTCACGGAGTACCAAGATGTCTTGCCTATGAGGCCACAGAAATGCCGGGGCTCGACCCGAAAATCATGTGTCATGAGCTTAACATCAAAGAGGGTTCAGACCAATCAAGCAAAAGCTCAGACACCAAGGTCCCGAAAGAAACGCCGCAGCAGCCGCAGAGTCAAGAAGCTGCTCGAAGCGGGTTTCATAGAAGAATGTCAATACTCGGAGTGGCTGGCCAACGTGGTTTGGTCAAAAAGCCGAGTGGGGCATGGCGAATGTGTGTCGATTTCACCGACTTAAACAAAGCCTGCCCAAAAGACAATCACCTCTGCCAAAGATCGATAGGCTGGTCGATTCAACGGCAGGGCACGCCCTTCTCAGCTTCATGGATGCAAATGCCGGCTATCATCAAATTCCCATGGCCGAGAAGGATAGGGTTCATACAGGCATTCATCACTCCTCAGGGGTCTACTGCTACAAAATGATGTGTTCGGCCTCAAAAATGCCGGGGCGACATATCAGCGAACCGTCAACAAAATCTTCAGCGACCAATTGGGTCGGAACATTGAGGTATACGTTGACGATATGATAGTCAAAAGCAAGGCCCAGTCGGATCACCCTGCAGATCTGAAAGAAACGCTGAGCACCCTAAGGAAATACCGAATGATGCTCAACCCTAAAAAATGCGTCTTCGGAGTTAAAGGGGGAAAGTGCCTCGGATTTCTAGTAGATGAGAGAGGTATAGAGCCAACCCGGACAAAATCAAAGCGGTCTTAGAAATGAAATCGCCTCGGAAGTTCGGGAAGTACAGCGCCTAACCGGCTGCTTAGCGGCCTCGGTCGGTTCCTCTCCCGGTCGGCTGATAAGAGCTTGTTGTTCTTCAAGGCCCTGAAGCGAAAAGAGTTCGCATGGGATGACGAAGCCGAGCAAGCCTTCGCTGACCTCAAGAATCACTTGGCATCTTTGCCCAAACTGATCTCCCCCTTGCCGGGGGAACCCCTGTTTATCTACTTGGCTGTCTCGGACTACGCTCTTAGCGCCGTCCTAATAGCCGAGCGAGAAGGAAAGCAACATCCTGTTTACTTCATCAGCCACGCCTATAGGGGGCCGAGGCGAAGTACAGCGATGTTGAGAAAATGGTCTTTGCCTTGGTGATGGCGAGCCGGAAGCTCAAGCCCTATTTCCAAGCACATCCCATCAAAGTCCTAACCGGACAACCGCTCCGGAAGCTTATTGAGAATAGAAATCACTCGAGTCGGATGAGCGATTGGGCAGACCAGTTAGCAGATTTTGGGCTCGAGTTCGAGCCCGAAGGCCATCAAGGCCCAAGCACTCGCTGACTTCATCACTGAATGCGCAACTCGACCCCCGGTCGGTTCGCAAGAGGAGTGGGAGTTGCTTGTTGATGGTCATCCACAAAGAGTGGTTGTGGAGCGGGCTGGTCATCAAACCCCGGTCGGAGAAAAAATTGAATATGCTGTTAAGTTCGAATTTCTCGGATCTAACAATGAAGCCGAGTATGAGGCCCTCATCCTCGGAATACAGCTATGCATCCTAGCTGGGGCAACATCAATCATAGCCAAGTCCGACTCACAACTCATAGTGGGTCAGATTTCCGGAGACTATGAGGCCAAGGAGGACAACATGAGGATGTACTTGGCCAAAGCCCGAGCTGTCATTGGAAGGTTGTCCGGATTCCGGATTACCCACATTCCTCGCTCGGAAAATCAGCAAGCTGATGCACTGGCTCGGATGGCTAGTTCTGCTGAAGGGTCGGCCCCAGAACCATAACTTGGGAAGTATTGAAGGAGCCTAGCATAAATGCCAAAGAGCTGCTCGTACTCAATCGATCCTCAAACTGGATGAGGGAAATTGTGGAATACCTGCGAGACGGGACCTTACCCAGTGATCCTAAAGAAGCCGACCGGATTAAGCATAAGTCAGGTTGGTTCCTTTGGCATGAAAGGCAGCTCTATAAAAAGTCCTTCACTCATCCCCTCCTCAAATGTATAACCCCCGAGGAAGGAAATTATGTCCTCCGGGAAATACACCAAGGAGCCTGCGGAAGCCATCAAGGGGGTCGAACGATAGCCGGAAAGGCGCTAAGGGCAGGATACTATTGGCCTACTTTGAAAGCTGACGCCTCGGACTTAGTCCGACGGTGTCCCTCCTGCCAGATTCACTCGGACATACCAAGGGCGCCTGCCACTCCCCTCACCACCATTCAAGCAGTCCTGCCCTTCGACAAGTGGGGCATGGACCTGCTCGGACCTTTTCCCCCAGCTTCTGGGCAAAGGAAGTTCCTAATTGTGGCTATTGATTACTTCACCAAGTGGACCGAAGCCGAGCCACTGGCGTCAATTACTGACAAGCAGGTCCAGCTGTTCATATGGAGGAATATCATTACCCGGTTCGGAATTCCAAGAGCCTTGGTATCGGACAATGGCCGACAGTTCAACAGCGGGCCGACTCGAGAGTATTGTGCCCGGTTCGGCATTCAAACAAGGTTTCAGCAGTCTCCCGCCCTCAGACCAACGGGCAAGCCGAGTCAGCCAATAAAATTGTCCTAAAGGGTATCAAGAAATCCCTTGATGCAGCTAAAGGGGAATGGGTAGACGACCTACCCGGAGTGCTCTGGTCGGCTCGAACAACAGTGAAAGAAGCCACGGGCACTCCCCTTTCGGCTTGGTCTATGGAGCGAAGCTGTCCTTCCGGTCGAGGTGGGAATCCCTTCCCCTCGGATGACATTCTATGAGTTTGACCAAAACGAAGAAGAAAAACCCGTCAACTTAGACCTGTTGCCAGAAACCCGAGGCAATGCTTTGCTACAAGCCATCCAGTACAAGCAAAAAATCACAAGGCAACTTAAAGGCGAGTAAAGCCTCGGCCACTCGGCCTGGGCGACTGGGTCGTTCGAAAGGTAGAAGCCACCGGACTCTCCCATCTCAAAGGGAAGTTGAGGCAAATTGGGATGGCCCTTACAAGGTTACAGAGGTCATCAAGCCAGGGACATTCCGACTCGAATCTCCCGAAGGGGTTCCCTTGGCTCGACCTTGGAACTTAGACAATCTCAAAAGATTCTATGTTTAACTTTTTTTTCGTTACTTGCACTAGGGGCATGTTGTAAGGCCAGCACTACCTGGTCGGTTTAGCCAACAAATTCAATTGTAGCTCGGATTAACCAGTCCATGTACCAAGTCGGGTTTCTACCCCAGAAATAAAAAGACTTAGCCAGTCTCATTATTTTGATCAAAAAGGCAAGTAAGACTTAACCAGTTTATTGTCTATTAAATGTCATAATATTGCAAATAACGAAAAAGTGCGACACAAGGAAGGACAAGTTGCAAAATAGTAGTTGTATTCCAATTGATCAAAAGTTGCAAAATACAACCAAAAGTTTACAAAAATACAGGGTCGAAAGCGATGCAAAAATTAAAGCAAAAAGCCAACATGGCAAAAACATAGAAAAAATCCTAAGGCAGCTGGGGAGTGGGGTCGGCAGCAGGATCGGCAGCAGGGTTCTCAGCATCAGGTTGCTCGGCAGCGTTCCCTGGAGGCGGCTCGGTGCTAGCAGCGCCTTCGTCATCATCATCCTCCTCGTCATCCGAGCTCATTTCCTCGGCCATTTTTGCCTTGATAACGGCTGCTTCGCATCGCATCATACTCCTGGTAGCGCGACCAGACAGAATTCCAGTCGGCTTCTGGGCAAGAGTCAGCCAGGGCCTCCCTGAGCTTGAGGGGCCTCATCCTCACCCATCTTGTGGGAAGACTGGCCAACCTCGGCGCAAAACTCAGTGCAATCGTCCGAGGCCTGCCAAGCCTTGAACCACTCCTCCTGGGAGCGGGCAACGGCCGCCTGAGCTTCCTTTAGTTGGGCCTCGGCTGTAGAGAGCTTGAACTTGACCCTCTCCAAGTCGCCCTCGACCTTAGCTAGATTGGTCTCGGCCGTAGCCTTGGCGGACTCGGCATTCTCTTTGGCCAAGGAAAGGTTGGCCTTTCCACTTTCCAGTCTTCCCTCTCCTGCTTCCAAGTAGCCTCGCCCTTGTCGATCTTGGAGTTGGCTTCCTCCAGACGAAGCTCGGCCAGACGCTTAGCCTCCTTAGCCTGGTACAGCTCATCAAAGTGCGACCGAGCCGCCTCCTTCAGATCCGAGACCTCTTGGACCAGGGCGAGCCGGTCTTCGGCCACCTTGGTCATTCGGATGGAAAACTGCCAGAGTAATAAACAATCAGTTAAAAGTTGGCTAATAAAAGGCAAGTAAAGGGCAAAGAAAAGTTCACTTACGTCCATCCAAGAGCGGAAGAGCTCGCTCGACTCATTCCTCCCATTGACCTCATTAATATGGTCCCGGTCGGTCTGAGTGCATAGGATCTCCAGTGCGTCGGAAATCCTCTTCTTCTTGTCCGTTTTGGACATTTGGGTAAAGGGGACGGGCGCCTCGGACAAAGAGCTCTCGGCCAAAGAAGGGTTGGAGGTCCCCTGAGCATGTCCCGGACTCCGGACGGGCTCGAAGTCCGAGGGATGAACCGAAATGTGGGTTCCCCCCTCCAGAGTCAGGTCGGGGACTGTTCACCTCAACTGAAGGCTCCTTCCGAGCCTTTTTCGCCGAGGCCTCCTTCTCAGCTCGAGCTTTGGCCAGAGCCTCTTTCTGTCAGCTCGACCCTCTCCTCGGCCCTCTCCTTGCGTTTCCTCGGTTTGGGGTTGGAGGGATCCTAAAAAACCAAGGAGTTAGCAAGATATGCGAATGAATTTAAACCAGGTCGGATGGAAAAATTGTTTACCTTCGGCTTGGAGGGCTTGTTGATCTTATTGGCCTTCATCCGCGCCCTGATCCGAGCGGCCTTGAGAGCAGCGGAAGTCAATCGCTCGGCCATTTCTTGATCGGTTTCCTTTAAAAAGGACAAAGAAGCTTCTGCAAAAGGAAAAAACACAGTTAGCAAAAAGCAACAAGTAAAGCAACACAAACAAGTCAACCGGACCCCCTTTTGCCGAATTACCCTTGGGGAAGGCCGGACTCAGGCCGAACGCGGCGAGAAAGTGCTCATTCTTGAATAGTTTACAGCTCGGGAGCCAATTCCCCGCTACAAAAACCTCACCGCCATCCACTATCTTTGCCTCCAATTGCATATAGATGGCAGCCACTGCTTCGTCTTCCGATAGCTCGGGCACTTTAAAGTTGAGGCAGTGGTTGGGTCGGCAGAGGAGGTACGATGGGGATGCCCCATTCTCCCCATAGTAAACAAAGGCAAACCCTCGACGAAAACCCTTTTGAGAAGGTAGGTCGAGGACGGTTCGGTAGCCTCGCCGAGCCTGGAAGCACCACCAACCAGGTCCATGATCCCCGGCGGCATCTCGAACAACTTGTACAAGTGACGCCAGAGGGTGAGGGTCGGTTTAACGCCGATGATATCGCATATTACTTGAACCGCCAATATGCCGCCCCAAGAGTTCGGAGACAGCTGACCCAGGCACAGGTTGTATGCATTCGGTATATCCTTCTCAAATTGGGTCAGCGGAAACCTCAAGCCCATCTCCATGGCCTTGTAATAAAAGGCGGTGCATCCAGGGGGTGGGCTCAGAATGGTGTGGCTGGCATCGGGTCGGACCAACAAATAGGGGTCCTTTATTTGGAATTTTGCTGCTTGGCCTCGGGCATCCTCCAGTAAGGCCTTTATTAGAGAAGGAAGAGGAAATTTTGCTCCCGGACCGCCTTTGGGGTCGATCTCAGGGTACGCGAGCCGCCCGGACGTAGAAGCTTCGCCTTCTTCTCCCGGCATAGCTACCCTAACTACACCATCAGACAGATATTTGTCTAAGTAACTCCTCGAAGAGGGATAGGCCAGGGACACCTCCCAGGGTAGAGGGATGGCACCCTCGGCCTCCTCCTCCTCGGCTTGCGAAGGAGTACTCGGGAGGGAAAGCGCCTCAGGCACAGCCGAGGGATCCGGGCAACTTATTAAAGTTGACACCAATACCATTCCCATACCTCTCACTTCCTCGGCTAAATTATAAGGAGGTGAGGGAGGGGTGTCACTGACTCGGACGAGCTCCCCATTATTTATCAACAGAAGGGGGTCGGCCGATTTTATTAAAAGAAAGAGAAGAAAAACTTAGTGAAAAAAGCAAAAAAGTGCGTACCTGGTCGGACGAAGAATGGAACCCGGACTTAGAGAGAGAAGGAACTCTAAAGTAGAGAGAGAAGCAGAAAATCAAATTTAAGAGAGAGAGAGAATTGTAAAAGTGACAAAATCTCTCCCCTCTCTCCCTACTTATAGGCAAAATCCTCGGTTTCTGTCCGCGTCGCATCTTGGACCGGGCCTGTGTTTTCGCCCTTAATGGGCCTCCCAAATGCCCAAAACTGTTCAAAAGAACCACTCAAGGAATATCAATCGTCACAAAAGCCATAAATGACCAGAAGTTGAATCGCCACCATGTTTTCAAGCACCCCAATAATCCCCCATTGCCACGTGGCATTTGGGTTTTCAAGAAACTATTAAGTTCACCAGCTCAAGATTGCTAGTTCATCAGCTCAAGACTACCAGCTCGGTCACTTAGCCAGTGGTCCAAAGCCATAGGCACCGGCTCGGACAAGCATGGGGCTCATTGGCCCCTCATCCGAGCCGCGTCCAATCAGCTCGGCCCAAGGAGGCTCTCCTCTTTGGTTGAGTAAGTCTCCTAAGTCCCAGATAGACTTAGCGAGAGCAGGCACCGGCTCGGACAAGCATGGGGCTCATTGGCCCCTCATCCGAGCCGCGTCCAATCAGCTCGGCCCAAGGAGGCTCTCCTCTTTGGTTGAGTAAGTCTCCTAAGTCCCAGATAGACTTAGCGAGAGCAGGCACCGGCTCGGACAAGCATGGGCTCATTGGCCCCTCATCCGAGCCGCGTCCAACCAGCTCGGCCCAAGGAGGCTCTCCTTTTGGTTGAGTAAGTCTCCTAAGTCCCAGATAGACTTAGCGAGAGCAGGCACCGGCTCGGACAAGCATGGGGCTCATTGGCCCCTCATCCGAGCCGCGTCCAACCAGCTCGGCCCAAGGAGGCTCTCCTCCTTGGTTGAGTAAGTCTCCTAAGTCCCAGATAGACTTAGCGAGAGCAGGCACCGGCTCGGACAAGCATGGGGCTCATTGGCCCCTCATCCGAGCCGCGTCCAACCAGCTCGGCCCAAGGAGGCTCTCCTCCTTGGTTGAGTAAGTCTCCTAAGTCCCAGATTGACTTAGCGAGAGTGGGTACCGGCTCGGACAAGCATGGGGCTCATTGGTCCCCGGTCCGAGCCATGGACGAGCCATACCCTTCCATTTCTTTGCGAGACTGGGTCGGCACGCAAGTTTCCCCTCTCTCCTATGAGACCGGGTCGGCACGCCAGCTTCCCCTCTCTCCTACGAGACCGGGTCGGCGTGCCAGCTTCCTCTCTCTCCCTCGAGACCGGGTCGACGCATCCTTTCCCTCCTCTGAGGAACCGGGTCGGCACTAGCCACCCCTCTCCTTGAGGAGACCGGGTCGGCACATGCCGCCCTTCTCTCCAAGGATACAGGGTCGGCACTAGCCACCCCTCTCCTTGAGGCGACCGGGTCGGCACTAGCCACCCCTCTCCTTGAGGAGACCGGGTCGGCACATGCCGCCCTTCTCTCCAAGGAGACCGGGTCGGCACTAGCCACCCCTCTCCTTGAAGAGACCGGGTCGGCACATGCCGCCCTTCTCTCCAAGGAGACCGAGTCGGCACTAGCCACCCCTCTCCTTGAGGAGACTGGGTCGGTACGTGCCCCCCCCCCTTTTTTCTCTAGAAGATCAGGTCAGCCTGGGTTCAGGACTGTTTGGGTTCCGCCACGAACGGGAGACACCTCAGCAAGGCCTCGATGTTTCCCATTCCTGGCGTGGGGCTAATTGTTTGGGCTTATTTCCTGGATTAGGCCTGCCAGGGACAATTAAGCCCAATAAAGCCTTAAACCTCCAGAGGGCCCCACCTGTGATAGTGCCTCCTAGCTGTCAGTGCCCTCCAGCTGGCCTACAGTTGGGATATCCCAGCACTATAAATACTCAACCCCTCATCAATGAGAAGGTATTGAATTCTTACCTAACAAACCAGAGCATATCTCTCTAGACTTTATCTCTCTAAGCTTGATTACTGACTTGAGCGTCGGAGAGGCGATCCCGGAACAACCCCCGGGGCAGTCTAACCATTACTTTTGCAGGATTCCGGCATACGGACTTTGGACTCAGGACATTCAAAACTGACCCGGTATTCCCTAAGCAAAGGAATCAGAATCCTTAATTTCTAGACAGAAACACTATTTATTGAGAATTAGGAGAAGATAGAGGAGTGATAGCTCCTCGTAATTATCTCCTTCTCATGACAAGAGTTTGATTTCTATGAGTATGTGAGGATCAAAACTTGGGATAGCCATCTAATTTGTAGGCTTCATAAATTTGAGATTGGGACATTAGCATAGCTCTATATGAATCTAGAAAATACTAGAAATTATATGGAAACTCTCTTAAAAAAAGAATGCTCTCTCTACCCCGATAGAGAACCCTACTCTACCACAAGTATTACTCCGTCGCGGAGGCCACCCTTCTGAACCACGGTTGAGGAGATCACCTCCACTACTTCAAAATTGTCAATAGACGAAGAAGAATAATTTGTTCCGGAGTTAGAATCCATAAATTAGCGAGGAAAATAATAAACTATCTCTTGTGCTTATTGGTCGGCTATTAACAGAACGTTTGTACAACGTTGACGCATTCAAGCGCACGATTACTACAGTATGGGCTCCATCGCATGGGTTAGTGATCACAGTATTCAGCCCTAATTTGTAAGCCTTTCGATTCTATCATTGCACGGATATGCCGAAGGTTTTAGGTGGAAGACCTTGGTGTTTCGATAACATGCTCATCATCTTGAAGGAAGTCGACGGTGACGAGCAATTAACCTGATCAAGTAAGTCTCATTCATTCTCCGTTTTGGGTTAGAATTAAAAATCTTCCGTTCAATTATCGATCCGATGATATCGTTAAAGTAATGATTGGTAATATGGGAGAGATTTTAGATCTTGAAGAGGATGTTTTGGGTATTAGAAGATATAGGAGAATTAAAGTCCTTCTTGATGTTACCAAACCGTTGCGCCGGTACCGGAATCTGAAAGACAAGAAGTGGCGTGAGTTTCAGGTAGATTTTGCTTATGAAAGGTTGTCGTTTTTCTGTTTTGCATGTGGTATAATGGGTCATTTTGAGCGTGATTGCCATGAGGTGGCTGAAAATGATAAGCAGAAGTGACTGGATGGAGTTTGGGATTAAAAGCAACCCCTAGAAAAAAAGTTGAGGAAGAGACGAAATTTAGGTTGAACAAAAAAGTTATCTTTCTTGTAGAGAACTCGGTGAATGGATTAATAGTTGTTAATGCTCTTGGGCCTATCACACGCCACTCTGGGATAATAAATGAGGGTATTAATGAGCCATCATTATTGCTCCTAAAAGTTGACCTCCTCTACGTATTGATAACAGTGTTGTTGTTGCCCCAATAAGCTTTGTTCCTACTGTCAAAGAGCAATTAAAAAGCAATAAATGATGGTTTGATTCTGCAGACCGAGGCATTGAATGATGAGGTAACTCCTAAATTTTAGTGTGCGTAAAACCGTGAGGGGTCCGTCTTAACCACTCAGTATCCCCAGCAGATATTGTTAGTACTACTAATGTCTCCCCATACCCGACAATAATTGGAGAACAGCAGGTGACAACTTCCCCCTCATCTTATTACTTTTACTTCAATTAAGAAGTCTCAAAAGGGGCATATGTGCTCATAGAAACGTTTAGCTCGTGGTTAAAGGAACGAAAAAGAGTCAATTTATTAAATGGATATAGATAAGACTACTATGGATAATAAACGAGTTTATGAAGGTGGTGATATGGAAAATGAGAATGTGAGAGGTGCAACGAAGCGATCCAAGCCGAGCCCAACTCATGATTCTTCTTTCATTATTAGGGCGGAGGTTGTGATGACCAACCACGCCAAGCATTATGGGTACTTTATGTTAGAGTTGTCAAGAGATGAGCAACCATTGGTCAATTCGTCAACTCCGGAGTGTTACTTATGCCCCCAATATCATTTTTCTTTCTGAAATTATGATAAATAAGAATGATGCGGAAGCTCTAAAGTGTAGATTGGGTTTTCATAATGCTTTTGGGGTGGTGAGTAAGGGTCTTTGTCTCTATTGGAAGGAGGAGGCGGCTCTCACTTTGGTTTCATACTGTAGTCATCACATTATTTGTGGTGATGTTGGACTTGGGAACGGAATGTGGCGGTTTGTAGGTGTTATGGATGGGAAAAAGAGGAGGAAAAGTATAAAACTTGGGATCTCATTTGCTATATTTGTGAGAGCTCTACACTTCCTATCCTTTTAGGTGTAATGAGTTCTTAAATTCGGATAAGAAGGAAGGAGGGTTAATAGGGTAAGGCGTGAGATGGATGCTTTTAGGAACACTTTGCTCTCTTCAAAACTTGATTTTTTTATAGGATGGGGTATACTTGGGAGAGGGGTTAATCGACAACTACTCGTATTCGTGAAAGACTTGAGCGGTACTTGTGCTCTATGGATTGGTTGGATTTATATTCAAATTATAGTGTTGGAAATCTACTCCGGTACAAATCTGACCATTTATCCTATCATTACTCAGGTTCATGACAGGAGTACGAGATGGGGAAAGAAAAAGGGCTCCAGGTTGGGAACATGTTGGTTACTAGATGAGGGTTGCGAGTGCTGTGAAGTTAATTAGCGTGGGATGATTCGACTAGGGAAGGTGTGATTGGTCGTCTTACTTTGATGGCTTTTCCCCTCAGAAAAAAATATGAATTTGGGAAACAAAATGAATATTACAGGGATGATCATTTTTTGGGGGGCCCCTACTAGGAACTGTTTGGTAAGAAGAAAAACCATACTAGCTAGACCACCACCTCTTGTAGGTGAGCCCAACTACAAACCTCAACGCTTGAGAATAGAAGATATAAGTGAATTCTTACTCTCAAACACATATAAGTAGTGGGCTCGAACTTGTTGCATCAAAGTTACAAGGTGAGTTCCCCATCACATCCATCAAACAAGCTTGGTACATGGACCATCATATGAAGTAAATATAATAAGATATACTCAAAGAGATATTATAACCCTGTCCTTTTCGAATGAGAGAAACTGAATTGCGGACAAAAATTGAACTTACCTAATGCATTGGAAAATACATAAAACCCCTTCGTAAACTATTTTTGGGCATATAAAGGTGGAGCATAACATAACCCAGTGGACAAAGTTTTTTCCTATTTATGTCAATAGTGTACTAATATTTCAGAATCCTACAAAGACGACAAAGAAGATAATTTACGGCGCTATGGGCCACAGCCACAGAGGTTGGGCCCTGGCAGGCTGGCAGCCTTCCCCTAGGAATTCACCTATTACACTGTACAAGGAATCAAGTAGAAAGGGACACAAACAATATGATATAGAAAATTTATAACAATATTAAGGAAATTTATAACAAGAGACTATTTGATACTCTCTGTTTTTATTAGACTACCCCATATGCCACTAATCTTTGTTGCTCCTTACTGTTTTGAATTTTCATATTAGAACGAATTTAACAAAATTTTACATGACTGTAGTAATGTTTCCTCTTATTTTTATTAATTTATTCGTATTTTTTTGGAATATTCCTTATTTGTTTATCATTTCTTTTGTTTTTGTTTTTTTAATGGGCCTACTAGCTTTCCATGACACACACATTTAACTTTAATATATAAATTACTCTTTTTCTCTTTTTTTCAGTGTTGCACAACACTGTTTCTCTTAATACTCTATACAAAAGAAATGGGCAAATTAATAAACACCAGAGGAAGTATATCAGTATTAATAATCAAAGTTAATAAATTTTCACTTCGAAAAGTAAGAGGTAAACTAATAAAAAAACAGAGTTAATCTTTCTAAAGATATAAAAGTATATTTCTAATTTTAACACATTATAAGACATTTCTTTTATGAAAACACTATAATTGGAAGAAAAAAAAAATCTTATCCACCTTCTTTTAAAAATCAAAATATTGTGGCAGCAAAAAAATTCTAGTAATATAAACTTTTTAAAAAGTTCTTCATCCGTTTGAAATAAATGAAACACTTATCTTTTTAGATTGTCTCAAAATATGAACCTTCGTTTGTAAATAAGTGCAACAGTTAGACTTTTACGCTCGCCAACACATAATTTTGACCATTAATATATCTAATTATGTATTTGTAAAAGTTATAAAAGTTTATATTATGAAAATATTCATTGAAACAAATTTAAGACATTTTATATGATCATATTTGCTTTTATATATTAGTAAAAAAAAAAATTGTCAAAATGAGGTGGGTGAATAGCAAAAGTCAAAGTGTTGCACTTAAAAAGAAACATATAAAGTATAATATAAAAGCTCGTAGCTACTAACTTTGTCATTGGAGTAGAAATGGTAAATTAACTTGGCAAAGCAAATTAGCTTGGGCAAGCTAATTTGCTTGACACAAAGATTGACAAAAAGAAAGCATATGATTAGCTGAAATCAATAAATGACAAACTAATAGCTAACCATTACACTGCAAATTAATTAGAAAAAAAAAATGGGTGAAAATCTTATGTGGCATGAAAAGCTAATTTGACAATTAGTTTGTCATTGAAAATGCTCATAATTCTCTCTATCTTCCGTTTCATCATATGAGTACCTCTTTTTATTTATTTCAATTTTTCCTACCCTTAATTCCCGTGTCTATCTCTGTATTTCATTTATCGCAAGATGTACTTCTTTATTACTCTCTCCGTCTTTTATTAGTTTATCCTTTTTGACTTTTGATACTATTCACATACATGACTTTGACTATCTTTTGTAATTTGTATTTAAGGAAAAATATAGTCATGTGAGACTTTGTTGGATTCGTCTCAATGTGTATTATCCAAATATCAACTTTTTGTAATTTTTGCTTATCGAAAATTAGAGATATTAAGGTTCAAATTAGTATCTCGGTAAATGTGCCCCAAAGAAAGGTGTAAACTAATAAAAGACGGATGGAGTATGAAATAAGTTAAACAATTTTTTTTTTTTTTTACATAAGAGTTTTTTTTTTATTTATTTATTTCAGAAGGAAGTATTATAAAACTTCAAAAGATTCAGGCGTATAAGAGAACAGCAAGTGTTGCTTTAGCATCGCTGTTTCAAAATCTACTAAAGCGGACCCACAACAACTAATATAGGTGAACACACATCTTAGCCATCCAAATTTTCAATCTTTCATCACAACCGTAGATATACCTCTCACCCAAAATTTGTCACCACAAAAAAGGCGGCTGATTCTTACACTTGATGACTTCATTACTCCCTCGAATGTTTCCTACAAATACCCCTACCAAAATTCCTAGTGCACCACTTCTCTTATTTTCTCTCTCCTCTTTTTAAAAGAAGTTTCATAACGGTTCACCCAAAATGATGATCCGCTACACCTCCGGTGTTCTGTTAGTGTTATGCGTTTTGATGAGCTCGGTCGTTGATAGCCGTCTGATGGTGGATAACCTCATCAGATGGCCGTCTGATCATCCTTCTATCTTTGAGAGCGATGATGATTCAGTAGGGACTAGATGGGCAGTTCTGATTGCCGGATCTAGTGGCTACTGGAATTACAGGCATCAGGTGATTTTTATGTTTACTTAGATTATCCTCACTCCGATTTCTATTAGTTTATCCATCTCTTTATACATAGTTTTAAGAGAAACTAATATTTGGACTCGGCCATTGCGTCAAGTTGATATCGTGTCTTCAAATTTAATATGCATTTTTTTCATTCTAACTAAGATATATTAAAAAAAATTTACTCCCTCCGTCTCATAATATAGTGCTTGTTTCTTTTTTCACGGTCTCCAAAACGTAACTTTGACCTTTAATATCTTCAATTCCTTATTAATAAAAAATATAAAAAGTTGATATTATGAAACTACACATTGAGACGAATCTAACAAGATCCTACATGAATATGTTTTTTTTATATATACAAATGAGAATATTCGGTCAAAGATTTTAAAGTTTGACCACCAAAAATGAAATAGGCATTATATTATGAGACGGAGGGAGTAATATTTAAAAGTACAAGTATAATAATGTGAATACTTCAATTATGATTAAAAGTTGGTTAAGAGAGATAATTATCTTATCTATAGTAAGATATAACGCATGTCTTTTGATATATATTTGTGTATATAATATTGTCAAATATTGTTGAAAAGTGAAGATATTAATTTATATTAGAGTTAAATGGGTGAGTCGGTGTACTATAACGTCTATGATTTATGAATATCTGGTATTCTTTCGTTACAAGGTTTTAGTGGGACCATGGAACTAAGTATAAGTTCTAATTGTATACTCTGTTACGTACGTTTCATCTTGTCGTTTTTTAGAGTTGTTTCTAAAAAGAAAGATTGTCTCGTTAGCTAATTGTTGGATCCTTAAGAGTTAAAGTTGGTTTAGTTTGGTCGTAGACCTCATTTCATTCTTGTGACAGAAAGGTGGATCTTTAAATTTTCTCTATTTACAAGGGATATTTATCTTATGTTAAGAAAAATTGAGAGTATTTTGGTAATTATACTATAATCCAATTATGTATTTGATAAAGACAATTATATTTATAGTACACTTAGGTAGTTAGGTTATATTAATGTTATATTATCAATTATCATGCAACACCTTACTACAAGACCAAACCAAATCTTTTTATTTTAGTTTATATATTACCAAATATGTTGAATTATGAAAATTTAAATATTTGAAAATACACGACGAAACAAATCTAAACATGCATGAATATATTGCTTCTTATAAATTACTGTTAAAATTCAGCCAACCTTCAATATGAACCGACAGAACAGTACATATGGCTCATTTTAGATCTTAATAATTTCAAACCAGGTCACTATATTACTAGTATTAGTGTATTACCAATCTATAACACAATATCATAATCTAACACTTCAATTCCCAAAACTCAAAATATTAAGACAGACTTAACACAATAGTGTTATGACGATTAAAACATCTACTTTTCTTCGTCCTCCAAACTCTTAATTTTATTAGTTGGTGTAAAATAAAGTCAACAAGTTATGAGAACGAAAGTGAACTTAAAAAAAAAGTGTGAAACAGAAAGCATTGATTCCAACCCTTACTTTGAATAAAGGGTGTATTAGTTTTCATTATTCTAACACTGTTGGACAAAGAAAGGTATAGTGGAGCAAGCAAACTCCACTCATTTGTAGTTGAATGGGAAGAATAATTTGGAAAGTGTGATGTAAAGCTATAGTATTATATTGTCTTCAAAAAAGATAAGAAAGCAAAAATATTAAGACAAACTTAACACAACAACAAAGTGTTTGAGCTGCTATGATAACATTAACATATTTTCTGATTCTTGACATATCATTAATTAGTGTAAATTTAACTTATTTAGGGATTACTTTTTTTTTGCTTAGGTTAGAGTTTTGGCTTTATTTGCATCATTATGAGTCCTTTAGAGGTGTATTAATTTAAAGCTTCTACTATCCTGTATCTTCTTAGGGGTATAGAGTTTTGGCTTTCTTGTAGATTCTTTAAAAATTCTTTTTGAGGTAGTGGAGGTGTTAAGTTAACTACTCAGTACTGATTAGTGATTACTCCCTCCAATTCTAAATATAAAGCATGTATGTTAAATATATTTTGATTACTAATACCTCTTATAATATATTTTAAAAAACATATCATCATATTATGCTAAAGAAAAAACAATTTCATAATATTATTTTCTTAAAATATTATCAATATATGTACTGAAAGTACTCCACATTAAAGTCCAACCTCATATATTCTGCGTGCTTTATAAGAACAATCGAAAGGAGAATTAGAATCAAATATCTAATTTGGTATCTAATTTAAATTTAATTGTTATCAGTAACCAAATACTTGGTTCTTTACCACCCGATCAAATTTTTATTACTTTTTATTATTTTATTTTTTTTGGTAAGAAGAAGTGGTTCGGACTCGCTCGAGTCTGAATGGGCCAGACACTTGAGAGTAAGGGGGAAGGGTAAGGGGAATCCTTACTCTCAAAGTGCCTCTAGTGGGGATTGAACCCTCAATCAAGGTTGGAAGGGTGCTCTCTTTACCACTAAACCAAGTACTACTTGGTACCATGGGATCAAATTGTTGGTTTCTTTAGTAGTAGTTACTATTGCGGAGGGTGTATAAGTAACTTGGACTACGCGTTTTTAGTAGTAATCTGGAAGTTTAAGAACTTCCAGATTTGGTCATTGGTGATTGGTCTTTGGCTCTTTGCTCAACATGTGGTCCCTGTAATGCTGAAGACCTGAAGCCATAGTTTGGTACTTTACACTTGATTGATACTTTCTAAGTCATTTTCTAACACAAAGATACTTATTCCAACCAATATTAGATGATGAAGTTAATTGGGTTAATTTGAATATATTGTGTTTTAGTATGAAATTCCTGATTGTTGAAAAAGACAAGAAACTATAGCGACATGAAAAGTAGGCCTTGCTCAATGTTATTTGCAATTGAAGTAACCATCAATAGGAATAAAATTATTGTTGTATAGGAGAGTTGAAAAGGTCTAGGTGCATATAAATTAACGGCGATATTACAAATTTTAGTACAAAACTGTAATCAAAGCTGGTTAACTACTGCTACTGTCTAGAGGAGAGTTGAAAAAAGTAGACATTTACACCTTTCGTATACTTTTCTAACTAAGCTAGGTACATGGCGCATGAATTTTTTTTGAAAAGGTCACTTTGAGATATGTAAAACTAGTTTGTGTCCTCGACAATATATCCCGGATTATCTACCAAAGTGTATTTGAAGTCTTCAAAAATAGATATATTATTTTGTTTTAAAATCATTTTTACCCCAAAAGGACCAACTGAATATTATAGTGCGGTTGGTTAGTGCTTTAGCATATCAAATGAAAGGTCACGAGTTTGAGTCTTGAAACACACATTTTTATTGTACATGTGGCAACATGGTATTTGTTTGTCTTGGATTTTAGATATATATATATATATATAGATTATATCTTTTCAATTACTTTTGAGCAACTGGAGTGTCTTGAACTTTAATTAAATAAATTAAAGTCAATACTTTGACCCGAGTCCAACGTCAAGAACAATTGCATGACGATCAAACTTAGTAATGTCTGACATGTTCTAACTTCTAAAGTGTTGGACTTTATTTGGATTATTTATTTTTACCTATAGTTGTTTTTGCTTTTTGGACTTTTATATACTATAATCGATTTTTTTATTGGGAGAGAATAAATCAGTTAAACATGAATATTAGGTCAACCTGAAACATCTTAACGGATGATAAATCAACGCAAGAGAACCAATATGAAAGTTTGGAAGACGAATGGACAACCCACCACAATCACCTTTGATTCCTACCTATCTATCTTTGAGTAGTTAATATGTCACTAGAATAACTTAAATTGCTACACTATATTTATACATATGGCTTTTAGTTAAGTTACATTGTGTATTTGTTGTAATTTTGGAAGCATTTCCAATTGCTTCCCATTCCCTACTTTTTTAATTTTGCATTTGTATGTTTCCTTATGTCCTTGTCTCTGTCTCCCTTTTCCATTTTCATTTCCGTGCAATCTTTACCAACATATATATCTCAAACAATAGTTCTATTTTCAATTGATGAACTTGACAGGAGTAATAAGTTCATTTAATTGATATAAACTCGTATTCTTTTGTACGAGTGCTCAACTTGGAACTTTGTTTGATTAACATATGCTAGGATTAAGTTTCTGCTATAGTTCTGCTTGAAAATAAACAACCTTTAATAAAGAAGTAAATCTTGTCCTTCTATGATTGTTCTCTTTTAAACCACCTTATATTTTGGTGAGCTCTATGACATGAATCTTGGCAATCAGCATAATGATCTTCATTCATATCGCAGGCAGATGTTTGTCATGCTTACCAAGTGCTAAAAAAAGGAGGTCTAAAGGATGAAAACATCATCGTATTCATGTATGATGACATTGCTTATGACGAAGAGAATCCAAGACCTGGAGTTCTCATTAATAGTCCTTATGGACATGATGTCTATGCAGGAGTACCAAAGGTTTTATATGAACTCAAACTTTTGTTGATTGTTGCGTAAAAAGTGTGCATTTTGTCTCAACTTTATTTTGCATGTTGTGGCAGGATTATACAGGGGAAGATGTGACTGTCAAGAACTTTTTCGCAGCTATACTTGGAAACAAAGATGCCATTACTGGTGGCAGCGGGAAGGTGGTGAATAGCGGACCTAATGATCACATCTTCATCTTCTACTCAGACCATGGTGGTGCTGGTGTGCTCGGTTAGTATTTTTGAGCTTTATAACGATCTTTCCTGTTTTGCATGTTTCTCTCATGGACTATCAGTCTATCATAAGTGATAAGTCATAACACTATCTGCCATCGTACTTAGGCCTGGTTATGGATAGATAGGCATAATTGCAGCATCAAGTTAAAAGATTTTTCATTGCATAGGATCAATGCGAGGCAATAATGCTAGGTGAAAGATATTGTAAGAGAGTAAAGATACAGTACTGTGGCATGACCTAGTCGTTAGATATTTCGTTGGAGATCGATATGTTTTGGACATTAAGCAATTACTCAGTTTAACCTGTCATGTAAGGGGGATGGACTACAGATTTCCAATTTCTTGGGTTTTTATTGGACAGGGCCTTAAATGACACTCGTTTATTCATCCTTTAATCAGGTATGCCTACCTATCCATACCTTTACGCTGATGAGCTCATTGAAACTTTGAAGGAAAAACATGCGTCTGGAACCTATAAAAGCCTGGTAAGCACTAAGAATATCTCGCCAACACCCTTCATATATTACAGCAAAAGTTTGTCATTGTTGTATAATGTATAGTTTTACTGAATTTGAACCTCTGACATCATCAGGTAGTCTATATTGAAGCCTGTGAATCTGGGAGCATCTTTGAGGGTATTCTTCCTGAAGGACTTAATATATATGCTACCACTGCTTCAAATGCTGTAGAGAGTAGTTGGGGAACCTATTGTCCTGGACAGGATCCTAATGTTCCTCCAGAGTATGATACCTGTTTGGGTGATTTGTACAGCGTGTCTTGGATCGAAGATAGGTATAAAAGAATCGTGCTCTCTTCGTTCACTAAAGAAATATATATTGAGTTATTGGAAGAGGATTAATGAGAGTAAATAAGTACCGGAAACAAAAAAGGATTGTTTGCGTGTTCGTTCTCTAGGTGGTAGCTGAATCTTCAGGCACCCAAAACGAACAGAGCAATTCACTTTACAAGTATTTTGTGCAACTTTTTTCAAAAATTTTAAGGTTCTTTTCAACTTTTTCATAGACCAACTTGTAGTCCTTTTTGTAAATTGTTTTTGTTTTAAATATACATAGTCTGACCGTCAAACCCTCTAATACAAGAATTTGCATCGTAGGTCGTAGTTATATATTAGGGTAACTTCTTCTTGTTCATGCCTTCTATCCTTCTCTAACTGATCGTAAATCAAGATTTCTAATGTTTGATATTTTGGACAGTGAGAGGCACAACTTGCACACGGAATCTTTGAAGCAGCAATACGAAGTGGTAAGAATTTATGAATATCAGTTCTCACTGTTCTCAGTAATGCTACAAGTGAATTAGTGGTTTTTTTTTCCATTACAAAGAATTAGGAGAGTTTCTCACATAGAAATTTGAAAAAGTGATGGATTGTTGTGGTCTTGTGGATATTGGCTATTGCAGGTTAAGACGAAGACAGCAGAAAAGCCTTTCTACGGCTCACATGTCATGCAGTATGGTGATAAAGAGCTTACGCAGGACATGCTTTACTTGTACATGGGTACAAATCCTAATAATGAAAATTACACATATGTGGATGATAATTCGTTGCATCCTACATCTTCTAATGCTGTTAATCAACGAGATGCCGATCTTATCCATTTCTGGAACAAGGTCCCTTTTCCTTGATCACTCTCAAAATACCATTAGCTTTAGTAATATACATCATTCTTATTACATTATGAACAAATCTTAAGACTTTCGATCTTCTTCAGTTTCGCAAGGCTTCTGAAGGATCTCAAAGAAAGATAAATGCCCAGAAGCAGTTTATGGAGGTGATGTCACACAGAGTGCACTTGGATGACAGCATCAAACTCATTGGAAAGCTTCTATTTGGAATCGAGAAGGGCTTAGGTGTGCTACAAACTGTCCGACCTACAGGACAACCCCTCGTCGATGACTGGAACTGCCTGAAAACATTGGTAACATGATCATATATGATAATTTTACAGTTAGACTATGTTTGAAGTTGAAGAAAATTCAATTCAAATCCTAAACACACAACTTAATTTCTATGCAGGTAAGGACATTTGAAAAGCATTGTGGATCTCTATCTCAATACGGAATGAAGCACATGCGTTCGATTGCAAACATATGCAATGCCGGGATCACAACTAATCAAATGGCAGAGGCTTCAGCACAAGCTTGCCCGAGCTTTCCTTCTGGCCCTTGGAGCTCTCTGCATAGGGGATTTAGCGCCTGATGTGATTGATGCTGATTGCTGATCATGCTGTTACATAGACACATAGTACATACATGTTTCTTGTAAAATTGGTCCTTAGTTCTATGATTATGCGTTGTTATGTTTATTAGGTTTTGCAGTTCTTGTAAATATGGATCCCCTGTAAGTAAAGATGCATACTAAATTCCCATGTAATGGATATTTATGCAAGAGAAGTGGTTAAAGCCTAGGATGCTTCTAATATCTGAAGACTGAAGGATTTGCTTTTCTGTTTTCCTTGTTTCTTTGGGGACTGGGGAGGGCTTCTTCAATCAAACACGAGGGAGATGAGTGCTGCTCAGTCATGATCTGTCATCAGTACAAAACTGGCCATACATTAAACCATAGTGTTAATAATCTTTCTTAGTTCCTCTATATCCTCTTCATGAGGAATGAGAGTGGTAATGGATGACATGGGAATTTCCTTACAAATTTATATTACAATATATGACTAATAACCAAACGAGCCGTTAAGGTAGAAAAGTTAATTTTAATAACTTGGTTTAGGTTGTACGTTGTGTAAGTTTATCTGTTTGATTGGACATTCTTTGTATTTCATCTGTTTCTTTTTACTCGCTATTCTTTTACTTTCACGTTTGTTGATGCACTACTTTGACTATTAATATTTTTAATTATGCATGTATTAGAGTAAAGTATAAAAATTTGATTTTATGAAAATACAAAAGTGGGACAAATCCAATAATATATTATATTATAACATTTGATTTTATCTAATAGTAAATAATGCACGGTCAAATTTCATAAATGAATAATAAAATCTTCAAAGTGTCGGTCATTTGAAACGGAGGAAAAATATTTTAAGCTATGGTGTTTTGGCCCCTGAAAAAAGGCTTGGGCTTTGGCTCTTGACTTGTGGAATGCTATTGTAAGATGGTTGAAAGAAGCCTTATACTTCCTCCGTTCCATAATAAGTGAAACACTTCTCTCTTTTATGTGAGAGCTTTTTAGAGAAGTGTTTCACTTATTATGGAACGGAGGAAGTATATAGTATCTGTGATGGTGTTGATGGTCTGATGGATAGTGTAATGTTATAAAGTTTGATATAAATATCTTAGAGCTGATGGATATGTCATTCCGAAAAAGTATTTATAATTGTCAAATTACTTTTTTATTTTTTTTTAACTTATGTACTAAATCAAACTCAATATAATAGGGTAAAACTTTTATATCTCCGAAATTAGTTAAATTTATACTCGTAATTTAAATATTTTTTTTCTATTATGTGCAATATAAATTTCAGTTGGTTTGGTAAGAGACTGTATACTCTTAATTTAAAATTAGGCGCGGCCAAAACCCAATATAAAGGAGAGAACAAACCATCTTTCTTAATATATAGTAACTACATTTTAATTTATTTAGTGACCATTTTAATCTGTTTAGTGACCAGTTTATTAATTCATTTAGTGACTAATTTAATCCATTTAGTGACTAGTTTAATCAATTTCGTAAAACTGTCAGACTATTTTTAGAAATTGTTTGTTGTGAGAATGGGCGATTAGGATGGTGCAAGATACCTACCAATAGTGTTGGGTTAAAGAGAAATGGAATGAACCAGAGGCGGAGCTAGCTGGGGGGACATGGGGACAGATGTAGAGATGGCAATATCCAGTGGATCACCCGACCACCCGCTCCACCCGGTTTATTAAGTGGGTGAAAAACCCGGTTTAAATGGATGATAGTCGGGTGATGGATAATCGGGTGATGGATGCGGGTCGGGTTCGGGTGATATTTTTTCATCCATCACCCGATCCATCATCCGTTTACCACCCGACCCGTCACCCGTTTAAAGTAAAAAGTATATGATTTTTTTAATTTTTGGCTTTTAAAAATATTTTATGTTAATAATGTGGATTAGAGTTAATTTGGAGACGATTTTACATAGTAAGTAGAATTATATAAATGGATTAGTGGTTCTTGTTAGTAATTTTTCTTTCTTCTCCTAATATTTGATTTCACCCGTTAATCACCCGATCCATCCGTTAACCCAGTTACAAATGGATGGATGGATTCGGGTGGAGATGGATGCGGGTGATGGATGGATCGGGTGAAGTGGGTGGATGCGGGTGACGCTCCACCCGCCCCGAACCCGATCCATTTACATCTCTAGACAGATGTCCCCCCACTTTGAAAAAAATAATTACAGAAAAAAAAGAAAAAAAACCCCACAAAATACAAATATATCACAAATTTGAGGTGGGATTCCATAGAGTCATCAATCCACAAGAAATGTAGCTAAATTTAGGTGTGAAATCAATAGAAATGCAAAACCCACAAAATAATCCCTCTGTTTTTCTCTGGAAAATCATTAAATACAAACAGATTGATTGAAGACATGAATTTGATTGATGAAATCACTCTGTTATTACTCTGAAAAATCAAAACTTATACATTTGAGATCAACTTGAGAGACAGAGATGGAGAAGGCAAGGAGGAGAGAGAAAAGAGGAAAAGAAGTTGTGAAGTTGTGAAGTTGTGAAGTTGAGAAACGGCTAGGTTAGGGACTTAGGGCTTTCCATCATGCACGCTAGGTTCTGCCTTAAAATGTTAGGTAATTAATTAGTCCATTTATAATGTGGAGTTTGGTAAATGCCATAATTCGATATTACTCTCTCCATTTCAAAATATAGTTCTCATTTCTATTTTAGAAGTCAAATTTTTAAAACTTTGACCAAATACTTTTACTAATGCATACAAAAAAACATATTCGTGAGGGTTCTTGTTAGATTCGTCTCAATGTGTAAATTCGTAATATCAACTTTTTATATTTTTTTACTAATAAGAAATAGAAGATATCGTACGTCAAAGGTACGTCTTGGAGACTGTGCAAAATGAAACGGGAACTATATTTTGGGACGAAGGGAGTATTATTTACTCATGTGTTACTTTTAGCTCTCGCATATAAGCGTATAATTTCAATTGTGCGGCTTCTTAATAAAAGATAGTGCGTTTACAAAATGTATCACCTAATCTTATGTCTGAGACGCGTCTTGAAAATATACTTGACCCATTTTAAACATTTTTATGTAAACAAGTTTATCTATGTGTTGTAGTGCTTTTTTTTTCTGAACTTTTAATTCGAATATCCGATGTTCATAATTTGTCCCCCCACTTTGAGAATCCTGGCTCCGCCACTGGAATGAACTTATTAGGAAAATATAGGTTTTATCATACTGTTTATTATAATAATTTGTCTTTAAATTTGTACTTCATATTGTATTGTCTTTATTATCATAAATAGGAAAATCTTTTAACAGAAATCTTACTAAAAAAAATCTAAAACAGGACCCCAAACAAAATCACCCATCAACATTCAACAACAGTAGCCGAGTAGCTTAGCCTTTACAAAAAAAAAAAAGTGGACCCAACAACCATCTCAACTTCAAGTCTTCAACAACTGCAAACTCATCATAACCGTAAATTTATCATCATCACCTCCATCAACGACCCTTAATTTTCCACGTATTAAAGCAAGAAATATATCCTTCATATATCAATCTTGCAAATTCCCACTATTTCACATCAGAATCTCTCTCAAAAACTATCTCCCCTTGTTTTTCCAATTATATTCTGCCATTTGTCACCGGAGAAATGATCCGCTATATCGCCGGCGTACCATTAATTCTGTTCTTACTCTTAAGTTCACTCGTTGAGAGCCGTCAGATCTTCGACGACTTCCTTCGATTACCGTCTGATCATGATTTTCCACGCAGCAACGACGTTGATGATGATCAAATCGGTACTAGATGGGCGGTTTTGATTGCTGGCTCAAATGGGTACTGGAATTACAGACATCAGGTTATTGATTCATCTTAAATGCGATTATATTTTTTTTTTATGGACTTGAGTGAAATTTTTGACTTTTTTTTATATTGTCATTTTGCGTTGGAAATTTCGTTAGAATTTAAGGAGTGGGGGTACTTGTGAAACAAAAGGGGTTATTATTATTATTATGGGTTAGGGTATATGCATCCTTGAGGAATGATAAACCTCTTTTTGCTAGCAGATAAAGAGGAATAAAACACTATTTATATTTCATGAACACTATTTGTTAATTGCATGAAGCCATGAACATTATTTTTAGTTACACGAACACTAGTTTTAGTGGCATGAATATTATTTTTTAGCATCGGAATTTTCGCGACTACTTTTTGGTTTGACTGACACTCTGCAATTTTCGAGATAACTTTTTGGTGATATGGGTCCCATGAAATAGAAGATGAATAAAACACTATTTTATATTTCATGAATACTATTTGTTAGTTACATGAACACTATTTTTAGTTACACAAACACTAGTTTTAGTAGCATGAACACTATTTTTTAGCATCGGAATCTTCGCGACTACTTTTTGGTTACTTTGCAATTTTCGAGATAACTTTTTTGTTTGACTGACAACTATTTCCTATATATATTGACAATTTTACCCTTGCTAGATGTTTGCAAACATCTAGCAAAAAGAGGTTTATCATTCCTCTGCATCCTTAAGTGCTGCATATAAGACATAAATACATTGCTTAAAATAGAATTTAGTTGTAAATTTATGACAAAAGTTTGCATTAATTTATGTAATAAATGATCAGTTAATGCTTTTTTTTTTTCCATTTTTAGCTTCTTATAGGGCCGCATTTAGCTTTTTCCTGTTATTATTACTGTCTTATTTTGTAGTTTCTGTTTCACTTTAGGCACGAAAATTAAAGAAACCTGTTACTCCCTCTGCTTTTATTTATTTGCTATATTTTTAAAAAAAGGTTGCCTTTTTTTTATTTGCTACATTGTTTCAACTTTTCTTATTAGAGCATACACAATGATTGATCCAAAAAATTAGATCATCAATTATTTTAATATTTCCTCTCTCTTTCACCTCACTTATGATCTATCATTAGTTTTTATCACCCACAATGGATGATCTACAATTTAGGCTTTTTAACCATTGGATTGCTTTTCTTAATGCCATTAGATTGTTGTCAACTCATCATACATGGGGCCTACCAATTATTCTCTTTCATGAGCTTCAACTATGATCCAACAATGATCAGATCATTGTAATGATCTGATCATCCTTCTCTCTCTCCTCTTTTTTTCTCTCTCCTAATTCTTTATACTCTCTCCGTTTTTTTAGATGTAATATATTGACTTTGGGCACTATTCATCCAATACACTTTGACCACTAATTGTTATTTATACATATGAAAAAATATAGTCATGTGGGATCTTGTTTGATTCGTCACGGTATACACTTTCCAAATATATATTTTTTATAATTTTTACTTTTATACAATTGGAGATATTATCGGTCAAAGTTGTGTCTCGGCAAATGTGAAAAGTCCAATGTTACATCTAAAAAAAACGGAGGGAGTAATATTTTTCTCCCTCTCTCCTCGTGATCTAGCTTTAGATCATTTAATGGGCTCACTCTTAGGAGACTTGGCCCACCAAAAACTAATAGTATTATATTTGTTTCCCCTCTTTTTCCACCAAAAAGTACTACTTTTATCTCCTAAATTCTTGTGTAAACAAGAATGTAGCAAATAAGTAAAAGCGGAGAAGTATGTACTTACATCGTTGTGTTTTTTGGAATGATTGTCATAAAAAATGATAAAGAATTAGAACATTAGATGGGTGAGCATGTGAAAAGAGGATAGAGAAAGTAAAAAATATTTTTTTCTCTTATACCCAATGAATGACCCATGTGAAAAGGGAAAGAAAGTAAGAAGTGTTGTTAAAAATAGAAATGAGGGAAATGAGAACAACAGTTTGGAACACTCAAAATAGGATGGAGGGAGTAGTATTATTTTAGTTTTTAAAGACATGATCTTTTATTGCTATGAAATCAGAGATTAATTTTTGTTAGTTCAAATTTATGAAGTTGGCTGAAATATTATTATTGACAAATTACATGTTATTGAAGATTACATGGTTAGGAAGAAAGATTAATGGAGTGGAGTAGCAAATTTGGTTTATGTTAGGTAGGGTTGTTTGATATTCTAATGTACTTCCGTTACATGTAACAATTGCAGCATGTAGAGTTTTACGACTCCTAACATACAACTTTGACGGTTAATATCTGTAATTACCTATGAGTAAAAAAGCGTAGGAAGTTGATATTTTGAAAGTATCTATTATTGCGTAAAGCGAAATGAATTGATAGTGTTGTAATAAGGAAATAGCAAAGGGTCATTGGAGACTTGAAAATATTTGAAGGATTTAGTTATGGGGTTTTGTATCATGAGAGATTTTATTAGAGTCTTGCTAAATGGAGGATTAATACAGATTATGACTTAGGCTTGGGGAAGGTTGATGTATTTGAACGGCTAACCACTACCTTCCTAAGTCTATAAAAGCCCTTACTTAGATACTTAAGTATATGCTGAACTCCAATTCATGTATTGATATTGCAGACGATTACTATAAATGTGTACATAAATGTATCTCCGATGTTATTTTCTTTCGGCGCGTTTTGCGGTCATGCATTCTACGCAGAAAAAACTTTGTCTACCCAGTGGGTAATCATACTAGAGGTAGACATTAATAATTAGTGGAGTACAACTCAGCAAAGTTAGTTATGTTTTAATTGTCTATTTATAGTGGGTAGTCTACCCAGTGTGTAGATGTATCAATCTCCATTCTGCACTGCCTAAGAACCACCCACTGCCTAAGAACCACCCACGAGAAACATAGAGCCTAGAGGATGCTCTCTTAGAATTTCGAGCTACTTGGACCAGCACTTTTTAGCATGTTTCTTTTGAAACATTGATAATTTAGTTTGGTATATGACGTCCTATCTTAATGCTCCTAAAATGGATATTACTCTTTGTGTATCGTTACTTGAAGTAGACGGAAGTGGCTTCAAGTCATTGTATAGTGTGCTACCCTATTCTGGTGTTTTGAAGAAATGGTTCATGCTCAATTTCATGAAATGAATGAATATGGCCAATCTTTTATAGTTGAGTTGTGAGGCTATAAGGAGGTGTAGGTAGTGGGGGACGGGAACATGGCCTACCAATAAGTTCTCATCAAGTTCATTTTATAATTTGATATTTATGTCTAAGGACATTTTGCATCCTGTGTCTATTAAAAACCATCAGTTCTGAAACTTGCTTGGCCTCAACGTAAGAAGGAGGTTCTGAAACTTGCTGACATAATAGTCTTGTGCCGAGTATTCACTTTCCAATTTGCTCCAAGTACTTGGTGGGAATATTAACATTTTTTTGCTAATCTTTTGTCCAGGCTGATGTTTGTCATGCTTACCAAGTTTTGAAGAAAGGCGGTCTGAAAGATGAAAATATCATTGTTTTCATGTACGATGACATTGCTTATCACGAAGAGAATCCAAGACCAGGTGTCATCATCAATAGCCCCTATGGAGGTGATGTTTACGCAGGGGTTCCCAAGGTTTTTCTGAATCCACACTTTTATGGCTTGCTGATAGATTTTGCATCATTTTTTCCCTCTGATTTGTTTGATATGATGTGGCAGGATTACACCGGGAATAATGTGACTGTCCACAACTTTTTTGCTGCTTTACTTGGAGACAGAGAAGCTATTACTGGTGGGAGTGGAAAGGTGGTGGATAGCGGCCCTAATGATCATATATTCATCTATTACTCAGACCACGGTGGTGCTGGTGTACTCGGTTAGAATTTTGAGCTTCATAGCTCGTTTACGAATCATGTTTTTTTTAAAAGAGTTTAAGTGATTATATCTGCTTGCTTGTCTCGTGATTCTCATAAGAAAGTTGTTTGTTGTACTTTAACATCTCTTAATTGTTGATTTTTTTGATATTAATGAAGGACAACAGCAATTTCTTATGGTCATTATTGTGTGGCAATGCAATTTGAGGTTTTAATACCATAAAGCTGCTTTGAGCCCAACTTTGTTGGTTTTTTTACTCTTCCAGTTGCTCATGTAACACTCTCGTATTCGCATGCTGGATCTTAGCTTGTATTCCTGAATCTTAGTATATTACCTCTTGTCTAATAAAATGCTTTCATGTTGTGCTATCAAATTTCTTATGAAGACCTTCTTCCTATTTCAGCTTGGCAGGTTCTAAATACATGTAACTTGAATTTTGGTTACTCTTCTTCAGTGCCTTGTCAAGTCTTCTGTTCAAACTTTTCTTTCTGTTAGGCTGTTCAATAGTTAGTTGTTAACTTGGTATACGTGCTAAAAATTTAGATTTTCTTGGATTCATCTCAAGTACTTGATTAATAAGAGAGCACAAGGACTTCTGAACACCTTAATGTTGTGATGACTTGTTGATTTACATGTGATACCTTTAAAGACAAACTAGGTCCTAGATTTATTGTGTTTAGGTTCACTTTTGATTGTTTATTTAATGACAGTGATGACTGTTCTCCAATGTGCTCTAGTGAAATCTTATATTCTTCTTGTAAAAATGGCTTTTAATTCTTTGTGCGTTGCTCAGGTATGCCTACTGTTCCATTCCTCTATGCTGATGCGTTGATGAATACATTAAAGAGAAAGCATGCTTCTCAAACATATAAGAGCTTGGTGAGATCCTCGCCCTGCTTTAAAACAAATTGGTTTTCCTGTGTGTAGCAACCTCTATTTTATACTTGTCATAGGTTGATGTCAAGCTTCTTTCATTTCACCCTTATTGTAGATCTTATTTGGGTTCTGATTAGTTTTGAATCTCCACAATGTCAGGTATTTTATGTTGAAGCCTGTGAATCTGGGAGCATCTTTGAGGGTCTTCTTCCTGAAGGGCTTAATATCTATGCTACCACTGCTTCCAATGCTGTAGAAAGTAGTTGGGGGACCTATTGTCCTGGGGATTATCCTGGGCCTCCTCCAGAGTATGAAACGTGTCTGGGTGATTTGTATAGTGCAGCTTGGATGGAAGACAGGTATCATTTATACCTGTATATTCGATACAAAAGAATGCATTATTTTCTTAGTGTAGTTTTTACTCACCACATAATGATAGTTTTCTTTGCTTCCCTGGCCCCTTAATCTTTGGGTTTCTGGACTGTGGTCGTAGGGATGGCGTTGTGCTGATTAAGATGGTACAATCTAATCAAGCACGAAACTCATCCTGTTTGGAAAGTTTGCAGGTGTAACAATGTCTATAGGTTTTGATTTACAAAAGTGACAATCAGACTTAGTCATCAATTTGGGACATTAATGAGAAAACAGGTTTCGATTGAAAAACAAATACTCCCTCCGTCCTCGATTAATTGTCCTGTTAGTTTTGGGTTCATCCATCAAGACTAAAGAGTGGGGGATTATAGGTTGTTTGGGTATACAGAGAAAAAATAAAAATTAAAAATAATAAAGTAAGAGAGAGTTAGTAGAAGGCTCCACATCACATGAGTATGAAGAGAGTGTGTGAGAGAACGATAGTTAATGGAGGGACTTGCATCACATGTGTATAGTGGGTGTGGTGGGGTAAATTTTCTCTTTAAAGTAAGAGGATAATTTTTTAAAGGACTAACCAAAGTAGTATACAAGACAATTAATTAAGGACGGGGGTCTACAAAAGAAGGGAAAGACAATATAATAGTTTTTAGTTTAGCGGTTATTTCACCAAATACTCCTGAAAAAAATATTTATTCATCAAATACCCCAACTTTTTTCAAAATTCACCAGATACTCCTAATTTTTTAAAAAATTCACCAGATACCCGAAATTTTATAAAAAATGACAAATAATGCCCTTAATGACTAAAAGCGGTTAACTCTGTTAATCATTAGCGTTAATTAATCCTAATTAACTCTAATTAACTTAAAAATCCTAAAAACCTAACTAACCCCTAACCCCCCTCTCTCTCCCCTAACCCACCACCCCCAACAACCTTATCCCCACCTGCCCCCCCTCTCCCTCCACCACCCCCGCAGCCCCCTCCCCTAGCCCGCAGCCGCGCCCTCCCCCTCTCTCTTCCCCAGCCTGAATCCTCCCCCCACCCTGTCGGAGATCTGTCGTCGATTCGAAGACCACCGCAAGTGAAGAGAGAGGGAGGGAATCTTTGTGGCGACGATTCGAAGAGCTCGATTCGTCGTCCACCACCACCGCAAGCAAAGAGAGAGCGGGGTTGCGGGAGAGGGAGTCGCGGAAGAGGGGGTCGCGAAGGGGGGTCTGGGGTTGGTGGCTGCAGGGGAGGGGTAGGGGTGGGTCTGGTGTGTTGGTGGCTCCGGGGGACAGGTAGGGGGTGGGTTTGGTTTGTTGGTGGCTGCGGGGGTGGTCTGGTGTGTTGGTGGCTATGGGGGACGGGTAGGGGTGGGTATGGTGTGTTGGTGGCTGCGGGGGAGGGGTAGGGGTGGGTCTGGTGTTGGTGTATGCGGGGGAGGGGCTGGTGGGTTGGTGTTGGTGGTGGGCTGGGGGTTGGGGGCTGCCGGGGTTGGTGGGCTGGGGGTTGGGGGCTGGTGGGGCTGGGGTTGTTAAGGGGGTGGGGGGTTGGTGGGTTAGGGGAGAGAGGGTTAGGGTTAGTTAGGGTTAGGATTAGTTAGGGTTAATTAGGTTGACTTAGGGTTAATTAGGTTGATTTAGGGCTAATTAGGTTGACTTAGGGCAAACTTGTAAATAAATACTAACGGAGACTAACGTCCATCAACTTTTGGGGTATCTGGTGAATTTTTTTGAAAGTTAGGGGTATCTGGTGAATTTTGAAAAAAGCTGGGGTATTTGGTGAATAAATTTTTTTGTCAGGAGTATTTTGTGAAAAAACCTTAGTTTATATTATTGATTTTCTAGATACAAAAAGAATCAAATTTTATTATATCCTTGAAGTTTGCACAAAGTGACATGACCCTATGATTGAAAAAGTTAAAAGTTAGATTTACTGCAAAATAGCATTGACTTTTCATTCACGTTCCTATAAAAAGAATACCACTCCATCCCCTTTCCTTTCCTAACTCTATGGCCATGCATAGCAGCCCTTTAGAACTAAGTTCTAATTCATTAACTGAAATCATAATATATAAGAGCCCCTACCTTGGAAGATCTAAGTTGCATATTAGAGAAAATTTTGTTTAATCTTGCTTATAGGGATCTATCTAACAAAGTGAGAGGATTACTACCTCCACAAATATCAATGAAAAGTGAGATAGAGGGCATATGAAATGTTGGGAATGGAGCTCATCAGACAAGACTTGGCTGATTTAGACATTGCCAAGGACATGGTTTTTTTAGGACACTCTTGAATCATTCGCTTTCTTGTAGGAAGGGGGGGGGGGATGTCTCGTCATCTTTAGTTATAGGATACACACAGTTCTTGTATAGGTAGAGGAAGGCTGAACAAATTTTGGATGGATGGCATGCTATCCTGCTTTGATTCATGAATGTTGGCTTCCTGCAAGACCATGCTGATACACTTATGCTTACATGGTGATCAGTTGGGGACTGATGGATACATCAAATTATATAGCACACATATGCATGCACCAGCACACGCTGGTATACCTTTGGAGGTAAGTTGGCAAGGGAGATGACTTACTACCTTTGCAATAGAAGAGATTCGGATGATTATAAGAATTTTAAATTTTGCTTCAAAGCCTGTAGGAAATTAGTGCCCCGAGGCAAAGGAAGGCACATTAGCTATGTTGCGGTCTTAATTTTTTATTTAGTATATTATCAAATGCATTCACTATGCATATTTTCAAATATATACTTCCTCTGGTTCTCAATAGCTGCACACTATTTTATGCAATATTCATATACTAATGTGTAATAACGGGAAGGGGCACTTTTGGTAATGCACATTAGTTTGTTATGGGTTAGCTTGAGGAATAAGGAACTAAGTTAGTTAGAGGAGAGAGTAGGAAAATCCTCTATAAATAGAGGAGAGTAGGGAGAGCGAAGGCATGTTGAAACTTGTGGTGAGAAATTAGTAGTGTTAGCTTGAGAGAGTGCCATTCCTCTCGAAAAAGTGGCTAGGTTGTAGTCGGTGATTTAATCATCAATTCAATCATATTTTAGCTTGTTTCTCCTTAATCATCTTTCTCACTTCCATAATCTCTATTTTCTGCCACTAATCTAATGTTTATGGGAGCCATGTATGTTGATTCATTACATAATGTTGACCATATCATTCTACATATGTATGAAAATAAATGTCGTTGTGTAATATGTTGCTACATTAGATCTAATGTCTGTTTCTAATAATTAATTCTTTGAACAGTGAGATTCACAACTTGCGGACTGAAACCTTGAAGCATCAATATGAACTGGTGAGAACTCTAGAATAGTTCTTTTTGGTGCCAAGAAGTTGAGAATATTATGAGTGTACGATGTACCATATTACCTTTTGCATTTTGTTTCACTATTTTGAATCTGTCGCAGTAGTTATGAGGCGTTACATCTATAAGCCTTAGTATGGGTAGCAATTACTTATTCTGGTGGTGGGACGTGGGAGATGTTTAAAAGTGTAATAATATTATTTTGATTATTGCAGGTTAAGATGAGGACATCCAATGGAGGATCTCGTTATGGCTCTCATGTCTTGCAATTTGGTGATAAAGATCTTAGCAAAGACAAGCTTTATATGTACATGGGTTCAAATCCTGCCAATGAGAATTTCACGTATGTGGATAATAACTCATTGCACCCACCGTCTTCTAAAGCCGTTAACCAGCGGGATGCTGATCTTGTCCACTTCTGGGAAAAGGTTCTTGTGCTTTCACATTTCACATCCCTAATTTTTAAATTTATACAAGCTCTTGCATGTTGAACTGCTCTGTTAATTTTCCACGAGTAAAGAGCATTGATAGCTTAAATCCCTTTTGTCCTTATTTCAAAGGGGAGAGGGGTGGGCTGTCTAGACTCTAGACATTAAGTGAATTGCAGTATTGTTAAAGTTAGTGAAGGGTTGGGGTGCTAATCTAAATAAGCTGCTCGGGAGCAACTTGTGATCCACTTAGTCAAAACTCGACGTGAGGTGACTCATTCGACTCGAGCTAGGGAATTTTAAGCTCGGCGTGCTTTGAGTCGAGTGGAGCACGAGTCAATCATTTTCGAGTTGAGTCGAACATAACTCAACTCGTGATCAGTTCACTCGATTAGCACCCTTAATAATAGTTTGGTCAGTATACTCTAGTTCTAGCTTGGTTTGCAATTTGCTACACAATTGTGATTTTGTTGTCTTTTTCCCTTTGCTGTAAATACAAAGAAGACAAGAAGCGATTAAACCTAATTGAACTTCTTGTTTTTCTTTAAGCTATTGTCAGTTGTTACTATATAGATGTGATCTGAAATTAGAACACAGAACAACTGTAATTCACAAAAACTTGAATACTCACTAGTCAGTAGTAAAATACTCAAAAACCATGCACCGAAAACGGTGTAGTTATATGAAAAGTAAGAGTATGTACAGAAGAGCACTGATACCATTCAAAGGTGTACACCATCTTGCTAAAGCAGTACTTGATAGCTCTTGACATTATATTTGTTATGTTGATATATCGAGTTGAACTGTTCTTTACTTGTGTCTGTTTTCTGTTTGTCACTTTGTCTACAGTTCCGCAAGGCTCCTGAAGGCTCTCAAAGCAAGATGGAAGCTCAGAAACTGTTTATGGAGGCAATGTCACATAGAATTCACTTAGATCACAGTATTAAACTTGTTGGAAAGCTTTTGTTTGGAATAGAGAAAGGTCCAGAGATCTTAGAGACTGTTCGGCCTGCTGGGCAACCCCTCGTTGATGACTGGACTTGCCTTAGAACATTGGTATGTTCTGAAAATTCCTCTCCAATTTTCGTCATCAAAAGTCTATTTTCCCTTGCTCAAAAATTCTTTCCGTTCTACTTAAATTGTTCAAATTTTCCTTTTCTTGTTATTCAAAAACATACTCTCTCTGTCCTCACTTAAAATTTTATGTTAGAATTTGGGCACATGTCTTAATATATTCTATTATGGGAGTGGAACTTTTAAGTAGATGGTGTAAAAGGGGGGATACAAAATTTTACTGAGAGAGAGATGTTAGGGGCCTACTCCACATGGGATATAGAGAGTATGAGAGAGGGGAGTAGGG